>NC_142631.1:5002500-5627500 GCF_059453375.1 Lepisosteus platostomus
ACAGAACTCCCTTGGAAGCTTTAGACCAGAGACAAGGAGCATACCACTCTATATTCAGGTGATATGACCTTCATAGGAAGCACTTCTGAAAATAATCACTTCATTAGACTAGCCTCCATTGTGTGTGTCTGACATCATATCTAAGAGGCTATAAAGCTGGTTGGTCTTTTAAGAGCATTCTTACAAGCAACGTTAAGAGAACATGATGCATTTTTATTGCCTAATATTTTATTTTGTCTTGGAATCACTTTTCAGAAAAACCCAGCTGGTGGATGGATGCAGTTTTTCTTTAATTTGGTATCTATTTTTCTCTTTTTTTTAGTTGGAATTGCTTATTTTTATTATATATCCTCCCAGTGTGGAATCACTCATTTTGGGTTGACAGCAACACCTGCCGAGCTCCACAACACCTAACTGGAGAGATATTGTTGAATGGAGAAGGGACATGTTTGTCCCTGACTTCACTACAAATCTCCATGTCCCTTACCAAGTCTCAGGGATCCCTATTTGCAAAAAGCCCTGCCTGACTTATACCACACTAATACCCAGGTGATACTCTGTTACATGCACAGGACCACTTGGTCACTGTCAATTCATGAATTGGCACTGGTTTAAACCAGCAACATCTGGTGGTTAATCACCCATGGTACTCATGTCAGAGCTTGCCTCAACTGGAGGAGGGATGGAGCTTTCAGTGACAAATTTACATGCTCAGGGACATACAGAAGCAGCAAACACCTGCCCACTAAGAATCAGGCAATTCGCATCACCCGTTACTTTGCACGTAGGCTCATTAGAATGCTTTGACTTGACCGGCTATGTTTATATCCCCTTTCTATATGCCCTGTGTGCATTCACCACTTCATGCTTTTCTTAACAATTTGGTTAAAGAGGGAAAACTAATATTGCATCTCTTCAGTCCTTCGGAAGGACCAAACTTAAAATGGACGATAATCACAGATGGCAGACAAGATGGCCCCTGAAATTTACAAAAGAAAGTGTTCATTACAGGTCAGGTAAATGGACGTTTTATCCTTCCTTGACCAGAAACAATACTCTAAAAAGAATGGAACAAGACACAAGTGACACAAAAAATGTGTGAATTTCTGAGGCCATCATGTTATGCTGACAGTATCTTGAAACAGATCTTCCCGGACATGGGCAGAGCTTTACAGATGTTGAGCTTTTGCTGGTGTTTCAGGGAAGGCCAACAGTCTCCTGAACAGTGGCAGAGGATGTATGGACGCTGCTCGGGGAATGAGGTCTACAGCATCAGGCTGGGAGACAGCAAGTTCTTCGGGGAGTATGATGGGAAGAGTTTCACTTATGCCTCCTTCCACGCTCATAAAAAGCAAGTATAATGTTTTTCCCAAACTGTGAAGTTTTACAGCTTAACATATGCAAGTGTAAAGCAAATGCCAAATTTCATCCCCACAGCCAGGGCAGGATTATTGGATGAGCACTACAGGAAGCCCCGAATGAGTCAGAGGCGGTCGGTTAGTGTAGGTTTTGAGTTTAAGTGCTGTCTTCCAATTGGATTTGCCAATTGGGTTGATTAATTTTAATTGAATTTATTGGGACTGAAACTCGGTCGCCCGCCGTGAGCCTCTCGGGCGCTGAGCAGAGTCAGGAGGAGAAATAAGGTTAAAAAAAACAACTAATTTCTCTTCACTCGTCAGGTACGGCGTGTGCTTGATAGGAGTCAAGAGAGAAGAGAACAAGAGCATTCTGCTGAACCCAGGCCCCCGGCATATCATGGCCTCCTCCGACACCTGTTACTACATCAACATCACCAAGGAGGAGAACTCAGCCTTCATCTTCAAACAGGAAGAGAAGCACAAGAGAATAGGAGTTGGTCCTGGGGGTCTTTACGATGCTCCATCAAGGCTCCCTGTGCACAGTATCATTGCCAGTATGGGTAAGTCAGAACACTGTACATGTTAGAGGCCAGGTGACCTCACAGTTTCTAAAATGACTCAATCCCGGTCTGAAAATATTTTGGTTTAATCTCATTAATTGACTTCGAAACTTAAACATCTGAAATAGGGTTTCCTCCTTTTTTTCCCTTTTTTCTGTTCCTACCAATCTTCATAATCTTTGATTTTCCTTTTAAATAGGTGTATTGTATTGTAAGGTACCAGTTTTTTTCTGTTATGTTCTGAAATAGAGACTGCTAGTACAGTATATGTGTTTTTGTCTGCCCTTGTCGTGTATCAGCATGAGTACATAAGCTGACTGTTTTCTTGGCTGTTTTACTTCTTTCTCTTTTTGGCTGACCCTTTTTTATTGTTTCTTTTTCTTTAATATTTTAAAGTTAATCAGTCCACCGCCTATGGTAAGTTGTGCATGTCGCTTCAATGGCATTTTGCAAAGAGAAAACAAAAGAAGGAATGTTTCAAAGCTTTCAGTATAGATTTGTATTTTTTGCACCCATTTTGCTTTTGCAAGGCGAGCTTTTGCCCCCCAAAAGTGGTACTGAATATGTCTCCAGTTGAAGAAATGGGTAAAGACAAACTGAACTTCCTAAAATGCTTTTTCTTAAGAATAAGACAATATGATTCCAGATTTATTCCTAAAACATCACAAATAATACTATGTCTACACTGCTTTTGTTACTACTTTTTCTAAAAAAATTAAATACATTTCCTTTCAAAATGGCCAACAGTATATAGACTGTTTTCTATACTTGTTTAGAATTGTAATGAAGTTTGGTCCTGGAACAAATACACTTCTTCTTTCTAGACCTTTAGAAGCATCTTATTAACTATCAGCAGAGCTTTATTCCTAGAGAATTGGGTGTCTAAATTCTAGACATTGTGCAAAAGCTTAGCCAAACTAATCATCCGCCCTGAAAATACTGTACTGTAAAAAGAAACAAGCGTTTTTTAACACTATAATGAATGGTTAACCAAAATGATGTGATCAAACTTTTCTAAATAGCTATTTTCTAAATTTTATTTAACTTCTGTTTGCCTAAAACATAAAAACAATGCCACATATCTTCTAAAAACCAGGATAATGTACTGTACATACTGTCTTGGTTACTACACACTTCCTTCAACACACTTTAACTCCTTTTTAATATTTGTTTGTTTATTAATATGCAAATAAATATACAATATCTGAAAGATATATTACATTATAACAGAGCACAATAGGACATAGGATTGTGAATGTTTAAAAATATCCGTGGAATTTGCATGTTTATATACACAATCTGGGAAATTATCACTGTATTCTGAAAATACAGTTCAGTTTTATGAACAATTTCCAAGCAAAACCCACTGTACACTGTGGGCAGATTCATCAGATATTCAGCTTTGTTGATTTTGCAAAATGCAGCTTGCACTAAGACCTTGCACTGTATGTGTTTAGAGTGATTAGGTTATTTAACTTAGTTCTGGGGAATGTCTGAAAAAACGCATTTTTTCTCAAAGGTTGTGAATGTGTAATACCCGATTGCCATTGAATTAAATTATTAATTTTACATTTCCGAATAATTTAATTTCAAAGATTTAAAACGTGCCCTTTTGAAGAATGTTATCTAGCCCACTCAACATACCTGCTTTGCCGGTCACAAGGGCCACAGTAAAAAAAGAGACTACTGCCAGGTATTTTCATTTCACCGCAGAAAAAGTAAACAGTCCCCGTGGTTCTTATTTCAGGAACTGTAGCCATGGACCTGCAGAACACAGAGTGCCGACCCAACAACAGCAGCAAGCTGGCCTTGCCTGCAGAGAATGGAGCAGGCAGCAGGAGACCTAGCATCGCGCCTGTTTTGGAGATTGCAGACTCCGCCTCCATTCTGCCATGTGACCTATTAAGCGACCAATCAGAAGATGAGACCACGCAGTCGGATGATGAGACAATACCTGCTCCCGAGTATGTATCAATGAGGCACGGTGGTAGGGGAGCACAGGCAGGTGCTGGAATTTGCCCATAGTTTCTAACATTTCTTTTTTCCCGTAACAATAGAGAATATTTCCACTGTGATTCCACAGCAATAAATTGTCAACAAAGCTTGCCAACAGCTTGTAATTGTTAGTGATTCAGGCCCCTAGAGAGCCAATTTCCACCTGGAATTTTCTCCCCTATTTTGTTATATCTCTGCAGCAGAATGTAGCAAAAGCCTGGTTAAGGTCTTAAATTGAAGCTAACACCCTTGGCACCTTAACACCTGGCATACATTTCGTTGATCTCTTAATGTGTCCACTAAGCAGACAAACAAAAAAAACAGCAGGCAGAATTTTTTCCTGTCTTCAAATTTTTTAGGCCTATCAGTTGGCTCAAAATGCTTGTAGGCCTTGTCCTAGATGTCATATAAAAATATATGATATAAAAATATAAAACATGTAAAAGATATTGCAATGGCTATACAAGCCTTTAGGCACTGCTAGAAAGTCTTTTAGCTGTTAGGCATTGAAAAAAACTTACCACTGATAAGAAACTGATTGATTACCACCTGCTGTGTCAACAATTGATAGCTGGAATACAGCTAGAATGCAGCCAGAGGCTCCCAGAGGAAGTCCCATCCCCCAAGGGCTCTGAAAAACTAAAAATACAATTGATGACAGTGTTTTCCACCAATAGTCAGTTTCAAAATTCAGTTCCAATAGTCATTGTCAGTTTTCTTCAGGTCTGGAGCTTTATAAAGTTAGCCTTTTCTGGATATATTTCTGATCTTATGGATGCCCCGACCAAGGTTAAAACATGGGATATATGCTTTTTTGCTGGTTATTGATTACTTATCAACGAACTTTGGAAGTTTGCTGAAGTGCGTCATCACATAGCAAGTGTTATTGTGATTGATTGCCTTGGGGTATTTTGGTTCTGACAATGGTTTTCTGAATCTCTGGTTGTCTATTTCTGATTGCTAAAAGGTTTTCTGTAAAGTTTTTTTGGTTTTGTTGGTGAAATACTATGAAATGTAATTTGCATCTTGTGTAAATATTGACTTAGTATGGTTCCTCTGGCGGTTCCACAGAACATTATGAGGTATGATAAATGAGTTTAGGATTCACAGCACCACCATCTTATGTCCATAAATATGAAATGCAATGTTATCCGAAGCAGTTTTGATCTTGAAATGATGTTGATTCACCTTGTGCTTTCTGCCTTAATTAGCCATTTTTTAGCTTGCATATCCAACAGTTTATTTTGGCAGTTCTTTGCGTTTTGACCATTAAACTTGTTGATCAGCATACAGCACATCAACTTTACTGTGCCCACCTCTAGGTACTACTATACCATGAGTTATCTTGGGGCTCTGTGGATGAGAAGGGAAGGAATTGCCTTACAGGATGTATAACTACCTTAGGTGGAAAGAGAAAAGGAGGAGGTGTGTCTTGTTTCTTGAGGGTGGTTTTAAGGACAGGGAAGTGGACTACAGCAGAAAATTCATTAATTATCTGATATTACTCTTCTGTATTGCAAGTGACATTTGTACAGAGTGACATGGTAGCACAGTGGTTAGTGATGCTGCCTCAGATCTTAAGTCCCAGATTTGAGTTGAAACTCAGGCATCCATTTGCATGTTTTCCTTGTCTTCATTGTCACGATCGTAAACCCCTCCTCTTAAGGACGCTCCAGCCCTACCTTGTTTTATACTCATCTCCCGCACCTGCCTCCAGTTTCAGCCCCCGGTGCTATAAAAGCCAGGCGTTCCTGCCTATCGGGGCTCAGCTTTGGAAGATGGACACCCGGAAGCCCGCCTACCCGCGAGTCCAGGAGCAACTCGACGGCATAGGCTTCATCACGGCGTCCTGACCTACTGAGTCCGGGACTAGAGAGCATCTGGTCCCGTTACCCCCTTTTTTATTCCCCTGACCCTCTGCCAGATCACACTCCGGTTTTTAACTCTGTTTGTCTGTCAGGATGGATTACCCGGTCTTGGACATTTGCTACACTCCCAGATTTGCCTTGGATTCCCTTGGACTGTTTGCTTCAGCCACACCTCCCCCGAACACCAGCGCATTATGGACACGCCCCCTGTTTTTCTTGCAGCCCCTGGCATGCCTTTTTCCCCATGTTTTCTTCACTCCCTGAACACTCCCAGATTGTGTTGTCTGCATAGGGTCCTGAAAGAAACGCTTTGTGACATTCATGTAGGCATCCTCTGGATGCTCTGTGTGCCACCTTAAATAAGAGGTTGATGAAACAATAAAATTCCTCAAGGCCTTTTTGCAGGCTCTAGTGTCACTCAGTGTCATTACATTGCCTTCAAAGACTGGCCTGGTACATTCAGGAGTCCTCCTTCCTTCCAGAGAAATGCTGGGTAAGTTTGATTGCCAGAGCTATCCCTTGGGGCCCAGGGGATATGCAGACATGTGCTCTAAGATTCACCCTGTCCCTTCTGGTCTTTAAATAGTCTCCAGCTTATTGCAGCCCTCACCAAGATACTGGACTCATTGATACTGGATGGATGTATATTTGTATCTCTCACATGTACATGCAAATTTTAGGAACAAGATGAACTCTCGCAGCTACATTAGGATTCTATTGTTCTTTATATTTTAGTTAAATACACCAGATATATTTTCAATGAAGTAGTTTTCACACAGAGGTTGACAGGATCAAAGTGTTTTGATAGATCTGTGTTGCTTAGGCCACAGGTTCGTATCTTTTTTCAGACACTCTTGTGCAGTAGCTATGTCTCATTTTAAATTTGAAACTCTTCTTCAAATTATCTGGGATAAGAGGAAAATTTTTAAAAACTAGGCTATTGCTTTTTAATGTACTTCTGTCTTCAAATACAGCAAAATGACTGCAAACTGACTGTCATCGCCAGAGAAACACCTCTAGGGTCTTCAAGTTTACACCTTCTACAATTGTTTACAGCCAGTTTTGAAATTTAGACAACACTGTCAGTTATGGGCAGATATTTTGAGGATTATATTTCACTTTATGGTCAGACAGTCCCCCAGAGAACCATTAGTCTCAGTATTGATCATCTCTCTTGTGGAGCAGGGCAGGCTTCAAACAAGGTATTTATCTTTTCTACTACAGTTAAACCCAACTAATAATAGGTCATCCCAAACTGATTCCATATACAGTATATAGTAACTGTATTTTTAAACATTTACTTGGAAACCATCTGTTGCACTTTTTGTGTATGGATTTGTACTGCAGAAACTTCTAAATAGTATCAGTCCATAAAGGATTTTAATTTGGAAGCAGAGAAGATGAAATTTGAAATCATGACCAAATACCAGATAGTGTTTTACTCAAGGTTAGGATAAGGTATCACTCATAATATGCCTGTGACCAGATAAGAACTAGTTTAATTTCACATCTTGAGCATTATTGCTGGGCCTTTGTCCTATGGCTGACTGCTTCTGCTTTAAGCAAACAACTAGGCTTGATTTAAAAGTAAATAAACAACAGGTTTTCACTTCTTTACTTTCAGTAAGTTCGTTTGTTATCACTTTGATTCTTTTGCCAGTTCTCGTGTTACTAATATATTAACTGTGAACCAAAGAGAAATATGATTCTATGTTGTCTTAAAATTCTAAGCCTCTGAGTCTTGCATAAGGTTGAAAGAAGAGAGGGCTTCTGGCCTCAAGCCTGAGGGGATGTGACATATTTTAATTATTATTTACCAGTCCCGTAGAATATAATTTTCTGTGTGGCTGTATCTTTGGCTCTAGTTTAGGAACATAATTTAATTGTGTTTTGATTAGCTTCATTTATCTCTCTTGTACAGTGATCAGATATCTTCTGTTAAATGTTTTTTGTTGGACATCATTGGTTCGATCTCATTAGATTTGCTGCTGATAATCTGTTTAGTGCCATTTTCTGGTGGCTCTGTGGCTAAGGATCTGCGCCTGTGGCCAGAAGGTTGCTGATTCAAATCCCACAGCTGGCAGAGGAATCCTACTCCGTTGTGCCCCTGATCAAGGCCCTTAACCCCAACTGCTCCAGGGGTGCTGTACAATGGCTGACCCTGCGCTCTGACCCCCAGCTTCTCTCCCTATCTGTGTGCCTGTATGTCTCATGGAGAGCAAGCTGGGGTATGAGAAAAGACGAATTCCTAATGCAAGAAATTGTATATGGCTAATACAGTGATCTTTTCTTATCTTATCTTTTGATTTGTGCTCTCTAGATCACAACAATGAGCCAGATTTTAAGTTTCTAAAGACTCAGCCAATAAGCTGCCCAGTTTGCTGCCCTAGCCAAATGGTTGGCATATTTAAAAAAGACAGCTGTATAGCAGAATGGAATTAGAGTGGATAGGATGGAGAAATCTCAGCTTGAGGAACATCATTATGATGATGTGCAATTCATCAAAAATAATTACTTTGATCTTGATTACTTGTGAATAAATGAGTATAAAATGAGTATAGGGATTAAAGTATCCTGTCCTAATTGGAGTAGATGCCTGAACATTTTGAAACAATGGAACATGGGCATCTCCTATTCTCAAGGGCTGAAATACTAAGGTGTTTTACTTATTTTCAATTACCAACTGATGACAGCCTAATTAATCAGGTGGTTTGACCTCTTTAAGTAATTAAGATCAGAGCAGGAATGAAAAGCAGAAGATTTTATGGCTGTCAGAACTGGATTTGTCCACCTCTACTCTGCACACCCAGAGAACACAAGATGAGTTGTTTAAAATGCAAAGAAAAGTGATTTGAGTTATAGCATCTGATGTGCTATATGACATTAGCTGTTTTTGCTCACGTATTTAGCTCATGACATGTATTCAAGCACGTCAGCAAAGTCAGGTGCTTCCCTCTTAAAAACATATGCAATTCAGCCCCCTTTTCCCCCATTTGACTTTCAATAACTTTGGTTATTGGATTTTATTGCTCATTTTGTTCTGTTTTTGAAAATTAATTAAAAATTAGTTACAAAAAGAAAAATGTGACAAACTAAACCCTGATGCTTCATGTACCACATTCACATTGACTATTATTTTCTGCTCTCTTTAAAATGAATTAATCTGCCTAATGTACAGCATCTAGTTCTCTGATGTCACTTCCTACGTCACTGGATTATTAACACTTGGAGAACAATGAGCAGTGATTAACTGGGAGTTCTGAAATGATAATGGATTTTCTCTGACAATAATAATTATGGGTAGGGTAGATTAAGGTTTATTAATACATCTGTTGTAAAGGTTTCTGTATCTCCTTTTTGTGCTTTTTGTGCAATATCTACTTCAGGAACTACAGCATGTTGAAAACTAGGGGTTTTGTTCACAGATGACAAACTCTCTCTGTAACTATTCTGAGCAGTGGAGCATATGAAGATTGTGTCTGAAAGATGTTGGCACCCCATTGTTGTTTTCCAGTCTTCTATAAATGTAAATAGCAGGGTTTCAAATGTGCTGCGGTTATATGCTTCAGCATTTGGTGTGTTCTATTCTTAAATTGCTCATGTCGTGATGTTACAGGGCTCATTTGCTGTAAGTGTGTTGCAATGGCATCACAAGAATGAAAAGCACTACTCATGTGCTGTGTCAGATAGCTGTTTTTTTAGGCTTCCTGGCTTTGGTAATCTGTCTTATTCTGTGCTGCGATGTGTCCCAGAGATGACAGATCAAACATACTGTAAGCAGAGGTCAAGGAGATAGCTGTTTTAAGAACGTCCACCAGCTTTAAGGAAACCTTTCATAGTGTGAATGTAATGTAGTTATGTATAAAGCTGTATTTTTCAGAACCCTGCTATTTGCTGTTTAAAGATTTCGTCTCTGCATTTGTGTGCTGTACAGAGCAGACCTGTGAAAAGACAGCAGCTTCAGTCGTCTGTCACGAGGATGGATGACTCAGCCTGGTCCTGAGAATAATTTGCTGGCAACATCGTTCTAGTTTTTAGCCGCAGCTGTTGTAGTGCTCGTTTTTTGTTGTTTTCAATGCTTTTTCCTCATTTGAAAGGCCTCGCCAGGGAAAATGCACATAAAGGTCTTTTCAGATGTTTTTCAAAGTAATTCCTTGCATTGTGTTCCCTTAAGATATGCCAGTGCCCTTCATGAAATAATCTCCCAGGAGGATTACTGTACTTTTGTTTTGCTATTTGCCGGTTTCACAGCGCCCCCAAGTGGTGGAGGTGTGACAAGGTTTGCAGTTAGTTTTCAACAAAGTAGCAGATCAAGGGTTTCAATATCAATCCTTGAAGGGACTTGTGTTTTGTTTTTGTTTTGTTTTTTGACTGAATAGTCAGTTAAACAATTAAGCAAGTTATTTTCTAATTTAGACATATGTAGGATTTTTCTTAAGGTCTTTTACATTCCATAAGACATTCACTTTATTAAGGTGCTCATAAATCACCTAAGAGCCTCAGAGCCTCAGAGCTAGATCTGTGTTTGAGATACTTGCAATATGAAGAATGAGAAACACTGCACTAGTTCAGGAATCTCTAACCCTCTTTCAGTATGTTTTAGACAGTAGGGCATCTTAATTTGCTTATTTCAATTGATTAATTGATTAAGAAAGTAATTTGTTCAGTAAGTAGAACCATGGCTCTTATAAGCTAAAGAGGATTCAGATTTTTGTGTCAAATAGTTTCTAAATTATTTAGTTTATGAAATTACCTGCTTAATTGTTAACAGCTAAACTGTACCAAGTCTCTAGGAATTGTTCATTTTATGGTAACCTATTAAAAGCCCCGGTTTGTAGACTCAAGATGTAGTTGATTTAATTGGAAAAGAGAATATGAAACATTTTCCTGTTTCTTTGTTTGCACTTAGGTACGTGAAAGGCTATCCCCCGAATTCCCCTTATATCGGGAGCTCCCCAACCCTGTGTCACCTGCTTCCTCAGAAAGCTCCATTCTGCTGTCTGCGGCTGGACAAGGTGAGGAATTAAGAAGAACTACTGCAGCTTCACTTAACAGTTTCAAGCGAAGAGCTTTCCCTAAAGCACTATATAACATGTCAGAAGTGAATACTGTTGAGCGAAATTCCTAACAGAGGACCAGGAGACAGCCTTGTTAAGATGGAGCTAAATAAAAGCTGAATATACACAGGGAAGCAGTTCAGCCTCATGTAGTATGTGACAAGTTGGTTTATTTCAGGTTTGGGTGGCTGTCCTTTGAAGATGATCACCCATTCTCTTAATATCCTCACCAAGAGCAAACCAGTTGTTTTTCCTTCCTCTCACAGTAGTGGGTTTATGAGAACAAACACAGAGCTCAAGGAATAGTGAATCAGGAAACTGTGCCATCGTCTTGTACAGGGGGTTCAGATGAGTGGGCTGCTTCCGATGAGTTCATCACGAACCTGGGAAATTCACACTCCTACCTAAATGAGCAGATGAAATCTGATGGAACCACCTTTCTCCCTGGGTGATATTGTGAGAAAGAAACTGAAACTGGAAGTCTCATGTACATTATATAACTCAGTCTGAAGTACTAGTGGGTCTGTCATGCAATGTTTGTTCCAATCACAGTTGTAGAACTTTTTTAAATTTGGGAGAGCAAGAGTGTAGGCCAGTGTATTAGCAAAAACATGCTGTGCTTTAAAACTTTCATTTTGTAAGTGTTGTAAAATGAATGCTCTCTTACATTCTTATACAGTTTCCACTGCCTGAGTTGGATCATCTGGTTTATTGCAGATTTGTTTTCTTCTTCATGTATTTATTATAGTTCTGTGTGTGTTTCTATTGTAAATGCATTAGGGTTGCAGGCACAACAGCTTTGAAGATGCAAAGGCATACGGCTTTAAGAACAAGCTGATAATCGTTTCAGCGGAGACAGCAGGGAATGGCTTGTATAACTTCATTGTCCCTCTGCGTGCCTACTATCGCCCCAGAAAGGAACTGAACCCCATCGTCCTCCTCTTGGACAACCCGTGAGCACCGTCATGTTCTCGGCCTTAATTTCCGATATTCTCTCCTGCTGGCTTGTGTGTGTTTACTCATTAAGTCACAATCAAACACGAAGTTCGGTTCTTTCCTGGAGGAAACAAAAATTCATTGGATTTCCATTAACCCAAATGTGCTGTTGTCACACTTTTTCATTGTTGTGGTCCACACCAGGTGTTTAAAGATTATTTGGAATTGATTGTGGGTTAATTTGGGACTAAGTGTCTTATTTAATATCTCTCCGTTTTTTGGGGAAGTACGGAAGCTTATTAGCGCCACAGAGAAAACAAAATAGCATTTAAACAAGATAACAGTGCGTATAAAGCATATACTTTTGCATTTGAACTAGATACGTAATAGTGAAAAACACCATTAATAGTACACTCTTCATAAATGTATAACTCTCTTAGCTCACCCGACCCGTTTTTGATCAGACCGTGGAATGGAGGAGGGTAATACCTGCTGCACATGCAATGACAATGATGTAAAGAGATACAGCAATTCCAGACAAAAAAATTGATTTCTTCTCCCTTCCAAATTCCAAATTCAAATGTATTTGATGTCAGGATAGGCTAAGTTATGCTTAAAAACTCAATCATCGACCAACAGTAACAGTAGCAGTAAACCAACAGCAAGTATAAGTCAAGTCATTGTAAATGTATTCTGTTTCTGCAGTCATGAAGAATAAAATACATTAGTAAAGCCATGTCATTTCTGCTTTTCAGAAATTGTGAAAAAGACACTGGTTTAACCTAGGAATGCTCAATCGCAGGATACTCTACTTCCTGTACACAAAAGTTCACATGTTCCTTTATGTTAATTCATTTTATTAAAGAGCAGTGCTTCTTCTGCTGTTAAAGAGAATGCTGCTTTGCATGGGACAATATTATTCAATATATACACCATATATAACACACTGTAATCTTGTTTAAACGCAAAAAATGTCTAATTTAAACACAAAATATCTGTTTAAATGCCAAATTATTAAATGAAAAAAAGGATTTTTTCTCCATGATGTGAAAAAAACTCTGTTGTACTAATCAGCTTCCGGAAGGAAGAAACAGTTGGCAATACATATTTGTATTAAATGTTTCCAGGGAGTGTCTCGATTCATTACTGTAAGTTTTTTTTAGTTAGCATTATTTCTTTCAAGTAGACAGGTTAAAGACATCCTGACAAGACTAGGCATATCTGAAGAAATAATGTGAGATTTGTATCCTAATAAGAAACCGTTAGATAGATAATACTTTATTAATCCCGTAGGGAAATTGATGAGTGATGGTGTTTTGTTTGAAAAGATGTACTGTACATTTACAAAGGATTTCCATGGCAACTCAGTAACACCCTGAATTGGTGTGTTGGCAATGGGGGAAGGGGATTATCCTTGAAAGGCCTAGCATTGAAAGGCTCTTGTCTTTCTTGACAAATTGCTGTAGAAGCAGTAGCGCACGCAGACTGGAGCTCTGTCAGAGTTAACCTTACCTGACAGTTTCACACATGCACATGCAGGTTGTGCACACTTTCAGACAAACCTTTCCTTTTTCAGACCCGTTTCTTTTTTCCCGGTGTAACAATATTACCATCCTTCCACCAAATTCATCACAGCATACGAACAGGGAAGTTCATTTAGCTAATTTGTTGCCAGTGATATCATTCAGATTGCACCTCAGAATTCACGTTGCCACATGTTGCAGGATAGCGAGAACAGGAGAGTTAATCCTAATATGTTTCCAAAGAGGAGATATTGGTGGAGTTTGCATGGTTCATCCATTTTGCAACCACTTCTTCCAGTTCAGGATCACAGGGGAGCTGGAGCCTATCCCAGTAATCAATGGGCGCAAACCAGGGTGCACCCTGGGAAGGACACCTGGCCATCAAAAGACAGACAGACACACAAACGCCATGGCCAATTCTCCCAGAAGCCAGTCAGCCTACCAAACTGTCTTTGGACTGTGTGAGGAAACTGGCACACCCAGAGGAAAACCACTCACACACTGAGAGAACATACACATTCCATGCAAATAGCAGCCCAGGTTGAGAACAGAACCCAGGCCCCCAGCTCTGCAAGGCAGCAATGCAAACCACTGCGCCACTCTGCCACCCTCAATTGGTTCAGTCTGCTGCAATTTTCCATAGTTTCCGACATGGAGTGCACGATTGATCAGCTACCCATAGTGCATGTTTTTAAGAACCAACATCACTGAGATGTTTGAGATTCATTTTGCATTTCAGAGACGATGTGATGCACATAATAGAATTGGACAATACAAAGTATCACTAAAAATAAAAATAGGCAGAGGAAACATTGTGCAAATAAAACGTTCTATCTCTGTGAATGTTTATTTTACCTGTTTCTAAAAAAAGGTTTCGATTTTGAACCAAATGCACTGAATAATTGATGACAAGAAGCATTGCATCCGTATTATTTTTTGTTTTTAAATGCAGTCACAAGCCAGTTTCAATTAAGAAACAATACACTCATCCGTCTTATGCTGTCTGTATATTGAATCAGGAATAACCCTCAGGATTCAGGTTTCAGTGTCTTCCAATAAATCTACAAAATGTACAATACATTCAATAAAAATCAAAATCCATATATTTATGACCGTACACATCAGTAATTTTTTTCCATAGTGCCTACCTCGAACAAACAGGTACTGTAAAATAAAAGGTGAATCTCCAATAAATGGCACTGGCTTTTATTGTCAGTTGCCTTTTTTATTTTAATTTTGGTGTTTATCTCCTCTCTCCAGGCCAGACAACCACTTTTTAGAAGCGATATGCTGTTTCCCAATGGTCTACTTTATGGCTGGAACTATCGACAAGTATGTATCAATTTAAAATGAGTAGTTTTCTTAATTTATTCCTTTCTAAACTACATTTCTGCACTTACCAACCTTGTCTGGATTGGATGAGGATAAATGGGACACCACTGTGTTTTGTTCTTTTTTAAAAGGGCTTTTAAAACCAAGGGCCTGAAGCTGAAGGTAATAACAGCTATTAAAATGGCTGCAGAGGGGCTCACAATGGATGCAATTTTCAGAATGATTGTGTGATGTCATGGAAAAATTAAAGGATCTCTTGCCTCGTGTTCTTTCAGCCTGGATAACCTGCTGCAGTGCGGAATCATCTATGCCGACAATCTTGTTGTGGTGGACAAGGAGAGCACAATGAGTGCGGAAGAAGACTACATGGCCGATGCCAAAACCATTGTCAATGTGCAAACTATGTTCAGGTCTGCCTAATGTTTCATCCCCATTCTAGCGCTCCCCAATAATGGGCTTTTCAGCATGATTTCATGAGGAATAGTGAATAACCCACAGATATGTCATGTTTTTTATGTTTGCATTATTCCACCTGAAAATGTGTAAAAATGCCATTTGTTTCAGCTACAACACTCTTTTACTCTAAATTCAGATTAGGGTCTGATTAAATCAAAGCTTCTTCACACGTGCCCCTTTTAGACACTAGCTGCTGGTTTCTGTTTACCATACAGATCTTGTATCCATTGGCAACCAGTAATAGGCTGGTAAATTGTAGTTGTCGGATGAATCAATTTTTGCATTTCAGCCGACCAAACTCAATTTACAAACTTGTTAGGATCCTGGGGCTTTTAGCTTTCTGGCGAAATTATGGGTCTTGTGTTGTAACAATTCTAGTTGGATGAGATCATTTTTATAAAACGTGTTTTTCCAAATTTTGGGAAGGGTTTTTAGAGGGAATGCATTATGGACCACAGGAGCTCGTACATCCCTCCCCTCTGTAATCTTGCTCACTGAAGATTGTTTGCCTCCCTACAGTATGTCAGGCAGGACAGGAAAGACTGCGTTTCTCCGAAGGCTGTTCAGAGGAAGCTGGCCAAATTGCCTGTAATTAACTGTTTAATGAGCTGTAATTTACCCTGTCTCTCAGGGTATAAACGGATGTGGCAACCAGAGCTTTTGTTTTATTTGAGAGATGTGGCCAATAGTGGGAGCTTTGCTTGTCACATAAGTGTCTGTGTGCAAAAGAGTAACTTCTGAAGTGGTTCGTGTGGAAAGGTAAAGAGTCCACAAGGCCACCTAGATTCAGTCCAGAGCCCTGACGGCTCATAGAGACTGCCGACCCTTCTCTGGTAGGTGTCACAAATGATTGCCCATTTCAGCATCTCCAACAGCCTGGCTGTAATACCTTCCCTTAAAATAATCATTCAAATCATTGCCATTGCAGCTCTGCTGCTGTATTTTAGGATCTCCCGAGCAGTTTTGTGACCCTGCACTCATTCAAATAGCAGCAACAGGTTGGTGGCTGTCATTTCCTAAAGTAAGAGCTCTTCAAAAAACGCATCTTGTTCTTTCTTCCTAGGTTATTCCCCAGCCTCAGTATAATCACAGAGCTCACACACCCCTCCAACATGAGGTTCATGCAGTTCAGAGCTAAGGACTGCTACTCTTTGGCACTTTCCAAACTGGAAAAGGTAAGGAAAAACACACACCAGCGCTTTCGAAGATCTGGAGACACCTGATAAGAGGGGTACAGTATCATTCCTTCCAAGAGTAGAACTTTTTTTTGTTATTTTTCTTCACTAAAAGTGAAATGTCCCTATCATCTTTGATACGCTACACATCTTGCTCAGTACATTTTTGGGCCTAGTTAAAGCTCGTAATGAGAAAATGTGCATCATGCCAAACGTAAAGAAGGAGATGAATTGTTATTAACGTTACACACTCTGCGTTTTTATCATTTGTGTGCGTGTACAGTCACAGCAAGTCTGTGCTCAGATACTGTATAAAAGGGTAAGAATGTAAGAAGTGTTGTGAAAGAGAAGTCATTCAGTCCCTTAGTCCATGGCCTAAGTAGTTTATTGATGAAAGGATCCAATACCAGCCATTAATTGAAAGAAGCCAGATCATCAACTCCAGAAAACAAACCTGGGAAGCCCGTAACATGATCCCACAACCCTTCAAGTAAAAAAAAGTCTCCTGTTCTCACGTTGATGTCTCCTGGTTTGTATTTCAACCGTTGATTCTGAAAAAAGTCCACTGGGATCATCCTCTGAAGCTTGTAAAAAAAACTTGAATCAGGTCATTTGAAAATCTGGGATATTTTCATTTGAAAATCTATGTCCCCGATGTGGATCAGCCTCAGCACCATCGGTTATGGGTTCCAACCCTTCTTGTTTTTCAGAAGGAGCGCGAAAAAGGCTCCAATCTGGCCTTTATGTTCCGGCTTCCCTTTGCAGCTGGGAGAGTGTTCAGCATCAGCATGCTGGACACGTTACTGTACCAGGTGAGTCCAGGGTGGAGGGTCCTACATTTCCTGCACTCGTTTCTGTCTTACTGAAAGACAAGACTGACAGGTATTTTCTTTGTGCTAGAACTGCATCTTTTAAGATCTGATTTATGCCCAATATCCGTGTTTCCTATGCAGATTGTTGTTATCAGTTCGATAGAATTCCCTACCGTTCAATTTGAAAATAGTCTGGGCAGCCTCAGCTTCTCCTTTCTTGACATAGAAATTGCATTTTAATTGAATGCCTCCCCGTGGCTCTGTAAATGAGTTCAGAAGAAATATGATTATTTTCCAGTGCCCAATCATCATTGAGCTCCAGCTGCATATTTGTGTGCTTTTTTATTTGAGAAATGATCTGAATGCTGAATTTTGCTCACCATTAAAGTCAAAGGTCATAACAATCAATTCTGTCAGTATCCAGATTTTGTTTTAATAATAATAATAATAATTGCTTACACTTATATAGCGTTTTTCTGGACACTCCACTCAAAGCACTTTACAGGTAATGGGGACTCCCCTCCACCACCACCAATGTGCAGCCCCACCTGGATGATGCGACGGCAGCCATAGTGCGCCAGAACGCTCCCCACACATCAGTGGGGAGGAGAGCAGAGAAATGAAGCCAATTCATAGAGGGGGATTATTAGGAGGCCATGATTGTTGGTAAGGGCCAATTGGAAATTTGGCCAGGACACCGGGGTTACACCCCTACTCTTTTCAAGAAGCGCCCTGGGATTTTTAATGACCACAGAGAGTCAGGACCTCGGTTTTACATCTCATCCGAAGGACAGCGCCTGTTTACAGTATAGGGCACTAGGACCCACATGGACCCTGCTGGCCCCACTAACACCTCTTCCAGCAGCAACCTTAGTTTTTCCCAGGAGGTCTCCCATCCAGGTACTGACCAGGCTCACACCTGCTTAGCTTCAGTGGGTTGCCAGTTGTGAGTTGCAGGGTGATATGGCTGCTGACAATTTTAGTGTTTTCTTCTCAAGCATCTTGAGTGGTAATTTATTTAAGGTCAGCTTTTCAATTAGTACCAATGGGTTGTTTGTTTTAAGTAAAGCTTGTGGTTTTGGTTTTTTGATCAAATTGAAGTAAAATTTGGCAAGTGCCAAAACGAATCCCAAAATATAGTTTTTATGTCAGAAATGTTGAGATAATTTTATAACTCAGTGAGATCCTTAACTTCTTCAAAGTTAAGAAAGGCACTTCCTTTTAAAGAAACATGTCCCAGAATTATAATACAACAAACTTCCCTTTCCAGTAACCAAAAGGAAATGTTTATGTACTGTGCAAGAAGGAAGGAAGACTTCATGATTAAATAAAAAATGAAAGAAATTTGTGGATGTGAAATTTCAGAAGCTAATAAGGTAGTATAAAGACATTATTCCTGATGAAAAGCGTGGTCACGGAAATGTCATGTTTGTTGTAATTTCATGGTTATTTATCTTCTTGTACCCTTATTTTCTATTCACTTTGTGTCATTTAGTTACAGCAGTATAATGCAGCTGCCTTTGGAATATAAATTAGAATGTGCTGCTGATCATCCCAGAAAAAAATAATGACAGCTTACAGTGATATAGCTGAAATTGAACAACGTGTCTCGTTCTGTTTTTTGCTGATGTATTCGGCTGGATTGTCAGAATTGTAATAGTTTTAACATTCTCTGTGTAGCAGAACTGCAGTGCCCTCCAGTGTCTGTTGTGGGCATAACACCTGCTCTGATGACATACCGTAGGATTGCTGTTTTTCAACAGAGTGCTCTGTGGCTGTTTTTTTATTCTCCCAAACCCATACTTAGATGTCTTAAAAATTCAACAACTGCTATTGGTTCCAGTACGGATTTCATGCCCTCGTAATGCCCATCTGTAGATGACATTCTAGAACAGCTCTCCTGTGATTGATCCACTGAAGATGTGAATAACTGAATCAGTTTCAATGTGTTGCGTCACAATTAGCTACCATTATTAGTAGTACTTTTACAGTGGGTGGATTTGGAGAGGTTGAATTGCAGCATCCAAAATAAAAAAAAATAAAACAAACTTTTGTGTAGAACCAAAATCCATTATTTGGTTGTAAACAACTTTGCAGAAAGTCCTACTACAGTTACATTAGCAATGAAAAAACTAAACACAATGAACTAAAGATGAACTTTCAATTAAAGCAGCTAAAAATACGTTTACATTCTTATTTAAATCTTGCATACAATTAAACAGCCTTCTTTTCTTTAATGTAGACCAGTTGTCTGTCTTCTCTCATCTCGAGCCCAATTCCTAAAACATCAGATTTTATTCAAGAGCTGTTTTAATGCCTAACCCTCCTACATTAACTTAAGGTTTTTTCATTTTTCTTTTTTGTTGTTGTTAATCAGTCGTTTGTAAAAGACTACATGATACCCATAGCAAGATTATTACTGGGCCTTGACACAACCCCTGGGTCAGGATACCTGTGTGCTGTGAGTATTGTGCTTTCTCATTCTCTGTCAAGACACCTGACACTTGTCCTCTGAGGGTTAATCAGTATTGTTCAAAACTAATATGTTTTTACCCTTCAAGTTATTGTGAATTATTTAATCAGGACATTTATTATGCACTTAATCTTTTATTATAACACCATTTAGTAGTCTTGTTGAAAAATTCTTTGAGGTTCTCTCAAACCCTAATTTGATTTTGCAAAACCAGGAGCTATCATCCTGTTTTCTTTTTCATTATGTCGCAAGAAGTGTCAGCAGAAGGACTTTAGAGGAGTCCTAACATGTTAGTCTTTATTAATGTTAGAGATAAAGTATTAATGTTAGAGATAAAGACAGTCTTGACTTTTACTAAAACAAAATTAGCCAAAACTGAAACTTTAAGCTTGTGAATTGACCAGAAGTACTGTATCCTGAGTAAAGCAGTACAAACTGTACATGATGTGATGATGATGATTATTGGTAATTCTATACTAATTTGTGCTGTTATTTATTTTTCTTAATCAGATGAAGGTCACAGAAGAAGACTTATGGATAAGGACTTATGGGAGGTTATTCCAAAAGCTTTGTTCATCCAGTGCTGAAATCCCCATAGGGATATACAGGACTGAGTCACACATGTTCTCAACGTCTGAGGTGAGACCGAGGCTGTTCAGACTCTACAAGAGCATGGATGACAGAAAAATGAAAGCATGGCTCCTGTTTTGTGAGAGTTTCAAACATAAATGTGCTTTTGCTTCCTTGAGTTATGACCTACTAGGTCATTTCATAGTAATAGTTCAGGTGGGTAGCTGTGTCAGCAGCCCTCACACCTGAAAAAGGCTCCACGGCCGAAACGTTGTGTTTTCTTTCTTCTTATTTTTCAGCATGGAATAAACCTATTACTTGTTCCATTTCATAGTAATGTCAAGTCGGCCTCTGTGCCATTTGACTTAGTCAAGCTGTTTCATGTACTTCTTTTCATAAACTCAAGTTTGAAGAGCTTAACAAATATGAAAATTAAATTATTTTGTAAACACTTTGAGAGAAAGGCTTTAGTTTATTGAACCTCAAATATATATTATTTGTATATTTTAGACAGTATTGTCATTTTTTCCATATAAGAATTGTCTGTCTTAAAATTGTACTGTAACATTTTTAAATGACATTTGTGTGACTGACTTCGTCGGAATAAGTGACAGGTGTCAAATTTTGCAAAAATTAGTTGTAAAACAAGAGCTTGCCATTAGATGTGTGGTGATGTACTGTAGATGACCTTCATTTTCATTTTGTCAAGTCCAAGGAATATGATTTGTTTTGAAACACTCCCATCTAATGCTTTAATTTTTGCTGCCTGGTGGAAGTACCAAAATTTGAAAAATCTTTCACACATATTGTTTTATGTCTCAGAAACATTTTCATTTTTGTTTCTGTTTTTCCTTTTCAGTCACAGGATATTTGTGCTCAGGTACGTATACATCATCACTTCCCACTTTGTTCAATTCTTGCTGCCTAGCACAATTTCATATTCTTGTAATTGTTAAGATGAGTATTACGTCAATAGAGAAATAAGTCAAAAGAAAGATTGCATGCTGCAGCCTTTTTGCAATAAAAAAATCAAAACAGACCATGTTACTGACAGTCTTATTTGTGAAAGAAAAAACACTTGAAGTATTAAAATGATTTCAGCTGAATTCTGGAGTCCAGATCTGCAGGTGAGGATTCTCTGGAATCAGAAGTCTCTGGGTAATGCTCTGTCTTGTTTGTGGTCAAGTCTCAGATCTCCATCAATGTGGAAGACTGTGAGGACACCAAGGAGGTCAGGGATTCCTGGAGCAATAAAAGCACCCACAGGAACTCCACCTCCAGCGACCAATCAGAGCACCCCTTGCTGAGGAAAAAGAGCATGCAGTGGGCCCGGAGACTGAGCCGAAAAGGGAACAAGCCGGCGAGCAAAACCGAGCGCTTCAGCCAGCAGCGTCTGAACCTGTACCGCCGCTCCGAAAGGCAGGAACTTTCTGAGCTGGTCAAGAACCGAATGAAACACCTGGGGCTGCCTACCACCGGCTATGGTAAGTACAGACCTCCCCCCCTGTTTGTGGGCTCCCAGACACATTACTGTGTTTCTGTAGCATTTTCACCTGCTTTACAATACTTGAAAAGCAGCTTTCATCATCTGGTTTGTTTCATTAGTGCTAATAATAAATGTAAACTTTAAAAAGCATACAGTATACAGTGGTATCCACATTTGGTTCCATTTTGTCACAGAAAGTGCTTCAATGCTTTGATTTCAGCCAACTGATTTCAATGTTCCATCAGGCAAGAGCTTATCTTGGTGTCTGTGGTGTCAAGAGCTCTGAAAGTTCATAAATTCCTCCACATGAGACTCTTCCAGCAATGCTGGTATCTGTTCATTTAAATGGATGGACTGGAGTAATAAGAATAGAATATCTTGCTCAAGAGCACAACAACAATGTGTAGTAAAGAATCAAACCTACACACTGAAGTTCTGTTACTGCACTTCCATGTTGGGCTGGTAGTGCTTTTTATAGTGCTTTTTGGTATTGAAACTATCATTCTGCCTTCTAGAGTTTAGCTGATCTTTTAACCTAAGACTTTCCTGATCCTTTTGCACATTACTTTTGTATACACCAATAGAGATGACAAAGTTATTTTCAAATCAAGGAAAGAGGGAGTGATTTCCCTATCAGTTACAAAAATTATTATGTAATCTATGTTAGTGTACTTGTTGGGCAATATTCTTTGACCATTTTATGCTAGGTATTTTTTTTTTCATTTAAGACTAACAGATAAGGGCAGTATTGTATGCAGTAAATACAAAAAACATCTTTAGAAAAGTTACGTTTCTAGTAAATAAGGTTAATACTAGCAACCCCCTGTCATTTAATAACCCTTTGTGTTGCACAGTATATACTGTATAATCCAATTTTCTGACCCAAACTACATATAATTTATGTGTGTTTTCTGCATACGAAAATGAAACTGGAAAATGTTCAGTGAAATGTTCAGCATGATTTCATCCCAGCCCCCACCATTGCTTTCACATTTTCTTTCTCTCACAGGTTCATGTACCTATGCATCGTCTGCTAACAGCCAATTACAACAAGTCAAGTCATAAGTCAATTCTTAGTACTTTAGGGTGCAGGAAAACCTCATCAATCTTGATTTGTCTCTTAGGCATAATAAAAATGGATATAAAAACAGTTTAGAAAGAATATCGACCTTCAAGAAGCAGCTGGATGAGATTCTTGGATCAATTTGGGTCCTACAGTAGAACTCAGATGATCTAGGTGGTGTAAAAAATGCCTTATCCTAATTTATAACCTTGGGAACATTCTCACTGTTCTGTGGGGAACAAAGTTTAGGAAGTGCTAGTCATCGTTTCCAGCCTTTTGATAATGGTTCATTTCAAAGTTCTAATGTACTTGTGACATGTCAAAGTACTAATGTGATGAGCATGATTTATATTTACACATAAATGTGTAATGATTGTAATTTACTAAAGTGCAATAGGAACATTTCTCAAATCCTGAGAAATAATTAGGTCTTCAATTCTTTTGGCTTAATTCTGGTTTGTTTTATTGAATTGTAATGAACATTAATATTGTTAAGGCTCGAACAGATGATACTAATAGGGGCTTCCCCACTGCATCCAGGGAAAATGATCGGCAAACAACCAGAATGACTGGTAAGGATGGGGAATGGAGAGGTACATTCATTTGCAATGTATTGATTTTCACTATGAAAAGGCAATAATTGAGGAAGAACCACACTTTAACGTATACAGTTGGCTTCCTCATGGGGCATGAGAATATGCAAAATTTCCTTAGGCATCTTCATTAATATTGCAGATTTGTCCCAGAAGATCACTTTATTGTCCATGTACAATTTGTTGTATTAGGAATTTGTCTTTTCGCATACCCTAACTTGCTCTCCATGAGACACACAGACAGGGAGAGAAGCTTGGGGTCAGAGCATAGGGTTAGCGATTTATACAGCACCCCTGGAGCAGCTGGGGTGAAGGGCCTTGCTCAGGGGCCCAACGGAGTAGGATTCCTCTGCTGGCTGCGGGATTCAAACCAGTAACCTTCTAGCCGCAGGCGCAGATCCTTAACCACAGAGCCACCACACTGCCCCAGTTGTAGCTGTAGCTGGCTCTGTGTAGCCTGTGGCTTGACAGCAGTCTGGAGCTTCTCATGCCTCACAGTCTTTCGATACCTCTGGATCCTCGCCTGCTTTCCTTCTTTTTCCTCATTCCAGCCTTTTTTAATTCCGCCGTGGCTCCAAGCTTCTTTTTTTTTCTGAACTGCTGTTGCCACTGCTTGCCTGACCTTTCTCTTCCTTTCTTCCTTTCTCTCTGTTTCTCTGTGTGTCTGTGTGTGTGTTTTCCTTTTGTGGCCTGTAGAGGATGTAGCAAATTTAACAGCGAGTGATGTGATGAATCGGGTAAACCTAGGATATTTGCAAGGTAATTCCTCTCCTGGGTATCAGAGCAAAACGCCGGGACACGCTCAATAAGCTGAACCCACCAGAGCTGCAGAAATAGGAAGATGTGATTGTAATCTTGCATCAGGCCTCCCATTAAAATTAAATTCGCTAGTGGAATCCTATGTCATCTGTGAGCCATACAATGCTGTCTAAATTTCTGTCCAAAGCAAAAATGCTTTATTTGTAAGATCTAGAATCCACCAAAGTACCAGATGATCAAGTGACTTGGAATTTTGGAATTATTTTTATTTATGTCATAACTTTGATCTCAAGACAGTTATCATCTGGCATAAACTTATTTTTCTAGTACCTTTAGCATACTAAAGCACTTAGTTGTCCTATAAAGTTAGATCGCTTGTTCAGACAGTAGTCTTATTTGTAATTAACTGTATTTCCCCTTCTGTTTAAATGCCTAAAAAAAACAGTCTTTCAGGTGTTGTATTAAAGTCCAAAATGTCCAAAGCAAACAATCTGAAAACTATGATGCCTGTTAAAGGACATCAATGGCTTCTCTTTCCTTTGATAACAATTATGTTATTCCCAATACAATTAATGCAACCACATAAGAAATTATTCTTATTAGCTGTTATTGTTACATTGTAAATAATTGCCAAGATACACATCTTAAAATATGCTAGTATTTGTAATGTTTGTTTCTAAGAGCTGGCGTTCTTTTATTGAGCGTGCTTTGGTTGCTTTATGAGAACAAATAGCCCAAGAATGAGGTTGTATGGAAAATGCTTCTTTACTGCCTTGCCTTATTTCTGCTAGGGTTGCTGTTTGCAAAGAGAAAATCTACTGAAATGCAAGAATGCAAAACCCTCTCTGGGAAATGAAGGTTAGAGATTAAAATGAAAAAGCCCAACAAGATTATCAGTTTTAAATATCTAATGAACTATATATATGAATATAAAAGTTCAGCTCCAAGGGAAATCTTCCCATTACTTACAAAAATATTCAACGCTTTTTGGAGTATTAAAAAAACTCCTCCTAAAAGTATTTATGGTCATAGTAACTGTGAATGTGCCAATTCAAAAGCCATTTGGAAGTTACATGGGAAAACCACTGGGCAAATGAATGACTATCGTAACATCATGATCACTTTATCTGTAAACAAGCTCTTAATTCCAATATTTTGAAATAAGGCAATAGATCAGACTGTCAGAAGAACAGAGTTAGTAAAGCATGTTTACTTGGGAAAGACGATATAACAGAAGAGCATCTTCCATCTGACCTGATTTTCTTTGAAAAAAAGACAAAAATGGTGAGCAGTTTTCTCTAATAGTTGGCTGGTTGAAGGATAATGCAGAATTTTCTTCTATTTGCCTTTTTTAATTCTTGCTTTCCTACTTGCATTTCCTTTCTAAGCATTCAAGCACATAATTACAGATGTCTTACTCCCTCTGCAATGGGGTTAGTGCTTCGTAAGGTAAAGGTTACTTAGTCCAGCACAACAAGCATGCAAACTATTCAGGAGGTGGTGTGGAGGAGCAGAAATAGCACAAATAAAAATGAAACTAACAGGAACAGTTCAGCTGAGGGCTATGAGCATCTGATGAACAGTGGGAGATCATTCAGTTACCCAACTCAAATTAGGAGTGTTTGTGCTGATTGAAACTTCGCAACCAATTTCATCCCTTTCTCTTTTCTTGGTGTTACATTTTAAAAGAATCTGTTTGGTTTTTTTGACCCCACCCCCCCTTTAATCAATCTAGTCCTGGTTCAGAAATACCCTTTTGTGAGCTTTAAAAGACCTTTGTAGTGTGCTACAGTTAGATCACATGCTTGACAGTGCACTCATGAGGGATGGATTGCATGAGTCTCAGCTCTGCAACTGTGCCCAGGCCAAGGACTAAAGGTGGGATTGTTTTGTCACACTGGAGTCATAGTGGCTCTTCAGGAGCAGAAATCGAATTAGACCTGCAAATCCCAACAAATCCTGGAGTTCATCATCTAGGAATCATTTCATAATAGGTATACTTACAAAGAGACTAAAAGTGGATTAGGCAAAGAAGTGCAATTGATAGATCTTTACAAATTTTCATTTCCTTGTACCCTTCTTGGGTTTGAAGACGGCATTCACAGGAAATTGAATTAGTCCTTCACCTTAACAGACTCAAAAGCTACTCCGATTTTCTTTGACACACATTCTGTTAATTTCACAGGCACTCACCTTATAAGAACATTTTAAACTGATGAAAGATGGGGCCTGTAAGCCGAATGGCTTCTGATTGCTGTCCATGTTTTTGGATTCACACCATTTCTTTGACTGATCTAAAGTAAGCTGTAAATAGTATGTTCAGAAAAATAGGACTAGATAAACGCATTATGTAAACAAAAAAGAGACACTATTAAAATGAGGTTTTTTACTTACATTTACTGATGGTAATGAAATAAAACAACAAAATATCAGAATATAAAAATATTAACAAACATAAATGGTGTTTGTGTGTCACTTAACCATGCAAAAAGGGTAACTAAATTCTTTACACCTTCAAACCTGTTTGTCTTTTTTGTCTGTTTGAATTTTAGTAACCAATTTTCTTTTGAATAAATGTGTTAAAACATTATATTTTAAGTTCCATTAAAAAGAAAGTGTGTTTCAAAAACTACAGTCTTCAAGCTATTTAATTTTCCACATTAGTAATATACTATAATTTAAGTAATATAATATAAATTGTGTGATCCTGAAGTGTTTTAAAGTAATAGTAAGATATGGTATTTCTTTCAATGTTTAAATGTACTCTATTAAAGGCTTGTGTTAACTGATGACAGAATCCATCCTGCCAAGTGGAACATCCACCTTTTGTTTTTGCATGTCTTTTATGATCACATCAGTAATTTGTCATCAGTCAAGTATTTATCTTATACTTGTTTAAACTTTATGTATATGTATACTATGATGAGAACAATGCAAGAAAAAAAACTGGCGTTGTTCTCATCACAGTATACAGTATATACAGTACATAATTGGCTCGATTTCATTATCAGTTGTTAGTTTATTTTGCCGTTTATTGCAAAAGCCTGCTACTGGCTAGGTATAATAATGTCATGCCTGTTTTTTTGGGGGGGATTTGTGGGCGCTTGTACAGTATCTGCAAATTTTTGAATAATGAAAATGATTTACAATTCAATGCACTATGAAGTGTTTTTCCGATACTGGAGACCAGTTATGTACAGTAATTACATTAATTTTTCTTACATCATTTCAGAATAGAGCCAACCTGAATTGTTTTTTTTCGGAAGTAGCAGTCATAAACTCTAGTTTTGTGCAATATCGGTTTGATTTCTCCAAGATCGCCCCATTCTAGAGCATATCCAAGTGCTAGTTAATTTTTTGGGCAGTGACTTATGAGCGGTGAGCCAGTAAATGAGATCTTGAAACTCCCAGTCATATATGAATATAAGTGGGATTAATGAGGCATGATGTCTTCATGTGCTGTGTGGTTGCTCGCCTCATTTCAAATTCACTTCCAGCTAAGATCTTCTGTAGCACACTGGAATTGGACTAGATTGTTTTTCTCATTGTACTGTTTTATCATACACTCCATTTCTTTAAGTTTGGGGGAAAAACTACTGTAAGACTCCCATTGCATATCAGGTTTGATTCGTTTCAGGATTCGAAGCAGCTGAGAAAATTGAGTAAATTGCACAAATTTCCTCTTTTTGAAGCTTCTAATTTTATCATAAAAAGAAGAACAACAAAAAGAGGTTATTGTTCCAGTTAAAATGGACCCATGATCTTTAATTTGCAGTGAGATATTTACACATGGTCTATCTTTACTGTACCTTTATAATGGGAAATGATTATCATCAAGTCTGGATTATTTTTGCATTGTTGCAGACTTCTAGCATCGCCAAAATTGAATGATCTTTCTTTGTATGTGGAGCTTTTAAAATAAAACGTTCTCATCTTGAACTCCAAACTGCCTCATCAACATTTAGCCTTAGACTATCAGGGCATGCCCAAGAACAGGATGCTCTCTATTGTGGAATGAAAACTAAGTGTTGAGCCCAGGATGCTGTTATAAGTCTTGAAGTGATCTGTACATGTCTCCTAAGCAGACTAAATGAGCATTGTTCCTGCATGGAATTAAATTCTGTATTACTAGAGATTACTGGTCCAAACTGCATTTGTTGCATGGGGTTTAGTCATGAATCTTAACCTACTTGTAACTGTAAGACATTCTCTTTCCCTACTCTTCCTGGCAATTTAAGTGATACTCACAGGTGGGTTTGTGATAAACATCCGGTCTTCATAAATCCTAACAAAAAAGGATTATTAATTAATAGAAGTTCCATTATGGTTTTAAATATCGCTCATGTAAACAATCTCAAAAAACTCAAATGTTGTTTTTTTTTTGTATACCAAGCATTTTTAGGTTTATGTGCTAAAATATTATTATTTTAATGGAAAAAATAATGTTTTTTTTAGATGTAAACAAGGACATTAATTAATGCATTTTATAACTCAATTTCATTACAAATGTTGTATGAAATCTCAATTCATAAATGATTTTGTAAAGATATTGATTGATTTTAATTTTACTATACAGTAGTTGAAGAAAATATTGAAGATGCACCTTTAAATTGTTAAAGTTTAGCAAAAACGTACTGTGAAACTGTACCAAAGTATCAGGATTTTTCTTGAAGAAAAAGAAAATTAGTTTAGAAAATTATACAAAGTTAAGTTGGGAGATTTCTGAACTGTTTATTTCTTAGTTTGGCTCATTAAGCTTTTTTTTTGTGATAGCACATTTAGGAGGTATGTAGATAACATTTAATTTAAAAATTTGATAAAATACTTTTAATTTTTCATGCTTGGACCTTTTTTTAAAGATGTTTTGCTTCAATTTATTACTCTCCTGTCTCTATTGCAGATGAAATGAACGATCACCAGAATACCTTGTCTTATGTTCTTATAAATCCTCCCCCAGATACGCGCCTGGAGCTCAACGATATTGTGTAGGTACCAGCAGTGACGTTTTTTAGTGATACCCTCTATAGGGGGTACATACCTGTGTAAGGGAAAATCACCTCACAGCACAATGCCCACAAATCATTGTTATCTGGCATGGAATTAAATTGCATTAAAAACCAAAAAGATAGGATTTATAGCAAACAAAATACAAATTGCCTTTCTGCCAAATGTTTTTTTTATATATATTTTCCTG
This sequence comes from Lepisosteus platostomus, assembly GCF_059453375.1. Lineage (NCBI taxonomy): Eukaryota > Metazoa > Chordata > Actinopteri > Semionotiformes > Lepisosteidae > Lepisosteus > Lepisosteus platostomus. Next base: position 5,031,711 of record NC_142631.1, read on the forward strand.
ATGTTTTGTGCTTAAAATCCTACAGCAATATACAGTGGTCTTTCTATGGCCCTGTTAGTCTAAAGAAAAGCAATGAAATAAAAAACAAGCAAACATCTGAATAAAAATATAATTGCAGCACAAAGAACGTACTTGTGCTTGAAGACGAGCTTGAAAAGTCTTTGAATCCTGCATGCAAAACATCCCACAGCCAAGGTGAAAAAGAGAAGGCAATCGTACTCAGGACACTGAGGGGACCAAACACCCTGCTCTCTGGGACTCACAAGATTGGCTCAAGCAGTCAAGGACTTCTTTATAATTCAGGTCAAGTCCTACGGTTCCATCATTGCTGGTTCAAGTCAGAGGTATGGCGCTAGCTGTTTGTGACTGAATTAAGAACAGATTCAAACAAGAGGAGGCCATTGGGATTGCCCAAGCAGCAGTGCACAGCTACAGTAGCTCAGTGTGGCTGGGATAGAGTGGGGATTGGTCAGATAAGGCCTGATCTCCTAGGTGCTCCTGTGACTTTCCTGGCCCCTCAGACTTGTGGAAACATTGATGAATGTCCACTCCTTCGGCTGGTGCTCACTCTCCTGTGGAGCTTGCCTTGTGGCAAATGATAACTGGCATGTCAGAGGAGAATGTCCCTGTGTCTGACTCTCTTCCAAGCAGATAAATGAGATTTAGCCATAAAGCCACGTCATATACAATTGGCTGATTACCAATTCGGTAAGTATACAGTAACAGAACAAAAAACTAAATGGTAATTCCAGGTTAAAAAAAATCAATTAGTGTTTGGAGCCTCATATTGCAAGTTCAACTTCAATCAGGAATGACCAATTCCAATGTGTGGGTTCCCCAGCTTTTAATTGAGAAGGACATTTTATGTTACTTATTAAATTGAATAATAAAATGAAACCTCTAATAAATTGAAGAGCTGAAACCGTTAAGTTTAAATTAATCACATTATTAGTTCAATTAAGAGTCAAATTACATGACGCGGAGCTGAGCTGGAGTAAAAACCAGCCTGAATGAGCAAAAGTGGGAAACGCTGATGTAGAGGATTTAGAGGGATTCTTAATTATTTCGCTTTCCTCTGCTCTAGGTACCTAATCCGATCAGACCCGCTGGCTCACGTCCCTAATGAGCCTCAAGCGGCGAAAGGCATAATGAAACAAGACTTCGGGAGCGAGACCAGAGACGAGACCCAGCTCTGAAAAGGGCTCCCTTCCTCCAGCCCCAAACCGACCTGATGCTTGTTCTGCTTGGCGAAGACGCGCTGGGAGTGCCTTGGACGTGACACGGCAACTGGCAGAGTGCAGCTGTCCGCTCTGAGATGGGGGAGAAGGCGGACTGGTGAGACGAGAACACGAAGGGGGGGAACCGAGATTAGCAAATGTCAGTTTGACAGACCCCTTCCACAATGGCAGCACTTCTCTAATCACTCTAATCAGTGCGGTTGTGTGAGAAGAATCCACACAACAGGCCCAGAAAATATGTGGGTTGGAGCACGTCTTGTATAAAATAGTTGTTGACCTACTAAGATGATTGTGGGAAGGAAACTATTTTTTTTAAAGTAAACTTTGCACGGTGGTTACCTAAATCAAAGAGCCAATCACCAGGAAACTGGTGAGACCATCCAGAGAGTAAATGTTGCTAGTAGGTCACGCAGAGAACAAGACGCATCTTTAACAGCCTTTTGCCATGATGCACCAGATTTCTTAAATTATTTCACTATTGATTATTTTGAGATTAATGAAAAACCACACAGCTGCACCACACGATTCAATTTTCAGAGGTGTGTATCGTTATTTTGGCATAGGTTAGAATCTCACAAACCTTTTTTCGCAAGCAACTGAGAAGTCTGTTGTCTTAACTCAGTGGTTCTCAAACGTTTTGGACCAAGTACCACCCCTAATCCAACCAAAGCATCCAAGTACCACCTACAAGTCATCATCTCATAGGAACCCCAGAAATTCTCAATGACCAACATGAGCGCGCGTGCACACACACTCACACATACATATAATAAATATTATAATAATAAACATTATTTGATATAGCGCCTTTAAAGGTGGCTTCTCAAAGTGTTTTACAGAAAAAAAAACATTAACAACAACTAATAAAAAAGCACCATTTCAGTGAGAGGGGTGAGCCTGTTTAGTTGAGCAAAGCAGATGTGAATTAATTTTTCGAGCCTTGATACAATTCACAACAGAGTCTAACAGATATTAAATCGTCAGGCATTTTCTTGACGGCAAAGGTCTCGCGGTGGATGTTGTAATGCGTACATTAATTTCTGGAGCAACCTCTCTAATTCGTGCAACTACACCGTTATGTCGGCTTGTCATTGCTCTAGCACCGTCTGTACAAACTGAGACGCATTTTATCCAGTCGAGGCCATTCTCTTCGATAAATTCATTCAGAAGCTGAAATATGTGCTCTCCTGTAGTTCCTGTTGGTAGTGATTTACAGAACAGAAAGTCTTCATGGGACATGCCCTCAAACTCGTATCTAACGTAAACGGGCAAATTTGCCAAATCGACTACAGACTCATCTAATTGCAGTGAAAAACATCTGCTCAACTTAACGCGCTCTATCAGTGTACTTTTGATATAATCCTTCATTTCAACAATTCTATGAATGACTGTGTCTTTCAGGGGGAGGGGGGCAGCAGGTCGAGCTGTTTAGCATTTTTTTCTCTACACATAATACGTGTCAGCTCTTTTGCCAACGGTAAATAAGGTTCTTCAAAAATAGTGTAGCTTACCTGCTTAAGCAATACGCAAGCTTGCATTTTTCCGCGTTTCCGTTTTTATTTCCGTATTTATTTAACGTTTTTATTTCATGCGCATGGGAGCGAAACACAGAGACGCTCAGTGTAATTTTCTCAAATTAGAACAGTTCTTAAATATTTTTCTGTTATCACACTTTCGTGTGCTTACAAGATTACCTGCGTTTGTAGCACGTATTTCTATGCATTCCTGTTTTAGAACGTTGGCATTGTTCCAAAATCACGCACATTGTCCTTTCTCCCTATTTGCTGGAGATACAGTAGCTTTTTTTAAATACAATTGGTCACTTGCATCCGTAGCACGCATTCCTATAGAGTGGTATAAAATTACAGAGTATCTCTTGTGTCCACTGAAGTATTAGCGCGCACTGTATCGTAGTACGTAGGCTGCGTATTCGACACGTATTAAAATACAAAATATGAAAACCCGTCCCGATTTTTCAGCGCACACGAAACAGTTCCAGGGTCATTTGGCGTACCACTTGGCGCCACTCCACGTACCACTGCCGGTACGCGTACCACAGTTTGAGAACCACTGTCTTAACTGATTTGGTTCGTGTATGATTCTTGTTATTCTGTTAGTGACTGCATCACATATCATAGTAACAGTGGAACCCCAGAGTTATTAGCACGTTTGGAATGAGGGAAATGCACAGTATATTCTTCTGAAAAAGGTCATGGATGTTCTTTCACAACTGAAAATTCACATAATACACATTATAGTGATTTGAAAACCTTTAAGAAGAAAAATGCCAAATTGAATCATTTAAGTTGATCTGTAACATAACCTATATATCCAAGCTTCCTTAACTTGTCAAAACCTTGTGCAAAACTATTTTCTGCACGTACAGTTAGTTTCCCCTCAGTTTCTCTTTTTAAAGTGCAAGTCATCTTTTCTTTTCTGATGTCTTAGTGTTCTGCTATACATGGACAAAAATAAGAGCTTCATTTTAATCTATTTTAAAGCCTTCTTACTAAAAAAAATTTAATACATTTAATCTTTATCTTAAAAATATCCAAACTCACACCTCATGATCAATTCTAGTCTGGAGTGTTAAGGATTGTTGAATAGTCAGTTGATAACTATGGTGTTCATGTGTCTGAGAATCTACTGTGTATCAACACACCTGTGTTAACTAGTGTGGCTCAGTGGTCTCCTTATTAAAGCCTGTATACTGTATGTGTATGCATCACTAAGCCATATGCCAGCTGGTCTGTATATTGAGTGAGGGGATTATAATCATCGTTGCCTTTATCTTCTGCCTTATTTATTTCAAGTTATGGTTATAAAGTTTCATTCCACTTTTTCTGGAGAATCCTGTTGCCAGCCAAATTGGTAAGTACTGTGGCTTCCAGATTTATTCATGCTTTTGTCAAACAGTAGCTAAGGGTTAATTAAGACAATTAAATGGTGGTGTACCTCAAGTGTGCCTATCAACACTAATCGATAAAATATTTTAAAATTGTATGAAATGGAGCATTTAATATTGTAAGAACAGAACATTAGAATATTTGCACATATTTCTAAATACACAATCGTATAATTTAACCTTATCTTGTTCTTTAGATTTTAGTTTCTTAGCAAAAAAATTAATGTCTGAACAGACAAAATCAGAAATTTCATTAATTTTGCTTTTAGCTTCTGTTCATCAAGAAAATTAATACTGAGCTCCTACTTTTGGTTGGTTTGATTTAATACTTTGATTGCACACTGTTCCTCTGACTATCAGCTATCTATAACTTTTGCACCGTACTGTATGTAGACTAAAAGGGATTAGTATCACAAACACTTTGAACTTGAGAAGACAAAAGGTCTCACTACTACATTTTTAAATCATAGATGAAACCTGTAACTGATTACTTTTTAAGGGAGGATGAGTATGATATCTATACTAGCAGCCATATCACCCTGCAACTCACCACTGACAACCCACTGAAGCTCACCAGGTGTGACCCTAGTCAGTACCTGGATGGGAGACCTCCCCCAAGGTTGCTGCTGGAAGAGGTGTTAGTGGGGCCAGCAGGGGGCGCTCACCCTGTGGTCTATGCGGGTCCTAATACCCCAGTAAAGTGACGGGGACAATATACTGTAAACAGGCGCTGTCCTTCGGATGACACGTAAAACCGAGGTCCTGACTCGCTGTGGTCATTAAAAATCCCAGGGCGTTTCTCGAAAAGAGTAGGAGTGTAACCCCGGCGTCCTGGCCAAAATTTCCCATTGGCCCTTACCAGTCATGGCCTCCTAATTACCCCTATCTATAGCATACTATGGCTGCCGTCGCATCATCCAGGTGGATGCTGCACATTGGTGGTGGTGGAGGGGGTCCCCATTACCTGTAAAGCGCTTTGAGTGGAGTGTCCAGAAAAGCGCTATATAAGTGTAAGCAATTATTATTATAGCTGCCAACTGCTTCATTGGCCCTTAAAGCAAAAACACAAGATTACAGATTAGGTGGTGTCTATACATTCTATACAATGTTTACAAAGTCTGTACTGTATATATACATATAGTTTTTAATTTATTGAATTATTTAATACCTCATTTGAATGAAGAGAGAAGCACATTTCTCTGCAGCTTCTCTTAATTTACCATAAAGCAGTTAAAACAAAAAAAAACATTTTATAGTGTCTTTCATGCTACATCATCTGTATGGCACTGTACAATGAATCACAGAAAACATATATACATGTTAAAATAAAAATTAAATTCTTAATGACACCGACTTTCTGACAGTATATCAACATTAACCATTTGTTTTTAAACAAAATCGATAACCTTTCAAATGGAAGATCACGCTAAAATTGTGTTTTGATATAAAGCGGGGAAAATTCTCAATAAAGAGAGTAGGATAATAAAAATGTTTAAGAGTTGCTCACAGAGCTGGGTGGCACTGCCTGTTGTGATGAGGAAGGATTGTGTTTGAGGACACGCCGTTGTGCAGTTCCCAGTGAAGGTGACGACAAGATGCTCACCAAAAAGGTTCAGAATTACTCGCTTTAGAGAATGTTGTATCATTTTGCTCTCATTACTGTCATTGAAGCTGTTAATCATCACACCAGAACAGTCAGTGTCTAACACTTTACAGCAAGTCAAAGCTTTGCCAACTTAGGACTTCCACGTTTGGATTTTTCTGGAACCTCGAACAGCATAAAGAAGGAATGTCCTGAGGCCTATCCAATGTTTGTATTTTTTATTTACTGTAGATATCAGCCAGTACCTCAGTTACGCATTAACGCACACCGTCACACACAGAGTGGTGCTGTGGTCATATCATGTATTATTATGTTCTGTTGTACCTGTATGTGAAAAAGTATTCTACTGTAAAAGTCATAGGGTTACACACAGCCGAGACCTGCAGTCTCTGTTGTTGCTAGGATACAGGGCTATTGCTGTTGTCAGCAGTTGTGTTATGTGCTTTGATGCGATCTTGAGTGGTCTTAATAGATGGAGGCTTTGCAATTCCAAAAGCTGGTGATTTTGTATATGTGTACTTATGTATCATTTATTTTATGTACATTTTGTTATTAAATTTCTATGAAAAGTATATGTAAATATATTTAAATGTTTACTGTAACCCTGCCAAATTTTATGTATGAAATGAAAAGGATGCCAATTTATATGTCATTGAAGTAGTTTAGTTCACAGTATATAATATACTTGTACTACATGTGGCTTTATTTAATGCTTTTAGCTAAAGAAGGGCAGTTTCTATTATTTGAACTGGTAGCACTTCTTTACCCAAAGGGTTGTGGGGGTGTGGAACAAGCTACCCAGCCATGTTGAAGCTGATGCCATGGCTTCTCTTAAGGAACAGCTGGATGACATCCCTGCAGTATGTAGCTACTGTGAGCTCTATGGGCTGAAAGGCATTTTTTTGTTTGTAACATTTCTTATGTTCTTTTGGTAGAGAATCTTCTCCTTTGTCTGCTGGGCTTTGTCCTAAAATGTTGTAATATCACAGGTGTCACAATAACAATACAAAGAGAAGGGGCTGGGGATCCTTATGACTTATGACTTAAACGATAAATGCCTGGGTGCTTCTTCACTTTTTTTTCATTTTTGCAAAGAACGAGTAAATATTCTAATACAATATTGACAAGCATATCTGAAAGCCTGCCTGTGTCACCAAAAACCTATAGCACAAATTCACAGTACATTCTTTTGCATGTTTTGTCTCACTCACATTTCCTGAACCTGTTGAGACCGTATCTATAATTTAGAAATGTGAGGAAGCAGACAACCAATCAATTCTGTGGAATACCCACAAGGGGGGAGGTTAAACCTGATTGATTTCGGATGCACAAAGGTTGAACACTGCAAAAAGCTGCACAGATCTTACAAGGTTTCTTTGTGATGGGGATGTGACAATTTGAACCCGTGGCTTTCTCACAGAGCTGTTGAAAACAAAAAATCCACAACGGTGGTAATTGGATCAATGCTTTTTTGTCCTCTACTACATCAACCAGATTGGCCTCTGCTCACCACAGTTGAGTGGGGTAGGAGCAGGACTGTAAGGTTTCCTAGACATATCTGCATGTTTTTTTGTTTTTTTATGTAGGAAATGAATTTCCAGAATCACCAAGGAATTGACATGTACTAACTTCTGTGGGCACAGTTAAGTTTTGGAATCCTGTGATGCATGCTGCGATACTAAAAACATTTTCGATATTTCAGTGCCCAGTTGTGTGAGGCAAACCGCACGATTCTTCATACAGTATATCTTCATAACTGATATGATATGAATTCTCATTTGAATTTGTATTTGTTTCTTAAGCTTACACAGAATGACAAAACGATTTAAGATGTAGTTTGCAAGGTATGACATCAACTGGTATGAAAATACATTTAGGAATGTAATAATAAATAATAATCATTATTCTATATAGTGCCTTTAAAATTACTTAAGCAAGAAAAAAAAATTAAGAAAAAGAGTTAATCTGCACAAGGGTTTAGAATGCAGAAGTAGATGCAAGGGGCAGACATACTGTAGAACTGATTAACTGAAAGCCTTTCTGAAGAAGAAGGTATTGAGTCTGGATTTGAAAGTGCTCAGAGAAGGTGGCTCTGATATCCTTGGGAACAGAACTCCAGAGCTTCGGGATGTAGCAGGAGAAGGCCATGTCACCCATAGGGTGCAAGCAAGCTTGGGGGGGACAGGAGACCAGAATCAGATGAACAAAGGTTACAAGGTGGGAAGTAGAAAGATGGTAAGTCAGACAGGTACTAATGTGCCAAGCTACGCACGGAGACTAGAGGTAGTCTGGTGATATTTCTGAAGGAATAATGATGTTTTTGTACAATAATGATGTACACAAGCGAGTTAGGGATGGGGGAGCTATTGGCTTAATCCACTTGCCTGAGAGCCAATCGCTAAGCTGTAGGAAACGAAGAAAAGTTAACCCAGGGACAGCCTCACAGGTGGAGATAGAGTGGGGGAGCGCTGCAGGATCACAAATGCCAGCAAGACGGAGGCAGACTATGGTATTTCTAGTTTTTTTCAGGATGTGGCAAAATTACAAGTTAGAGTACAAGAGCTGAAGGAGAACTGATGTCATCCCTCCCGACCATTTGTTAAAACTCCTTTTGGCAAGTGAACACACTTCACATTTTTGGATCATGGAGCAACTTGGCAACCAAATGAGTTAGACTGACTGAGTTGTCTCTTCTTCTTTAGAACCTTTTTTTCTTTGTGAACACTCAGATCATGTTTTAATTTGCTTCTCACAGTATGTGTTTTCGTCTTCATCAGTTGTTTTATTTTTAGCCCTGTGCAGATTTTATGAACTACAGACTTGAGTATATAGTTTTTAAAAAATCACCCAACTGCTTTACTGCACTGCGAAGCTGTTGTAAACTTTATATTTTCTTGCATCTGTACACTATATGTTTAACAATTCAGAAATGCATGTTCTCTCCTTGCCAAAAGTAATGTATTTTACTTCCAATGCGACACCCTCTTTTCTGAATGTGTGAAATATTCTGTTAAGGAGGAAAAAAAAGTATCAACTGTTTTGTAAAATTTCTTATATGAAGTCAGCGTACTTCATTGTTCTATGTAAAAAAAAACAATAAATTAGCTGCATGCAGCCATAATCAGTTCTCACAGTTTTATTTGACAAGTATCAGAAGTCAAATGTTGATATATTTCATGTTGTTTTCAGAATTTAATTTATGCAACATACCAGTTTATCCTGGTGTTTGGCATGTTTAATTTTTACAAATGTGCATAGTTTACAGTGTGCTGCTGAAATAGTCTAGCCTAGCTTTAATATATTTTAGCCTGAAGAATTTACAAGGAAAGATTCTATTCAGCTGCGTATTCCCATGTCAGAGCTTGAAGCAGAAGGCTGAGCCTCAGCACTTTTTTTTCCTAGTCGAATTTCAGGGCACAAAGCAAAATTGTTAAAACTGAACAACACCCAAAGCAGTGTTGCACATTCTTACAGGAATGTTTACAGCAAACATCAATTATTTATTCCCTAATCAAATCTTATTTTATCATGACAGTCTTTAAAGTACTGTATAGACTATTTTACACTTAATCCTTAATCACAAAGAACATCTATAAAATCCAGTGAGCAACAAAATAAACATAACTGTGACTGTGTTACTAAAAGTAATTTTTAAGGAATTAGAGCTTTCTGCTCTTATGAGCACATGGCTTGAAGCACTGGTAGGAGTTCCATCCTGTATTATTGACTTCCTGTCATTTAAGATGTTATCATGCTGCGGGGGAAGAAAGCACAATTCAGCTGAACTAATTTAGGTGCTTTAAAATAAAATGCCAGAATATACACCATTCAGCTCTGGGCTTAGAATGGATAAGACTCTTCCTCCAGGGTCATGGGCTCTCAATCAGTGTTTTATTTGCTATATGGCAATTCACAACTGTTGGGCACAGAGCACTTTACAGAATTAAAAAGTATTGTATAGCACCAATACTGTGGAGTATTGTGGAGTTGTCAGCTTGTCAGGTGCACACATGCCAGTCTTAGTACTACAAACAGAAACTGTACTGTGTGTGTGTGTGCCATTGATGGAAAAAATCAACGGCAGAAAAGAGTATAAAGTGATATGTAAAGAATTGACTAATATTTAATAGTTAAAATCTAAAATCTATTTTTTTTTACTGACATCTTAGATCTTATTTTACCTTTGTACACCATGATCACTGACCTGCCCCAGCATAAACAATTTGGTAATTGTTCATGTCACTTCTATTGTCACACCATTAAAAATAAGATAATATTTAAAATGATGCCCTGGACAAAATACTCTCTTGACGAAGACAAGAACAGCAGACAACATGTAAATTCCAAGGTCAATTTTGCTTCCAACTAGCATGCCTGTAATTGTTTTTCATTAATTCACATTTTCACTTAAGAATGTTTAATAGTAATCAAATGAATAAAATGATTTAGAATATGGATGTACAGTAGGTTAAATTGTAAAATTGAAATACATTCATTCTGATGACATTTTTTTTTTTGCTCAGACTGGATTGAATCTATTTCAAAGCACTCTTCCTGTTCCGTTTCCTCTCCTCTCTCTCCTGGAGCCTGAGTAAGAGATTGACTGAGAGCATTTTGTTGTTTCGCAGGAGGTCGCTGTCACCTGGAGGCCTTTCGATTGAGGCCTTGCCAGTGACCACGCGTGGGGGCGCCGCTAGGAGCTGTTTCAGAATAGTCCTGGCCGCTGGACAGGGCTTGTACTCATCACAGCAGTTCTGGTGATACTTCCAGAACCTCTCTCGGGTCAGAAGCTCACCTGTCCAGAAGACCACTTTCTTTTTCTCCTGCTTTGTCTTCTTCCGCTGCAACACAGCATGGCCTTGTTTACGTTTAGCATCGGAAACTGCAGGGCTCTTGAAACAATTTTTCCCATGAGCCTTTCTGTACAAATGACCCTCGACCCCTGGCCACTTGCTGCACTCATTGGCCTCATCCCTCTCGTCTTTTTTGTCAGGTCCCTCATCTTTTACATTTTCGGCAGTACACGGTTGAAAGTTTGGAGGCCCCAAACTGCCTTCAAGCTCATCAGTATCCCATCCCAAATCACCACAGTGTGCAGCGTTATCAGCCTTGAAGAAGAACCTCTTAGTGGAAACCAAACAACTTGGGAAGTCTTCCAAAATTTGCAAGCCCTGGTCCTCTGTTTTAGAATGATCCTCCATTTTGAATTGGTAACTTGCTTCGTGAACTTTGGCCAATGATTCATTCGTAGGTTTTGCAGCTTTGTTTAGGTCAAGATCACATGTCCACATTCTTTCTTCCCCCTCAAGAGACAAATCCCTCATATTGAAATTCAAATTGTGGCAGGATTTGCTTTTTTTACTTAAAGCTCTTTTCAGCCAGCGCCTATCTTCCACACTGCAAATCCCAGCTGTAACTTGAGTTCCAATTTGGGCTTGGGCATTGTCGATGTCATGCAGGCTGGGATTTTGAACATAGATGTTGTGTTCCTCACAGTGGACCACACCCTCCTTTCTGAAATACTCTGTGTCTGTAAAAGAAAAGCTAAATTCAATTCAATTCAACTTTATTGTCATTATACTTACACAGGTGCATAGTATAATGAAAAGTGTTTCTCATTAGTCACTCAGGTGCAGTATATAAATAGGACTCACTTGAAAGGTATGAATTTGAAAAATCCACAGCACACACCAGAATGTGAATTTTTACATTGAGACATTTAAATATCAAGCACTTCCTTATAGGCTTCTGTAAATACCATGTAAGGGTCCATCAAGGTAATATATGTCATATTTCTCTGGAAGCTACAGACTCACCATCTGATTCAAAATGGTCTGTTCTTTCTACATTTTTTTTCACTTGACCCAGTTTGCTGGCCATAGGCAGACAGGTCAAGTCAGGAGCTGTCCTGCATAAATGGATCTGATCAATCTTTTGAGTGATTCTTCCCTCCTTTCCTCTTCTTGTAGACGTCAGGGCATGTTTCCCTTGGAAAGTACAGTGTGGAGGAGAATGGGGACGATCTGCATCACTGGACAGCCTGTTATCTGTGTCTCCAAAACCCCTTTCACAATCAACAGTGTCCCAGTCCTTCCTCCCAGACACTGGGCCAGTGAGGCGATCTTGTCTGCAGTGCTTATGCATCAGACAGACCAGCAAAAATACAAACAGTAACAGAATGAACCCTCCTGGAAGACAGAAAAATCAAATTTGTCAAGGAGAATCCTTACTGCCATCTTTTTGGAAATGTCTATGTGTACACATCCTAATATAGCAGCAAGATAAAAAAAATGTTTCAATAAAAGCATTCAGTGGGTCGTACTCCTCCACTATGATAAAATCGACATAATTGAAACCATGTTGTTTTACATTTTGTGTTAGAAAAATTGTATAAGTTTTAAAATACTGAAGAACTGAGCAACAGATACAGTATATAATAACCATAACAGCTGTATTTGTTTCCATTTGTCATTTTTTGATTTAAGTGACACCATATTCGTTTAATATACTTATTAACCACGACATTTTAAATGCATAGAAGTTGCAAGAGCAGTCACCGCAATTTTAAAAAAATATACCGCATATATTCTCCATAGGTACTCTAATCATACAAGTGAACATAAAGTGGTATTTCATATGTGATTTAGGAGGTTATATTACCCATCAATCCATAAACCCAGTACTGGCAGCAGTCCAGTATTGCTGTGCAGTCATGTGGGTATTTATCTTCAGATGAATTTGTATTGCAGACAACGTGGTAGACTTCAAGAACTGGATGTTTTTCAATCTCAGCTGGACTGGCACAGGTAACTCTGGTGGGATCCATGACCTTGACTTTCAAAGCAGTTATGGTGCTTACCAGCACACAGCTGCACAGCCATGGGTTGGTGTGGAGATGCAAGGTTGTTGTGGATTTTGGAATGGAGGGAAGAGATGTTAAGTTGTTACGAAACAAAACAATCTCCTTCACATGGGTGAGGGGTCTGAAGGAATCGCCGCTGACGAACATCAGCTGATTACTGGACAAGTCCAGTTCCATCAAATATCTCAAACCGAAAAACGTATCTGTGGAAACGTAGGTCATTTGATTGGTGCTTAAATTCAGTTTTTTGAGGTGAAGCAAGTTCTCAAAAATTCTTGGTTGAAGATAGGTAATGCCGTTGTTATCCAGTTTAAGAATTTCAAGATTCGCCAAGGGCTGAAACCACGGCGTTCTCAGAGTACCTAGAAAGTTGCCAGACAAGGTCAGCGCAGTGAGGTTGTGAAGGCCAGCAAAGGCAGCACCTTCAATTCCACAGCCGCGGATGAGGTTGCTGCTGAGGTCCAGCTCTGTCAAGCTGTTTGGCTCGGCCAGGGCGAATGAGTGTTCCGGCAGGGAAGAAAGAGGAAAGTTATTGATGGACAAAACCTTGAGCTGAGAAAAGTTTCTGAAAGCTTCAGCTGGAAAGTGGGTCAGAGGTCCACCCCGTAGTAGTATCTTATCGATAGAGGTGGGGATACCTGCCAAAACTTCCAACAAAACATTTCCATTAAAAATCCATGTTTTATTTGCATGTATTGTGTCAAAACCAATGGCCTTTGCCCATAATTATTCTAGAAGGCTCTTCCATGCACAGTACTTAATGTTTTAATTGCTTTATGTTAGAACCACATTGTATTCAAATCATTCAAAAAGTATAATAATTTAAAAGATTCAAATACTGAATTTGATGAAGAGAAACATTCTATTCATCCATTTCATTTTAGTGTATTTATTATTACACTAGTATAAATAAGGTCATTCAATTACAAATGTAAGAATTAATGACTAGGCAAAATTCTGTTCTCCCATGACTTTCACATAAAGTGCTACATAAATTACCTAAAGCTGTGCATGACATGATTTTAAGTATGAAGACTATGATTTGGCAACATTACAAATATAATGTACAAGAATATAAATTATGATGCATGCCTCTATACCCAGTATATATAAACTTAAACAGAACATCAAAACATGAACCAATTTTATTCTTCTTGAAGATCAATACAGTATGTAGTTACTTTTCGCAGAATAAAAAAAGGGTGATTTAAAAGATGTCCAACCTCGAGAACAAAGCGGATGTGCCAATTCTTACCAGTTGTCAAAGAGGAAACATGTGTACAGTCCGCCAGGCCTGTAAGACAGAACTTGCAGTTCATGGGACAGAGACGAGCAGAGTCAGAAACCAAGACCGTCAGAGAAAGAACCTTCAACAGCTCTGAAAACAAGTGCACACTTGTGAGGGGCATTGTAGCTTTAGGCTGTGAATGCTAAAGCAAATACTGTATTACTGGTCATGCAGAACTTTAAACTGATTTCTTTAACAGAAGTTTAAACTCGGAATTGCATCTTCTCTACAGAAGCATGATAAAATAAATTCTCTAATAAAAGCCTTCACACAAAGAGGAAAAAAATGGAACTAAGAACAGAAATAAGAGACTGGAAGAGCTGATGAAAGTTAACTTACTGTCCATTCTTCTTACTCAGCGTAATTTGAATTGAACAAGACTGAAGAGTGAATGAACAGTGGACTCTGTGTTGCAGCATTTTGAGCCCAGTAATCGATGCAGTGTTGGTGACAACCAGCATTCACGGCTGTTAATTAACCTTTATTTTCTTTGGCTTAGGGATGAGCACTGAAGCCAATCAACCGTATTACATAGGCCTTAAACATTAACCCATCTTAGCAAGCCCAAGCAAGTAGCCACTAAATTTCGGGTGACTTGAAATTCTAATAAACCAGCTAGGGGTCTGAGACATTCTGTCACTATTATTAATTATTTAACTGGACTGTCAGGTATTTCATTTGGTTGAGTTATGAGACGTATTCCCATGATAAATAAAAATTCAAACATCCGAAGCTGGTTTTAAAGCAAATGAAAAATCTGATATGGCTTCTTAAATCACTAAATATATTAAAAATGAAACCAAGTGTTAGGTTATACAACTGTAGGCAGAAAAAGAAGTGCTATAGAAAGGAAGTTAAATCAGTGATTTTAACTATTTCTGTTAAGATTGAGAATAAATGATTGAAAAAATGTACCCCAAATGTGTTGATTCGGAAATAAAACATTAAATATTTAGGAACCCAACAATGAGAATCAAAATTGCTTTTTGAGTTTGGTTTCACTGACAAATTTGAATTTTGAAGAATTTCTTCATTCACTCAGTGAAGTTGATCCAGCAAATACGATTGTCCACTTGTCATTTTTACCAAATACACAGCAAATGCTTTTCTTTTTTTTTTTGGACTAGTGGAATTTTTGTCCTCTTCAGATCTTACATGAGGCTTATTTGACTAAATGGCTCTTGTAGCATTAAATTTGATTTTTATATATTTACAAATAGTTATTTTCATTACATCGTAATCCAGTATTTAAAATGTTGTGTCATTTAATACCTTTACATACTTTAAGACCAATACAGAGACCATTAAAAACCCAGTAGATCTTTAAGAAACATTCAGAAAGTTTGCCGTTTTTATTTCCAGTATGGTCAAAAGGTCTTTACAAAGAGATTAAACATCATTATTTATGAATTAAAAACCTTTCTGATTAGTGGCGTTTTTTAATTACATGCAGTCTCTGTAATTATGGGAATGCATATTAATTAGCTTTGCAATTTCAATTAATATTCCTATAAGAGATATCGTGGATTTCTTAGCAGACTGATTTTAGAAAGACAAGAAGTTGGGTACCTTGGTGCATTGTTTCAAGATGGTGGCAAGAGCCCACATTGACTCCCCTTGTTGGTTATGGACCATTAATAACCCAGTATAGATCTTTAAGAAACATTAACCAATAACTGTTGGCTGTTGGGTATATTGTTAGTAGTTGTGATCAAAGCTGCATCCTGTCTGCCTCTTCTATCCTATTGGCTGAAAGAGTAAGAGACATACTGTAGCTTGTGCCACTGGTTGGTATTGAAGAGATAAGAGAGACACCTGGGAAGCAAGATAATAATATAATTTCTTGTTTTTGTATTTTTGCAAACTATGCACTCCAGTGTCTTGAAGTTAGCTTTGTACTCAAATATATAAAGATGCTGCCTGTCTTTGGTCAGTAAGTTAAAAGGCATGTATTTGGTAAGCTGGCTGTACACCCAGAATGTGAAAAGAACTAACTGTTGTCTAGTCTGCAACTTAGATATAATTAATTGGCATGTGTTGCTGTCTTATCATTTGTTTAGAATGTATCATAGTAACTGGTTTTGTTTTAAGGTATAAAGGACCATCTTCAGCCACTTATTTTTAAGTCTGGTGGTTGCAAGCCAGACTTCCATATGCATATGTTATAAGGAGACTTCTGCATCACAGACACCTGCACTTTGTCATTTGTATGACACAACAGTATCACACCTCTAGAATATTACTTGCTTGGTGGTCTAACTACAGTTTGTGCTCCCATTTCTTATGACTGTGGTGCCTAGCTGAGCTCTTTTCACTTTTCCTGTTGTTTTGGAATATCTAACCTAAGACATTTTATGTTGTACAACAAATACATTCAAGAAAGAAAACAACTTTAGAAATGCTATTTATCTTTAAATGTCTTTGTATTCTTAATTTTATAAAAGCTTACCATACTCAAAAAATATTCTGCTTCTGAAGTTCTTTATAAATCTTTCTTCTAAAACACCTTGTTAAGGAATTGTTTAAAACAAAACAAAAAACATTTCAGGGTACCACAGTTTTTGTTCTCAGATTCTTAAAATATCTAATTTACTTGCAAATAACTAGATATACAAAGATCACCCTGTAGCTTACCACTCAAAAATACATAAAGTATACTGCAAATTTGTGCAAAAACTGATTAACACTTGGTTTTAATTTAATAGAAATGCATTCTCTTCAACATCAAGTATAAATTAAATTAAATTTCAATTTTACATTTACAGATAATAACAGTAAACTACTATACATGTAACATTCAAAAATTGCTAACTGAGCTATAAACAACTACGGATGGTAAATTCTGAGTACTTTATAAAAACCGTTTAATCTTTTGTGTTGCTCTAAATGTTCTAACATTTGTGAAGATCAATATGTAATGAATCATAATCATAATAAATGTGCTTTTTTAAAGGTGTGTTAAATTATTTTTTCATCGTTTAATCTTTCTCTAAAAAGTGACTCCAGCTCTGCATGGCATGTTTAAAGGATAAAGTCTGCATTAATTGGAAGCATAGAAGAATGTCCTGGTTCTGCGATTAGGATTCACCTTGCTGCTTGCACTTTTGTCTGGCTTTGTGAGTTTGCTTCCACCTATCTCTGGTCCACCTGCCCTGATTCTCAACCACCTCGTGAAGCAGGTCGTATTCATTGTGCTCCAGCAGGTTTTCATCCACTGGTGAATCACATACGGCTACAGGAGGCTGATCGTATTCGTCATCTTCTCTGTCCCTGGCATGGGATGTTCTCTGCCTCTGCTGACTTCTCTTCTTGGGGAAAGTATCCTGCCTTTGAGAGCCCCTGCTGGTTTTGCAACACTTTCCATTGTTTGCTTTCTCAATTGTTAACAACTGGGGACTTAGACTTCTTCTGGCCATCTCTTCATTTGTCGACCTGCGGTTCCAGTCTATTTGTGGTTCGGCTCCATCTATACCATCATTCTTTGGAGAAAACTCACTCTCCTTCGCTCCTTGCAATGCCTTCTGGTATTTGTCTTCTTGCAATGCCTTCTGGGCCTCGCCTCCTTGCAATGCCTTCTGGGCCTTGCCTCCTTGCAATGCCTTCTGGGCCTCGCCTCCTTGCAATGCCTTCTGGGCCTCACCTCCTTGCAATGCCTTCTGGGGCTTGTCTCCTTGCAATGCCTTCTGGGCCTCGCCTCCTTGCAATGCCTTCTGGGGCTTGTCTCCTTGCAATGCCTTCTGGGCCTCGCCTCTTTGCAATGCCTTCTGGGCCTCGCCTCCTTGCAATGCCTTCTGGGCCTCGTCTCCTTGCAATGCCTTCTGGGCCTCGCCTCCTTGCAATGTCTTCTTTGCTCTGTCTGCATGCAATGCCTTCTGGGTATCATTTCCTATTGAGAAAACTACTATACGGCCCTCCTTGTTGTGCTCCATTTCAGATTCTTCCTCTTGCTTCAGAAAATACTTCTGGACATCACTTTTATCCACTTGATTGTTTTTCCACTCTGTGGCTGCTGGGGGCCAGGTTGACATCCTCTTAACCCTTACAGGGTTAAAGAGCACTGGTTTATTTGTGGGGTACGGGTGGCACTGAACCATGGATTCAACGTTGAGTTTGGCTGGTTGGGTGTTAATGATTAGATAAGGTAAGTTTTCACCTCCATGAGAACACTGGTTTGTTTCAGTAACTAACTCGTGTGAATGGGGATTTTCCACAGTGAAGGATACATTCCCGATCTTAGTTTGACACTGCATATTGTCTTCACACAAATAATTAGGGCTGGTGGCTGTGATGCCTTTTGGTCCAGATGGTGGGAAATTAGGTCCCTCTCCGCCTCCGCCTCTCACCTCCGTCATTTTGTCAGTTTCATTAGTTCTTCTTCCATTTCCTGGAGCTATGGCTGTACAGTAATACACAGCCTGAAAATTGGTTTGGCCTTTGTTTCCGGCCTCTTCCTCCTCCTTCCGGAGACTGTGCTCTGGAAGTGGGGATCTCACGAGCACTGCACAGGCCGATTTGGCCCGACCTTTCTTCAGCCCGCTCCTGTGAGCGTCGGGCCCCTGCGGGGACTTTCCTGGCTGGCACGCCGCTACGTTCACAGCTCGCCTGGCCTTGGGAAGTCCTGGCTCCTCTCGTCTTCCTCCGCCTGGGTTCACTTGTTTTTTTTCTTGATTTCGTTTGCACAGAAAAGCGAGGCACACGACACAACAGAGGATGGCTGAAAAACAGAACCATGCACAACATTGAGCTCCTGTCATCTCTCTTTCTTTCGGTCCTTCATGAAGGATGGAGCCTCCCATGAACTGTCTTTGGGCTGCATTTCCTTTCTTTCATAATATTTAATCCTTTATAAACATGTACATGAGGTAGGAGTGGTAGCTTAACACAAGTTGCATTTTCCTGCTATGTGATGTGTGCAGTTCTGTTGCAGGTTTGTAAATCACCAACACATTTTTTTTATTGCTGGGATGCAGCTGTGACGAACAGCACTTTCTATGCAGTCAGTTTTTACATGATTACTGACTGAGCAGAGAGCTGGCTACAATCAGTGAATGATAGCTCATTTAAACCTTTAAAATAGATCTCATTTGCATTACCATTAAATGTAAAACACCAGGTAAAATGAAGCAGCAGTTTGGGTTTTCTCATTGCTCTGATGTCCAACCCAGGGAGGTAAACCTGGTGCTTCAAAAAATTTACACTGCAGTGCACATCTCTGGACTACTGCCAGAACGTCAAGGGCATGATGCTTTTTGACCAGGAGTAATTAGGCCTGGACTCAGTCAGCACTTGTTTAGCAGACCTCCTGGAAGCAAACCTGAAGGTACAATTTAGACTGCAAACAAGAGATGGTATGAGAGCCTATTACAGTCTATAAAATCGCTTTGCAACTATTTCCAATTAAGCTTGCAAGAATCTTTACTCTGTCAGGTCCTGTGCAGGCCTCAGTCAGATTGGAATTACAAGAGAAACACGTAAGACCCTTACCCAGGATGCCCATTAAAATAGGGACTCCTATATTGAGAAGGGGCTCCAAGAGAGGTTTGGGTGTACTCGGAGATAAGCAGTTCAGCTCAGAAATGTTCCATACAGGTGTGCCCTTTAAAGCAGGTGGAGTTTCACAGGTCACATCCAAATAATTTTCAAGTAAAGAAGCATTTATCATATCTGAAAGAAAAGAAACATTCCTTCATTAATTTCAGAGAACCCAAAAGCAGATTTCACAGATTACAGTCCAGCATTTGGCAGCAGAAACGCCTGACCTGATATAAGCAACCAGATGAACCTATATTTCAACAACGGCTGCTGTCAACTAGTCGAACCATAAGGTGCTATCCAGCTAGATTAAAACAAAAATTAAAGGTATAATAATGAAAAAACTAATTTTACTCAGTTCAGTTTTATCACCCTTGCTGACTCATGCATGCCTTCAAATTGCAGGCCATCTGCTTTGTGACTGCTATTTAAGTTTATTGAAGTACATTTTTGAAAAGGTAAGGTGTTTCGGGCACTACAGAACTGAAACAGTCTTTGATCCAAGAATAAAACATCTTTTCATAGCTCTAATCACATTATAACGTGTGAATCCCTTAAAAAAACCTCTAAAAGCAAATTTCCATTACCTTGAAGAAACTCTCTGAAGTCCTTCAGCCGACAGGAACAGTCCCATGGATTCCCATCAAGCCTCAGCTTGGTGGACCGCAATGGACGAAAAGCTTCTTTGCTTACGTATGACAGCCTGTTCCCAGAAAGGTCCAGAACAGCCAATTTGTGGAGCTCCTGAAAACTGCCACTGGCTATTTCAGCAATTTTATTTCTAGCCAGGTTGAGGGCTATCAGGTTAGAAAATTCAGACAGCGTTCGCACATCAATTTTCTGGACCTCGTTTTCGAATATGGTTAGATTCTCCAGGATGTCTGGTCTGGAGAGCCATGAACTGCTGATTTGCGTCAACTTGTTGCTATACAAGTTCAGTTTCTTCAGCTGCTGGAAGGATCTGAAAGCACCAGTTTGAATCTGAGTGATGCCAGCTTTTCCCAAGCTCAGGCTAGAAACAGAAGCCAAACTGGGACTGGTGAACACAGATGAGTTAATCACCCCAATGTCACTGACTATAAACACAACAGAGGAAATACCAGGAAGGTAGTCTGGAATGAGAAAAATGAAAAAAGGTTAAAACATGACCTTTTTAGTCTTGCCTCTATGTGGCACATTTCTTAATTGAACACATACTGTATTTCAAATCTGCATTACAATATTTTTTTTTACATTAGTTTCAGTCATCAAAAGATATTAATATACAGTATATGCAGAGAACCTCTTTTTCTATTGCCCTGTGACATATTTCTAATAATTGAGCAAAAAGCTGATTTCTACATAGTAAATAAACGACAGAATTAACGCCGTAAAAATTATTACTCTAAACAAATTGTATTTAAGACAGACTTAAGACAATTTGGGAGAAGACATACAGTTTACATTTGCAAGAAGCAGTTACTCAGGATTCACTGCAAAATCTTATTAGTAAAGAGTTCTTTAATCATGCAGACTTACTTTGTGGTATTCTAGTGCAGATGTAGTCTGATTCAAGAACGCAGTCGGCACAACTTGTGAAGTTAAAATATCCAGTCATTAAAACAACTGTGAAGAAAACTGCAAGAGATTGCCAAAATCAAAAATTAACCTGCAATATCTATAATCTCCTGCTGTGACGTGCTCATGAAGCGCAAGTTTTAAAGAAAACTTTTAGCTGTATTGTAAAACATTTAGCTATATTTCAGATATTTACATTTACACAGCACGTAACTTTGGACAAATCTTTGGAATTCAAATACATTTTAAAAAGTGACTTCAGAAACGGTTAATAGTACTGAACCAAAGCGCAACGTGACCTTACCCTCGTAGCAGTTTATGAATTTATTTTAGAAAAATCACGGTTAAGACTAACACTTTGAAAAAATAAGTTGAAAAAAAATATATAGTTTAACAATGTACTTACACTTCATTTTTCTTAACATCTTCTGTTAAAAACTGACAGTTGTCCACCAGCCCAGTCTCACTCAGTATAGTCCTGAACTTTAGAAAATATTCAACAATTCATAGCTCAGCTGCTGTCTCCTTGGCTTGGTTTGTCTTTGGTGGTTTCCATAGATATTGGCATTGCTGTGCATTTGGTCTTCATATTTCCACATGGCTAGTGATGTAGAACACATTTGTCAAATAACCAGAGGCTATAACATCATGTACTTTCTGGTACATCTACCAATCACACCTTCTTGAATGAACCAAGTGTGAATATGAATAAGACAGAATGTGTATTTCTCTCGCAGGATTTTTGTGTTCTCATACTGTACATGCCAAAGAGTCTGCATTTTAAGACCTGAGGACATGTTCTATTTAATAAGATAAGATCACTTTATTGGCCATATACGATTTCTTGCATTAGGAATTTGTCTTTTTGCATACCCCAACTTTCTCTCCATGAGACACACAGACAGGGAGAAAAGCTGGGGGTCAGAGCGCAGGGTCAGCCATTTATATGGCGCCCCTGGAGCAGCTGGGGTTAAGGGCCTTGCTCAGGGGTCCAATGGAGTAGGATTCCTCTGCCGGCCACAGGATACGAACCGGCAACCTTCCAGCCACAGGCGCAGATCCTTAGCCACAGAGCCACTGCACTGCCACGACCAACATCTAAGACCCCACATAAAATTCATACCTTTTTGTTTTTAATGTCAGTAGAAACAGTTACTAAGAATGTTTATTAGAATTATTAACTTTATTTTATGAAGCTTGTAAGTGTTTTTTCAATTTAATCCCTACCTCCCAAACACGTAACTGAGGTTCTTGTGGTCTTTTCTTTAGATGTTATATCCTAAATACTCAGATTTATCAAGTAGAGACCAATTCTTAAAATAGATTAGATTAAAACTGGTGTATAAATGCTCTTTAGAAGGTCCAAAATTGTATTGACAATATTACCAGGCTTACAAACAGCTCAAAGTTAATTTTTCCCTTTAAAGTAAAAGGAAATAGGAAAAACACTCCATATTTGAAACTTTTCTTTTTTCAGTGTAGTATTAACCTCTACTTGTCCCTCTGCAGTTCAAATATTGAAGCAGTTCCCCACACAAGACTTACAGCAAGTCTTAGCTTTCAGAACGCACACCCTGCTATGCTCAGATGTTAAAATTGCAAGGATGTGTTAAATATACAAACAGAGCTCATTTTGTGGGGTGAGGGGTATGTCTAATTGCTTAAGTTTGACAAAAGGGGAAAAATAAGGTAAAGGACAAAATCAAAAGGCATGTTGCAAATGAAACTGTGAAATTGCAAAGCAGTTAAAATGGGACGGAAAATGGACACAAATCATTTCATTTACTGGTAATATTTATTAAATTTCAGTGCTTCTCTTTAAAATAAATATATGGCATAATATCAAACAAACAGGGAAAAAAGCACAAGCATGAAAAGCATGGTATTTGTAACAGAAAAAAACATTCTAATCCCAGTTTTTAGTAAACAAACCAAAAGTTATTTACATGACAGCTATTCAAAACATATATACAAAATGCAGCAAATTATATTAACAAGTATTCTAAAGCCTTCTTTAAAGAATGATTTGGAAACATGAGAAAAAGGGCAATGGAAGACCTTTAGCTTGCTCTGGTTAGTGTTAACCTATCTGCTTTTTTTGGTTACAAGTACATCTTGCTTTTAAGTAACGGCTGGAGCTTATACATACGATCATGAATGGCGTTTTGCAACCCACATTTTACACATTCTGACAGGGTCTCAGCAGTGAACTCTACTTTGATCAGCAAGCAAGGTTATGTGCAAACTTCTCATTATTTGATCTTGAGGCAAACATGAAACTGTTTTCTATTGGTAATATATCAAAAAAAGAAAAAAGTTTCAAGATTGGTATTCTCAAGTGTTCCATGAGTGTCTTCTTTAATAACTGTAAATAATTAGACAACAATCCAAAAGAGTAAGCCATTATGAATAGATTAAATACTGTCACCCAAGACGTTAGCAGCATATGTACTCTTCATAACAGAGCATGCTGCTCACTTTAAATAAAAAACAATAAAAATAATAGCTAACATTGGTTATGATTACAATGCATGATAAAACCATTAAAAACGTGATCATGAGTGCACCTCCATACAGGAATATTGTGCCCTGTGTAGAAACACCTCTACCTCTAACAATTGTTTTGGAACACACAACACCTGTTTTAAACCTTTATACCACACACTTCTTAAAAAAAGAGAATTTGACACTTGCACCAAGGTCTCACTTATCCCTTTCGTACCTTCTATTTTTATTCCTTAAAACTCTTTAAATCATGAATCTTTGTCATGAGTCCTGGAGTTTACCTTATGATTACCAGACTTTTATTATAATTAAAAGTCAAAAATAAATAGACAACAGTACCACAATCAGTGAAAGCCTATGATGGACCTCCTGCATTTGTTTCCTCTTTAAAATAGTTTTTTTTTTGAGCAGCATGTTTTGAGAGAAGTTGGGAGACAAGTTGGCAGTACATATTTGATCATTTGCATTATGTGATGTCAGACTACAGCGAAAGAACAAGTACAGTGCTGTACTCCCGCCAAGGAAGAAAAGTCCGGAGCTTCATAACAAATGTCTTAGAACAAGAAGCGGACAAAGATATAGAGAGAAAATGTCCCTTGAGTAATGTTTTTTCCCCTATCGTCTCGTCACAGAGTGAATCAGCGAAAGAAGAACTCCACAATTAGTGCCAAACAAAAAAAAACTTCAAGTAATAAGAATTCCACCTGTTAGAAAAAAATCGCCACATGCAGAGACTTTTTAAAAAAACAAAACGCTAACAACCCTGAACGGATGGCATTAAGATCCAGCAGATGTTTCTCCACTCACACTTTCAAATATCAAAAAAATAATATACTCCTTCTTCTTCCAAATCCCACACTGTGTCCCGTTTTGCAAGTCACACCTGAAAATGCTAGGAGTCTTCGATGTATCTACTGGAAAATATACGTGGTGGATGTCAATGCAGTCCAGCCAGGATGAAAGCAAGGTTTTGGAGCGATCTCCTCATTTCCCCGTTTTCTTTGGCACTGTTGGTCTCTTGGCTTGCCAGAGGTGGTTGTGGATGGTGAGAGCGTCCACGCTGACAGACACGGTCTTAGCTGGGATGACATTGAACTGCTTGCGATCTGAGCTATACTTGTAGAGTTTGTCGATCATCTTCTTGGTGATGCTCTTGGGCCCTGTGCCAGTCAGCTTGTGGATCTCTTCAGTGTCGGGAAAGTAGGAATAAAGTGCTCTAAACTGGCAGCCGCCATCACGGAACAAAATCATCAAATGGTTGGACTCGCATTTCTCAAGCTCCTACATGAATAAATAAGGGTTTTTAGTATTGGAGAGAAACAAACATTTCACAATTTGTGAAGATGTGAAACCAAAGAGTTAAAAATTCTTCACTGCACTAATAAATGTATTACATTAACATGCACCTCAAAATCTAAAACTTTTTATTTATATTTTTATCACAACCACCCAGGTCGGCTCAACATACCTCCAAAATGGAATTCTTCTGAGGCTCGTTTACCTTTCCTGCTAAACAACAGTGCGAAATAGCATTGTGGATTATAGGCTTGTTTGACTTTGCACTGGGTTCCTTGAACAATTTTGGACCTTGAAAGGGAAGGAAAAATAGTTTTATCAGTGTAAATATATTAATGAAACACCATCTTAGAGAACTTGTAACAGAAATACTTTATATGGCAGTGGGCACAAAAAAGACTAGTTATTGAAAAATGACAATTCCCTTATTTAAACTTACAGGTATACTCAGTACTTGAAACAAGATGATTTTTTTCCTAATTCCACTAACTAATTCCACTAACGATATCAAAGAGCAGTCACCATACAGCCAGAATATAAAGTCATTGCTTTGACTGCCTTCTGTGTGTTTTTACCTGTGTATTCAGCCACAGATGCAATGGAAGATGCTGTTGATGCATTCTCCCAGTCCCTCTCAGTGTTCCGACTGGCATTTCTGCTCAACCCGGGGAACGATTCCACAGACTCCCCCCTTAAAAAATAGGAAATGACTTAGAAAGGATGTCGCCTTCTAGTGATTAGTCTAAGATTGAAGAGCAAAGATAACATTTCAGAGAAATCTGGAATAAAGAAAAGGCGTACCTTTGCGAGCCTGCTCCTCCAGAGTTGACACTCTCAGCCTCAGTGGTGGCAGCAGAAGCTAATGACAGACTGGACCCAGACTGAGCGCTGCTGAGATTATCAGCTGAAAACAGAGAAGAACAAGACACATTGGAGAAGTAAGACCCTGCTTCAGCAGAAAACGAGAGAAAATGCTGAAAAAGATAAGAGGTAAAGATGAGAGAAATCAAACCGTGAAAAGTTTGAGAATATAATGTACTGTGCGGTCCAAACTAAGGGCCTCCATTCTGTATGTGAAACAGTGCGTTTTTCCCATTTTGTTCCAATGGGAACTATTTAAGTCAGGCAGGTAGTTCAGGAGGGCTCCACCATTCGAACAAAGCCCTTACCTACTGCACATAACTCATAACATCATAACCCTTTGCATCCCAGCCTCTCCACTTCTGTAAAAAAATAATGACACATGGCAACATGCAGTGCATGGGTACTTGGAAGAAAAGTCACCTCCTACAACTTCAGCTCGACTCTGGAAGGCCATCCATAATGCTTTCCTGGGAGACTGTCCTGTGTACAAGACACATGGGAAACTGAAGAACTAAAGCAGACAGTGATCAAGACAGTGCTTCTTTACAGGACAAAGGGTCTTTTAGAAGCAAGGAGATTTATACCTTGATGTGTAGCATGCAGTATACTATTGTAATCAATCCTGAGTGCTCTCAGTAGGGTACCCCAAGTGTTTCAGGTTTGGGGTTACTTTAGTAGTCTACAAATCCTATGAAATACAATGGATCGTGGTTTTGACAGATGCAAAGGGTTAGTAGCCATACAAAGACACCCACAGCGAATTTAAAAATGTGTTTCACATTCATAATAACCTGCACATACTCTTTGGAACATAACACATCTATGCTTCACCCTATTTTAACATCCCTGTTATAACACACAGATGTTAAGCCCGCGGTGAGCAAAACGTTCCTTGAAACTTATTTTTTTTGTTGCACTCATGCTAAGACAGGTTTGAATTTCTCAGGACTACTGGTAAAGAACCGTTAATGATTTACTTTTCAAAACAGACCAATGACACTCCTTTCAAGACTACTATCTGTAATACTGAGGTAACCCTGAAAATTCCTTTCAGGGCAAAGCAGAACAAACACCCGACACATAGCCAGCAGACAGGTCATTAGTGCTCTGTAATATGGCAATACGAGAAAACAGATGCTTACGAGTCGAAGAGCACTTGGACTGCGTCTCACTTGAGGACTCGTCCCTGTGTACTGATTTTGGTCTCTGTTTCTTGGGTTTCGTCTTGGGTTTGGCAAGCCCCTGTTCCTCAATCATCTCCTGCTGTTTTCGCCGTAGGTACTCCTGTTTAATGAGCTCTCTGCGTGCCTTCTCCTCCTCCTTCCTGATGCGATCTTCTTCTGCCTTTCGCCTTTAAGCAATGGAAATTGTGTGAGCACCACGATCATAAACTGGATGACCCAAGTGCACACTCTTACCAACATTGCAATCAATAGGCTAAATTACATGCACATATTTCTTGAGCCCTCCTGCAATATGAAAAAAGTCACTTTGAAGCCAGTATGAAAACTAAGAAAACATCTACTTACACATACATTCATCAACATTCAATTAGGCCTATATCTACAGTGTCTTGACCAATTCTCTCGGTTTACTGAATTACAAATCCTACATTGAAATGTTGTTCTCTGTGATATTTTTATTTCAAAGCACTGAAACTCAAAATTTATTATTTTAATGTGACATTGTTTTATGTTAGAAAATATTCTTAAGAAAAATAAAAAACTGAAATATGCTGTTTGCTTAAATATTCAATCCCCACATAGTAATATTTTGTAGAGCCACCTTCTGCAGGAATAACAGCTTTAAGCTTTTTGGGGTATGTACCAGCTGTACACACTGTTCAGAAATGATTTTGGCCCATTCTTCCAGGCAGATGTGCTCCAGGTTGTTTGGGTTAGTTGGATAATGCCTGTGCACTGCAATTTTCAAATAGCACCACAGAATCTCCATTGGATTGAGATCAGGGTTTGACTGGGCCACTGCAGGACATCCACCTTTCTGTTCTTGAGCCACTCCAGTGTTACTCTGACCTTGTGTTTGGGATCATTGTCCTGCTGAAAAATGAACTTTCTCCCAAGCTTCAGTTTTTTAGCAGGCTGAAACAGGTTCTCTTGCAGTATTTCCCTATATTTTGCACCATCCATTCTTCCTTCTATTTTAACAAGATGTCCAGTCCCTGCTGATGAAAAGCAGACCCACAGCATGATGCCGCTACCACCAGGCTTCACTGTAGGTATGGTGTCTTTTGAGGTGTGGGCAGTGTTAGATTTGCGCCA
The DNA here is from genome assembly GCF_059453375.1 of Lepisosteus platostomus. Classification (NCBI taxonomy): domain Eukaryota; kingdom Metazoa; phylum Chordata; class Actinopteri; order Semionotiformes; family Lepisosteidae; genus Lepisosteus; species Lepisosteus platostomus. Next base: position 5,059,640 of record NC_142631.1, read on the forward strand.
CACATATCGCTTTGAACTTTGGCTAAAAAGCTCTATCTTGGTCTCATCTGACCAAAAACTCTTTTCCCGCATCGCAACTGGGTCACTATCCTGCTTTTTGGCAAACTCCAGATGTGCTTTCACATGGTTCTTTTTGAGTAATGGCTTCTTTTGTGCCACCCTCCCATACAGGCCAGTGTTATGGTTGAGTGGTGCACCTTAACTCCGCTGTCGGCTATTGAACTCTGCAGCTCCTTCAAAGTGATTGCGGCTTCTCTCACAGGTCTCCTTCTTGTTCACACAGATTTATATGAGGAATGACCTTTTCTAGGCAGTGTCTAGGTGGCTGGATGTAGATTCCACTTCCTGATAATTAAACCAACACTGCCTACAGGGACATCCAAACACTTGGATATTGTTTTCTACCCTTTTCATAATCCATGCATTTGTTTTACTTTATCTCTAATTTCTTTGGAATTCTCTTTAGTCTTCATTTTCACAGCTGTCCTTCAGATTCACAATCTGATCCTTTAACTGTGGGGATTTTAACCAGAAAATGTGGCAGTTATTATAATGATTCATAGGTAAAGGCCAATTGTAAGGCAATTGTGTACTCATTAGGGCAATCGTTTTTCACCTGTGTAAACTTAGAGCTTCTGCAACACAGGGATTGAATATTTATGCAAACAGCATATTTCAGTTTTTTATTTTTCTTAAAAATATTTTCTTACATAAAACAATGTCACATTAAAATAATTCATGTTGACTTTCTGTGCTTAGAAATAAAAATATCAAACTAAATTATAATGTATGATTTGTAATTCAATAAAATGAGAGAACTGGTCAAGGGTCTGAATACTTTTGTAAGGCGCTGTAGCTACGTTAGGAGCTAGGTTTTCTTTGACGTCTGTAAAATTGTAACACTGTGCCCTCCTTATTACATCACTTTAATATACTTGATCAAATAATTTCAACAACAACAAACTCTGCAAAGCTTCCAGTCCTTTAGGCATTGCAATTAAACCTTCCTGTAGCCTAAATAGTTTATAATAAGTGGAATGCATGAACGTCAGTATCCCACGCAATCCAACAACAGCTAAAAAGCACAGGGTCGCACACTAGGAGCTGTTCATCATATTAGAAGCTACTTCAGTTAGTGCGAAATGAAGTTAGTGCAGAATTTGCAACTCTCAATAAAAGATGTTGCAATTTTGAATAATGGAGGAGTAGTGGGTCATGCAATGTTTATATTGCAGCAAGTGTGCATTAGAACAGTGAATCTTGGAAAACATTGTTAGATCTTGATTTTGAGCAACTTTCTTCAGAGCCTGCTTGTAAGCCTCTTAAGCTTCTGTACCTGGCTTCATCCCGCTTTATTTCAATCTCTGCCTCAAGCTGCTGCTTCCTCAGACGAGCCTCCTCAGCCTTACGCTGCTGTTTCAGGAGGAAAGCTGCCCGTTTCTTCGCAAGCTCATCTTCAGCTTTCTGTTCATCCTATAACAAGCAAATAAAAAAGCCTTGAATCTATATATTTATCACAGAACAGACATGCAGGAGGCACAATTATAAGCAGTAATCAAAGCAACTTTTCCAATTAAAGAATCAGATCTATACACACAATCCAGCACACACTGTACCTTGAAGAAGAATCCCAAGACAGACTTCTGTTCACCATCCCCAATGACCTCTGCAGTCATATCCTGAATGTCGGAACTCCCTTCTTCTGAAGGAGCCTTCAGGTCAGACAGATCCACCTCAATGAGATGAGCTTTAGTTTTGGATGACTCTTCACACGGAACATTTTCCTTGCCAGAGCTGTCTGAAGTGTTGAGTTCCAACTCTTGCAGGTTGTTGGGCAAACACTCATCGAAGGTTTGTTCAGAAACGACATTGTTTGTATCTCTAGAAGCAGAAAGAATTAATGTCCGCTGGTTGGCTTCACCATGAAGCCGGAAGGTTGCAGTAGGTCTAAGGTTGCCCCGGTCCAAAGTGCTGCTACCAGAGTCTGCAGGCGTGCTGTCTGTAGAACCCGCATCCTCTGGCTCCCCTTTAGGTGTCCTATTACCTGGAAACTGTCTTAAATGAGGAAGTGTTTCGACACTCTGAGTGGGTGTGATAACCCGAGAGACAGTTTGCTTATCCTTTGATATTTTAAGGTCAGTTGGTTTTGAGCGCGGTGGCCTCCCTGAACTTAAACGTGGTGGTTTACGGATTGTGCTGCTCCCTGTCGGGGAAAATGGCTCCACGAAATGGACAGAAGGCCTAACCTTTTGTTCTGGTGGGTTGCTTCTCCCATTGGCAGAAGGAGCAGTTGGAGACGGGACATTCTGCTTCATTAATAGGTCCTGCTGCAAGGAAAGCTGCATCATTTGCTGCTGAATGGTGCTTATGGCTTCATTCAGCATTTCAATTGAACGATTGCATTCATTAAGGTCAGGTTCTGATGCCCCATCATCCAATATGATGGTGGTATTTAATTTGTTGTCCATTTCCAGACTGCCTGGAGGAGCTGGAGATTCTCTTGCCCATCTAACTGTCCCTCTGCCTTCCTGCGTGTCCTTTTCTATGGACATGTCCTCTCTGAATTCATCTTTTGATGACACTTCCTTAGCTCTAGAATCCTGTGTAGAAATGATTAAATTTTCTCCATTGACCTTTTGGTCCTCTTTTGAAAAGTAGTCCGATTTTAGGGGCTGAGGGAGGGTCTCACTTTTCCCTTTCTTAACAATGTGCAAAAAAGCAGCTTTACCCAATTTTTGCCTCTGTCTTGCAGATAAAGCTTCCATTTTCTTTTTCTGCGTTTCTATGGCTCTCCTTTTCTCCTCCAGTTGCATGTGAAGCTGCACCAGCTCTGAGGCAAGGACATGGACATTGTCTTTGTTCTGCCGGGTGGGGCTCTGTTCTCTTTTCTGTCTCCAGGTGGTCAGGGGTAAAGGGCAGCTTTCTGAACCATCTGGGGTAGTCTTTTGTGAGCTGCTTGTGCTCGATTTAGTGTCGTGGCTGTTAATCCTTTGCAGTTTACGTTCAGCAAAGCTAGTCATCCTCACACTGCCGCTTGCCATGGATACACTGCTGGCCTGGGAGATGGTGCTGAGGCAAGGACTCGAGCGCCCACTGGCTCCATCTTTGTCCTCGTGCTCTTTTACTTTCATATCCTCCTGGAGCTTAGCAGATTCCTCTTCCTCAAAGTATTTCCGTCTGACAGGGTGCAGCTCCTTACTAAGTTCAAAATCTTGATCAACTTCATCCATATCAAGCACTTCAGAATCTGAATCTTGCTTGATCTCCCACGTTGATGGAGCTGCATAAAATGGACTACTTCTGCCACGGCCAGCGGAAGCAGATGGCTTATCCTCGGACTCACAAGCATGGAGGAAAAATCCTCCCAACTGCTCCTGAGATGCAGGATCGAGACTGCTGGTGACCAAAGGTCTGAAAGCACTATGCACACTCTCTGTTGATTCTGCAAGTGGGGGATCAGTTGCGGTGGTAAATTCTGAACTAGAAATTGGAGTAAAGGTGCGATTTAAATCGAGATCGCCCCCAGTGGTCATGCCAACCTTCTTTTTTGTTGAAGGCAATTGCCCATCAACCCCTCTCCTGGAGGGTGGCCCCCTGTACCTCCCTTCTCCACTCTCATCCTCTTTGTTAAGGTTTATAGATCTCTCTTTCGCAGGTTTTAATACTGCAGGCATCAGTGGTTCTAAGAAAAAGCTATCAGATCTGGATTCTGGGGGTACTTCTTCCACCTTTCTTTTCGGAGACCTGGCTGTTGCAGTCCTTGAGGAAATGCTTTGCAGCTGTAGGTCACCTTGGTTAGGAAGACCCTCATTGTGCAGTCCATCTTCAGACCTTATAATAGCCACTAGTTCTTCTTCCTCATCATCCTCGATGTTGACATTCCCCAGCAATCCCTGCCCATTGACCTTCCGAGGTGCAGTAAGCGGCTGGTGTTTGGGTGTTATGTTGACTACATTCGAAGCAAGGCTGTCTTTGCTGATGGACCTGGCTAGACTAACACTGTCCCCTGAGGCCATGTCCACATCGCTATCTGTGGCATAATGAAGAGCATATGGTGTCGGCTGGGACAGAGGTCTGTAGAAACAAAGATATAAAAGGGTCAACCTAAAAGGCAGTTTCTGTATATCTGCAATTGCTACTGTTATTATTGCTTAAGATGAACATTCTAAATTTCTAGACTATTTCGACGGCACTTTGGTAAACTTTATAGAATATTGTACAGGCAATCTGTAAAAAAATGAACTTACATCATAAAGCCAAGAAATCAGGCGATTTCCAATAAATCAAAACTACAAAAGAACAAGTCTCCTTAAATTTAACACCAGTGTCAGACACAATCTCCTTCTGAAAATCCCAAAATGGTTTTCTATGTGATATTGCATAATACTGAAAACAGTCAACCAAAGGTATGCAGTAAAACATCACACAAGGTCCTTTAGTTCAAAGGTAATGGCTGCTCAAATAGAAAGCCACATCTGAGCATTTGAGAGTGGTCACTGTACCTCTGTTTCTTCTCTGGCCAGGCTACCACAGCTCCCTTGGGCTGTCCGTCCATTCGTGTGAGGGAGTTGGATCGGTGACGATGCCCTGGTTAAAGCAGAAAGAACTGATGAATGAGTTTCTCTGCATTATTTGGTGTTCTGCATAAGTATCACACTGCATAAATATCACTAGTTTGTGACATTATCATCAAGCAAATTGTTACAGATGGCAGCGGTTCTCAATCGTGGCCTGGAAAACCCCTATATTGTCTTTCGGGTTTACAATCTAAAATCTTAAACATAACACTGACTCAACTATGGGAACTGAATGACATCATGCCATTCCCTCCTATTCATTACCAGCTGACAACATATTAAGAGTTGTTAAGTAAGAAATAAAAGAGGAAATTCTTCATAATCAGGTTGAGTAGAGACTGCAAAATGTTGTGCGCAGAAATTGTTAAAAATATAGTTCAAGGTATTTGTTACAAACACCAATGCATTGAACTAAGAACTGCAGACATGGGTACTCCAGGACTAGGACTGAGAAATTCTGATGCATGGTGACAACTTGGAACTTCCATGCACTGTTGTGTGTTTCCAGCACACCACAAGAGGGCAGCAAAACAGTTGAATTCGTCATATTACCTGGACTTTCTTCTCCTTGCAAGGATTTTTGTTGTTTCTGTCTCAGAGGAAGCAAAGGATGGGATGGGCTAAATGCTGGACTCCCTTTAATACTGCAAAATTAATAAGATGTTACTCTTCGGAAAAAAATAATCAGCGCTTAAAATTATTTTTGAAATCCAAATCTTATTTTCAATGCAATTTATTAAATAAAAAGATGGTAATGTTGCTTCATGGCCAACATATTAGAAAACTCATATAAACTCTTTCACCTTTTAATCTCTTTTAATTCTTCCAGCTTTTAATCAGTTTAATACATTTTTGTAATGAGTTTCCAAACCATAACCTTCTTATAGAATTCTTTGTATAAAACTGATCTGTTGCTTAATTGGCAGAGCATTATTAACGTGTTTAAAAGAACAAATTTGGAGCTTACTGCTGACTCGATTTAACATTTGCTTTATCCCCTTATAACCAGTACAGGGATAAACATCCTATGACATGTTTATGCAGACATCCTCATAGCTACCTAAGCACATTTTATCAAACTGGATACAGCTGGTGCTGTGGTTTCAAACAAAGCCTTGGGCATTTGTGATGAGAAACTGTCCAAGTGAGATACAAGAAGGACTAGTAGAACAACAGTATTTTATCTACAAGATCAATCCATTAACTACCACCACTCAAGGTGCATAAAACTGCATCATAGATCTGTTCATTAGCAGAGCATTACTAGCCCCATTGTTAATGATGTGGGAAGACTATCTGGGTCCTAAAAAAAAGAAAAAAGTATAGCAAAGGCACTTTTCAAATATTTATAAACATGTAAAACAGGAGTCCTTCTTATGCTAATAATAAAGATATGACCTTTCCTCTGAGGGGGTCACACATACTTGTATACTATTAGTTTAGTCATATTAGAATCATGAAAATAAAAGACATTACAAAACAGATTAAAATATGCCAGAGTTGAAGGGGTACTGCAGGGCTGATATAAGCACTAATAAAAGCTGAAAAAAACTTAACAAAATGGACTACAAGTATAAGAGCTCAACATTGGAGACAGAACTACAGTAAACTGCAGAAAAACTTTTTTTTAGTTTGTTATAAATATAGAAATATAGGATGCAGGAAGGTATCCCATATTAGTCGACTTGGTAAGGTTTTGTAAGGGTATGTTAAATACATAATGACTGAAAGTGCATTTAGTATTAACTCCACAAGAAATCATGTGTTATTTCATGCATTAAAAAAAGTGTTAGTGAAAATGGTTGATACTATACAGAACACAAAAGGAATTGGAAATGAGAAACAACAGAAAACAGTTCAAGATAATATTAAACATCAAACCATCCTTTTAAATGGGATTGGGATTCAAGGCGCACGGCCATGGTTCTTGATACTTAAAACACCTCCAAGCTTCTGTAGGACTTGTGTACGTGTGAAACAACACTTCAACTAGCATTTCTGACAGCCAACAATCCACGCATTGTCACTTTAATCCAATTAGCCTGAGAAAAGTACAGTTTTAAACAAGCTGAAATTGTTGAAGGTAAACTGGATAGAAATCAAGGCTAAGAAATGGTGACAAGACCTGGAAGCCTTAATTTGCTTTATATAACCAAGAACATATTCCTGTAAGCACTGTAAAGAACTGTTGCAGTCAAGACAGAACTAAATGCACATTTAAAATTGTTAATAGCATAATGAGATAAAGCCAAGAATGACACCCCATTTAAGTACAATTTACACTGTAGTACAAAAAATATGATCAACCACTGATTTTAAATGTCAGTAGTAACTTAAGTTTTAATTGTATTGAATAAAAATTACCTGATCTATTTAAGTAATGAATGTACCAACAGCCAATTAACAAAATGACCAATATGCATGAAACAAAAACATCAACAGCAGGCAAAGTCAAACACAAAAGACGAAGCTATGAGAAAATCTTTCTGCTGTTGTTCGGCAGTATATGAAGGAACTTTTTAGACTTTTTAGTTAACCATGAAAAAAATACTTTTAAGTCTCTAAGAAATCAAATAACTGGGAGATAAATTGACCAATATATTGTTGTCAGCCCCCCACTAGAGCTTTAGCCATATACCACACTGTTAGGATATTAAAACAACTGTTAGCAGGTGTACAAATGGAACAGAAAAAGCTACTGAACACTGAGGACAATTCTAAATTCATGGTTACCAACCTGGAGGTTCTGTAGCAACATCTACATGGTATATGTCCACGACATTATACTAAAAACCTATTCCTTAGGGATTTCTAGCTCTGGCACAGCACGATTGAATAGTCAGGAGAGAGCACACACACACTATAACAATAGCACATCCAGCAGCTGCAACTGTTTCAAGCTTCTACAGCACTTGGACAGACAACTGCTTTTGGAAGACAATTTAGTTTTCAAGAAGTTTAAGGATACATTCCAGGACTTGCCATGTTAACAGGGGTTGCCTGGCCCAGCTTTATTTTTCTAATTCTGTAATGCATGCCTGTGACATCCCCTCAGACGAGAGGCTGCCCACACTCACCTAGTGCATCATTTGCAGGATTTCAGGGGCAAAAAAGGTACTTGATCCAACTATTTATATTAAGGCTTTTTTTTGGAATAGGGATTTGACTGCTAGAGATAAGGAAGTTTTCCGGGCAAATCTAGGTTCCAACATAACAAATCTTCAAATAAGTCATTTAAAATTTAGGCACAAAACACACTGGACACATAGTCTCCTTGGTACCATAATATGAACCTTGTCCTTATTTACTCACGTATGATCTGTCCTCCTGACTAGTTTTTTTACACCTTATAAGAGCTTCCTGATGCAATTAGGTTTTGGAAACACTTTTCCTGTTAGTGTTCCACAGCAAGGGCACTCCCTGCTCTTACTTTGCTCTCATACTCCTGTTAAATGGTAACTCCTATCTTGGCTTCTCACAGCAGCAGCTAAAAAGATTTTGGTTCTGCATTGCAAGCTTTTGCATTTGCTCCTTTGGCTTGCTCCTGTCTTGACATTACTTGGAAGGAACTCCTCTATCATCCAGATCCATAGTGCCGAGACCCTTGCTGTATGATATTTCAATCACAGCTGACTACTGAAGGGTCCCTTTGGTAAAAACCTGTGAGGGGATTCCACTGATGAACGGATATGCGTTTTAATCTTTTTCTGTTTTTAGGAAAAAGCTAGTTCACAAAAACAGAAAATCAAATGCCTGAATTCAAAGCCCCAGTTGGATATTGCTAAAAATGGTTCACAGCTGCTTTGTCCAGCGTCAGACATGCACATGTAAAAAACTAAGAGCTACACAGAAACAAGACAGACTTACAGAGTCTCAGACTCTTCGGGGTGCAGGTAGTACCTGTTACAGACTTCAGAGTTGCTTTGAACCAGTGCTGGGGCATCTGCTGGGCTGGCCACACTGGCAGGGCTTGCCATAAAACTCCGCTTGGTTGCATTGGAGATGGGGACAGGAGGTCGGGCACTCTTAGGGTGAAGCACTGTTCTAGCTGTGAAAACAAATGAACAGAACAGGAACCAATCCTGTTATAAATAAAGAAAAGCACAGACACTTCACTAGCAAGGACAGTGCATTTATCAGAATGGCCCATGTAATTTGCATGATGTATCATTTAGAATACTTTCCTGCTTGCTGCAGCCACACCTGAAACTGGTTGTACAAGTTAGTAGGAATGCTTTTAAAACTGGAGTTGAAAAATGAAGCACACCTACGTGACCTTCCACACAAATCATTTAGCCAACACTATCAGGTTCAGAAAAGGTCTGTTCACTTGTGTGCAATTTCTTACCATCTTTAACCTCTTGAATGTCCCTTGGCTGTACAAAGTCAGGCTTGACAATCTCAAACCACCAGAACAATTCAGCAATGAAGACCATGACATTATGCTAAAAAGAAAAAAAAGCAAAAATAATTAGATTGAGAATGGGTCAGTTCTGAGCTATATTCACATAAATATTTTCTCACATACCTACCTTTAGCACTAAAGGTGCATAAAGCATGTCCTCTGTAGTGAGATAAAAGCCTCTGTTCAGGTACTCATTAGCAAACTCTTTCAGCAGCTGTATATTGTATAGGCTATCAGCAATAGAGGTCACCTCCTTCAAACAGATATCTGACAAAAAAAAAGGTTGACACAGTTAATGCATTGCTAAATTCCACACTTCACTCGAGAGTAAAGTCTACGAGATGAAGTTCAAATAGCCTTTGCAGATTTGGTACAACAGATCAAGATCACCTTACTACATGTTACAAAGATAAGCAATATCAATGTGCAAGCTGAAACCAGGCTCAGGATTTAAAACCAATTTTACAGGCACAGCTTTCACTAGCATACCCTCAAGTTTCATCAGCTCAGGACAGTAGTAGTGTATAACAGCTAAGAGCGCAGCACCATCACACACATCCTTCATCAGGTCTTCTAGCAAAGGAAAGTACGGCAGCTGTCTGCCAGTGAGGTGGTCCCTTCGATAACGCACCTAAAAAACATCATTGAAAATGTCATTTACTTTTTTACAGGGGGGCTTGATCAAATTTGTAGTTGTAAAGAATGAATACAAAAACTGCTTTATGACAACAAATCAATGGCACAGAGGATCTACCAAAAATCACGTGTCTGGGACCAGGATCTAAAACGGAATGACTGTAAGGAAGCTTGCTACACAGTAACGGTCTAACAGAAGCCCCAGAGGGACTGCTTCATGTCTACAACTTTCATAGTGTTGCACGTTTAATCCCTGCCTGCACTGCCTTGACTAATTGTGAGTGTTAAAAAGGATGAGCTTTAAGACCGTACAGTATGTGAAATCAAAGGGTGAAAAGCTGTACTCTATAGTGCCTGTGGTAAAAGCAGATGTAAGTATCAAGCAAACCAATGTATTTGAAAACATGGCACCGTTGAAAAGATTTGTTTTTACAGATGTTAGAGCTCCTTTTCATGTTTCTCTTTGCTTTTTAAACGATCTGAACAGTACAAAAGAAGAAGCAGGCTGGACTTAATGTACATTTAGATTCCAATGCTTCTTTGATATACAATACTAGAATACTTGACAGTAATTTGAAAGGGAAGCTTCCCCTGTAGAACGGATCTGTGATTTTGCGTCTTGTCACAAATGCAAATTAGCATGGACTAAAAACATAACCCCAGAAAGGAACCAAATCTGCTATTGTTGTACTACACAGAAAACATGAAAAGGAATATAAGATATGAAACTGCATGTTAAGGAAGATAAAGGAATTTATGACACTAAAAGGAGTACAAAGCGTCTAAGGAGACATTTCCAGCAGCTATCCTTTTCTTTGTTCTACCAGTACAGTAAATAGAAAGCATACTGTACCACACGAGAGTATTCCAATGGCTCCAGCATGCAATGAGCTAAGGCATGCATAAGATCAGGCTAATAAACATACAAAAGACAAGGCTGAGTTCAGACAGAAGGTAGTATCAATATTTAAGAAAATAGAAATAGTTTAGTGAAGAAAGATAAGGAGAAATGATAAAGCTCACACAGCTTTACACTCCAAATTCTGCAAGGTGTCTTATTAGCTCTCTATGTAAGCAAGTAGTATGTTCATATTCATGAATAACCCCGTGATATTCTGTCGGAAACAATCTTTTATAAGCGTGTTAAAGAAACCACCATTCTGAACTAGATGCTGAGTGGGAAATCCATAATGTTCAAATCCTTGATATTTCAGTGTCTAAGACAGTCAATTGGACTGTCAATGCATTATCCTCACAGTATAGGGAATTGCAAGTTTATAGGACAATGTGAATATGGTGTACAGCATGTTTTAACAAAGGGATTGGCAAAGTTTAGTTACAAAAGGCCACTGCAAAGCATTGTGTTGTCATCAGCACCTCTGAGATACACAGGAAGGACAGAATACTAAACCAGATCATCTAGAGATGAGCCAATTGCCCCAGACAATCAACAGAGTGCGTCTTATTGCTGTGGGAAGGAGGCATAAATTAAGAGATGAATGGTGCACTGGTGGAAAATGCCTTTTAACAGAGGAAAAAAGAGCTAACAATCAACTTACAGGTACTAGTTTCCAATACCATTTGGAGGGAGACTATCCAAGTAGCAAGGTAGGAGTTAGGAAAGGAAAACAGGAAAAGCAGCAGAGAAAGTCAGATGCAAATCAACAGGATCAAACCTACTACAAAATCTAGGTTAGCATAAACACCTGAAGGGTTAATCAAACAATCTTGTCAAAAGGAATAATCCATTGAATCAAACCCAGAAATGGATTTTCACTTAGGAATCTACTCAACATGCATGTCATTTATAGTTTAATAAACATACAAGATTACTAGTTTCCAGGGGAATGTGGGAACACATGCTACAGACAGGATGTTTCTAGCAAATTCTGACTATAGGAAAACAGGAAAGGTTCACATAATAAAAGGCATTCCAGTGATTAATTCTGATTCTATTAACTAATAAAGATCATGGAAATGAAATTGGACCACGTTGGTTTTTTTAATTAAAGATAACTAAAATATATAGTCCAAATACAAAATAAAATCCTTCTGTTGAAAGAATATTGGTCTTTCACTACTACTACTGATTTAGGGGTCTCAATGTCCAGACGTCTAGATAAGTCTCTTTGGTAAACATCACAAAAGAGGAGTATTCAGGTATTAATGTTTTTTAAAAAACAGGTCCCACTTCAAAGATCATTAAAACTGCCAAATTTAAGCTCGAAAACATTTTTCAAAATCTGACCACAATTGTGATCCATTACCTTTTGATGACTTGGAGATTCTAGCAGCTGTTGTTTCAGTTTTATCTCTTTCTCTGTGATTTCTCTCATCTTCAGGTTTACCTGAAATTTAATGAACAAAGCCATTCACTGCAGCATAATTGTCAGTGATAAAACAAAAGACAATTCAGAGTTATCATCCTGAAATAGTGTCAAATAGTGAAAAATTACCACACCTGTTAAATTACTTTCACCAAGTTCACATTACGCCAATTTATATACATTCCTGCATGTGCCAATATTGTAGAAGGACTGTCAAAATACAGCTTAAACAATTTCTGGCATTACATTCCTTCCCACCAAACCCTGAACAAATGATTACAGATAGTCCCTCCACATTGTGCCAAAGGTTCCTCAAGTTACTCATTATAGGGCCTCTGAAATACATCAGCTTCACTTACTTTGCAATACTCTAGAATACTGGTTACAGAGGTCAGACTAAGCACTTCCTTAGTACAAATACAATTTTAACTTAAATAAAAATCTGCAATAAGGATTCTTAAACAGGTGATCAAACAAACTTATTATCACATAATGATTCTTATAGAAGAAAGGAGAACATACTGCATCAGGAAGGGAAATCCAAATCATGCTTTAAGAAATTTCTTAGAACTTTTAGCAAATGTCTAAAGTAGCCTAAGAGGACTTTTAAAACAAAATCACTTCTCGAGAATTCCCTATTGTTAGAGAAAGGAGGAGAAAAGACGTCACAAAATCATACCTTCCAGCAGTCACTTGGAATGTTATGGATTACTCCAGCTCTAATGCATCATTGATAAAGATGTAATTAGACCCTACCTGAAGTGCTGAATCACCCATGCCTGCAAACGCTGACAACCTATTTGCTTTAATTTTGTGCAAACAATAAATCTAACTGACCAGGACTCAAAACACTCAAACACCATAACAAGCCAACAGTTAGATTATGAGCAACAGCACAAGAATTGATTTTCTCTCTGTACAGAGGCTGTTTTGAAAGATCTGCTCTCTGAGGGCAGAACTAAGCTTATCTTTGCAGTGTAGGGAGAGATGCAAAGCTTGCCAAATATTACATTATTTTTACATATATAGTACAGTAATTCTGCTGAACTGATAGGTGTGTATATATTAATCAATATAGTATTACTACAATGCACAAATCCACCTTAACCTTATCTGCCTACCAGACGGCTGACATAATTGTCATAGAACATCAAATTTATATGGAAAGAAATCCTACTTCTGTATAGGGTCTATGAATAAAGTATTCCTCTGATACCTACACCATCTTCACTACAATGTACATTCTGTAAAAATATTTTCAAAAATATTTGAATTATCTGTGAAAAACCCTATAAGCTCTTAACCCCCATCTCCACCTAATGACCACTGACTAATAGACATTAAAGTGTCTATTATATGGAGCATTTTAATTCTGATGGAGCACAACTCTTAAATCTTCAGAGCCCAAAGCTTTCTAAATTGAAGAAATTGCTAAATTGATCACTTACAGGTATTCCCAATGTTTAGAAACAGGTGATTTAGGGTGACCTGTAAAATGGATCCACTCATGGATCCCCTGCTAAACCACATACCTTATTTATCCAGAAGACCATTGCATCCTCCAGGTCAAAAGGAAGTTCCTTAGAGGCACTGAAAGTGGAGAATCTTTTCACACTGGCAACCACTTTTTCAATGCTGATCATCTCCACTGTGTAGGCCATCATTAGGGCATCGATCATTGGCATGTGTGCACTCTGTCAAGAGAAACCAATTCAAAAAGTGAAAATAATGGACTACACTCATCTTCAATTAAATGTCTTCAACTAAACAAACCCTTTTGGCAAGTGAAATGAATTTCACAGTATTTTAAAATAACAAATGGTCACACAACAATACAAAAAAAGCAACAAGTAGACAAACACAAACCAGGAGTTGTTAATATGAACTTACCCTGATACCAAATCTCTTCCATTCAAGCCTTTCCAAATATCCATGTTTCGTTAATCTTATCACAAGAGCCATTGTTAGCAAATTGTAAATCGAACAACTATCATATTCTGAATATTCTTATGTTTTAACAAAAGATCTAATATAACTCATTAGAAAAGTAAAATCCTACTGTCTGGCAGTCAGATTGCTGCACAAAGCTAACTCCAGTGGTCTCTGAAGACAAGACTGTTCAGAAACAAACGAGTACAAGCACAGGACAGCTAAGAAAGGTATGACTTAGTGCCAGCCTTAAATAGTACTGAAGCTTTCCAAATGCACAACCCTCTTAGGCAAAGTAATCCCATCTACAGACTATGGGACAGATTGCGGTTAGTTAAAACCAGATACAAACTGCTCTTTAATCCCACAGCTTTTTTACATCACATCTTTATTATTTCCTTGGGCAGTGAACTTTTAACTACATCTGCACCCAATATCTGTTACTCAGTACTGCAGAGTGTAATAACTTTTACCACGATTATAATTTAAAATGTATCAAAAATACACTACATATTAACAGTTAGCCAACATACCACCAGTGTAAAATGCTTGCAGGTTTTAGGGTATAATAGCAGTAAAAAACAGAAGGGAATCTGTCTGCTAACTGGGGTCCAGACACAATTACAAAAGCTTATTACAATTACAAAAGGATCTGACAAAAAGAGACAGGATAGTGCTATATACTACCAAGGCATATGATAACGTGAACAGTGTTGGGGTAGGATTCAGTGCCAGCAATTTAAAAACAAATATTTAAATTGGTCTACTATTTCAATATTTGAAAAAAATAAGACCATCTACCATAAAACATTACATATGTACAATTCCTAGGGTGTTGGTATTATATAAATACCAAACAACTCAATCTTATTGGCTGGGATGCCTTACAAGCCTGAAACAAGCTTTGTGATTAATCTCGATTATGCAAGGGAGCATACATGCTTATGTGCAACACAAAGTACCGTCCAGGAGTAAATTGAGGTAGACAGCATTTAATCAAAGTCCGTAGTATAACACATGTTGGAGGACAGTGTAGAACTGAGTATACGTTTGATGAATTATCAGAAAGAGGCTGACCAGTAACCAAAGCCCAGTGCTTATTTTAATAAAACCTTTACAACACTTTCCAAATATCATAACAGCACAAATACATTTTTTTATAAAAACACTTCTTGTATTGTCAATATATACAGTTATACTGATAAAGGTATATTGTTCAGAAGTTCAAAAACGTGAAAAGCACAGGGTTTGTCAGGATTAATGTAACAGGTCTAAATGTTGCCCATTTAAGATTGAAATGTTTTAGACTTAGATCCCTAAAATATTAACCAAGTACACAAGTTGATAAGGAAGATATGTTTGCCGTGATGCTCTTTTGGTATTTGGTTGCCTTTTCGCACTCTTAATTCAACGTCAACATTCATAGATGGTGAAATTTTAAAATGTGTTTTTGACTAGTGCATTTTCCTTGAGAGACTACATGAAAAAGTCAGAAAAATAATTTAAGCAGCTAGGCCTTTCAGGGGTTAGAGGCACCAAATGTCAGATCCATGTTGATGAAGAAGAAGTGACTGTTTCCCCAATCACATCAAGGTTTTAATGGCTTGGAAACCCCTTGACAGCTAACTTAAGAACAGTGGGATAAGAACACCAAACCATCTTTTGGGATGCTTCCCATACTGTAATACATTGTGTATTATAATCAACACCTTGCACCTTGGACATATTTCCCACAAAACGCGCACTTTTTTTTTCCAAATGTTCCCAATGTAGCTTTATCTGTGTGTCAAATAAAGGTTAAAGCTTTAATGAAAGGGAAAAGAAAAAAGTGACTGGTAAGTAAAAAAATTAAAATGAACTCAGCTGCAATGCTGCAACTCAGATGTGTGAAAACTATTTGCTCATATGCAGCCCTGAATCAAGGCTGACCTTTTGACTACTGATAGAAATAAGCATTTATACATTTAGTGAACGAACAAGCAGGATACCTGGTTATATCACTGAAACCAAACAGCTTTTTTAAAGAAACAAGTGGCATTAAAAGCAAACTTTCCCCTTAATTTAAAAAGGCCATTCCAGACATAAATATTACACTGGCAAGGGACCCTACCCAGTATTCTCAAATGCTCAGTCCGACAGCTAGATTTAGGAGTCAGCTGGCAAAATAATCCATCTTCAGTCAAAATTCTAGGAAGGTATTATGTACTTTTCAAAATGGAGAAAAACTTATCATGACAGATATGAAGCATTAATGTTTAAATTATTCTAGACCTGGCCTCTATTTACATATTTAAATTACTTCCTTATCATCGTCTTGTTTCTCCATCATTTGCACTCACATATGGCAACTGGTACCAAATATTTTGTGCTGTTAAGGTTCCTAAGGAAACCTGTGCACATCTTTCGAGATGCGTTTTAAAACTAAATGCAAAGCAAAGATATGAGGTCTTCAGCCATCATGATAAGCCTGTCTGCAAGACATTTTAGCAGTCTCATACACACACACACACATCACAAAACCTTTCTCGGCTCATAACATTTCCTTGTAACTGGAACAAGCCCGCCAAGGGGAAAAAAATAGAGAAAGTGAGAAACGAATACGTCAATATTTGTTTCCATAGCAGCAGTAGGATGTACAGTGAGGTGTTTTAATAGAATACAGTATGTGCAAATTGATCTGATGCTTCAAAAACTATTCACTTCATGTCTCTGTAAATTAATTCAAGGAGACATTTCATTCATCATACCTACTGATTGCTTACTAAAAAGGTCTCAACCATCATGGTCTTTATGGAAAAAAATAACTTCCCATCCAATGTGACAGATGAAAGTTCACCGCAGTGTCTCCTGACCTACTTATGCCCCAAAAATGTCAATATCACCACATGGATAGAAACTGGGTTTCTGCATAAACAAGTTAAATGAACAAAACAGATGAGGGAACCATTTATAAACATGCAGAGTAGAAATCTCATATTTACATTTTAAGAATGCTGTAATTTTTAACAAAACACTTCAGCTAGCAGAGGTAAGGAAGAAGCTCAAGTCTCTAAAGACGTTAGGTTCTAACAGAACCATAAACCCGTGCTACAGTGTCAGAGCTGGAATGCCTTTGGTCAGGTTACAGTACATCATGACAGGCCGAAGTTATCTGCACCAAGAGAAATATTTGCTTGCTATCCTGCACAATTATTAGCCAAATGTGGCTTTACAACATGCTTTAAGTGAGTTTTGAATTATTATAAATGAATTATAATGGAGTCTTAAAACGTTTTCTAAAAATATAAAAAATCTCTCATAATTCCGACCTTTTTTCTTAATTCATTTCAATAATTATTTTTCCAAAGAACTAGCAAAACAGCCTTTTTCTTGTTTTTGTTTCTTAATATACCACAACAATAGAAAAATGTCAGAGAAGAGTTTTCCCTAAAGAATTTTATTACAGAAAAACAAATGTATTCAAAATAGTCATATTGATTATCCCATTAAGAGACTAAACAGGTTTTAATGAAATAATAAATGAAAACAACTCTTTGCTCGACAAAAGTGCAACGAGGTTTGGGAAATGATCATTACATCTCCATTAATGTCACTGGGATTGGTGCCACAAAACATTGTCTAACCTCCTCTGTCCCAATACCAGCTGTCAGCACTGCATGAATCTCCAATAATCTCTCAGTTTTACCTCCCCAGGCAACCACTGACCTCTGAGCTCTGAGCCACTCCTCCCCCTGGCTCTGCATCTACCCCACCAGCCTGACTGACTGACTGACCACAGCCAGGGCACAGAACAAGAAGCTGCCCTGCTCCACGTGGGAACAAGACGCACATCCAAAGGTCTTGACACTTCAGTTCAAATTATAGATTATGAAATTACCCTCCCTAAAAAAAATTTAAAATTGAAAAAGGCATTGTTTTATGTACATATAGCTTTCCACCTGTCATAAAACTAGCAATAATCTACAAAAAGAGCTCAATGAACAAGAGTCTAGATTATTAACATATTTAGCGTATCAGTTGTGTGAAATATAAACAAAAGGTTTAAGTGAGTTTCTTTTTTGTAAAATTTTACATCACAAAGATATATGATACATTCAGGTTTTGAAGATAAGCAAAAACTACACAATGGCTTATTCACAAAATGACATCAGGAATTAGATAAGTGATCACCTGCATGAAGAACTGCTTTAGGCACATCCTCAAACTAGCTCTCTTTCACTGAGACATGTCACCATGGTCTCCCTTATCTACTTGGTTATTTCAGAAAAAAAAAAGTAGTTGAATCACCACTCAACCCATTGGGAATGAAAACTGCTCTGAAAGCAATCTGTCACTTCTAAAGCAACTTTAATCAGACAGAAAAGGTTTAATTCGTGGTCTTGTACACTTGCCGGTAGTTTCCTCTAATTCAGATTATGTTTTTGAAGTACAGTCATCAGCATCCCCTAACATTTTCTATACAGTGGAAACATGATTGCTTTGTACAGTTAGTCTGACAAATGAAGATAGTAAACTGTAAGGCAATTCATGTCAGCAATAATTTCTACACTACTTTTATTTTCACCGTGTTCTTTACTATCAACTTATCTAAACAAAAACTGTAACAAGTAAACACAGAAACTTAACTATATAGACCAATAAATCATAACACTGACATTTAAAAATCCTGCACAAAATGTCTGAATATTTTTCACACATTGAACTAGCTCATTGAAATATCTAAGTAATAATCCTGAAAAGTGGAAGAAAACTCGTGCTATAATAATTTAACCAAAAAGAAAGTTTAGTGAGTAATGCCATTAAGTCCTAAATTTAAAATTCTTTCAAAAAGGCAGAAAAAAACGGAGCATGCGTCTGAACAAGATGAGGGAATTGAGAAACTATAATTTACCATTATGACTTTGAGAATAAAAATGCATACAGCAGGGGATTTACTACAGAAATGTTCTGTGAAGTTTTTCTGAGGGAAAAGCATGGCCTCCCACCCAGGACTGGAGTCCGGAGGCCTAACCAGCGCCATACATTGCTCCCCTAGAGCTTTTAAAAAGTGCTGAATGTTGTACTACTGAGCATTTACAAAAAGCACTGATGTCTGTTTTGAGTACTAATAAGCTTTAACAATCATCTGATATAGCATTTTCAGGAGTGCAACCATAAGACACCAAGCAGCAGCACCCACCTGACACCAGCAGAGAAATATATTCTCTGTGTGCCCTCTGGTACTCAAGCAATTAACTGCTCCACTTCACTCACCATTTTGATGGGGGCACAGCTGAGATCGGACTCTGACACGGGGGTGTCATCGCTCTCCATGACGTAGATGCCCTTGCGAGACAGAGCCTGAATAACAGACTGGTGTCCCTGCAGAGCTGCCACCTGATCCCCTTTAAGGATGAGACTGCATACACGGCAATACAGCTCACTGGACAGCAGCAGCTTGATGACTGGTGGCTTGATGTGCTCCTGCTCGTACTGGTCTGTGTAGAATGGGTCCTGCAGGTCTTCTGGGATATTGTCTGGAGCACAAAAGAGACAAGCCGTCAACACACTAGGTCGACTTTGCTGGCCGATTACACAAAGGCTGCATTTTTCCCCAGCAAGATAATCACAAGAAACACACTATAAACAGTAAATTGTCAGCTGTTAACATAGAAATATCAGATTTAAAAAAAACACACACGACAGAAACCACAACCTTGAAAATACGCATTATAGACAGAGTTAACCCTTTCATGACACCTCACAATCTAAGTGTCAAAGCTCCCTGGATTCCAAGTATACGATTTTTATGTCCGCAGTTTTGTAAGCATATAGCTCTTCGGCTGCTCTTCGGCTGCTAATGTTCTTAGGTTTCAAGGGAGGTTTGCAAAGCATAGGCTCTAAACAGAAATCGCCAAATTAAATTACTAATGATACATTTTGCACAGAGTACTGGACTACACTGTAGTGCTAAACACAAGGATGATCAGCATTTTATATCCTTTAGATGCACTCCTTTGTGACCAGTTTCTCAAGTAACAGAACGGAGACAGTGGAGGCCTGCATGAATTTACTGTGGTGTACAATGCTGCTTCCCATAGAGAGCTGGAGATCTCAGTTTCCAAGGCATCAAGCTTCACTGAGCTCAGCCGCACTGACAAGTTCGAATTATTGCACCACAGGTACAAAGAAACTGTGTGCAGAAGCAATGGCTCATTCCTGAGAAGCAGCAACTAAAAAAACAGTCTTTAGCGAACACAAAATTAATGCTTTTTAAATGGAAAAAAAAAAAGAAAGCAAATTCCTTTATTTTCCTGGACACCCAATAGTGTATAACCTCCGTTAATCCTAAAAATCTAAACATTTCATTTTGTTCACATTAACACATTCTCTCTAAATTAGACAGGCCTGAGAAGAATAGTATTACCAAACTATATTTATTAATTCAGATACCTTCTAGGAATTGAAATGGGGAAAAAAGTTTCTAGGCTTCATCCATTATAAATGTGTTCAGAATGCAGCCCTCTAACATTACTAGCATCTGTTTAGTGTAAGACTCAATGCAGAAAGCATTTCCTATTTAATCCAGGCATCCTTTTTCCACTTGGAACTTTAACTATGGCAGTTGCTTGCCAATCTGCAAATATGAAAAGAATTATTAACATCTTATTAACAACCACTTCATGTGGTTAATCCTATGATTTTCGTGATGGCAATGAATTTGGGGCTACATTTAAAAGGACGGTTATCCCCCTTTGTCTCCTCTCCCCTCCCTGTCTAACACGTTAGGCAAGCTCTTGCAGCTCCCCATCATGTACTGCAGCAAACTGCCCAGCCGCACCTATTGACACAGGGCCATAAATTCCACAACAGAGCAATACCTCTTTGAAGTTAGCCAACCAACACACAAGAGCTGCCTACTTTCTATGATACAATCCGAATGAAAGGGGTTGCTTAGAACTCATTGTCCCTCTCAGTGTTTAACTTGCTCAGAAGCCTTGCAAATACTCTTTTGCCATTCTCTGTGTGATCTTTAACTGTACAATGGCCATCTGCTATTCCAAATAAACCAGTAAAGTATGTTTCCCATCCAGGTTCACTCAGGGTGAATGCACAGAAATGAAAGGAAAAGTGTCAATGCTGCACAGGTCTCAGCAGTTTACAATGCCTCATTAATGGGTCTTCAGAGCACTGTGCATCGCCGATATGTTTCCTCCACTGCACTTCATCTTAGCACCTTCTCCAAAAGCAATCCAGCTTGTGCTTAGACTAAACAATAACAAGGCAATCAACCTGAATACACAACAGGGTGAACCTACGTTGTCTGAAATACATACTCTGAAATACAGAAGCTTTGACTTAGTGTTCTTAATTCTGGGAACCCAAATCTGCTCAGAAGATGCGGTTTAATTTTACCCTTAGAGCTCATGATACTATCAGGTTGAATTATACACATTAAACATTTCAAAGGAAACTACCTTGTTAAGTGGTACCGTCCTCACTTTTCACTTTTGGAACGTTTCCTATTGTTTTCCTTCCATCGGTAAGGAAGGATGGAATAGAATGTATGATGTAATACATTATTGTAAGTGTTACTTTTTGGAATCCTAGAGAAAAAAAACACCACTGCCCCACTATTTGAAAACATTAACATGTCCAGTCAGGACAATAATCACAGTTTACAATGTGCTCTACTGATCTTAAATTTAAAACAGTAGAAAACTGAAACCATCTCAAAAGCCCCCTTCTTCGCCTGAATAAGATGTAAAGAAGTGTGTAGTTCTTTTAGAGAAGTTTGACCATCATAATATTTTCCACCAGTTACACAATGCAGAGATGGCCATTTATAATTCCAGTATTCATAACTGCAAATAATCTGGTGAACAGGGTACATAACCATAATGAACACTTCCCCGTGGGCAGCCTATTTAATGCTTAGAGCAGTCCTCACAGCTTTCAGGATACAAAACTGGGAGCAGCTTGCAATCATGATGCCTCATCTACTTGCTGTTTTTGCGCACTGATATGGCTTTGTTCCTAACTTGGCTGCCTGCTGGTGTCACAGACTTTATCAATCCCCTTTGCAAGCATTCATTAGGCCCAGGAACAATAGACTGTAGAGAAGCAAACATATGGGGAAAGCCCCAGTTGTTTCATTTTTGAGCAAAATCAGCCCTACTAAGATAAAGACATACTCCTGCCTTTGATAGAGTACTAAAATATATCATATAGATAATCATAACATAAAATCATAATAAATGTCTTGTGAATCCACAGCTAAAACATGGAGTACAGGAGGAATCGTAATTTCGGTCTTCGTTTACAGAGGAACACAAAAACATATGAATGGTTGTTTTATTGAAGCTTATTCCAAGACAAAGTTCTACATGGTCTAAAATCAATATTATACTGTTAATATTCTATTAACAGTCTAACTTATTTGTGCATGCTGTTTTTAAATCACAGCTACCACCTCTCACCTTTCAACTTCTCTTCAGAAGTTTCATTCTAATCTGGAGATTAACATTTCCTTTTCCGTCCAACAAAGCGCATCACCCAGTGCACTGGTCCCAAGTAATGTAACAAGGTGATAGATTAAAAGCTTATAGGATCTGTCTGCTCAGCCATCAATGGTTGAAATCTTATGTTAAGCAACTTCAGCAATTAAAACATTTCGAGTTCAATTCAAGCTGTTATCCCCTTGGGGAAATAACACAATCACGACAACGAAGAGATTAGGACAACAATACAATGTTTCATTTTAGGAACAGAACCTATAAAAACAAATTTGACCACAACTAATTATAAATAAGGGGATTTCATGTTACAATGGCTGATTTATGACTATGATTTAACCACAATACAAACAGGACCTCACTAAAGACATGATTTGCAAAGTCAAAATAAAATATTGTCCACAAAAGATTATGAAGCGATAGAAGAACAAATCTTACTCAGGTGCTCCTGCACTGCAATTGTGACCTTGCGATACCGAGGTACTTTGAAAGATTATAAGCTGCCGCAAGATTACTTTAGAAGATACCAGACAGAAAGTCTCACAAGCTGCAAACATGAAACATCATCCTTTTAAAGAGCAATCGACAACATTTCTCATCAAAGAAAGAGCATGTTCATGCAATGTTAATTGCCGTTTCAAAGAACGCACATTAAAAAAATCAATAACTATAGCATTTTTGCAAAATCCAATTGTGATAAATGGTGATTGACAGTGGCTCAATGAGATGACTATGTGTAATCAAATGTGCACATAGGATAGAAAGGGTTTTTCTTTTCATGGTTAAAATACATGAAGGAATGTCCAAACTTGCATATTCTTGTTCATTTTCATTTAACTCTGCTAAAAGAAAGTAACCAATTAGAAAACGTAATACAAATTAAAAAATTGCATAATTTATTCAAAATGTGTTATGTGTTTCCATATATAAAAAGAACTGAATAACCAGCCAGATGAACTGGAATACACTTGTTCTTAAAAGCCACAAGATCATGCTTCTGTTTTTAGCACAGAGTAGCCGTTTGGGACTAGAAGTTGGATCCCTCATCTTGTAACAGCTCAGAAATAAGGAAACTGGATTGGCAGACACCGGTCACCTGACCACAGAGCTCTATTTATGTGTATGTGGAAAAAGGGTGGGAAACAAGTCTGGAAGAGTGTCTAAACTTGCATAACCCACTCAGACAAAAAAAAGAAGAATATTAACAGCTTTTAGGTGCACAAAGGGAAGTGATTAAAAATCAAAAATAAAATTAACAGAACACATCAAACAGAAACAAATGATCTTTTGACACCTCTAGAAGTGTGAGGGTGAGGATGCCCATCTACCTGAAAGTGAAATATTACTTTATTTATAGCAGATAAGGGTCTGAACTGCCAAATGCCGACAAAGAACCTCAAACCAAATATTGGAAACTATTTTGATCAGTACTTTCCAATTCATTTGCACACAATGGAACCCACACACTCACACAGCAGCTGCTTTAGGGGACACTAACCTAACTGGCACGTCTTAGGAGAGTGGGAGAAAGCCAGAAGAGGAGAAAACCCCAAACACGGGAAGAACACACACAATCCACAGAGACGGCTCTACAGTCTGGACCCTTTAGCTGTGGCAGACCCTGCCCTGACCGCCACACCACGATGCCACCCACGTCTGCAATCCAACACAGGAACACAAACTTGCAACAAAAGACTGCCCTCATCACTGTTTGAAACAACGTGGCATTCCTGTGCACAAAGAGCGGGATGCCTGCTTCTCTCTGTGCTGACAATGCCACTACATACAAAGAGCCAACTGACTTCTGCACCATTCAACATTTTCGGCAAATGTGCAACAGGAAAAGCAGAAGGCCGACAGAACACCAGTTACACTTTTACACTTTCTTCCCCCCATTTGTTTTTTACTTTTGTCTAACAATAATGAGCATTTTATTTTCAAGTGCAGAGTTCTGATTTGAGCTACTTACATCCACATGATGTAAGTAGAAAGGTTACGAGCTTTTTAAAATGCAAAGTAAACTAATGGTTTCATACAATGATCTCACCACAACAGATAAGTGACTAGACCTACTGCATATGCAAGGACAGAAATAGCTTACCCAAACTCCCTGCAAAACCCAGCTACCTTAAAGCACATCAACCTTATGAAGAAGATCTAAGATATCAAAGATAAGGAGTGCTTGGCAGCCCAACACGGCTGACCTATTCATTTTCGAAACTTTATAAAGCTTAAGGACTCATAAATGCTGTACAGGTTTCATGGAAATGTATTACTATTGTGATGGGGTGAAGATGTCTATGCTTAAATGAAATTATGATCCTGAAATTAAACATTAATAACCTCAGCACCTGCTTTTGAGAAAAATAGGTCAATGGCTTTACACATGACAATCTCTGCAAAAATCGTTCTTGAAAACGTACTTTCTTCATTTTGACAAACACAAACTGTGAAATGTTAGATACCAGAGTCTGGTGTGGCTCTGTGAATCAAATATACTGTACCTGGGTAACTACAAAAGCGCTTGCAGCAATGCAGTGAAAATGAAATCAGCATAAAAGGCTTTTAAAAGACTCCAAAATACTAGAGGTATGTCTACAGATGGTTATTTAAACACAAGACTTTTTTAAATTTCTCATAAAAAGCCACAAGTTCTAAAAAGCTAATGTACCATACAGAACATTGTTTTTCTTATTAGCACGCTCAACAATTCACTTTACAATACCAGTGGCAAATAATTGGCACAGATGGGAGAAAAACCAAAACACCACCAAAAATGTAGATGACTACATTTCCACTCACTGCCACTCATGTGATAATTACACAGAAGGAACTACTGGATTCAAAGTGATTCCTTATTTAAACTCGATTTATCCCAGCAGGTTAGGTTCCAGGTTGTAAAGGTTCATTAATACAGCATATTATCAATTTCACAATATGAATGACAGTGTGAAAGAAGATGAATCTGTGGTCAGAACATAGTGGGATGTGGAACTACTTTAAAAAATTGCATTAAATGGAAGGTGACCAGTTTTTATGCATTATTTATACAACGTAATGGAAGTTTTTTTACTAATAGTTCATCTACAGTTGCACATGAAAGCAAGTGCCATCTTTCCATTATTTTCAGAAACATACATAACAGAGGTTTGAAAAACCGAAAGAAACTGTGACCTGAACATTTAGTTCTACAAACTGAAAGCAATATTGTGCATGCAAGCATAAAAGTTCAAAACATTTACACTTTTGATAGATAACCTTGGACAAACTGACACAGCAAAAAACACATATTTGATTTCCAATACGAAAACAAAGCATAGACGCAACAGCATGCTGTCTGTATACTCTAGTTATTGAATTGTCCTGAAAGCTCCACTTTAAAACACACTGGATATAAATAAGGTTCTATTTTGGAGTGTCACACTTAGACCTTTTAAACAAGAGATTCATTTTGATCCAGTGTTATTTAAGTGTAGCTAAATCCCCAGGACTTTCATTACCGTTGCAAATGAGGTCATTCTAAGGTAAGTGAAGCTACTTCAAATAAATTCCAAACAGTTAAAGAGCAGCCCACATTTCAGCAGTCCAATGCGCCGATATTTTCCATTATGTACATTACAGGACGCCTGTTGGAAATCTCACCACTGTTTTCTAGACTAATCATCAATACAAGCTCCAGGATGAACTCAGTGTGCTGTAGCCATGCCAGGTAAGGTAACCACACCAACTGAAAAACCTTCTGTAATTAACTGCCTGGGTGTGTTAACTGTGCTTTCAGCCCAACAGCTATGGGAAAGCTTTTTCAAAGCCAGGCTGTGTCAGATATCACTGGAGTCCTTGTAATAATGTTAAAACTGTGAAGCACCAACAAGCCTTCGTCTCTGTTTCCTTTAAGAACTCTCACTTTGCAGGGATGGACAACACTAGAGCTCTGGAGTGGATAGGGCCCTAGCATCCTTTCATCCTAAATCAGCTAATTGGTAATTCAGTTTATTATAAAACAATTACCAATACATATTTTTATTGATCATCTATTTTTTTAATTTTACACGAGTACAGCCATTTCTGCTGTAACATGTTTTTCCATAACACTAATTGGCTGTATGATTTATCATGAAATAACGCCTTTTGCAGGTGCAAGTTGTGCATAACGTAATCGTGTACCGTATTCACGCGTCACTAGTTCCACTAGAATAAAAACGGTTGCGCAGCAAGACATGCTTGGGATGCTGGGGGAATTATCTCACACATTGGTGTCAGTTTTTGCCCAACCTGCATATGCAACAAATGCATCTGTGCTCAGCCCTATTTTCATCCTTTAGAAACATTGATAGAAACTTTGCCGTTATAATGAGTGGCAAGGGTATGAAGCATTCTGCTAGTGTGTGCGGTGCTCGTGAAAAGAAAAGGAAAGCTATTACTCTGGAACGAGACTGTTGTTATAAAGCAACATAAGAGAAACAAAGCAACATGATGTGATTCGAGCTATTAGGCTTAGTAGTGTGTATTGTTAACATTCCATATATAAAATGTCTCTCCTTCTACTGCAGAATTTCTCATCGCTCAGCAAAGTAAATACTGATGCATAATATGCCTTATTATATCTATTTTTTCCACAGTTTTCTGTTTAAAATGATCACGATACACATTCAGAAGTTATACATTCAAACAAATAATATGACCATTTACTATAGAATAAATAACTTCATTTAAATGTAGCAGAAATGCCCGTACCTGGAAACCCTGCAGGAACGCTCAGGTACTAGTGCGGCCCAATCCTGTCATTCCAGATAAAACTACACTGGTGTTTTTTCTTTCCTCCCACATTTGGAAAACAGCCCCCTACCCACCTCAAACACACACTTCTCCAGATCTGTTGCTGTCAATAATCAATCAACTGAGTTTACAGCTATGAATTTACACAAACATGCGAGGGATACAGACAACCCACAAGACATGAAGTCAAGCCATCTGCTATTTTTACAATTTAAACTTTAAAGCAACAACTGCCCATGTTAGCATCTAATGGATGATGCAGTTTTCACTGAGAGAACTGCAGGCTTACAGAGGTCAGTGGTACATAACAAGCCAAGAATAGCCTGTCCTGTTGAAACCAACCTGACCCCAGAAGTACTCAGACAACTTTACACTACTGGGGTTGTCCAGGTCACAGTCATATAACAGTTTATCACACTGGGCATCTCTGAAATATAAGGCTCAGCTCCAAATAAATGCCTTCAAGGGTGGAGTCACTTGGGAATCCAGAAGATTATAGTGTTCTTCAACCCTTTCCTGTTCCTGAGGACAGCAAGCACTGAAAACTCTGTTTCTTCTGTAAGCCAACTACAAACTGCAGAAGGCTGAATATTCACTCAGCAATCAAGAGCACTGTCTACGTTTCCTGAATGAGAATAAATTAAGACTGCAGCAGAAAGCAAGAACACCTCATAATGTAGCATGAACTACGTTGACTCACTACTGATGTAACTGTTAAATAAAATCTCAGTAGTTATAAAAGGAGTTTTATTCACAACAATTTAAATGCCTTACTATAAGAAAAACTGGATTAATTATAAGATTTTCAATTTGCAAGATGAATCTGAGTATCACAAGATTTTTCTATAAACTACAGCATCTTAAACACAGAACTAAATCACTTCTATTACACTATTAAACTGTTTAATCGAATCATATTGCAGGCCTATCAGATACTACAGGCTTGCTTTTCGACTCATCGTTTCCAAAACATCTCTAGAAAACAGAATAATGTCTTGTCATTTGCCAAACCACTTTATACCATACGGTGTCGCGGTGAAGCCAGAGCCTACCCGGCAAGCAACAGGCGCAAGGCAGGGTACACCCTGGACGGGACGCCAGTCCATCGCAGGGCCAGTGCAAGTCAATCATACAGGGGGACAATCTGGAGTCCACGGTAAAGGCTGAGGAGGGAAATTTGGCTCAGACACCAGGATAACTCCCTACGCTTATCGAGAAGTGCCCAGGGATCTTTAATGACCACAGAGAGGCAGGACCTTGGTTTAACGTCTCATCCAAAAGATGGCGCCCACTACAGTATAGTGTCCCCGCCACTATACTGGGGCATTAGGACCCACACAGACCGCAGGGTGGGCGCCCCCCCGCTGGTCCCACTAACACCACTTCCAGCAGCAACCATAGCTTCCTAGGAGGTCTCCCATCCAGGTACTGGCCAGGTTCAACCCTGCTTAGTTACAGTGGGTAGCTAGTTGAGAGCTGCAGGGTGATATGGCTGCTGGCGAAAGCAGCATAATCTACCATGAAATTAAAAGTATAGTAAGATTTTGACATTTGATAAAAAATGCCTGGGCTGTATTGTAAAATGCTTAGGATGTTCATTTTATGGCATCGTGGTTACATTTCTCACCATGAACACAGTTCAAATGCAAAACAATGTGAACCAATACACAAAAGGAGTCCCAATCATGTTTATGTGCATCTTTTTAATGAGTGAAATTCACTGGTCTTGACCAAAACAAAACTACGCATGACTTCAGGACTCCCGTTCACTGATAAAGGTAATTTAACTAGGATGAAGGCTGCAATTTCCTGAATATCAGCAGGACAGTGTAGCACCGGCCAAAACACAAGTACAGCAACCCACTGAACAGCTCCTCGACCAGATAAAAAGGAACTAATTAAATGCCAATTTTGTCAACTGGAGACAAATGGCAATCACACATACAAATAAATTAAAAATAAGCTCAGTTGTAAAATGAACCCTAATGCAGTAATATGACATCAAGAACACTTGTTTGAACATAAACTAATTTTGGCATTAATACACATTAAAAGGCCTAATGAAAATTCAAAGGACAGGCACAAAATGTTAATATTCTACTAAGACTTCAACCAGAACTGTGATGACTGATAACGCAGGTCTTTCAAATCAAACTACGGAATTACAAATGCAACTTTAAGAACCTTCCAGTAGAGGTTCCAACAAAATTAATAGCAGTTTATCATTGCCATTAAAGATGCAGGTGTTTCGAGCTGGATTGGCTGTGCAATGTGTGTAAAATAAGAAGAAAGACCAGAAGAAAAGGTGTATGCAGTCTGAATAAAGTTGTTATTGTAAGAAACCAAGTATCATGCAAGACACTATTTACAGCCTCCCTCTGATCTGCTCCACCACTACAGTCTTAAATCTTGAAATATTAACAGTCAGAACACAGAGTACAGTGTAACACAGTGTAACACCCGTAACGATAACCCATATCTTAAAAACCAGGTCAAGTGGGGAAAGAGGCGTCTATGTAATATTTTAACCTTCTTTCCATGTAATGCTCGCTCTGGAATGTTTCCTTATTAGCTGCCTGGCCAGGGATTACTATCAGTCCTGAAAACGCTGTTTTGCGTGCATTATTAGAACAGAGTTCGGCTCCAGTACACAGCACTGAACATCCCCCGTCAGCAAATTTAGTGTTTACTCAATTTACACAAGGTTTGCCCACGTCTTTTAACTGGGATGGCACAGTTTAACCTTCTTCCCTTATTCCAACAGTATTCTTTATCGCCGTGAAGGATCAAAACAATGGAAATTTAAGGGGAATACTAAACTTCTTGAATTGTCAATTTAACATTAACTTATCTGTCACACCAGTCGAAGGACAGACCTCATTAATATTTAAGTACAATGCGTCTCGCAACATAATAAAATTTAATGCCCCTGCCAAATACATTACAATTAGTGGTATCATTATTTACAAAAACAAGATTTTTCCCCATATGTATTCAAACAAGACAAAGATTACTTTGATAATCTATTTAACAAAACACACTCTGTTACAACCAGTGACAGCAATGTAAGTATTGAAATTCTGAAATATCTTTTGCTTCATAAAAAAAACAGAGTGCAGGGGGTGACAGGTGTAGATCTTCTTTGCTGGTACCAGGATTTGATCATGATAATTTGCTGATTTACAGCATACACAGCGCCGCTTACTAAACAGCAGAGAACTCAACTATGCCAAAAGGCCAGGTTGGGAGAATTCTACACTGCCTATGCTTCAAAGAGAAGGGGTGGGTGACATCAATGCTGTAACACGCACAGTGCTTCTGAGTCCAGTTACACAAGACAAGCATTGAAAATCAGGGTGAAACATCAAGTCAGATTTAATTAAAACTAATTAACAGACACCTTTCACCCAGCAAAAATCAACTATTGTAGTATTTTGGACTGATTGCACAAAAGAAATTATGTCTATAATTAGCCAAAAGGTCAAATTCTTAAGAAAAGAGCAGCCAGAATATAATTTCTTAAAACACAATCTTGCCTGAGCTGCATTCCTCAGATTCCTAGAGAGTTAAGCAAAAAGCTGCATTCCCTTTTAAGATAACTTTGGAAATCAGAAAAGAGGCAAGTTTTTCATACAAATCAGTATGTAATCGGAGGCAACTATAAATTGAAGTGAGGCTTGTAAATGCCTGCTACTATCACACTCTAAATCAATTAACACTCAGATTGGTTCAGCAGTGATTAAAAACAAATCAAGTTACACCACAGCCAACTGTTTCAGTTCTGAAGTTGCTGTGCAACATAAATCAATAAATAAATGAGGTCTGTATAACCAACACAAGAAACAATATAAGATAAGCTCATCAGAAATACTCCACGAATCTCACACCAAGCTTTGCTTTTGGCAGTCCATCTGCAACAGGATCTTTGAATATCTGAAAGGAGCTAATGGTCATATAGCTTGTATTTCAACTACTTTACCAAAATCATGCATTTTACAAATACATTGTCAAATAGTCTTAAGCTTTAAAAGTTCAAATTCAAACAATCCATCTAGGTCAAAACAATTCCCAATCACAAGCCATGTAATCCATATTTGTACCCTACCTCTGTGCACACAGCTAGTAAGAAACAGAATTTACCCACAGAAACATTCAATGCTTTTCCTAGCAAAAAACAAACACAATGGGAATAAACTGATTCACCAAAAGTAACTGTTTTCTAAAACTTCAATAAAAACGTATTCCTTAAGACTTACTTCTGTCCTAAAGGATCGAAGTCTCATTTATAGATAACTGTCTTTACTTAAGATTAAAACAATTTTCCACAAAACAATTTCTTTCTCAGAACAAAATGACTGTAGTGTTTGTGTTATCAGCTCTGAATGGAGCACACAGAATGCTGACCCCTAGTCTGTAGCTCTTGTCCCTAGCAAGGACAGACTTAACTGGTCTATTTTATTTTGCCAGTGATGCATATGTAACAAAGACCGGAACTAGGCTAGAAACACTAACATAACAAGCACCAGGGTTCACAAGCAGCTACATCAAAAACAAAAGTTAAAAATTGATTAAAGTAGATAAAGACACTGCATTTCCAGCTTACTGTGCATTCCTGCCATACTGCTTTCAGACATCTCTATGTGTGAAATATATCTTAAGTCATAGCTTAATTTAAACAATAGTGGTCTTGTAATCACCACTTACATCCATGCAGCAAGCTCCTTTCATTTATATACATAATTTAAATGATAACAGACTGAGGCTTTTGAGTTCTAGAAATTACACTAACCTCTGACCCTTCATTAAAGCATGTTAAAATCAAAACATCTCTTACGAAATCTAATCTAAGTAAAGTACCACTATTTTCTGTTAAAACTCAGCTCCCAGGTCGTCTGAGATCTTTTTACTTGGGATTTATAGCTTAAATTGTTTTTTAAATGTAATTTTGTGCAAATGGCTCTTTGCTTTCTGTTACAACCTCCCTAAAACAGTTCAGGGATCAGGGAAGCTTCAACTCGTGTGGTCTGTTTACATTCTTTCAGCGTCCAACTTCCTTCGCCGAATACTGGGCACTACTGTCTCTTGCTGCTCTTTAACAAAGAAAGACAAAAGACATACCCCCCGAATTCCCTCTTTTCTCGCATTAAAATAACCCTACCTAAACCATCCAAAGTCCTTGTATTTACAACACGCAAAATAATCAGTTTTGCCATTTTCCCCTCAGTCCTTTTACCTGTACAACAGTACTGTGCACAAAGAAACACACTTCCAACATCAAACCCTTGACACACCGTATACGTGTGTGATTTGGTGTGGTTTCCGGCGTTTACGGTTCGACCATTACTGGGCCACAGTGTAGCACAAATGAAGACGACATTTTCAATCACTCCGGGGTGAATCCTGTAACGGATCCTGATTAAGACTGGTCACATACCGATATTAAATCCTAAACCCAGTATCTCAGTGATGATCTCACTGGCTCTCGATACAATGCCTTTAAAAAAAATTGATCCGGCATCGCACTGCAAATGTGAACAATGACCGATCGGTTACTTACCTATCCCGTAGGCTTTCGCGAACAGCCAGCGCAGATTAGCAGCTATTTTTGCCCGGGATGAATCATAGAGCTCCAAAGGTACAACCTCCGGCCCCCCATCTCCCCCAGAATCCATCTTCCTTCTGGTGCTGTCTCCCCCAGCACAGACATCTACATCCATCCTACAGCAGAAAGAAAGCCCAGGCTGATACTTTCACATCCGATGTGTCTTTTTTTTTTCTTGTCAGACGACCTAGTCGCACAGATACAGAAAACAAATGCCATACACATACGGCTTCGTTAAAAACCCAAATGCTTAATTATCTGGAGGCTGTCAAAGCGGAGCCTGATGTAAACTAATTAGCTTGATTAAAAACAGAGCTGGGGAGAAAGAATTAAAAAAAAAACAGTGCCACAAAGCCACTGAAATATGCTTCGT
Organism: Lepisosteus platostomus; assembly: GCF_059453375.1. Classification (NCBI taxonomy): domain Eukaryota; kingdom Metazoa; phylum Chordata; class Actinopteri; order Semionotiformes; family Lepisosteidae; genus Lepisosteus; species Lepisosteus platostomus. The sequence goes on from NC_142631.1 coordinate 5,092,760, forward strand.
AAACAAAACCGGAACGCCCATAAATACACATTTTTCGACCCTCGCATTGGGAATTCAATCGTTTCACAAGTTGTTAATCGTGACATTAAAACGTTTCGTATGAGGCCTCGCCTGTTCATCCACATACATACAGGCAGATGACATTTTTCAAGCTGGGCGTGATAATGCCAAGTGCAGCTATAATCACAGCCCAATTATAAAATAAGATACAAGGTATAATTAAGAATGAACGCAGCGAGTAATTTTCGGAGGAATCCCTTTTCGAATTTAAAACGATTAACAAACACGTATTTGCCGATTAATAACAGTGAATATTTAAAAACAATTTCAGAAATACTGCATATAGCATGGCATATGGCACCGGCAACAGAAAGCCGAAAAAATAATGAATGAATGTTCGTGTGAACAGGCTAAGCAGACAGCTTTTTGTTACGATGGGTGACAAGCAGATTAAATAATACCTTTAGAACCGTCCAGGATCCACAATCCAGCTTTAAATGTTAGTTTAAAAAAAAGGCAACCAAGACGTATAAAGGGAAAATAATTCAGTTCCACTGTGGCATATCGGCCAAGCAGCACCAGCAGCGGAATCAAAAGGTCTCCTCCCCAACAACGCGATCCAATCTGCGGCCTACATGGTAACCGCCACGGCAGGGAGAGAGAGCGAGCAAGCGGGGGGGAGAAAAATGAGAAGAAAATAAAAAATAAATAAAAAGAAAGGCTTGCAAATTTTAACCACCCCCCTAGATTCCGATGACCGGGCTCTTCCGCTGCTCTCTCGCCTGTCTCCAAGCCGAGCAGGCTGCAAATCAGTCTTCGTTTTCAATAAAATAAAAGCTCTACCTTGCCGACAGCCAGTGCAGAAAGCTTGTCTCTATGGGGATCTCGGGCTCTGCCTGTATTTCGGTCGGTCCGTTACGGGGGGGGCGCAGCCAGCACGCCTGCGTCAAGATGGGAACACCGAGCAATAATCGCCGGTGCACAAGCAGGGAGGGAAATTCAAAACGCCACCGCGGTGAATTACATGAACGGGCCAGTGTAATTAGCTAACGAGAACAGAAATGGATGTTAAAACCGTACGCCACACGGGAGATAACAGCGATAACAGACAATAGGGGGCTTTCTAGAATAAATCAAAACTAAGCATTTTACATGTACAGTAATTCACACACAGTCCTGTATTTGACAGGAAAATGGCAATCAAAACGTGTCTACCGAAATAACGTAGGCAGCGCTACATTTATTTGAATCTGAAACGCAAAAACGTGTACATATGATATTTATTTTAGCAGCTTTATAAAAAAAGTTAAAAAATAAAAACGTTGTAGGGTGGTTTACAACGTAAATGGTGCAATTGATTTCATCCACGAGAGGCTTCTGAAAAACATGCTAATGTAACAATTTAGCACCATACAGATATCAGCCTATATGTTATGTATTTTGCTTATGTTTTTTTGTGTTATGTCAATAGCTGTTATATGTATTCCTTGTGTTATGTGACAACATTTAAAACCAGAAATGCTGCAGGTTAAATTTTGTTTTGACCCACTTTTCGCCCACAAGAAGAGATTAAGAAGTAAAAAATGTAGAAACCCCAGTTTACATCTGTCTGCTCAATAACTGCTGTTAATCAGTAACCTTGAATGTCTGTATACACACAAAAACACTTGCTTACAACAGAAGAAGGCATGATTTTTAAAAAATCACAAGATACGAGTGAAATGTGATGTGCTGGAGGTACTAAAAGATAAATCAACAAAAACAGCATGGATGTGGGCAGTTGTTGTTATTATTATTATTATTATTATTATTATTATTATTATTATTATTATTATTATTTTAAGAAAGGAGCAAATTCAACTGTATAAACATTTTGTCCAGTTTGATAGGCCATTATAAGGGCTACACTGCATATACTAAATTTGATTAATGTTACAAGTATTCAAATGAATAGTGTACATACTGTATCTGAACCCTTTTGAAGTGACTACTGGTGAAGTAAGGGGCTTCTGTCATCAGTGAACGTTTTAACTATTGAAAAGCTCACTATTGCTGCTGCTTGCATCTACATCTGCATACTTTTAATGTATGTGAGACAGAAATGACTATCCACAATCAAGAAACAGCAATCATCCATGTATTCACTCACTTTTTAGCTCTTTCTCATTTTATTTGATCACATCTGCTGAAATGAACAAGTCAGGTGGGGTGAAAGTGGGGGAGGGGGATAAGGGGCTTTCATGACGGATCTGTTGAAGTGAAATTCCACTGTCCATGTTGGTGTGCTCAGCCAATTTATTGATTTTGTGGTTAATCCTGGACAAACAACTACCCTGCTTACTAAGAAAGCCTGCCCTTGCTGAAATAAGACCCCCTTTGCAGTCTAGCAACAAGTCTGAATATATGACTGCTTCATTAATTCTTGGTTGTCTTGGTTGTGGTCATCAACTATTGTATATTATGTGTTGAAGCTAACTGTGGGGATGTTCTGTTAAACACAGTCTACATCAGTAGACAACCAGTATTTATTTGAGCAGTCGCTCCTATATTTTACCCGATCTCCCAAACCGTGTAACACTGTAAGCTATCCATCCATCCACTTTCTAACTGTTTCTTCCAAGTCAGGGACATGGGAGAGCAGGAGCCTATCCAAGTAAGCAGTGGGCACAAAGCAGGGCACACCTTGGACGAGTCGGAGGTCCATCTCAGGGCACACACTCAAACACACTCACACCGGGGCAAATTTTCCCAGAAGCCAGTTAACTTACTAGTATGTTTTTGGATGTTTGAAAACCCACATAAACACAGGGGGATCATAGCTGGTACCCCATGCTTGGAACAGAACCTAGGGCCTCAGTGCTGTGAGGCCCTATATGCCAACATCCCCATGTAAACTACTCTTCACTAAAATCTACAAAAGATATAAAAGATATCTGTAAAAAACTAATGTTTATCATTATTCATATTCAGATATGGCCTTATGAAGTCAGGACTGTTACAAGAGCCAATCTCCCAGTCTCAGATCTTGATAATTATTTATATTAGCACTTGGAGGATAATTTTACAGTTAGCTCTAAAAATGTGTTAAAAACACTAAGGTAGTGGTTACCCCCCAACCCCACTGACATTGTGTTTAAAACAAACCAGAGCTTTAGTTTGTTCAAACTAAACAGTGCAGTATGGATAGATTTCTGACAGGGCTGGTTTGTAATTCCTGTTTAGAATCTGTTCATACGACAAAGGAATGTAATTCAAATTAATTATTTGAAACAAAGTCACACAGCATTGAGGTTTTTCTTATACTTAGTAGGAAACAAGAACCTTCAAAAACGAAAGGACTCCAACCACTCGTCATTGTTTTTTATGTGGCTTTAAGGTAAAAAATGCAAAACCCTCAAGTGCTAAAAACCTATTTAAGGTTTTGAAAAGAAATATCAATGTGAGTATTCAAACAGAGGCTCATCTATGATCTAGATTTTAGGATTAAATCCTAAAATCCCAAACCCCTAAAACAAATCCATTTAGTGATGATTGTTTTAACTGGTTTGTTTTCAAAAGGAGTTGTATAACACATTCTCTTATAGCAGATAATAGGTATGAAAGGAAAGCTTTTTGAAATGGAAGTTCTAAGAGGAAGACTGAAATCCAAGGCCTGATTAACTCTAATGCAGATCTGCATATCATTATTGGTAGAAAAGCTCTGTACACTAGACAACAACAAATAAAACACAGATGGAGAGATACAGGTTTTCCACATTTTAGTAATGGAGCTGTGTGGACAAATTGAAAACAATTCTATCATTCCTGATAGGGATTTTAAAATATAGCTTGAAACACCAAATGTGCAGTGCAGTGGCTCTGTGGCTAAGGATCTGTGCTTATGGCTGGAAGTATGCTGGTTTGTATCCTGTGGCTGGCAGAGAAATCCTACTCCAGTGGGCCCCTGAGCAAGGCCCTTAACCCCAACTGCTCTAGGAGCACTGTATAAATGGCTGACCCTGTTTTGACCCCAAGCTTCTCTCCCTGTCTGTGTGTCTCATGGAGAACAAGTTGGAGTATGCAAAAAAAACAAAACAAATTTCTAATACAAGAAATTGTATATGGCCAATAAAGTGATCTTAAAAGTCTGAAAACTCTTGAAAAACAGAATCGGTTTTTGAATAATGTCTCAAAATGCCAGCCAGAAGCACCAGTAATTCAGTTGTACATGTAAACATTAAAGCTTTCACAGTGCAAGGGCTGTCATGACAGTACAGAACGTCCTGTACGGTAGTGGTGCCAATTTCCATTTCAAACCCGCACAAGTGACTTGCCCGAAGCGATGGATCAGATTGCACTCGACAAAGAAGGGGCACAGCCCCAGGACACAGTCTGATGCAATCTGTCATTAAAAATCGTTCTCAATTTTTGTTGCGCATATGTGATATAATGTGATGGCCAAGTGCGTCCGGTTTTAAAATCTGGGGGGTGACGGCTTGCGGAGCGATTATAGGGTTGGTTGGGGTTCAGGAAGGGGCAGGGCTGACGAGGTGTCGGGGTATACTATAAAACCACTTTTCGTCTTGAATATTCAACATGCAAAAAAAACCCACTAACTCTAAAAATTCACCAACTCTTACAGACACCTGCCTTCTAAAACATCAGTCTACGACTAAGGACGTGTCAAGAGGGTGTCCACGGAGGTCAAATAACTTCCGCACTCGAGTCTGACCCCAGACGGTTGTTCCAGATTTCTTTTCGCGCATTTTGGTCCTCATAATAAAATCACGGTCTCTTGTATTTTTCTTTTTTTTACGTTTACGTTTTTTTTATTCGAAACCGTCCTCCCCACTCCCCCGCCATATCTCCCATAAGGAATCTGAATACAGATAAAAGTCCTTTTTTTTCTGTCATGCAGTCAGTGACTTGCACCTTTTCTGACGAGCACGGTACAGCCCCCTTCTTGTCGTGAAATACTCCATGGTAACGGCCATCCCGAGCGGAGCTGCTGGTCCTCAGTCACCGGCTTCCTGGAGCTCGTGAAGCCTTTGTGCTTAACGCAGCCTGCGTAGCACCGAGCTCAGCTGCCCAGCAGAAGAGGTCTTGGCTCCCAGCCCGATTGCTGTGATTCATATCCAGTAAAATGCCTGATGCAAATGTTGTGCGTCTCTGTGTGTATCTGGAATCGGTTTGCTCTGGTCTCCACGGCAACCGCAACATCAAGATTTTTTTTCTTCTTTTTTCAGAAACATGATATCATGAGCAAAGCACTAGGGGAAAGGGGGCATTTTCAGCATCTCTGAGGCAATGTTCCTGACTCAGATAAGATAATTAAATTATATGGAAGGAAGACACCGTTTTATTTTTCTAGATCTCAAATGGCACATCTTTTGCGCACATGTAGCTTCTTAAAGATTTGTTGGGACATTTACTGCAGGAAATATGGTTTTAATTTTATGGTTATAAAACACTCTGGCAACGTTGAAAATCCTGTAAGACCGACTGAGGAGAGGGAAGGTACAGTATATCTGAGCATCAAGCTGGGTAACCTGCTCCTTGCTTAGTGATTGTAAATTGCTCATAGGCATGATAACTGCCATCAGAAGCACAGCTATATTAAACCTTTTATATTTTCAGTATAACCCTTTGAACACTAGGAACTACTAGGAACTGGTTAAGGACAAATAGACCTCATGTGCAAATGTGGACATCCCTAATGAAAATTATATCTAGAATTATAAATCAACAGTACCTAAAAATAAAATTTGATAACTGATGGTTAAAAGATACAGTATCTAAGTAATGTGACATCTATAATATTTCATAAAGAAGTGAGAGACATAAAGCAGATGGATGAATTTATAGTAGGTTTTGTATTTTTTTTCTGCCTTCCCCAAGGAGTCCTCGGAGATTTGTTCTCTTATTGTTATTATAGGGGAAATATAATATATTGTTACAATAGGTATGTCTTAACATTATTGTAATAAAGATCTATAAAAAATAGTGTGCTTTCGAGATACTTTAGCATAGAAAAGAGCACAAACAGACTTACCACCAGCAGTTAAAATTAATGTGTTCATGTATACAGGGGATCCGGGCCCTTTAAAGGAAAAGCTTTATATGTAAAGAATAAAAAATAAAGACTTTATTTCCAAGGGTTTCCAAGACCTGTGTAAGTGTACTTATAACTAGAATGAAGTGTAATACACAGGGTTTAAAAGCTAAAACTGCTTTATTTCAAACAAGCACATTGTTATTTTTATTGTATTGAATTAGTATAAACAAGATTGTTTTTTCTTCAATACACACTAAACAGATGCCAACAGATAATCTTCTGTTTCTGTAAAAAGAGATAGCATTTCTGCATTTGTTTTTAGTTTGGTAACTAAACTAAATTTGCAGTTTACTGGAAATAAACAAGTAGGATAACCATATTACAGCTTGTATGGCACAGTGGTTAATGGTGCTGTCTTGCTGTGCTGGAGGTCTGGGTTCAATTCTGAACCTGGGGTGCTGTCTGTGGTAAATTTGTATGTATACGGTGTAAAACTCAACAACAGACTCTTGGTGGCAGTGCTTTATAGTTAATTCATTTTTTGTACAAACACATACAGACCCCAGTGTAGATATTTTATTAACTTGAGCAAATTGTGTACCTCTAACACTGAAAGCTATTAAATGTCCACAACCAAATGCTTTGTGTTAAAAGTATTTAAATAAAATCTGTACGCTGGCTTAAAAAAAAAACTTAAAATTAAACAGAGTTTAACGACAGGAAATTGATTCCAGTTGTCAGATCACGTATACGCATATCTTAGCTTTGTGCAACAACCTGAAACTTTCAGGTACCATAAATAATATTATTGCTAAACATATGCCATTCTAATCTGCAAGCGACCAGAATATAGAATACGAATTTTTGTATAAAAATGCATTAAGTCCTGTTCTACACCTGCATGCTTTGGAAGCACTGGCCTACCTGTATACGAAATATACAAAATGCTTTTAAATCTAGCATTACCACACACATAATGTATGCATTATAATAATAACGTGAGCATTATTATGTGCTCCACACTGAGAACATAATGGAGGCAGGAGCAAAATTGTTTTTCATTGATAAAAAAATCAGAAACACGAAAGGGTTATAATCATCCTCAGTATGAATACTTCTTGCAGCAGAAAATCCAATGAGTCAGCACCTATAAATAATAAATGATAATAAATAATAATGATAATAATAATAATGAAGACAAAGAAAAAGAAGCCAACAGCTATATGCTGTTATATACAGCAATATACTGTACTGGGGACTGCTGGCTGGAAGTGAGACCTCCTGGGAAAGCTAAGGTTCCTGCTGGAAGAGGTGTTAGTGGGACCAGTTAAGAGTTCTCACCCTATGGTTTTTGTGGGTCCGAATGCACTGGTATAGTGATGGGAACACTATACTGTAAAAAGGCACTGTCCTTCAGATTGGACTTAAAAACAAGGTCCTGACTCTCCATGGTTGTTAAAAATCACAGGGTGTTCTTTGAAAAGAGTGGGGTTGTTAACCCTTTGTCCTATAAAATTTCCCCCTGGCCTTAACCAAACATGGCCTCCTAATGTTCCCATCTATGAACTGGGTTCATCACTCTATTCTCAGCCCCACCGATAGCTGGTGTGTGGTAAGAGTACTGGCGCACTGTCTACTGTATGCATCATCCAGGTGGGGCTACACATTGCTGGTGGTGGAGGGGAGTCTCCAGTACCTTTAAAGCGCTTTGAGTGGAGTGTCTAGAAAAGTGTATGTAAGAGTAAAGATTATTATTAATAAGTTCAGGTGGCCAGCTGCATTAGCATGCGTAGTCTGCAAAGGAACAATAGGTTTAGTCCATGCTGAAAGAGAAGAGAGAAAACACATTTCGGCTGTGAATGTAAATGTATTATTAATAATACATTTTAAACTTGGCACCTGGCAACCCACTGAAGCTAAGCAGGTGTGAGCCTGGTCAGTACCTGGATGGGAGACCTCCTGGGAAAAACTAAAGTTGCCGCTGGAAGAGGTGTTACTGGGGCCAGCAGGGGGTGCTCACCCTGCAGTCCATGTGGGTCCTAATGCCCCAGTATAGTGACGGGGACACTATACTGTAAACAGGCGCCATCCTTTGGATGAGACGTAAAACCGAGGTCCTGACTCTCTGTGGTCATTAAAAATACCAGGGCGTTTCTCGAAAAGAGTAGGGGTGTAACACCGGCATCCTGGCCAAATTTCACCTTGGTCCTTACCAATCATGGCCTCCTAATAATTCCCATCTATGAATAGCCTTCATCACTCTGCTCTCCTCCCCACTGATAGCTGATGTGTGGGGAGCGTTCTGGCGCACTATGGCTGCCATCGCATCATCCAGGTGGATGCTGCACATTGGTGGTGGTGGAGGGAAGTCTCCATTACCTGTAAAGCGCTTTGAGTGGAGTGTCCAGAAAAGCGCTATATAAGTGTAAGCAATTATTATTATTATTATTATTATTATTATTATTATAATAACTTCCATCAACACTCACACAGGGTAAAACGAGCACCATCTTGTGGCCAAAAGGAGAAACTGCAGCCTAAGGGACTAAACATGTTTGGCCGGTAGCCAAACTCGCCAAGCTTGTACATGCTACAGGTGTAACAACAAAATAATAATTTCATTTATGTAACATTTTTCATACTAAAGCATCCTAACGTGCTTTAAATATAAAGTAGGAAGCGATCTGCTTCATACATCAATGACATGTGTTACCTACATTGGTGATATGAAGCAGCCATTATATGCCAGCAGTCCCAGTACACAGCAGAACAGGACTTTAAGTAATTACTGAAGCAGAGTTTTACTCCAATTAATGGACTTTAGGCAGGTTAGATTCAAATTTGTAAATGATGTTGTATCTTTAATGACGAGGTAATCACGATGTTGGTTTTATGTATCGTCCTGCTGCCCAGTCTAGTGGTTTTGTTTGGCAAGTACATAAAACCTGAACTGTGAAAAGTTGTTTATCATCAACATCAGAATATGTAGGTATGTATATTCTTTGATCTTGCATGACACAATGTCATAACTGAATATAGCACTAATCTCCTGGTGATTCCAGTGTCTAATTTGTGAATTGCCCAATTTGTACTGAACGCTATTACTGTAGTTGCTGTTGGGCAATTATGAAATGAAGACAGGAAATGCTAAGGCACACCAGGACCTTACTGTGCAATTTAATGTACTGTGACAAAGAAAGGAAGTTAACCAAATCATCTGTACAAGTAAAGGTTTATTCCACGCTGAGAAGAGAAGAAAAGAAACACAACATCTTCAGGTGTGTCAGGCTCCACAGCCAAAACGTTGTTTCTTTTCTTCTCTTTTCAGCGTGGAATAAACCTTTACTTGTTCCTTTGCAACCTACGCATGCTGACACAGCTACCTACTTGAACCAAATAATCTGTGTTCAGCTAGCCCTGGTACTAGTAGTTTTGCATTACTGAAACACCCTTACCAATTTGTATTTGCTCACATTTTGTGTATGGTACTCAAATCAGACACGAAAGCAGACTTTGAAAAACATGTTGAAATACAATGAAGGAAGCCTTTTGCAACCAAGCCTTTTGCAAACCAGTGCTGTTTGTGTTGGTAGAAATGATGCTTTACTGCATTACAATTAATAATTCCTTACAGAATTCCCTTCAGGATACTGACTAAAAGCACAATGGGGACACCGTTTCACCATATACCAGCTAACAGTGTGGAGGTGAACAGAGTGATAAATGCATTTTTTATAGATGGGGATTATTAGGAAGCCATGATTGGTAAAGGCCAATGGGAAATTTGGCCAGGATGCCAGGGTAACACCCCTACTCTTTTCAAGAAACACTCTTGGGATTTTTAATGACACAGAGAGTCAGGACCTCAGTTTTACGTCTTATCAGATGGCCTTTTTACAGTTTAGTGTCGCCATCACTATAGTGGGGCATTAGGACCCACACAAGTGTGAGCGCCCCCTGCTGGCCCCACTAATACCTCTTCCAGCAGCAACCTTAGTTTTTCCCAGGTGGTCTCCCATCCAGGTACTCACCAGGCTCACACCTGCTGAGCTTCAGTGGGCTGCCAATTGTGAGTTGCATGTTGATATGACTGGTGCACAAACCCACCATTCATTTATAAAGATCAATCCCATCTTACCAAAGGTCACATGATAACCTAGAGCACAATACACATCAACGAGCTGTACTTTCAAATTTGCTTTTATTATTTGTAATAAACAAACAAGTAGTATTGTTCATGTGCACAACGCTTTGCACATTTCTACAGGTGAGGAGTGAACAATCAGAAGATTCCATCAATGCAAGACAGTGACAAGTCACATGGGCAAGTACACTGATGCAGAGTACACTCAGTGCACAGACCTACTGGAGAGAATAACTGTGGTAAAACAGGTTGAATCACACTGATAAGACGAAGTTTAGTTTAAAATGTTAATGACACTGTCACAAAAATGTGTACAGTTGCCATTTTATCTGATTATACCATTTTGAAAAGTGTTATTTTCATAACACCATACACGCTGATTCAAGTTTAAATATTGCAGCCATTTCTGAACTCTCACTGTTAAGCAGCGTTGACACATACAGCCCCTACCAAAATCACAGTTTTAATAACAGACCTATAGGCATTCAGTTGAGTTTAATTGAAACACTTAGCATCTTTTGCAGATGTGAAGATTCTTCTTCACTTACATAATTAGAACAATCTTTTAAAATCAGAGGAGCTGACTTGGCTTACCTGTTCCAAGCAATCAGATACAGCAAATGTTAGATTTCATAGGCATGACAAATAAGAACTATATGTGATGTCCCACATCTTCTCCATTAAAATGCATATTTTTTCTTGCGGCTACATTAATGTCATACTTAAATGGTAGGCTCACAGTTATTATAAAAAATTAAGTGTACTCTAATGCGAAATATTTCCTAATGTCTGTCAGTTTTTCTTTTGCTTTTTAAAAATGGCTGCTGTTTTAGGATTATTAAATTCCCCAGCATATAGTATATACCTATTTTCTATGATAAAAAGATCATTTTTACTAAGCCTGAAATATTAGCTTTGGTTTTTTCACCTTACATTTATGCGATGTACTTGTTTTGTACATTAAGAAACAAGTTCTTTAACAGGAGGAAAAAACTTCATTAAAAATGCAGTAAGCACCAGGAATTCTCTATATACACTGACCGCCACGTAATGATATTTTAATGTTCACATTTATTTCAAAGGAAGCAATTTCCACTATATCTAAAATATGCGGCATTGAAATAAAAACGTCTGAAGCCATGAAGGCTTTTTGATAAAAGTAAAAATTGCATAGGTTACCTACAGTACCACTTAAGTGCCTACTGGCTTCAAAAAGCTGTCAAAAGTTTAGGATTCATGCCTAACAGTGCATTAGTTAAAGACTCGTTTAACAGTTTGCCTTTTTAAATATTTCTCAAATTCCCCCAGCCCTGGGTTCTAAACTCTGGATGCTGGGATGGACAGACTAGCAAGGAATAAACACCTTTGCTGTAGATATGGCTTCAGTTTAAGAACGGGATTCTCTTCAATTCCACGTTAGGTTAAAAAGTTAAGAGAGTGTTGTTTCCTAGTTCTGTCAGAAAAAGAGAACTATACAATTGAGTAACGCCATAAAAGAATAGCACAAAAATGCAGAAAATGACAACAGTCAGTCAATATCAAACAAACCAAATTTACAGGCAAAAGCAAAAATACTGCAGGGCACCTCTGCACCCTGTAGCGGTTTGACTCTTGTGTATCAAAAGACAAAACTCTTCATAGACTCAACCACCAAGCCATTGTTCTTTTCAAGTAACTGGCATGTCATTCTAAAAGCCTTAATAATGATTCTAAAAGAATAAAATGCCATTGTGTATCAAACTAATTTTATACAAAAGCCTCCGAAGAATAAAACAAATAACACAATTAAGTGCCAATCCTTCATAGTTTCTATCTTAATCACATTAATATTTAGGTTCCGCATCAGAATTCTGCATTTACACATGAAGAAAAAAACCCAGAATTTACTGTCACAGAGGCACTTGCTTCTTTCACATGTTCTTCTTGTCTGCCCTATACTTGATTTGTACTCCCGCATCACGGAAGAGTAGAACCAAGGAATGCTAGAGATAGGTGTGGTTTGAAAAAAGGAGCTGGATACAGGGAATGTATCTGGAAGCAAATCAAGTCAAGCATGCCAATAAGAGTTTTTATTTCATAAGACTGCAATCTTACGTAAATGTAGGTGTGGACACATCTTGCCTGCCAATATAGCTTTGGATGCAGAACTAACGTAAAACTAATCAAGACTGTGTGAACAGATCTGAAGTGTAGTCTGAGAAGTACAGTATGGTATGGGGGCTCTTACACATCACAACAATTAGTAACTGAGAAAGACTAATGTCACAAGGTATCTACTGTAACAGAAAAACTGTTATGCCAAGTGTTAAAATTGAAGCCGACAGCTTCAATCTCAACAATAACATTCAACTCTAAACCATTTTGTTAATAAAACAATTTACTGTATAGTAATTACAAATTAAATCCTTGTACATTTTTCCCATTTATAGTTTTTGATTATATTTATATGATTAAGTCTAGAGCACAAATGGCAAAAAATACTTTGGCCTAAAAAAGTCAAAACTCACTTGTTCTGAAATTAATCACCATGCTGAAAAGACATAAAATGATCTACAGCCACTACAGCCAAAATGTTTCAATGACAGTCTTCAGAAAATCAATCTTTAAACCACCTATTCCATAAGCTAAAATCACATAAAAGGCATTTTTAATTTTACTAAAATGTAAAAGCATGCACAAAATATCTGTTTTAATGATCTTTATCTGCTTAAACTGTGGCTAAACTGAGTGCCTTGATGAGTCACTGACACTTGATCAGCCATAAATCCTGAGCAGAAAAAATAACAGCTGAATGCTTAAAAACAACACACAATCAGATTTGTATACAGAGTCCACATTTTAAAATTCAATGTAGATGCATAGTGACCATGAAAAGTTAGTATGGCACTAATCTAAATTACTGAATGCTTAAACCAGTAAGTGACCACAAAATGGATTGATTTAAAGACAGTGAAAAATATAGGAATACCCAAGTATCTAGTTCAATAAATATTGATGTTATACCTCTAAAACTCTCGTCTTTTTATATATTTTTGCAGTTTAAAAGAGCCAATAGTATTCATTTGTTTTAACACAAATAATTGAAAGCTCTAAGAAACGTAAATTCTGAATGAATATTCATGTTATCATAGGGCAACCAATCCCCACACCAAAATCACATCAGATAAAGCTTTTTTTGGCAATAAAGGTTTAAAATATACACTACATTTTTATGTTTTGCAATCTTTTTTGGGCATCTTCATGTAAAGTTCTTATTAATCTGAGTTTAGAAAAGCACCAGATGGTCACCAAATAAAAGCAAAAGCCTATGCTAGTTCACACAATAGGGAACATATCATTTGTGTTAAGAGAGGACACTTATAAAATACAACTTTAGCCTTCCCGATATGGATATTACATTATCCACAACAGGCTTCAAAAGTTTCAATTTTAAGTATTTCCAAACATTTTTATTTTTTCACTGTTTCCAGGAATAGCGCAACATGATCAGCAGCTTTTCATTGGTAAAAACTCCCAGATCTGCATTTTATTCCATTTTCCAAAACGTTCACCAAAAAAAGAATTACAACATCCTACTGCAACATAAATAAAACAGTAACGAAAATACACAAACAGAGAATACAAACACAAACAGGGGACTATAAAGATCTACAATGTGCTGTGCATTTTTTTTTCTCCCATGGAGCATAACCACCAACTGCACAACAGATTGAAAGACTGGAACATACGAAACAGACATACATACATACTTTCATAAGCTACAAAACCAATCTAAAAGGTTTTCAAATAGAAAATGTCATAGTATCATTCATAATTCACTTCAGGCACATAGAGTATGCAAAAATTCATAGCTACACACTACAGGGTACAAAATATCACATCACTTAGATACAGTGCACCCCACATTCAATTCACTCTGAAGGTATGTTTAGGGTGCTTTTCCTGTAAAACAGAAGAACTTATTCTGAAGCCAGTTAACCTTTTGAGAAAGGTTTTAGTGAAGATTACATCGTGAGGGGTCATAGCATGTCTGCCTTTCTTTTGAGAACAGTACTCTTCAATATATATTTGTGAGCTCATTAAGAAATGCCCATAGATTGTATGCTCTAAGGAAATGGGTCTCCAGAAAAGATTCTACCTTGATTTCCTGTTATGCAATCCGAACATGAAAAGGTCTTTCCACCCCGCATCCCAGAAAACAAAGATTTTAAGACAAATTTAATATTTTCCACGGTATTTGAGGGAAGATTTATGTTGGCTTACAGAAGAAGGAAGCGATTCTAATCATTATTTTGTTGTGCCACACAAAATGCCCACACAGAAAGCTCAGAGAGCGTAGTTCCCATGTATGTGTTGGGACAATGAATTAATCCTCTGTGTTGACCAAGTCAAAACACAGGCAAAGCATAACTCTGATAAAAATCATAGATAATAGTTTAAATTAAAAAGCCTGTGAAACACAGTAGATATGTCTGCAACAGCCCACTACAGTGTCACCTGTATTAGGTATTAATGTCATAAAGGTGACAGCTACTATGTGTCAACCAGTGGTGTTTGGTAAAGCCAAGGTCTCTAGGGTATGTAACCATTATAACTGAGCCCAAAAGCATTTTGTCAGTGCACTGTATTCCATTTTTAATAATTCTTTTCTAAAAGGAATGATATTGCTTTTTACATATTAGACTCCTTTTCGTCTGCCAGTACTGTACTGCCCCACAAAAAGTCTCTGACCGTTTTCTCTTACCATGCAACAGTGCAAAAAGAAAGAAGGATAAAAAAGACAAAGCTATTGACGTCGTACTGTAATCATTTCCTTTTTTTGGTGAAATGTAGCAATTTGGGAATAGTTTTCTAAGTCTGGTATTTTAAATTAAAGACCTTAACAAAAACATACAAAACAACATGTTTTGGAAGTGTAAACTTTTTTGGGATAACCAAATGTCACTTTAACACTGAAAATTTAAATTAAAAATGATTTAACAACCTGATATTGTTCTTATTAAAACATAAACAATGCTTATGTTGGTTTTTACAAGTGTTCTCCTGTATTATAAATAGATATAGTTATGCAGCATTTGCACATTTTATGTCAATCCTAGTTTCAATCTCTTACTAACACTCCACATCACACCTCCACTAGTACTAAGTCTGCAAGGCAAAAGGGAATTCAAGTCACAGCTACACACACATTTCCCTTATAAACAGAGGTGATCTGTTTGTTGTGCTCAGTGAGAGCAGTTCAAAGCTTTCACACTAGACAGAGTCTGTCTAGAATCTATTGCACTCTTCAGAGGCGGAGCAGCGGTGCTTGCCCTGACTGAAGGTAGACCCTATGTGCGATTTAGTGTCTGGAAGATTCTAGATATCTGTAGCATCACCGGCCCGGTTTCGGGATCATTCATCCATTGTGTGCTGTTTAAAGGGTTCTCCAGCATGTCTTCAAATGCTACGGAAACAAAGAAATGTTTGATTAAAGAAAACAAAAATCACTCCCCTCACCTCCAAACACAGTCACTGCAAAAGCACCGATTTTTCACATCGCAGAATATTCCTCAACGGCAAACGACGACTAAGCTTTACAAACCTAGCAGTGTTTTCGGGTTGGTGAGTCCCAGCTGGACGACGGGGTTCTCCAGAATTGCCTGAAACAGAGGGCTGTTTGTGTCAATGCCCTTGTCCAAATCCTCCGGAGATGGCTTCCTGTCTCCCAATAGCCAATCGCACTGGGAAATCAAAATCAGAGCAGGTTAGTGGAATGACAGTAACTTCAAATTACAAATTTTAAAATTAAATTTGTCCATATCAGAAAAGTACTACAGACTACACTCTTCAACTAGTTCAATGCAGGTATAATGGATTTAGATGGTGGCATAAAGAACAATTAACGCCCTAATTAATGGGAAACCATTATTCACTAATTTCTGATGCTCAAGTGAGGAGCTGTGTCAGTGTGTTGGCTGCTAAGGAACAAGTAAAGGTTAATTCCACACCTCAAAAAACAGGAGAAATACAATGTTGAGCCTTCGTAAGGTTTGACACCTAACAACAAAAATATAACTGCTGCAAAATCACTCAAATTTATGAGAACTCACAGGGTTGTGCACAGAAAAAGAAAAATATTTTTTTCCCATTTCTGCAAACAAATGTACATACTACACAATGGTACATTATTCCTATTTAAATCATTGGACGTAGTCAACAAATAGCCAATCACTGTATTTACCAGTGGAGTCAGCAACACGAAGATCGAGTCTTGATTAATCTCAGATCAAAGCAAGTCATACTAACTAAAAGCTTGCCTTTGGGAAAGCCACTGAGGTTGCACAGTTTGGGCTGCCTTACTCATGAAGCCCAATGACTGCATGCGTCTTTAGCCCTTGCTGCAAAATGTTTTCAAAACTTACAGCGGCATCTTGCTGGTTATTATTAACTCGCAGAGCATCAATGACTTCTTTTTCATCAAATCCCATTTCCATTAGTGCAATCACAGCCTGAAAGAAAAAGAATGATAAAAGCAAATTTTTAACTAAACTGTTTAACTGACAAAAATGTGTATATGTGGAGTGCACAGCTGTGGAGCTTCTCAGACTCAGAATGTTATCAAAGCTGACACACTGGCTTCCTTCAAGAAATGGCCAGATGGATCCTCAGATCACTTACCCAGTAGCAGTCAACTGAGTTGATTGGGCAGATTGCATTTATAACTTTATCAGAACAACTACTAACTCAGAAATACAGCAAACAGAATTAAATGAAAGACATTTTGTTTACTAGTTAAGCTCTAATGTTTTGACAAAAAGGCACAAGAGGACATCGGTAAGAGACCCACCCGTGAGTCAGGCCTGAACTCTCTTTTCCTGCGAATCCTTTTGAAGATTTCGGTAAGCTCGTCTTGCTTGGAGTCTTCAGCGTTGGATTCCGAAGGTGCCCTAGCAGTTGCAGTGCTGGTGCCAGCAGGAGGAGCTGCTGCGCCTGCAGTCTCCTGGCCTGGCAGGGGGGCGTCGACCGTGGGGTCATCCACATGCTCTATCAGCCACTCCATTGCCTGCGTCACTGACATGCTGCGAACAGACAGGCACAGGAAGCCCTTTGCATTGATCAGGGACTAGAGAATCCTGGAACACGAGCACACTGATCCAAATATTTCATCAAGGCGTTTCTTGAAAAGAAACCAGGGTGTCAGCTTCAAAAATATGGTTGAGGAACTTGTTCCATACTTTCATAACCCCTTTGGGTAAAGAAGTGTCTGTACTTTAATGCAGTTTCCACTCTGCCCTCTGGTTAGTGTTTCACTGTTCATTGTGAAAGTCCGACCTGCCCTTACCTGTTGTCTGTCCATTCTTCTGTATTACAGTTTTCAAATGAAGATTCTAACTTGCATAAAAACCAGACTGCCTGTAGCACTGTCCTTTATACTGGAAACAGGCAATTCCAGTGATCAAAAGGGCACTGGATCCTGTGGGTTTCAGTCCAGGTCTATTCTTACTAACTAAACTGAACTGATTATTGGGTCAACAAGTCAAGTCACTTGATTCTTTCAGGTCTTCATAAATTGGTAAGTGAAACATAGTTGTACAACCTGAAATATTCTGGCCTTAATGGCACTGAAATGCGCCATCCCTTCCTTGCAAATGCCATAGATTTTACAAGGCAAAACATCAGCTCATTTGTCATTTAACGAAAAAAATGCTGAAGAAAATGCTCATTTTTCAATTTGATATGAAGAATATTTCAACTGCGTGGGTTCAACTGCTGATTTCCCTGTTAAGCCCCTTAGCTGTATCAATACATTTATTCTATATTTCAAATATAGAATGTTACTCCTGGCAGCAAGATGAAGGCTTTACAATGTTTGCGCACACTAAACATAAGCTGCAGATGCATGGTTAAATATTTAACACCCGGAGGGGTTTAAAACATACTCACTGGTTTAAACGCAAGGCTTTGACTGCTCGGCTCTCAGGGAAGCCCATTTCGGTAAGCTGCTGGAGGGCCATCTCATCCACTCTGTCCTCCTCGTCTTCGTCCAACATGGCTACAGAGGCAGACAGGCAGGAAAATCACTACTTCTATCGGCACAAAAGGAGGATCTGGCTTTAAATATGCATTTTGAAACAATGTGTTTCTGCTGTCATCCCTTACTGTTTTTACACCTTAGCAAGGTTAAAGCAAGGTGATGCTGCTGACATATACTGTATGTTCAGGAATTTTAGATACTATTTTATTGTCATATTTTCACATGTAATAAAGCTCAAGAGAACAAGGAGGAGTTAATTCCCTGCTTGAAAGTAAAAGGCAAGAGAAAAAAAATTACTGCTGTGGAGCAGAAGTTTTGTTCTTCTAGTCCATTTTAATTTAGGACCTGTTCAGCCTGAAAATGTTTCGGGTTTTTATCTAGTTTTTTCCACATTTTTAAAATAAAAAATATTTCTACTTTTATTACTTTAAAAAATATACAATTTTGATCATTTGCAAACTATCATTTTGTTGGCATTCTTGCTTTTCATAATGATTATTACAGAGTCAATCTTGTACAGTACTTTGAATTATTAGGCTCAAAATCAAAAACATCAGCTTTCAATCATGAAGAGAAATAGACAAGATCAGCTTTTACGGAATATTAAGGGTACAATCACATACAATATAGTATAAACCTCACTCTGTCATGTCATTAACAGACCTATGATTAATAAACTCCAGTTTTTACATCTGTGTGCGAGTACCTTTAATAAAACAAAGTAAAATTACATTTCTTACCATTGGCTTTCTTAAATAATTCTACAGCATCAGGGTTAAGTGCCAGTAGCTTCTGTGCCACTTCAATGAGAGAGACAAGGATTTTCCTGAGTTCTGTCTGAAACTGAATCATCACAAATTCATGTTGACAGAGACTCCACCATCGGATTACTCATCTGACATTGCTCTAAATTTCAAAAACAGTAGAAATCACACATTCAAAGACTTTCTTTTTACCAAAGCCTACTTTTTGTGTACTGTAGGTTAACTTCAAAAAAAAAAAATACACTATTGCAAGAAGCTACTTGTTTCGTTTAATGGGTGAGTTGCAAAACTGCTAAGCAATATAACAGTAAATCTGGCTCTTACTGGAACTGGCCTTAAATGCAGTTGCATTAACTAGTATTACAGTAGACTAGCATCCACCCCAACAATGCAAAAGAAAAAAAATGTCTGGTTTTATATAGTAATACAAAAGGAAAGCAGAATGAACAAATAAATTGTTTTGAGCTTTTTGATCCTCAAAATCGGGAGGGTTTACATCTATAAAGCATTTCTTATTACTTAAACTTCATTACCAGTAACAATGAGTTAAGCAAAACCTCCTCTAAGTTGTGCTCCAGGGATCAATTTATTTATAGTGTCTTCAATGTCCAGCTAAACAGAATCTCCTAGAATATAGGGCACTGAAATAAGTTTTGTGTTTTTAGCAGTAATTTTGTGTCATTACAGAGAACGTATTGCTTCATAGTGACAGCCAGATTGTTCACGGTTTTGAAAACTCATTACATAATTAAATTTGTCAAATGGTTGTTCTCTTAAAACAACTTTAAAATAAAGTTTTATTTAAAAATTCTTTGTACTGAATTTTTGTTTCTTAGTTTTAATGTTTTATTGATTTTATTTAAGATTGATAAATATAACAGACTAAAGTAATGCAGACATTTTATAGATGGATTTAATCAACATGAGATGATGGAGGTAAACAGTGGCTGAAAAAACACAAAGACTGCCCAGCTGCCTGTGTGTCACCCAAGTTACTCTATTTATCCCAGGGCAACTGAGTACTTGCAGAGTATGTTATCTTGAACAGTGGCCTGTTTCAGAGCGTGGCCAAGCGTGTTAAAGTGAGACCTAATTCTCTGTAAATTAACAAATTGTGTATATTTTTTAGGCATATTAAACCAATAACGTACACATTTAGAATGTATAAATCTACCTGTATCTAGGCAGCTTTTACATTTCCTTAAAAACCTGCAAATCCATATGACACAAATCTCTGTTAAGAAAAAAACGGTCTATTAAAAGTCTGTATCTTCTTGGTTAAAGGCAGTAACATGATTTTATCAGCTTTAGTCCACAGACTGTAAAGACGCATGATGATGGATTTTCACAAAACAAGGCTTGGCTTTTTTTTTTTTTGCAGGTAAAGAACTGTCACCGATTCTTTTTTTATAACTTCTCAAAACGTGGTTAATAACTCCTACACCCACAAAAGAGGAAAGAGGACTGGTGGGCATGAGTCTGCCCTACACCTGTGCTTCACATTCACCTTTGTGCTGCAAGCTTGCCTTAGAGGTGAGCAGGATCTTACAGGGTCTTAAACTGCGTGCTGAGAAAGAGCCTGTGTTTGTTGAGCCACAGGGGAGCCCCATAAGAACTCTGTGTAAGAAAATTGTTGCATAGAAACATTTTCCAAGCAGTTTCAGTTAATGATGTTTGCAAATTGAATACTTCACAAACCTTGGAGTCTACCTACAAAGAGCTCAAATTATTAAGCAGTAAAGAAGTAACTAGTACAGCATGAAAGGACACATTTAGTATCCCTGCAGGAAGTCTTCCCAGGATGTTTACTTTGCAGGTTTCAAATATCTAGTATTCTCCCTTTATTTTAATCTAACTCTTTCCATGAAGCACCCCGGCTAGCTCTGTTGGTAGAGCATGAAACGCATAATCTCAGGGTAGTAGGTTCATGTCCCACATCAGGCATCAGGTCCTCCATGTTGGAAGTTGGGCACAAGGCTAACAACCCTGTCCCATAAAAACCAAATGTTATGGTAACAGCAACAGGATGTTGCTGTCCCTATGTGCCAGAAGGCATAATAGGCAAACATCCATCCATCTTCCCATGAAACTGTATTGTGCTCCATTCAGTTCCTTAAAAAACTCCTCCTGATACCAATAGTGGTGGTATATTTAGGATTAACTGTATTAACTGTATAGAGATCAAGGGGTAACATTGCCACAGTCGAATATTTACATTCATCTGACAATCCAGAGAGCACAATGTATTCCAGCTACAGAATTCCAATTCTTTTTCATATTACCCAGTTTCAGTCTTGCTTAATGAAGAGATAATATTAAAATACACAGTTTCTCTACTCGGTGTTCACTCACATTAGTGTTTTCTTCTACTGCTCTCGAATTCACTAAATTAGGTGTGTCCTTAATGTAAAAAAATACTTGTATCTATATTGAAAATAAAACTGAAAGATTCCATTATATAAACATAATTTATGTACAGAGAGTACATTTTACTTATAAACTGTTGAAAGTAATTAATTTGAAACAAACCTTTTTATGTCCAAAAAAGGGTACTGCCTTGCATTTCCATGACAGTAAAAAGAAAAACAGAAAGGATTCAGTGCTGAGTTTCAACAAAATTACCAAAAAAGGTAAGGCACACTGGAAAGAAATGTAAAGTAATACCACCCAGCTATTACATATGTTCAATATTCTAGCTTATTTATACAGTTAAATACAAAAACAGTTATATTAATCTTCAAATCCTCAATAAAAAAACAGACTGAACAATTTATCTGGGTTTATATCTTCTGCTTTTCTTGAAGACATGAAACCTGTCAGCATCTTTGACAGAAGAGTACAAAAGAAAAGGCAGTGGAACTGCAACAAATTCAAAACAGCTATACCTCACAGTGTTTTGTCTTCTTATTTCCAAAGAGCACACAATCAGTGAGGTATACCAAATGAGAGAATTTTTTCTCTAAATCTAAGACCCAAAACATAAGGAGCTGCAGGTGGTGTTTGCGCATAGTCACTATTTCAAAATGCAGACAAGTAATTTCAAGTTGCAACTCAATCTTGATAATGTAATTCAGGAGACTTTAAGAAATAAAGGAAAAGGCTATTTTCACTGAGCTGTCACACAGACTACCCTTTAAAGACTGTACCTTTAAAAACACTTTGTAACAAAGGTCTTTATTACTTCACAGACTGTGGTCTTATCTCAGAACATACAATTTGTCTAAAGACAAAACCAGGTGGAATTGAGTTACAGATGAAGCTGAATACAAGTGGAGTTAGAAGCTAATAAAACTACATATTTTGTGTTTTGGGCAATATTTATAGTGTTATTTTTAATAAGATCATTTATAAAACATTTCTTGTCATTCTGTAAATGTTAGTACTATTTTTTTTGTTTGTATGGTTAAGGATTGCACAGACACCTCATACCTGTAACCTATAAAGCACAATGCAAAGTTAAATTTGATAACTCACCAAGCTGCTCTTCAAAAGTCTTTGAATTTAATGAAAAAAAGCATTGTAATACTTTTAACAGGGTTCTGGTGTGTTTTCTAAAGGAACTGAGATGAGACCCCCTGGTGCAAGATGTCAAAGAAAAATGTGGAAAACATAAATCTGTTCTTAAAATATTGCAGTGACATCCCCATAAAGTAAATGAACATGCGGAAACTTACATCTCGGATATTGTGTTGTGCGACTGTTCGGTCAGAATGGCGAACAGGAAGGTTTGCTGTTGCTTTAAGGATGGCATCTTTGTCTGGAGCTTTTTGTTCCTGTTTCTTCTAGAAGATCAAAATGGACAACAATCAGGGTAAAATTTAAAAAGAAAGACAGATGATAATGAACTACAAATAGTGGTCATACTCAGAAGACAAGAATGGGCCACAAGAGGGGCCAGACTTGGACACAGAGTAAAGCCCACCAATCAGAGTGAAAAATGTGCCCTACAACCTGGCCATCGTTGGGTCAAACCTGCTCTCTCCCAGCAGCCAACTGTGATTTCAATTCCAGTAGCTGTCAGGCAATTTCTGAGGTATTTAGACATTCTGTTTGTTCTTTCGGTTTGCCGTCTGAGGAGAAACCAATGGCTTGAAAATGCATGGTTCAGATTATGTATACTTCTAGGTTGGTGCATTGGCTTTTGTAGCACTGTAGTGGATTGATTCATAAAAAGCTAAGATAAATATCAAATGGAAAACCTTAAATCAGTATGTAACTTGAATTCAAGGTAGCTGTGAATTCATAACTAAGGTTACCAATGAGAGGCCACTCAGTTCATCTTTTGAACTTCAGACACACAAAATAAAATATCAAGAAAATGGTGATTACAAATGACTGAATGCTGCAATTTCTGTACTCTTTAGCCATTTAAAAACCTTCTTTTTTCTAGTTAGTTCATGTACACGTCAATATTGTCTACAGTATCTTACTGCAGAATTTTACTGCACTAAAAAAAAAAAGTTAAGGATTCCGGGTTGGAAGAGAATTCACATTTTTCAGTGGTTCTGCAGTTCAAGTCCCTTCTAAGGTGGAAAAGAGTTCACTTCTTTCCACGCAGGAATTTCAGCCACATCCATCCCACCAAGACCATCTGATGGGGGTCTTTGCAGAAAAAAAACAGCGTTGGAACAAAATGACTCCACAAAACCTGTGTGCACACTTTCTCCAAACTCCCCTTCCAAGAAACAGGTTCTGATTTTTCATTAACTCAAAAGCAAATGTTGGAATATGGTAATGAGGGTCTTGTAATTATGTTATCCAAAACATAATAGAAAAATAAAATTGTGTGTGCAAAGATAAGTGAAGCAATTTATATTTCTTTGTAGAAGTGAATGGAAAGTCACACTGCTTTACTTGCACCCTTAACTGTTGCCAAAGAGCAATAGCAATAGGGTTTTTTAATGCTGCTGATATCTAGCAAATAATATTTCACTTTTTTAAATACATTTGAATATTGAAAAATCTGCAACGACATTAACACCATTTTAAAGTGCAGGCATCATCTTTAAAAATAAACAGTAAAAATGCAAATCGTCACAAATAAATAATATGAGGTAATGGTTGTGCCTAGGATTTCAATAATTTATAGTATGAATGGCTTCCCTAAAGTGCACTGAAATTAAACTCCGGCCTGCCATAGCAAATGAGTTTGAGACCCCTGCTTTAAGGTATAGGTCCCCTGCAAAGCCTTGGGCACTTTTTATAGTTGCTGTTTCATCACAAAGGAATTCCATCTCAGGAGCAGCTATAGACGAAATCAGTCTCCCTCCTCTGTTACACAGGGTAACTGATCCATTCAAAAGGGTTCATGTATTTTCGATTAACCCTTCTGACTGCAGCAATGCTGCTTTTAACCTACCAACAGATGGCACTAGAACACCTCTAAATGTTTTACACACAATCATGCATAGATGAACAGCCATTTTGACGAGACACAATTATGGCCACGTGTTTGTAAAATACAGTAAATTAATTCTGACTTCACAGTTTACCGTCAATGTTTGAGTCAAAATAAATCGGAAACTAAATTCCAAATAACCAGAAAGTTTTTGCAAAATACTGTATGTGCAGCACATTTCTTGTTTTAGATAATGAAACTTTGAAGGAAGTTCAGTTTAGCAAACTGGCTGTGAGAGACTTCAGGGGCACTCACAATTGCAATCCAGAATTGGTTTGCTAAGATTCTGATGCATTCCGTTTTGTAACAATTCATTAATTCTTATGTGAAAAACAGGAGGTGTTTCTCACTGAAGAATAAACTGAGCCTGAGCAGTAATCTAAAAATGCAGTGATATTAATCTATAGGCATGACAACATCTCTTACTATGCATATACAAAGTCCTCACAGAGAGGCAGAAAAATGAAAATTGCTACAAATAGTAATAAAAAATTAAACATACAACTTGAAGATGAAACTGGTTTCTTGTTTGAATTCCCTCTTTGACTTAAGGTGCCAGAGTGAACTTTTACAAGGTATTGGTGTGAGGTTGTTAGCATTTGACACCCCTGTGAACTCTCTCCAAAGCGAATAAGCATGATCGGATTAGCATATATTCCAGCACTGAAAGAAGAGCGTGTTTGGTAACCTCCTATGCATCCTCTACCCAGCTCATTCCGGAATATTTGTGCTATTATAAATTAAAATATTTTGTCAGCCTCTCACTAGGTATTTAAAATATTTTACCTTTTCTTCTGTAGACACTTCAGTCATCTTCGGTGGGGGAGGAGGTGGTCTCTTTTTTATTAACAGTAAGACATCTAGGAGAGGAGACAGAATGGTCCATAACAGAAGGTACCAGATGAAAATTCTCCTCAGATGTAATTTTGTACCATTGCAGTCTCTTTTGGTGCAAACACTCTATAACAATTTTTCAAAAATAGTACTTTTTTTTTCCCCAACAGATGTTTTCAGAACATTCCAAGAACACTGATCCAACAAAAGGAAAATAAAAGAAAACTATTTTACACTTGGGTGTTTGTCAAGCTCTTTCTACATAACTGCTTTAAAAAGTCATCCAGCCCATTTTTCTGCAAGTGAAAAACAACTTAATGAGCACACTAATGTACAATACAAAACTATGCATTATATTACCAGTCAGAATTATGGTACCACTATCTAACGTAAGAAAGACCATAAGACTGCTTACAAATAACAGGAGGTCATTCGGAAGCAGTAGCTAATTGATGTGGTATTCAGTTCCAAAAACTTAAATGAGAGTTTGTCAACCTTAGTAAGATACTAAATATAACATTAAAACCTTCCTCATTTTTAGTTCTGAATGTGTCAGCCTCAAGATATTTCATTATTACATATTGTACATGAGGCCAAAATAATCATTGAAATTAATCACAATAAAAAGAGGATGAATTATGAAATATCTTTATGAGATACAAATGGTTTTCAGCCCATCTAGGCAATTGGTAGTAAATATTTAAATGACCCAAGGACCCCATTCTGGTGATTTCTTGAAAGAAGCCAAGATATATGCTTCAACAGCATGGCTGGATAAACTGGATAAGACTCCCACAAACTTTAACCCGTAACTCCTCTTCCACTCAAAGCTACTTACCTTTATCTTTAATATTCTCCTCTACTACAGTTTTAGTGTCTGCTAGGACTCTTTCTGAAGCAGCATGGATCAGTTTGTGATGAGTCACAGTCTTAGGGTCTTCTAGGCTCCCATGGACATACTAGAGCAAAGAAGAAAAAAAGAAATGTGTAACTCTCTTGCTTCTGACAAGTTTAAAACAACTTTCATATACAGAAACTAGTGACAACCGAAATCCACACATCCATCTACTTTCTAACTGCTTCATCCAATTCAGGGTTGCAGGGGAACCTGAGCCTATGCAGGTCAGCAACAAGAGCAAGGCAGGGTACATCCTCAACAGGACGCCAGTCCATCACAGGGCGCACACACACAAGACACACACTCGCACCAGGGACAGTTTTCCCAGAACCCTATTAACCGAGCAGTACGATTTTGGACTGCGGAACGAAAGGCACACAGGTAGAGGTGGAACATACAAACTCCATACACACAGCACCCCAGATCCAGAAGTGAATCTAGGGCCCCAGTGCAGTGAGGCAACAATGCATACCACCTCCCCACAACAGAACCACTGCAAAATCGAAATGTTAAGATCGTAACACTTATGACAGGTCACAGATAAGACGAGGCTATTTGGCCAGCTATTTAGCTGGCAGTTTATTAATTACTTCAAGGATCTCGACAAGCTGTTTCTTGAAAGAAGCCAGGATATTGACTTCAACAACATGGCTGGGAAGCATGTTCCATACTCCCACAACTCTCCTGTTATTGGTTTTAAAAGCACCTCCAAACCTTAACTGCACTTGTGTCTTCTGGTTCATCTTTTGTTGAAATTAGCAAAACGATTAAAATGAAGTTACATCTATACAGAATACACACTAAAACTAATTTAGTGCATCTATACAGAATACACACTAAACGTCCAATATTAGTAAAACAAAAAGACATTCTTTCTAGCTAAGAATGAAATGGAGGAAAACGACAACAAATCAAATCAAGAATTATTACACCAACTGGGAAAATACTATTCTATTAAGATTTTCATATAGAGTATACTGAAAATACAACATGCAAAAAATCGTTTCGCTCTGTTTTTATTCGTCGTTGAGGCAGTTAAGAGGCGGTAATGTTAACCGGCTGATGATACTAGTGGCTAGGACAACGGCAATGTGCAAATATAAATAAAACAAGCAACAAGACACCTAAAACCTATCAAGTTGTAAATGATATGGGCAAGAAGCGTTACATTTAAAGAAAACAGATCAGCTTGCAAACATTACGAGAAGGAAGAGGAGCTATGACAATTTTGGGGGGGAAAAAACTACCGTGTTAGGTCGACGCGTAAATTAAATTATAAATAGCCTAGACAAGCGCTCTTCTATAAATACCGGAGTATGACAGTTCTAACAGGCCTACCGTGAAATTCAGTCACTGTCCCGATAACGTCCTGGCTACTGCTGTCCTGACGATCTGCGTTTAATTACATTCAAATAACATAAGAAACAACAGGAAGACATACGTGTTTCAAGCACTTTTCCTTGAGTTTTTCAATGGTGGTGTCCTCGGTTACCTCTTCCAACCACTCTGCCCCCTCCATGGTGCAAATATGGATTTTCAGCACCTTCCCTGCAAAAATCTTCTCCTCCTGCACAAACATAGCCCTCTTCTCTCGAAATCCAAGATTAATAGAAAAGTCAACAGCTCAGCTCTTATTCTGTCACCATTTTACTGGCTGTCCGGTTCGATTATTGTACATCAACAGTACAGTACAGCGGTTTGTTTGTTCTTTTTTGATGGACTTGACAGCTATTTACCTATCAGGCAGGCCTGTGGACTGTGAAGCTCCGTAATACCGCTGCTGCTCAAGTCCGGGGATTGAACTTTAAACTCTGACCTGGAAGACCTTCGGAGGTATTCTGGGAGTTGTAGTTTTACAAGTGGGCGACACAGTGGGAAAAAGTCTGTTTTAATACATTAAATGAAAATATTATTAATTTTTGATAGGACAAATGAAAAGCTGAAATATATCCTGCAATATTGAATTGAAATATTGAAAACTTGAATTAGGTATTTTTATTATTACTCATGCTGTATGTGAAATCATATTGTTTTTAGCTATAGTTAATAAACGGTGTACGATATCTAAAAATACAGCATTAAAATGGCATTGATAATTGCATATTTTTAGCTTTATGAAATAGCCTTCCAAAACAGATTTAGGATCAAACACCCTGAGCAAAACGATTCTTGAAAACCATTACGATTCTAGAAAAAATAAACTATAAAAAATAGTCACGCTTTTGTGGTATTCCGTTTATTGCTGCCTTTCAATCTATTAGAAAACTTTATATCCCGTCCCCTTCAAAAGTAAAAAGATTTAAAGACAAATCCATTCAGGTTTTTCTGATCAAATTTTGAAGTATCAAGTAATGACCGACTTTTCACTGTTCTTTTAATGCCAGCCCGACCGATAGTACTTCCTGTAGTATTGTTTCCATCCCAAGAACAATGATATTGATAGGGAGAGGATGCGCTTATTACTTTTTCCATCGGAGGGCGACCTACAACAACAAATAGGCAACACAAAGACTGAGAATTCCCACATTTAATAACAACCCAAAACTGTAGGGTTTCAAGACAAAAATTAAAACGGAGACACTTACACTCATCATATCATACACACACGGCTACATTTTACGTTGCATTTTCGGCGTTGGGCTTTTGGAGACAAGAAAAGCAGTTCAAGAAAGTTAATAAAACTCATCTGTGGAGCAGGTTATAACAAGACTCCAGTTTCAATACAGTTTTGAACAAATTATCATTGGAGGTGCGGACTCTAATGAAACAAATATCACCTGCAAAGGATGTCAAGTTATGTGGTCAAGAAAGAAGGTATAGAAATTCGCTGGAAATAAAACTTCTCACAGATAATTGGTTTCTTGTGGGAAATTCAATCATTGTGAGTTATAACATCAGTCACCAGTCACCAGTAAAAAAACAAACAAATTAGTTACCGCCCTAATAACTTTCATAATAATCCGATAATTTTGTATCCCTTTACCATCAGTCATACGCGCTATATTCAATATTTGCTTGTGCGTCACCTTATGGTAAACCGACGCCATGCAGTCGGAGAAATCATTATCGGAAAACACTTTAAATATTTCCAGTCATCTTCTAATGGCTCCAATATGTCATCAGATAACCAATGACGGGATTTACGGGTCATAGGTCACACGTTAAAATAGTGCTGCGAGCGAGTGTGGTATATAATCGTCCCTGCACCTGCGCTGGGATATTTGTGAAAGCCACTCCTCACGTCATCCCAGATGACTAAGAGACTCACAATAGCCAATCTGAAAAAGGCACAGCGCTTGCACTTTCTGCGGTGCTTAAAGAAATGCGGTATGGGAAAGCAGTTCCTCATGAACATTTCCCGGAGCACCATAGAAAGTGTCCTCAGTAGTGGCATCACTGTGTGGTACAACAATACTACCATGCATGACAGAGATGCACTACAAAAGGTTGTGGTAATGGGACAGAGGATTATAGGATGTGATTTACCATCAATCGACGAGATCCACACCATCATTCACAGGATCCCAACCATCCCGGCCACAACCTGTTCTCCCCCCTACCCTTCTGGCAAGCGATACCACCCTGTTAAATCATGGACCACTTGACTCAAGTATGCATTCTCAACAGCTAACTGCAGTGCCTTAATACACATCTGCACTACACACTTTTTACATAGTCTACCATTTTGTTTGGTCTACTACATATTTATTGTTCCTGTTGTCTACATTGTGTGGTGCTGTCTGTTGTACTGTATGCGTCCCGAGAGATCAGCGCGATTAAGAATTCCAATGTGCGCGTACACATGGCGATAAACTACTCTGCTGTCCACGGCAAAGTTTAACGAGAACTGGATGTCCTCTGTAGAGTGTTCATCACCAAACGGCTTTCTTTGGAGACGCTGGTGTTTCTTCATCGTTTGAACCTCGCAGAACATTACAAAACACTCCCGATGTAGGACACCCCATCCCTTAGTATCAGCGTGAACCGCCCCCCCTACAAACGGCAGAAACAATGATACCCAACTTATTCGTTTGTGTTATGTATTGCTAACTAGCAAAGTGATAGAACAACAGGTTTTAAAGTGTGCCAAGTGTGCGTGTCCAGGAGACATTTTACCGCGTAGGAGCTGCGCTGAGCCAGTTTGTCAGGTTACAGTGAAGTGCGGTTCTCATGAAACCAAAATCTTACACCCAAAAAGATGAGCTGAGAGGTCTACTTTTCCCAATCTAATTTGTACGATTTTAATATACACAAACCCGAACACACTAAAATATTGGCAATAACGTCTTGCTTTATACTGTTTTCAGTCCATTCGTTAACCTTACTCGAGTTGGAACGTTTTGGATGCTTCAGTCAAGCTACTTTTTTATTTTCTTTCAAATAAAACATTTTATCTTTCTCGGGATGTCCCTAATAGCTTGCAGTAAGGCATTGATTAGATACAGTACATTATGTGTATATGGTACGTATGCCAATTAATAGTAGGCAATTCTGTCTGTATTTTAGCACTGTGGTTCATCACTGAAGGCCAGATAGACCCTTTTTAATAACACTTTACACATAACAAAAGAGAACCCAAACAGCATATTGCTGCTTAGTAAGTGGGTAATGTTTGACCCAACCCAAAACCTACTGCTAACATCAATCCTGACCATTAAACCACTCTTAAGATCCTATACTAACACTGTGAGAATTGAGGAAATGTTTTATAGCTGTGATATCTGAAGAGAAAAACACACAGGTAACAGAAAACCTTTTAAATTCTGCCAGAGTTTGTGCAAATTAAAAGGCTGTATTGCATGTGGCTGACATGATGTAAAGTTAAGAAATAGAAGAATTGAATGTTTTCTTCAATATAGAAAATAAATGAGAAGCCACACAAAGACAGGAAAATAATTCTGAAACTCTACAATGTAGCACTGAACTTGTCAAAATTTGGATAAAGAGGCCTTGTAATGGATGTAAAATTACCAAAAACACCTTTATGTTAAAACCATGTAATGCCAGTTAGGAAAACTGCATGCATTTTCAATGAATGCTTACTCCACAGAAGAAAAGACTTAAGATGAGTTTTAGTAAAACCTAGACAATGGCATCATTTATTGTAGCAAGAAACAATCATTTACAAATCAGTTAACAGAAAATACTTTTTTTGCAAACTACAACTTTGCAGGTCGGTAATTTATTACAGACATTGTATTACATTTCCTTTGTAAACTACAGTCTAGTTTATAAAACATGACAGTAAGAACGGACACCATCAGATGCTCATCAAAAAAGCATTAGAGATGTCACAATATCACAACAGATTAGAACGCTACAAAACAAGTTTTCTTTTCTTTTAAAAATGCTGAGTTCATACATCGTACCCTAAATCCCAAGGATACAGAGTGGATTATCTTGTATTACAGCAGAAATCAATAAATAATGATTTATAAAGACTTACTGTTTCTTTTTCTTTTTAATATGTAGGGACTAGAAACAGATCCCATTTCTTTTATATATATTTCAACATATTTATATTTAATTCTTCCTCAGTAATACTGAGTAACATAGATGTAATGTATGCATGATGAAACAAAAAATCCCTCTAAACATTGTGACATCTCTAATTGACATGACATTTAAGACTTAGATTTCTGAAACAAAATCCTGCTTTCGTAAAAACACCTTATTTACACATTAAACACACCTGGCCACAGGCTTGCTTCAAACAAGTATTACAGTCATTGAAAACCATTTTAAAGATGAGCAAAAAAGGAAAAGAAAGAATCTTCCCTCTTCTTTTCCTAAAAGCACCTCAAATGGTTTGTCAACACAACTGTTTTCTGAAAGAACAAAGACAAAAGTGTCAAAAAACACTGTGCAATCTTTGCACTTACTCAGACAATACGTTTGTCCCATCTTTCTTTATTTTCCATTCCTGCATAGACAGATTAGTCTGGTGCACTTGTTCACTAGGCATGTGACAATGCCCTTTTCTTTACACTTCCCGAAAGATCCTAGTACAGTAAATTGTAAATACTGTGCCCTGGCAAGGATGTTTACACACAAGACAAACAGCATCCCTGTTCTATAACTGCTGTGCACCTCAGGAATGAAATTTTTTTCTATTTTCCTTTTGTTCAAAATATTGGAATCCAATTTCACCACAGTCTGGACATAAACAGTATTTTTCCACAAAAACAAATTCTACCAGGGGCTTATATCATGAAAAGTAGTGGCAGTTACCTGAATGACAAGAACAACATTCTGAGATCTTGACATGTAGAGCTGAAATACATTTTAATATCTAAATGCATACACCATCGGTATGTATGCGTATTTAGCTTATGGATTCTGGTTACATGAGACCCTTATCGAAACCGAAAACTGGTGATTTCTACAGAAAAAAAAACTTTTAAAACGAATCCTACTTTTTGTTAAGGGACAAATATACATCTACTTAATACTGAAGCTTTAAACAAAGACTTAAGAATCTCTTCTATAAAATGTTCTAAAATAAAGGAAAAAAACATTCATAAGCACTTTTTACAAAGATTATACAGTAGCACAATAAAATAAAAATTGGTGTACAAATTAATGAAGTAACATTTTTAAGACACCAATAAATAACCAGTGTTTACATTATCAGTAATCTTTCTTTTACTGTTGCAGACAAAAGCATTAACATAAAATAAGCCAAGCTGTTTTTTTCTCTACAAAAGCTATTTTTTTAATTCCCCTAAGATATAACAGAGGGCCCGATCCTTATACCCCTGCAATTTCTTTAGCACAGACGACAATTAAATGTATAAATAACAAGGCAGTGTTTCTTTTCTCCATGTAAAATAAAAAGTACATAAATAAATACAAAATGAATAGAACATAATTCTCATCCTCGTTAGTATAAAACCATATAAAAGGGATCCTTCAGTCACAAGTTTTTTTGTTATTTTTCCTTGCTTTTCAAAAAAATATTTAAAAGAGTGCTTCTTCAGTTCTTACAAAAAAACATCTAAATGGTCCAAACAGGCCAGAGATTTTCATTTCCACTCTACTTGAATTGATCTGGAATGTGCCCAATTTGGGACTGCATGCTTGTAGGAGGGCTGGAGATGCCTTCTGACCAATCAGACATGTTGGAATGTGGAGAAGAGCTAGACCATTGATCAGGGGATCCTGGGGAAGGGGTCAGAAAGGGGTGATCAGACATCTGGTGCTGGTGGTTGGGTGTGTTGTCCAAGGGGGCAGAGTAACTATGTTGTGAGGGAGGGGTAAGGAACTGGGTGCTGGGCATGGTCTGGTTGAGTGAGGTGGGAAGGATCTGCGTCTCCTGGGGCAGGATGGTGTGGATCGGTATGGCGTTTCCAGACACCTGCTGCAGATCGGACTGGCTCAGGTCACTGCTTATGAAGTTCTGGCTGATGGTGTGACCACTGGTGGCAGTATTAGAGTTCTGGTGCTGCAGCTGAATGCTCTGCTGCTGTTGCTGCTGCTGCTGTTGCTGTTGTAACTGCTGCTGAAGGTTCTGCTGGTGCTGCATCTGCTGCATCTGTTGCGCCTGCATTAAATGCGGCTGGGTGGTGAGCCTGGTGTTCTGCATCCCCTGGTAGCTCATCATCTGTGACAGAGTGGTGGTGGGGAGCCCATTGTGCAGAGAGGTCATCATGCCGTGCTGGAGGGATGGGGTGGCCTGGTGCATGCCCCCTTGGCCTGTATTCCTCATGGGGTTGAACTGGTTCTGCCCCATATTGCCGTGCATCCTTGAGAGCCAGTCGCACTGGCCATTCATGCCGGAGCCCCCACCCATTGCCATGGTCATGTTACCGTTGCTTAGCACAGAGCTGCTGGGGCTGGAGACAGGCAGATGGGAGAGACGGGGCGGCACCGAATCAAACTGCATCCTGCTGGAGCCTCCCATGGTCATGTCCTGCTTACCTGCCATGCCCAGGTGATTGACCCCAATGTGGGTGTCAGACATGCCCTGCAGATGGTTGAGGGGCATGGAAGGGGACTGCTGGAAGGGTGACGTCATCATGGGTGGAGAAGCTACATCTGACATGTACCCGTGAGGAGACTCCAGGGAATCCACGGGGGAGAGGACAGCCGAGCTGTCCAGCAGACTTCCTTTGCCATCCTGGGACTTCTTCCTCCTGGCTTTGATATCTTTGGCATCTTTGCCATTGCAGCTGATGCCCTTGGCACTCGGTTTCCTGGCTTTCTTGCCCTGCGCCGAAGGCTTCATGCTGCCAAGGTAGCTGTTTGGCGAACAGAGAGGAGGGGAGAGGGTGGCGCTGATGGGTCCGTTGTGCATGGGAGGGCTCCTCACCAGATTGTACTCGTCCAGCAGGCGCACGATGTCGTGATGCATGCGTTCCTGGGCGATGTCACGTGGCAGCCGGTCCATGTGATCGGTGATCTCGCGGTTAGCGAAATGATCCAGCAGGACCTTGGCAGTCTCGTAGCTTCCTTCTCGAGCAGCAAGGAACAGAGGCGTTTCCTCCTGGTGAGAGGGAGAAAAGGTCCGTGTCAACAAGTCTTCCTACGCGGCTGTAGGCTTAACTTTTCAGATCTCTCAGGCTTTGCACTATACACTGTGTTAAGCAAAACGATAATGCATTTCTTCACATTGACATCATGGCAACATACACCTAAAGAGGTTCATGGCTTAAGGATAAGGCTCTGTTGCCAGTATCTGCATGACAAAAACATAACGCTCACCTTATTGTTTTGCATGTCTTTGTTGGCGCCATTCTTGAGAAGCACCACAGCAGCATCCACATTGTTCACTGCGGCAGCCCAGTGCAAAGCTGATTTGCCTGAAGACACACAAAAGTATAAAAAATATTTTTAGTTAAGAAAATAGCACAGCAGAGCTAGTCGATAAAATATTCGCTGGCTTTTTTTCTCCTGAGTGGAATCAATTTAATTAAGACATTATTGGGAAAAGATTTAAGACTCACTGGGCAGCATGACTTGAATTCACACTGGGCAGCAATAAAAGAAAATGGCCACAGGATTTTTCACAAGACCAAAGCCATAGTGAAAATCAGGGCAAAGGATTTGCCACGATCACCTTTTATTGTCATGTATGGTTACAGACTATGCCTTTGTCCCTTAATTTAGAAACCTGATCTCAAACTCTTTAAGAAAAGGCCTCAGAAATCGAAGTGTTTAACCGAGTTGGACCTAGCGTACCAAAGTCATCGATGGCGTTGACGTCCGCATGGCAGTTGATGAGTTCCTCCACCATGCCCTCCACTGCCAGGCGTGCAGCCAGGATGAGAGGCGTGGTGCCGTCGTGCATGCGGGCATCCAGATCTGTGGCCCTGTTCCGGATCAGGATCTGAAAAGGAGGCAAGTGACCCACGTTAGTGAAAATTAAGCCGGATAACATGGAGAAGGACATGCATCTAACACTAAATATAGAATCTGATCTGTTAAGCAGAGAGCTCTGCAGCTGTGACCTTAATCAGAGAGGTTCCTGACAAATTTAACCCCATCTGTGCTTTATATTAAACTGCTAAGCCTCTGTGCCTGTCTAGTCAAAAGTCCTAAGTTATAAAAACAGTTTGGGAGAGTGCAATATCTTAACATAAGCAAGTAAGGATCAGAAAATCTATCCAAACAATCAGGGGGAAGTGAGGTAGGTCTCATGCAGGAATTGTCACTTTTCCCCTGCTGGATTCTGGGACACACTACCTGGAAAACCCCCTGGGCGTCTGCAGCCACAGCGGCGTGAAGGGGCGTCCTGCCCATGTTGTCCTGGATGTTGGCATCTGCACTGGCCTCCAGGAGGCGCTTGGCGGCGTCGGAGCGGGCATACCGGGCGGCCAGGTGCAGGGCCGTCTCGCCCGTGCGGTCTGTCTGGTTGTGCAGGTTGGCACCCTGGTAGATAAAATCGGAGATGACGTTGGCCGAGGCATCCTCCTCTTCCTCGCTGTTCCCGGTCTCCAGGCCTCCTCCGCTGCAGGAGGCGATCATCAGGGGAGTGAAGCCATCTGCAAAACAAAGACCACAGACATCAGCGCTACTCGCACCTATACGACCTGACGGAATACCATCCGAATCCGGGTGCTTGCTAAACTAGCTTCAAAACTACACCTTTCTTTGCAGTGCACTTACTCTACTTTGAGAAGCAAAATTCAAAATGCCTTGAAAAACACAGAAAACCATCGTCTTCGTTAAATTGCTCAGCTCAGCCAGTTCATTTGAAAAGCACCTTTTAGATCTTTCTGCTATTTTATGCCTTTGATTTTGAATGCGAGCTTGCCGATTCCCGGAAAATGAAGTGCACGCAGTTGACGAGCTCTGCTCTCGGATTTGTGGAATCCATTTTGGGGGTTTTAACTTCTCAACACAGGTATGTGAATTAAAACCAATATTGTATTTTATTATTAAATGGCATAAAAGAAGAGAAGGGTTGGAAGGCAAATTATTAACCAAGCACAAACGGGAGCTCTCCCAAGTGGCCTCAGCTTTCAGTCTTTTGCTTTGAACCTCATAGCACTGCCCTAAGGGCGACTGAGCTTAAACCACTCCTACATACTGAAGATGTTCACAAGCTACACTAGAGGCATATTCCTGAGTATCCAATGCTGCTATCAGTGTCAGTGACAAAGCTGGTTTCTTTACGGACAAGACTGCTAGTAAGATCAGACAGAATCACCTTTGCATTTTGTCTTACTGTAAATGGCGATCTAATTAATTGTAAAAGAAAAACTCTGCCAAAGACTGACAAATGGAAGTTGTGGATTTTAACCTAAGATTACTCAATTAAAAATACATAAGAGCCGTGTGAAATTAGCTTTGCAGTCAGTACCTGGACCGCGGACATTGACGTCCATGCAATCGTTGTCGATCTCGCCCTGAGGGGGGGTGGGGGCCATGGAGGGGATGCGGAGGTCTGCGGCATCCAGGTGCTGCTGTGTCCACTGCCGGTGGTCAGTCTGGTCATCCAGGTCCAACATCGCCTGCTCTTCAAACTGAAAGGCAGAGAAACCTCTGTGGTCAGACACAGGAGACACCCTACCTCCTCCCTGCCTTCAGAAGACAAGAGCTGAAACAGCTCACAGCTTATATCCACTAAATGATTCCATCATTGTTAAAAAATGATATTCTGGCATATGAAAAAAATGTAACATAATATTCCAGTTAATAATTTACATTATAGTAATGATATGATTGATTTCTCCTCATGCCATTGCTAAAAAAAATATACACTTACAATTACAAAGGATTTTAAGCTGTTTTTTTTCTCTTCAGTTCTCATCTTACCCTGAATCTCTTGGTGTCTGAAGGTTCCTCATCCCCCCACTCGTTCTGATTATCATCCATGAGGGACATGTCGGAGGAGTTCTTCAGTGGCCTGTTTCCGTCGCACGGGAGAAAAAAATCCCATTATCTGAAAGCCCGACACGGGAGGAAGATCAACCTGCCCTTCTCCCATGTGTGCTGACTGGGACCGTGGCAGAGAAAAAGGAAAAGGCACCCCGAGAGAGCAAGCAAGTGAAAAGTTAATTAACAGCAGCACTTGGGTCTTGCTCTGTCACGCAGTCAAAATCCAAGCTCTTTTACAGCACCAATGTTCTTTACTGTACCCCACCACCCAAAGGTCTTAACAACCTCCAACCATCTCTCCCCCACCCTCTTTTGCACTGCATCCTCTATCTTTGACACCCACCCCCTGATGAAACGACTAAACAAAAACTCCCCACCCCCCCACCAGAAGCAGTTTTCCTCAGATCGGGAAGCAGGAGGCGACAGAAGTCTTAAACGCTGGTGATCACTCACTTCAATCCCACAGAGTCCTCCCCCACAGGCTCCCGGCGTTTCTTCTTGTTGGGTTCGTTCACTTTGAAGCCCTCGGGGAACCACAGCTGGCCGTGCTCCCGGCGCCGCTTCCTGGAGACCACCACCCCCACGCCAACGAAAGCCAGCAAAGCCAGGGCGGCCAGCACCACGTAGATGTGGTAGAGATTCGGGGTCGAAGAGTTGTCCGTGTTCTCACCTGCCGCGGGAGAGAGGAACATTCTGTCAGTCGGCATCCAACAGCCAAAGCTCAGGCGTCATGGTAGGAGAGAGCGAAGTGAGAAGACGAGCCCCCGTCTTGCCCAAGAATTCTATTTGTATACAGAAACCAGGCGGGCAAGTGAGATAATTTGTAAAACAAGGTCGTTTCACTCGCTAATAATCAGAATTGCTAACCACTTCTCAAGCAAAAGAAGCAGGGAAAAAAAAAAACACCTCCTTTCCCCCCTTTTCAGCTCAGTGTACCAGGAGACAACTTTACCATTTCTTCTTTAAGAAAAAAAAAAGGGATTAATGAACTTCAAATTACTGCACGCGCTTTAAGCTGTAAAGACGGCGGATTTATTAGGATTTTCAAGATAACAAAGACTCCCAACTTCTAGCACACTCCCGATCAATTTTTTTCTCCTCTTTTTTTTTTCTGCTAACGATTTTGAAATGATAAACTCTCACCACCTAACCCCTTAGAGATGCGCTAAGTCCTGGTATTACATTCAACAAGGTGAAGGTTGCAGCATCCCCTTAACACAAGAAGAGGGGGTAGGGGGGTAGATTGGATCTGATTTACTGCAATTAACCATTTTGAAACCTGCAATCTGCAATTATTTAAATCCAAATGCCGGGGAAGGCTGTTTATACAATGTAAATTATAACTATCTTCTCACTGTACAACACTACAGAAATCTCAAAGGTCCAAAAGCAAAAGAATCTTGCGAAGGAAAAGAACACAAAAATAACAAATCCAATCAGTGATACAAAACTCAAGGGTGTGGGAGCAGTAGGTGGGTGATTGCCTCGTTAAGGGAGTGATTAGTGTTCAGAGCTGCAAAGCCTGCATGTGTACTCACTTGTAACAGCCTCAATGATGTAGGGAACATTCAGGTTTCCACTGGAGGCCAGAGCTCCCAAGAAGGCAGCCACATCTGTTGCACTTTGGAAACATTCTGTAGACTGCTGGTAACACTGCCGGTTGTCAATTTCCAAATACACCACTGACCTACAAAGAAAAGTCAAAAAGAAACGTCTTATAATCACAGTGCGGGCAAGTTCTTCTATATTTGGCTTCACATAGAAAGGACAGTTGGCTTGAACTTAAGGTAGGGGTGTAAACAGTGGAGATACTAATAAAACTCTCTCAATACAAAAGAAAAGCTACAGTGATAAGTCAATATCAAAGGTTTCTCTGCATTTTTAATGACTGACAGTCTCCTTCTCTTGAAAACTAAAGCAAGGCAAGGAGGTTATAAAGCAAAGCTTTTGTATCCTAGCTTGTTGAGAGCACTTGATCTCCAATTCTTTTTGGCAGCATCACATGTTCAGCAAGGATACTTTCCTTTTAAAAATAAGTATCATGGAAGAGCCGATGGAGGGGAACAACAGAGACAGAGGACACATTGGATAAATGTATTTTGTCTCCTCAAATATCACCCTGGTATCCCCAAGCAGCCAAGAGGGCCCCAATTATAAACCCAAAAACCCAAACCCCAGGTCCACACTCACCCCTTGATCTGCATCTGGTCCAGCTCCCTGCGCTTCCTGGCGTTCACCACCGTGTACATGGAGTTCTTCATCTTGTTGAAAACATTTCCAGGGATCTCCGTCCAGCTATCTGCTGACCTCTTGATGTTGTGCTTCCTGAGCTCCTGCTCGTTGCCGTAATAGGGGAAGATCATGTACTCGCCGTTGCTGTCTTTGCGGAAGACCACGTTGGTGTGCAGAACCCTGCTGAGCTCCCGGAGGAAGCCGAAGGAGTTGTTCTTCAGCTGATCCGGGAGGATGTGGACCACCAGCACCAGCCTGCCGTCCGCCAGCTTCTCCGGCATGTTGTTGGCGCAGTCTAGACCGTCCCACTCGCACTCCGCGTTGTTGCAGCCTTGATCGCAGTGCCCGTCAGCGTAGTGATCCTTACAATACTGGTCATAGAGTGGACTAGAAAAGGAACCAATGCTATTATTAAAGCTGGGAAGGGTATTATTTGTGGC
This sequence comes from Lepisosteus platostomus, assembly GCF_059453375.1. Classification (NCBI taxonomy): domain Eukaryota; kingdom Metazoa; phylum Chordata; class Actinopteri; order Semionotiformes; family Lepisosteidae; genus Lepisosteus; species Lepisosteus platostomus. The sequence continues at coordinate 5,132,843 of NC_142631.1, forward strand.
TTGATTACATACAGCACTTCTATCAAGAACAGATCAACCTCTAGTGGAAATGTACTAAACACAATATTCCAGAACCCATACCAGGACTCTGCTAGGACATATTAAACTGTATTTTCTTAGCTCAGCCACCAGCCTTGCCCATTTCTCTTTTTACATGCTGACATTGCTGGAGGGACAACCATTATCGCCTCCTTTCAGAGTATACTGCTGGTCTTGCACATGGTTTATGTTAATTATGCCAACAACTCGAACAAGAGGAATCATTAATGCCGACACAGGAATCATTAATGCTGATACATTAGTGTTTTGAGAATAAATATTAATTTCTTCATCCCAAAGTTAATGGGAGGATGTGGTCCAAAACGCCAGCTGATATCCGCCAACTATAAAATGGAGATGCCATCTCTCGGCTGTGCACTGAGCCAGAAGAAAGCCGCCTGCAGGCGAGAGATGCAACACTTACTTGCACTGGCCCTCCAAATTCTGGCAGTCGAAGCCGTCGTAGAGGCAGCCAGCGTTGTCGCACTGCTCGTCGCACTTGCCGTCGTTGAAGTAGCGCCAGCACTGCAGGGACATGGTGCAGTTCTTCCAGGGGTCGTCGAAGTTGAGGGAGCAGTCCCCGCCGTCCCAGCCGCAGGCGTGGTTGTTGCACAGGCGGTCGCAGATCTTGTCGTTCCTGCGCTTCTCGCACTCGGGGATCTCGCAGCTGACCGCGACCTCGGGAGGAGGCGTGATGTCCCGCCCGAACCCGCCCTGGAAGTTGTAGTCCAGGATGTGGCACAGGAGCCCGTTGAAATTGGTGGGGCAGACGCAGTGGTAAAAGGGAGCCTCCAGGGAGTTCTCACAGGTGCCCCCGTTATAGCAGGGGTTGGAGTTGCAGGGGCTATTGGCCGGGTACTGGCATTCAGGCCCAGTGAAGGCGTCGGTGCACAGGCATTTAGGACTCTTGTGACCCAGGATGCACGTGCCCCCGTTTCGACACCGCAACGTACCACACGAGTGAGTGTCGTATTCGCAGGTGGATCCGGTGAAGCCCTGCAGAGACGAGATAATAATTCAGTTGGCCCTTTATAGCTACACGACAAATTTCCAATTCCAGATTTCTAATTGTTCTGATGTACTTACAGGAGGACATTTGCAGATGAAGCCATGCGGAGTGTTACTGGCCACGGCGCATGTTCCTCCATTCCGACATGGCTTTCCTTTGCAGCCATCAAATACTGTATCACAGCGCTGCCCTGTTGTACAGAATTAAAATACACATTTCACTTCAGAGAATCTATCTGCACCAGGAACAATTTGCTGCAATACTCAAAAAGTGGTTTTCGGTGCTAAGCTTCAATTGGGAATCGGCAACTGAGCTAACTGAGCCTAATCTTTGTAGACGGCAATGATTTTTCAGCGACTTAGTGATCACGTTGGGTTTAAATTTGTCAAAATACTTGTGAAAATCCATCTTAAAACTTGGCACCGTTTAAATACTGCAACCGAGAGCTAAAAAAGAGAATCGGAAAGCATGCATGCTGTTCTTGTAGCGTCGAAGAAGAGTGATTTTGCCACTGCAGTGTAAACGCATTTCTCACCTGTGTAGCCTGTGCGGCATTCACAGCGGTAGCTGTTGACAAGCTGTATGCAGTTCTGAGTGCCTCGCGGGTCGCAGGGGTTGGACAGGCACTCGTTGACGTCCCCTTCGCAGCGCTCCCCCACAAAGCCTGCCAGGCAGATGCAGTGGTAGCCGCCCACTCTGTCCACACACTTGCCATTGTTGAAGCACTTGGGCTCCTGCGTGATGGGATCTACAAAAGGGTTGCAATCGTCCACGTTGATCTCGCAGTGCACACCTAGATGAGGGGAGGGGAAAAAGACGTCTGTAAGTCAACAGGGCAAATGTGGTTAACTTAACAAGTGCTACTGGGCTAGAGTGGCTTTTTTGTATTCTGGATCTCCATAAAAACCATGCTGACACTAGCACCAGTGTGGAGGAGTGGTTAGGAGGCTCTTGGTCAGAGGATTGTGGGTTTCGAATCATGGGTAAGGACATTGGCTGGTATATACTTGAGCAAGGAACTTCACTCAGATTGCTCTAGAAAATCACCCAGCTGCACAGATGGGTCCTCTCCAGGTTGTCATTACAAATGGAGAATTTGTTCTCAACGAACTTATCTGGTTGAATGAAGGATTAAATAGAATGAAATAAATGTCTTAGGAGACCTTTTTTATCCATAAAAGGGCTTCATTAATGTGTTAATTCTGTAATCAATCCAATGTCCCAACGGGTGACTCTAATTTAAGACAGGTAACAAGACAGGTAAAGTCATTAACATCTCAAACAATAAACAAGGAGTAACTGTTAGAAATGTGTAGGGCTCTCTCCTGACCTTGAGTTCCCCGCGGACAGGAGCACTTGTATGTATTGATGAGGTCAATGCAGGTCCCTCCATTCTGACAGGGCTGGGAAAGGCACTCATTGATCTCCTCTGAGCAGTTGACTCCATGGTATCCTGGCACACACTGTGAAAGAAGGAACACACAGCAATTAATGCCTGACATAGAACAACTTGTGTTGTTTACCCTGATTTTGTGTTTACTTATTGTTTTGCTATATAAGCAACTTGCAACAGTGGAGGTGCACATAAACTAGCACCTTAAGACTACATTTGAAAAAACACAATCAGCTTTTTAGATGGCATTAGTAGTGAAGGCAGTATTTCCAGAAAGTTTCATCAAAGGGACAAAAGCTCAGAGCAGAATGCTTCACTTTCAGCAAGAAAGCAAAAAGACCTGAAGGCATAAGGAATAAATTTAAGGTCTTGTTTCAGTTTTAACTCGAACGACGGCAAAATTAAAAATGGAATTGCCATTGGAAATGGAACGAACGAAGTCTCTCTTGGACTAAAGTCTTCAGATGTAAGTCTTGGGAAAATGGAGGAATCAGATATAGATGAGAAGACAAAAAGAAAAAGATTAGGGGTCTCACCTCGCAAGTGTATCCACCCAGGTAGTCCGTGCAGGTGGCTCCATTCTGGCAGGGATTAGGTGTGCATTCATCCACTTGTTCTTCGCAGTAGCTGCCAGTGTAGCCTGCCTGGCATCGACAGTAGTGGGTATTGCCAGCATCCAGACACTGGCCAGAATTCCTGCACAGCTGCGTCACATCAACACCTAGAGTTCCAAGGCAGACAGCAGCAGATCTTTGTGAGTATGACTGCACTGGGTGACTGGGTAACTACACACTCAGGCTTAAAAGACCAACTGACTTTCACTGGATTTTATCAGAAGCTTCATACGCATTGTAAGGGGGTGTCTTTACCTTGCTGTTTAGCTGCAACCTCACAGGAAACGCTGGGGACGTCACAGTAAAGACCAGTCCAGCCACTCTGGCACTCACAGCGGTACGAAGTACCAGTCTGCCAACACGTGCCACCATTCTTACAGGGCGAAGAGTCACACCAGCGCACCAGGTTCTGAAAGATGGAAATACAGCAACTTTCTCACTTTCCAAAGAACAAAGGAAGCATAAGAGACAGGAAACCATGACATGGAGACACGTTTTTATAGTTTTAAATATGGCAATCGAAATGTACAAGCTAGATTCCGTTGTGAGCAAACATAACATTTTACCTTTATAAACAACTTTCTCAGTATCTGACATTCAGTATGAAATTCAGAATGCCGATTTTTCCAGTTCTCCTTTAAAATATTATCTTACAGTGATAGACATAATTTAACACTGAAACAATATTATGAAAACGTGTTGCTCACAACATTTGTAAGTAATTTACAATGACCATGATAAAGAGAACAGCCTTTATTAATTTTCCTGGTATTCAGGTTGCAAAGAAAGAGATGTACATTTTATGTCTTTTCTGGCAGTAACCATAATTTATGGTAAATTTATAGCAATTGAACCTAGATAATTATTTTGTATAATTTCAGCTCTATAGAATATGGATTGTTCCTTAAGAAGCCAGAATATAATAACTTCGTTTTATGCTAGAATTATACGGTAACGTGGCGTTGCACATGAAGTACCGAGAATATTTTTTAGACCATATCAATATGCATCGTATAGAGAGTACGTGTAAAATAGACAGAGATGTAAATGACAATACAGATTGTCATAACACGTTTTGTTTTTGAAGTTCATTGTGAATTAACTCAAGTTGAAAAAAAGTTGACACCAGTCTTACAGAAAAAGCATTTGATACCATCTAGCAATTCTCACACTATAATACATCCTATGTCCATTTTACGGGGATGTTTTGCTGGCATCAAACTTTTAAGGAGAAAGTTGGGAAACAGGCTGTTAACTTTGATTCAAAGATTCAATGGCCGCACTGACATGTTTGGGTCAAAGGGCAGAGCAGGCGGTCGTGTTACCTGGCAGTTCAGGCCGGTGTAGCCCTGAGGACAGGTACACTTGTAAGTGCCATAGCTGTCCTGGCAGGTGCCGCCGTTCAGGCAGGGCTTGGAGTCGCACTCATTGATGTCGTGCTGGCAGTAGCTGCCCGTGAAGCCAGGAGGACACAAGCAGGTGAAAGTGTTGATGCCGTCCACACAGGTACCCCCGTTGAAGCAAGAGCTTTGAAAAAAACGAGCAGAAAAGAGGCCGCTCAGAATCTGGACTTTTATTTTGTTGGAATTCTGCCAGCAGGCTTCTGTATCCGCCCCGTTCCCAATTGCCCACCGCTGACGTCAAAGATTAAGCAGGGAAAAAAAAGAAGAGATCAAACAGCGCAGCCGAATTCAATACTAGAGAGTGGAAGGGATCTAGGTGGTGCCCTTATCTAATTACTTCTGTGTCTCCCCCAACTCAGACAAGAGCTGCATTGCAAAAGGAAGCAATCTGAGAGTATGAAGGAGGTCACGCAGCCCCACAGCTGGTGCGGAGTGACGGGGAGGCCATCCGTGCACGCAGCAGGGCTGGGAGAGCAGGTGTCAAGGGACAGGGGGCGTTACCTCTCCGTGCAGTCGGGAGTGTTGTTTTCACACTGGATGCCACTAAAGCCCGGCGGACAGGTGCAGGTGTAGCCATTGACGCAGTCTGTGCAGTTGGCACCGTTTTTGCAGGGGTTGCTGTCACACTCGTTGATGTCCTCCTCGCACTTGCTTCCCCGGAATCCCGGCAAACAGGCGCACAGGAAGCCGTCTATGCGATCCGTACAGGAGCCTCCGTTACTGCATGGATCTGGGAAAAAGACACAAAGTGGCGGGTTTCTTACACCGAAATCCATCAAGTTCAGAAAGTGGATTAAACGAAGGAGAAACTGTGCCACAGATACCCTGTCTTCTTTTTCAAATTTCTGAAGCTAAAAATGAAAATACAGCCTTCAAAACTGACCTTATCATGTTTGTGTGCGAGTTGCTCTTCAGGGCCATGGCAGATTATAGGTTTTGCAGGAGTGAGAGTCTAACTTGTGTTTATTTCAGCATTTGTACTGTCCCCCTGGTACCACAGCATGTGTTCTTGCCAATACTTAGTCTCGTAATGAACTGCAGATGTCCAAGAATCACTTACTGGGCTGGCAGTCGTCAATGTCGGTCTCACAGTTCCGGCCGGTATAGCCTGGCTTACAGCTGCATTTGTAACTACCGATGGTGTTCTGGCAGGACCCGGAGTTGAGGCAGGGGTTCTTAACACACTCGTTGATGTCAACTTCACAGGTCTGCCCTGCAAAGGGAAGAGAAATGCGAAGCAAAGAGTTTGAGAACACAACACTCCATTCTCACACACACATGCATCACTGCACAGCTTCGAGCAATATCTCTGGTCGAGAATGTTGTTTGTAAAGTCAGGACGCTGTATTATCTCACTATTCAGAACAGTTTTAATATTTTTCCTCCAATAACCTGAAAAGATCCATGGCAATGATTTTATTTACTCTGCAAATACCCAATTTCACTGTTAACCATTAGAAGTAAATTAAATAATTCAGCCTGGGAAGGCTGAAATGTTTTTTTTTTTTAAAAAGAGGATAAGACAAAACTTAAAATCTGGGCCATACAAGAATTCAAAGCACGCACAGCAAGTGGCTGAGTCCTGTTCATTCTGCACAGTGCTAGCTGGTGAAGAGCATCTTACCTTGCCAGCCCTCAGGACACACACAGGAGAAGCTCTCGTAGTCCTCCGACTCCCTGCACACACCTCTGTTCTTACAGGGTTTAGGGCCACAAGGAGCAAGGATTTCCTCACAGTTTTCCCCTTGAAAACAACAAACACCTCAGGTCAGCACAGGTGTCCTACACTCACGTTTTATATCTAAATATGATGACTACATTTTTCATGTGCTGGGTTTAAGATACAAAAGAAGGCATATATACACAAGGTCTCAATGTATCCATTTACCTAAAAAAAGATTAATTTATTCTTTGAGGAAACATAAGATTGCTACTTCAATGACATTTGTATTTCCTTTTGAAAAGCTGAACTAGGAAAATGAATTAATTATTCACATTTAAAGATTCCACTTAATTAAATTTATACATGAATAGATTTCCCTCAAGGACCATCCTACATTCTGAAACTTTCTGTCAATTTTATACTATATTGTGAATCTCCAGAGCCACTTCCATATCTGTTTCCACGGTAACAGGCGAAGGCAGGAAAGCGCCACAATTTCCTGTCATTGTGCAAGGGCTCTTGCTGTTCTGTGAGACAGGAAGCAGGAAGTGGGCAAACAGGAAATGGGTCAAGCAACAGTTCCCATCCCTACTTGTATTATTCCAGATCTGTGGATTTGTGGATTTTTCCAAAAAGAAGACTCCAAGAAAAAATAAAATCTTTGCCCAAAAACAGTCCATCAGAATCTGTTATTAGTGTGGGTATTTGTCTCTAAACTCACTTTTCAGAAAGGCTTTGAAAACATTTGTGAAACATCCTGTAGGCCAATGGAATAAATCTGTTTTGTTTACATTAAGCCAAGAAAAGGGTTTAGAGTGATTGTCCTCACCGCCTGTTTAGGTACCTAGAGGCAAAACTAGGGGAACTACAGAACTAATTTTTCTGTGTTTTAATTACCTGAAAGTCCTTAACTACCTAATAAAGTCCTAATTACCTTAACATCCTTTGAAAAAGTATTTCAAACTACAGGGTGTAAGATGCAAAGGGCATTGGTTAAATCTGGTTTAAAAATCCCTTCTGTTTTAAAACCTTTAAAACTTCACAGTCATAACAACTAAAGATTCAAGAGAAAAGCTCCCTACCAGTATAAGGCAGTAAGCAGTTGCACTTGTAGCCAGCCACATCATCAATGCAGGTTCCTTGATTCAAGCAGGGATTAGAAGCACACTCATTGATGTTAGTTTGGCAGTTTGGACCTGAAAAATGTTAGATATAAAGACACACATTTATCACAGAGGGTTTTTGGCACAAGCCGTGAAAAAATAAAAAACAGCACCCAGTTACGTGCAGGACTGATGCAAGATCAGGGATACTAACCACTAAATCCCGCTCTGCAGGTACAGACGTATCCACTGGTCATGTCTTTGCAAGTGCCTCCATTCATGCAGGGGTTGGATTCACACTCATTGTTGTTGATGTCACAGTTTGTCCCACTCCAGCCAGAGTCACAGTGACACTTGTAGCTGAGGAAGAGAGAAAGACCATAATTCACACCGGTCACCTAACAACCAAACCAAATATCAATAATAATAATTAAACACTACTGCATCGGCTGAAGCAGCACAGCTTTTGCGTTCGAATGTGGAAACGAAGTCCTGATTTGTTCCTGGATCATGAATGCCATTCCAAATCGGGAACGATTTGGAATATGGGACTGCTGGGAAAGCTTCCTCGAAAAACGAAGGTTTGAAAGAGCTCGCTGAACTCCTCAGCAAAATGTGCAATGTGCTAAACCTGAACGTTAACTGCAGGAAGATAAAGTTTTTAATTAGTGGCAGTTAATGCTACTTAGCTGTCACTAATTAGTTACACACTGATGACAATCCATGAATTCATCGCAGAACTATGGAGAGCTGGCGCTTTGTCGTAGATCCACTTACCCATTGACATCGTCCTGACAGCTGCCGTGAATGCATGGGTTGCTGTTACACTCATTCACCTCCGAGCGACAGGTGGGGTCATGGTAGCCCTCAGGGCAGATACAAGTGAAACCGTTTATGCCATCTTTGCAAGTTCCACCATTGTGGCAGGGGTTGGACGTGCATTCGTCGACGTTGACATTGCACATGGCTCCTACATTTGTGAGCAAAGCAGAGGATAAATCACTTGCACTGCGAACAACAAAACCATGTGTTATGGGATTTAATGGAAAGACTGAATAATCTACACTTGTTGGAAAGTCAACTTCATTTCAAGATACCCCATTTACTAAGCTAAACAAAAAATGGGGAAACAGGCCCCCCTGTGGTCACTACTAGGATTTCACTAGGGAAAACACTCAAAATATTCTTCTGAGGTTTCTGCGGATTTTTAAATCTTCAACTTGAAAATAAACGGTATGTTACATAAAAAGGTATCCCATTTCCGTAAGGGACAGAGAATGCTTAACAGTTAAAACTTGGGGCTTTGGCACAGCAGAGCACATAAAACAATGGAAGAATTGAAAAAAAATGCAAAAGGGAAACTGATTCAACCTCTATTGATTCTTGCTTGTGGTTGTTTACAAGTACGGAAGCACAGACCTCATTTTACGCATGATGAAGCAACAATTAACCCGCCCTCTCCCCCTTCTTTCTTATTAATTAAAAATGGTAATAGAAGGAGGGGCAAGGGGGGGGGGGGGGTGTTCGCTTCTTAAATTACAATTCCTTTTTTGTTATATTTTTCAAGGCCTCCAGGTTCTGGATAAAAAAAAGGATAGAAGAGAGGGGGGTATAATCTGGACCTGTAATTCTACACAGTGGCCTGCTGCCCAGCAGAAGAAAAGCCCTATTCAGAAACCCTCTTTGAGAGGAGTGGTTGGAGACAGCAGCTCCCTCATAATGAGAAGGAGGATCCTGCGCAGGTGAATCGAGGCAGTCGAGCCTCCTATTATACACGAAGTCACACTCCCTCTCTCAGGATCAAAGAAACCAGTTAAGCCAGGACCAGCAACATGATACCCATGGGAATCAGGGATTTCTTCACTGTAATTGGCGACACTTTATTTGGTTTATTAAATCACGCAGGACTACTACTAAATGACAGCTGTAGGCCTCCACTTTAAAATCCGGCACCAATTCTTTTTATCTTCATTGGCCTCCCCTTTACTTAATTGAAGACATTGTGAAATGTTCAGCAGCATGAAAAGGCCAAACAAGATTCCTCAATAAGAAAACAACTGGATTTTGTATTTCCTTACCGGTTTTTTTTTTCCCCACTAATCGACTTACAAGGTACCAAACTAAAATTCCGTTGTTTTTTTTTTACTGTTGACTCTCAAAAAAAAGAAGCTTCAGGTTATCTGAAGAAACCATCCCCTTTTAAAAGATTAACTTTCAAGCTTTTTCAATCTGGGCGTCATCAAATCTTTTCATAAAGGAAGAAACTAAAGGCTTCCTCATATCGCTTCGACAGAGACACCAAGCACCACTGTTCTCTGACCTGAAGCTGGTAACCTGAGAGCTGAATGTTTTACACAGAACCCGAAGGCCACCTGTCTGGCCCACGCACCCAGGGGAGTCCCGAGTCAACGGCGTGCCCAGCCCGGTAGCTCTGCAACGGCTCTTACCTGTGTATCCCGGCTCACAGGCACACTCGTAACCATTGATCTTGTCGATGCACTTGCCATAATCGCAGGGTTTGCTCTTGCAGTCATCCAGGTTGATTTCACAGTTTGGGCCTGAAATAGCCAATGACAGTCTTCTTGTATTGAAGACTAAACAAAATCCCTCAAGATTTTCACAGAAGCTCACTTGCCAACCACACATCACACTACTCCAAATAGATAGAGAATGCCTTACAATAAATAGCAGAAAAGGGAATAACAGCACCTGTCTGCCTTATCAGGATTTTCTGCAGGATGGCAGGTGCCTAACCACTCACAGCAATGGCTATGAGGGGCAGTTAAGTATTAAACCCAAGCGAGAGACAGGATCTTTCTCAGTCCGGTCCAGCTTGTGGCCCTCACCTGTTGTGCCCTTGGGGCAGGTGCAAATGTAGTTGTTCTGTCGGTCTTGACAAGTGCCTCCGTTCTGGCAGGGCTGGCTCTGACACTCGTTGATGTTAATTTCGCAGAGGCGGCCCGTGAAGCCGGGCTGGCAGGAGCAGGTGAAGGTGGCAATGCCATCTTTGCAGGTGCCATAGTGGCACGGGTCCGAGAGGCATTCGTTGATATCCGTCTCGCAGAGCGGGCCAGTGTAACCTTAAACAACAGGCAATAAACGTCAGCTTACAGTCTCTCAGACCCACGGCCCCTCAATCACGCTATAAGATGCATGTCAATGTTGAAGCATCAATAGCATTTCAGACATGTAAAATGTATGATTTTTAGGTTAGAAAAATTTGAAAATCAATGACACTTGACAGGAGACCACATGCTATTAATACCAAGTAAACCATATAGGACACCACAGAGGGGTAAGTAATATTATTTCTTCTATGTTCTGGAGACAAACATTTACTGATAAATGAAAAAAGGTTTGCTTATGGAGTGGGTGGGTTGTGGGTTACGATGGCATGAAGCCCAGATAAAGGACTTTCATCTCGTACAGTCATTCACATGGCTGGGAACACCTTGTACATTAAGGTCTTACTCCTCCCTCTGAGTGCATTTTGACTTGCCTTCAGCGCACTCGCAGGTGTACTTGTTGGGTCCATCCACGCATCTTGCCCCATTTTTGCAGGGCGTGCTGGCACATTCATCAATGTCCACCTGGCACAGGTTACCAGCGAAACCTGGGAGAACAAGCGAGAAAATCAGCTCATCAGTTTTCTGAAAGGGGTTTCATATTTCATCAAACTCATCAGTTTTATGAAATACACTTAAATAACCTGCCACACCACTTGACACTGCACACATTACTAACTGCAGTCAATAAAACTTTCTTTAAAAAAAAAAAGCCCAACAATTCTGCATTTGCCAGAGATCTGAGGGGCTTTTCGTTTTCCAAGACATGATAAGCATTTCCAAATCCATCTTTCCCCCACTTCTGTAAACAGCCGGGCAGCGGCTCAGATTCGACCGGAGAGAAAACCTACAAGGCCTCATAATCAGAAGCTGCAGACAAAAGCACGGCTGTCTTATAAATGTGATGGAAAGAAAAAACGGGCGCCCCTTTGTCCCTTATCTTTTCCATAACAATGTGCATTCTCCCGCGTCTCGCGCTCCCTGCCACAGAGAACGGCACTGCTTGAACTCTGACCTCTCCACCATTCAGAGCCACTGTCTTTCAAAATCCATCGCCAAGCTGCCCCCTTTCATTTAGTGGGTGTCCTCAAGTTAAAGTTACAGTATTTAGTCTTAAGGGGCAGTTTGGATTTGTTCTTCTGTTGTTAAAAAGGATGTGTGAGAAAAATAGTAATTGAAATTAACTGTCCATCTATAATTAGAATCCAACACGCTTTTCAGGTTCAAATGTACACTCTCTCATACATTTAAATGCGAAATGGGTGTGTTAGTTCCTTCAGCTGTTTACCTAACCAAGAAAAACATCTTGGGGAAAAACACTAATGATGCACACTCCTAAACTTCAGTGTCTGGTTGTATTTCCAGTACTCTGCCTGTGACTCAAACTCAAGAATGCACCTTCATTTGAACTGATTTTTACAGTTCTACCTCCCAGATCTCACTGGAATAAAGGAATTTTCTCGCTCCTATGGAATCAAACATTTCCAAGGCCCCACTGGGAGTTTCCATGGATATGGCGCGTAAGGGAGTGAATGGAGGCCTGACCCCACTCACAGAATAACTTATTTACATCTCAAGTAAAAGCAGAGACCCTGAACTTCAAGCACCAACTCCCACCTCCCCTTCACTCCTACAGAGATTAACTGTCTATGTATTCTATGCTGCAAACCATTCCACAGACACTCTATTCACCCAGTACCCCCCTGGCCAACTATACTTTGGAGCCTTTTCAACTGCTAAGTTTCCTGCTCACTGGAGAAAGCCATAGGTAGCCTCCACATAGTGGCTTCGGATTTTCCTTCAAGTCTATCGACAGGATGAGGATATCTCCTTTTCTATATCTGTCTTTGATCCTTCTTTTCAAGGGCCTCGCATTTTCTTTCCCTGCCCTTACAAATTTTACTGGCTCGACCAAAAGAAGTAAAGGATTGTTCTACCTAATCCTCCTTCTATTCCTTTGCCCACATTTCCTTTTTCAGAAAATTCAAAAGCTTTACAGTTTTTTTCCAGCAGGAACTATGGGGATTCCAAAGTAGGATCTTTAGCCAATACAGTCACTTACAGTATACTTAACAAACATATGATTTTTCAACACTGAGACAAGTGTCTCATGCTTCAAGTTTCCATATTTGTCTTATGTCATCACCATTATGCAAGGATAATTATTTTCTAATGTATTAAACACAAAAAATACTTTTGGTATTCCAAAAGACAGAGACAAAAGTTCTTGGCAGGCCAATCCTGATAAAGTTCTGTGTATGTGTGGACTCATCAGATTTGAAACTTGGAAAGTGCAGACTTTAAAAGTTCCATGATTCCTCGATATCGCAGCTTAAATTAAACTGTTTCATAAGCCTCTCTTCTATGGATTTTTCCTGCAATTTCAAGCCCATCCTGCTAAGCCTTGCCTCTAGGCATGGATTAATTTCTGCCTGTGTTTCCAGTTCAAAGGCCGTGCTGGGGGAGAGCCTTCATCGACCCCCCCGTTCTCTCACCTGTGGGGCATTCGCAGTGAAATGCGTTGATCTTGTCGATACATTTCCCATTGTTCAAACAGGGCATACTGGCGCACTCGTCGGTATTGATTTCACAGAAAACTCCCTCATAACCTGAAGATTAACACATAAAATAATACTCAGGGTGGCTGCAGACACTTACACTTCAGTCAGAACAACAAGAGAACAGCAGTGAAATAAACTGCATGTGGAACTGTAGTCATACGGCATACTGTCTTCGCGAGTGATGACTTTCCCTTTCATTAGAAGAGTTGCTGCCTTTAGTTCTAAACAGTTCCAAGTATGCGTGGGCTGCAAAGGAACAAGTATGCCATGCTGGGAGAAACACAAAGTTGTGTTTCTTTTCTTCTCTTTTCAGTATGCAATTTACCTTTACTTGTTCTATTATCTCTAAACATCCTGTAATATACACTTGAAATGGAATATGTACTATTGTATATACTATATATAGTACACCACCTGGTTAGCATAAGAAATAGATCATCAATCCTGACAAAAGCTCTGCTTACTTGATAAGAGCAGCTGAACAGTGGTGACTGAGGCTAAGGGACAAGACCCCACACTGGCGACAGGGACACCCACTCACCCGGCATGCAGATGCAGTGGAAGCCACCTATCCGGTCCAGGCAGGTGGCATCATTCTGGCAGGGGCTGGAGATACACTCGTTCACGTCCAGTTCACAACGGGGGCCCGTGTAGCCCTGCAGGCAGCTGCACTGGAAGGAGCCCTTGGTGTTGATGCACTTGCCTCCGTGTTCACATGGGTTGGCACCTGTAACCCCGAGAGCATGATTCTTCCCTCCAGTCTGCAACAGTCTGATCTTTATCTTAACCAACAGCAAATCTTTTTTTTTTTTTGGCAGTCTTAAACCTCAGGATGCAAGCTGATTTCAAGATAAGGGGCTGGCTTAGAAATGACTTCAAAACAGAAAAGTTTAATATGAAAACAGACATGATTGCTTGTGCAATTTTACCACAACCGCCTGATGTATTAGGCAGTTAAAAAGCTCTAAACCATGTGTGAATTTTACAATGCCCCCCCTGTCAAAAACAGAGTAAGACAGTATTGCTTTGGGTTTATAATTGGGTGTAAAAAAAACTAAACAAAAGTTCACCTAGAGAGCACTCATCCACGTCGTTGTTGCAGGCAGAGCCCGTGTAGCCAGGGGGGCAGGTGCAGATAGCCATGCCATTGACGGGGTTGGTATCACAGTTGGACCCCTTCTGACAGGGGTTACTGATACAGGCATCGTCCAGGTGGCACAGCAAACCTGAAAGTGTGCAGAAATGCACAGAACGAACAAACAGGAGTAAAAATAGGGCTCAATACCGCTGCAGTCACACCACACTGCCAAAAAGAACAGGCAGGTTTGCCCTTGCTCCTATTTCACATTTCTTTACAACCACTTAAAAGTCGGTGCTTTTAACTTTCTAATTCCTGCCTGTCCTGTAAACTTTTCTTATCATTTTCCCATCTTTTACAGTGGACATTCAGCATGCTCTGCACGGTGGAATATAAAAAAAAAAAGTAAACCCATTTATATATATATATGTTCAGGTGGGTAGCTGCGTCAGCGTGCGTAGGCTGCAAAGGAACAATAGAAAAAGAAAACACAACGTTTCGGCCGTGGAGCCTTACACCTGATACCTTGACACCTGAAGAAGGCTCCACGGCCGAAACGTTGCGTTTTCTTTCTTTTTTTTCAGCATGGAATAAACCTATTACTTATTACATTTACCTATTACATTTATATATACACACACACACATCTGCCAGAGCCGAAAAGCAGCTCACCTGTCCTTCCGTGAGGACACTCGCAGAAGAAGGAGGCCACGCGGTCGTGGCAGATGGCGCCGTGGTAGCAGGCCGCGTTGGCGCAGTCGTCGATGTTCTCGCTGCAGTCGTCCCCCGTCCAGCCGTTGACGCACACGCAGTTGTAGCCGCCGTGGGTGTTGTGGCACGTGCCGCCGTTCTGACACGCGTTGGGCATCAGCTGGCACTCATCGACGTCCTCCGTGCAGAACTGGCCTGCAGAGCCAAGACACGCGCGGGTCTGTACTGCGGACTCGGGCACACACCAGGCAGAGCCAACGCAAAAGGCCCCAACACACCCAACTGTCCAGAGCTCCCCCAGCCCTGCTCTGCATAGTCTGGCACAGTTCTTCCTGACGTCAGCATTAAACTACTGACAGACCACATTACAACTCCCTCTTTATTTCAGGCCTAAAAGAACTAGATCACATGTGTTTCACTATCTATTCTAGATACTAGACATGTTCTCTGTGTGAGCAGCTTGACCATCCCATGGAGCAGAAATTGAACAATACCTGTCCATTCAGGACGGCACTGGCAGTTGTAGGTGTTCACCCCATCCACACACGTGCCCCCATTTTGGCATTTGTGCTCGGGACAGTCGTCGATGTTTTCCTCGCAGTTCTGGCCCATGAAGCCTGAAGAGAGAGGACACCCAAGATCCCGATAAGTCTCGGACACGTCAGGGGGTCATTCAACATAGTGCACAAGTTCCTTCTTGAATAATCAGTGCAAAAATAAAACTGCCATTGTTTAAAACATAATCTGTAAGAAAAGGCAAACGTTTATCGACTGTAACCTGACCAATATGCTGTGATTGTATTGGATGGCTGCATAAACATGACTTGTTACAATTTCTGAAAAATAAATGTCAATTTTAAATGAAAAATTAAACAAGGAAATTCGTGCCACAACTGAGGTTGGGCCCATGCACACAACCATCCAACAACCTTTGGCAGGTAGTAAAAGTCGTGTGTCTTTTGTAACTTCAAGCCCATAAAAAGATAAATACAACATAACCGAGAACAATCACTCCCCTGATTGCTGTGTGACCAAACTCCATATCGCCAGGCCACGAGACTCACCTGTGGCAAGTTACTGATTTACAATGGTATGGACAGGACACAGGGCCCTGCCCTGACATTCCCACATGACACACAAACCAAATCTTGTGGAGTTCACGCAATTTGACAGGAAAAATTCTGAAAACACTGAAAAAACTCTGTGGATCAGGTAACCTGATATACAAAAAAAACAAACAAAATCACGCAAAAGACCCGGGTCACTCACAAGCAGCATAAAACAAGTGCTTACTAGAAACATAGACAACTTTTGATCCTGTTAATCATTCAGACTTCATAAAGAGATAAACTTAATGAAGTCTGAGGGGCAGGCAGATAAGGGAATTAGTTTCATCTTAAAG
The DNA here is from genome assembly GCF_059453375.1 of Lepisosteus platostomus. Taxonomy (NCBI): domain Eukaryota; kingdom Metazoa; phylum Chordata; class Actinopteri; order Semionotiformes; family Lepisosteidae; genus Lepisosteus; species Lepisosteus platostomus. Next base: position 5,148,884 of record NC_142631.1, read on the forward strand.
TAACCCAGTTGTGCACCTGTCTCTCATCTTTATTCATATATATTCTTTATTAGCCACTGTAAAACTTTATAGATAGCCACACTATCTCCCAACTGGAATCCATGCTGCTGCACTTGATACTTTTTCCACACCTGTCAATACACTAAAGCGGTGTTAAACTGGTCAGAGTGTGACTGAAAAAGAGAAGCATTTCAATGTGACAAATAACTGAGAACAAGGCTCATGTACCCACGATTCCATTTGCTTTATTTGAAGTTCTCGTCGAGCCTGACTCTGGGATGGCTTACAATACCGTTACACAAAGAAGCTTGCGAACAAAGTCTAGGAGTAAGGTGGCTTTTCTTTTTTTTTTACAAAGAACAATGGCGACACCCAACCTAAGACGCAAGGCAGGAAAGCTGCAGAACAAACCACCATTAGCCACCACTTCCTGGGGTTAACAACTGGCATAAACTGTAATCTTCCGTGGGAATTATATGCTGCATCTAAAAACAACAGGAAAAACACTTAACCCACGAATATGTACATGACAAAAGAATCTACACAAAGCTTTGGGAAGTTTAATGTACAGCGATAACATGCCATTTTGAAACCTGTATTTAATTTCAATTGTGTTTTATGTAGGTAAACACACTGTTGTTTTCTGTAGAAACATCTAGAATAGAGACAAGTCTTTTGGTTCTCACAGTGCAGATTTATAAGATGAGATGTTTTAGTGAAAGAGCCAAAAAATGTCCACTCCCAAGACATGTTTAATCCTGATTTGTGTGACCACACAATCTTTACCATGAAAGGCCATGGAAATTCTAGGGTAGTGGAGTGATTTAAGCACAAAAAGAAATTTGGAACATTGTGTTCAGAAGTCTCCACAATGTAATAGGTTGAGATGTCATACAGTTTAGCTGCTTGTCTTTGCATATACAGCACTAGGCTGTGGCTGTGCTCACAAATCTCATGAATACAGTTAGCTCTGTGCCTGAAATCTGAACGAATCTGGTGAAATGATAGCAAAGCAGCCTAAATAACTGCCCTTTCTAGGCCAAAAGAGTCAGCTTTTAGGATGTTGTTCTTCAGATGTTTCCTCCTGATTAGGCAGTTTCATTTCCCTGCTCCCCCCTGGTCTCACACAGTACAGGACAAGAAAACAGAATACAATACTAAAGACCCTCTCTACTACTTTTTCCACCACAATGACAAAGAAAATCAGCTCCCCATGATCTGTACTTAGCTCTTGACAAATTAAACATTTTAAGATCATTTCCAAACCCTCCTGTTGTTTTGAATTGTGTGAACCCAAAGGAGGCAAAGGTTTTTTTGATCTGAGAACCAACTAAATGCAACTAAATATAATAATAATAATAATAATAATAATAATAATACACTTTATTTTATATAGCACATTTAAAGGTGGCTTCTCAAAGTGCTTTACAGGATGACAATAACAATAAATAAGAAGACTACAACAATAAATAAGAAGAATACACAAGATTACAATTACAACAATACAACAATAACAATAGAGGAGACCGTGGAAGGTGGTACTAAGAAGAGCAGAGGGGTGAAGAATGGAACCAGTTAAGTAAAGGCTTTTCTGAAGAAGAAGGTTTTGAGTCTGGATTTGAAGGAGTTTAGAGAAGGTGACTATCTGATAACCTTGGGCAAAGAGTTCCAGAGCTTGGGGGCATAACAGGAGAAGGCCCTGTCGCCCATACAATGTAGATGGGCTTGGGGGACAGTAAGGAAGGCAGAATGTGAAGAACGGAGGTTACGAGGTGGGGAGTAGGGCGATAATAGTTCAGACAGGTATTGAGGTGCCAAGCCATGTAAAGACATGAAGGCACAATATATTATATATACCATGTGTACTCTTACAGATTTCTGTTCATTATAAAATGACTAGTTTACACTTAGACAGCGGATTAGAAGTTAATCACAACTTCTGAGCTTAACACATAAGTGCCAAAGCCAGAAACATTCAGTGACCCTACCAGTGACCCATCATGTGTGGAGGGAGGATCTTCAGTGAAGCTTACCTGGCAGGCAGGTGCACTCGTAGGTGGTATCTCCTGTCTGCAGGCACGTGCCCCCGTTCTGGCAGGGTGAGGGGTTGCAAGGCACGTAGCGCACCTCGCAGTTCTTGCCCGTGTACTCCGGCAGGCACTCGCACTGGTACGAGCCGATCTGGTTGACGCACTGGCCTCCGTTGCGGCATGGCGATGGGTTCTGGGCGCATTCGTTGACATCCTGCTTGCAGGACTGCCCGTGGAAAGTCGGGGGGCACTTGCAAATGTAGTGGGCTTCAAAGGGGGTGCACAGCCCACCATTGGCACAAGGGTTAGAGGCACAGGGATCAGCCTGTTGGCACATTTGACCTGTAAAAAAACAAGAATTCAAGGTTGTGCATGTGGCCCACTGCACTGTTTAAGGATCCTAGCTTACAGATTTGTTCAAAACAAGTTGATGGGAGAAGCTGAAAACATATCGACAACCCAGTAACAGAACCCATCTCACACTCACTGAACACAACTTCAAAGCACAGTAAATTCCTATTTAGACAATGTTTTTCTACAATTTGATGTTAAACCTGTATTCATCTTTGCATGATCCATAGGTTTCGCACATGACAGCTCTTAGCCCAACTATCCTATTGTATTCTGTTCCCTTGGTTTTAGTAATTCAGTTTGTCGTTACCTGACCACCCAGGAGGGCACTGGCACTTGTACTCAGTGAGACTGAGCAGGTCACATGTTCCTCCATTCTTGCAGGGAGAGCTCAGGCACACATTGTTGGTAGGTGTGAGGCAAAGCCGGTCTGTAAACCCGATGCGGCACTGACAGATGTAATCCACAGTGTTACCGTGGGTAACTACCCGGCATGTCCCAGCATTCTTGCACGGAGAGCTGAGGCAGGGGTTGGTAACCTGACATCTGCTGCCCGCATATCTGTCAGTACACCTGGAAAGACAGGCAAAGAAATACAGTTTGTATGAGGAGGCAGCTGGAACAACAGAAGTCTGCTCCATTAGTTTAAATTCCATGTGCTCTACGTCAGCTGAAACGTTGCTTCTATGTGAGAAATGTGTGCTTCAACATAATTGGGTCATAAAATCTGTGGGGTAGGATCAGGATTTCTGTAAACAAATGACAAACAACAAGCTGTAATTTAAAGGTTCAAGCAAATCAACAAATTCAAGAATCACTGTTGTGCACGCATTGCTGCTTAACAATCTTCACTCAAAACTTAGTTTACTTCTGGTATTTGCACATTTTCATACAGGGCATCGAAGTCTATATCTTTAACCCAGGCTTTGTCTTTTGAATGTCCTATTTTACAGTGAAGAACTACTCCTCTGAGACTGACTCCTCAGCGCCATCTGTGCAGGACTGCTGCAGTTACTGATTGAGGTGTATGTGCTGCAGTGCTGTGCCGGGCTAAATCCATGAGGAATGGAACACTGCATGGGAATCCCCGCGAATGGAGCCGATACTCCACTTAACCACCTGTTCCCCTCATTCCCCGCAGCACAGAGCTACTAATAAATCACAAGTACAAGAAAAGACCCACTCATTAATGCCGATGACGCATGAACAAAGACATTCGGGGTCACTGGCCGCATGTTCCTTTGGTGACTGTCAGTGTCAGTGTTGCTTCACTGGTTTAAATCAATTTACATGATCTTTAATCAAGAACACCTTCCCATCTAAATCATTCATTGCAATTCCCTGTTCCATGCTTAACTTTAGGACTGGTACTTTTCTCAAGCTCAGCCTGCCACGAGCAACTGCCAAATCTGGACACAAATCACATTATTATTATTAATAATAATAATCCTTACACTTATATAGTGCTTTTCTAGACATTTCACTCAAAGTGCTTTACAGGTAATGGGGATCCCCTCCACCACCACCAATGTGCAGCATAACCTGGATGGTACGATGGCAGCCAGAGTGCACCAGTACACTCCCAAAACCAGCTCTCAGTGGGGAGGATGGAGCCAGTTTAGAGATGGGGATTATTAGAAGTCCATGATTGGTAAAGGCCAGTGGGAAATTTGGCCAGAACGCCGGGGTAACACTCCTACTCTTTGAGAAACGCCCTGGGATTTTTCATGACCACAGAGAGTCGGGACCTCGGTTTTACATCTCATCCGAAGGACAGTGCCTTTTTACAGTATAGTGTCCCTGTCTTGTTTGTGCTGCAGCCTGGAATTCTTTACCTCAGTACTGTTAGATAGGCAGTCACAGAACAAGCAATCAGCATTTTTTTCCCCAGAAGCAACATCAATTCATACTACCTGTCCCCAGTATGGTAGCACTTTGCTAAATGGCTGTAGCTCTCTCATTTCCTTATCAAGGACTGGTACAACTTGCAAATTAAGGATAAACTAAGGATGAATTCAGAAAGGAGTTATCACAACAAACAACAATTTGACTTGTTAACCTTGATTTCTTTCCAATGAAAGGGATTTCACATGATGGGCCGCTGTAGACTTGTTGGTACATTTGCAAACACAATGACTCTCCATAAACAACTGTAGGTCCCCTGAGGCCTAGTCAGACCTAACAAAGAGATTGCCTTCCACCACTCTCTGGCACAGATACTGCCAACACAATAGGATGATCAGCAGTCCTACGTAAGTAAACACATGCTAATGTCTGAGCTGCACATAGAGACACAAAACAAAGGCAACAGCAGGACTAAAACAAAGGTGTGAAATGGTCACTGAAGTCACCATCTGTTACCAGGAACTTAAAGGATGTTTGTTACCTTTTGTGGCAGAAAGGTATTTACTACCCTCAGGAACATGCTATAAAAGATCCTAAAAATCACCACAGACAAGGATAGTTTTGTATCCAGTATCAAAACAGGAAGATTTCATAAAATGCTCCTTTTGGTTTTGTAAACAATGAGGTATCTGTGGAACTGTTGTGTTCTGGAAGAACAACAGAAACAGAAAACAACACAAAACGGAGGCCACCAAAAACACAGAAGAGAAAGAGCACATGGTTTTGGTGCTTAAATAAAAACAACACACAACATGTGAACTTCAACGGTTTCTTAATACAGAACTTCATTCAGTAAAATATTGGCAATTTGAAACAAAACATTCCTGCAAAAATACACGCTTTATCTGAAATCTGTCAGATCAGGGCTCGGAAGTCTTTCTATTCTGGTCGACAATTATAATTCAGTTTCAAAAGAAAAGGGGGGAAAGAGGCAAGCTGCTGTCAACGGCTCTCAGGCAAAAATCCGCTCGGCTTCAGCCTTTTCTCCCCCAAGCCCATTCTTTCAAAATACAAGGCAGTGTCTATTCCAAAGTCTTTGAACTCTGAGCTAACATTATCATACTTCAAAGCTCAGTTTTCAACCTCAATACCTTATATTCTTTTACTGGTAAAGGCTTCTCCTGCACTGAACAAAAAAAGAAAAACAGACTTCTCTACAAACTTTTTGAAGAGGCCTATACAGTCTCTACAAACAGGTCATAATGGATCGGTTTTGGCACACCAGCAGAACAAGCCCTTGCCGTTTGCCCACAAGGATACAAAGCTATTATTTTTCCCAGTGTTGACAGTGCCGAAATCTGCAAATGACTGAAAAGCAAATGGTGCTGGAACTACTCCAAAATGGTGCCACAATTTCCCCAATGGTTGGTATGTCGCTTCTAGATTAAAGCAGGAACAACACAGGCTCACCAGGGGGGGGACTTATGATGTTTTTACAGAGTCTCCGGGGATTTTGATGCCCTACACTCCTTTCTTGCAAAACAAAACACTGCACTGGCTGCCTGCCCTGGACAATAACACAACTGGGACATTTGGCTCCCTGTTTTCTCAGTACTGGGCATCTACTTCTCCATTCTCTGTCCTCTTCTATTCCATCTCCTCATTGGAGATCAAGCCACATGGAGTAACATCACCAACCCAAGTTGATTAATTCTTTTAAGGCGTTCTGTGCACAGCTGCGCCTTCCCTAGACATGGAAAGTCACAGCAGGCTGACCCTAGCCGAGCACTGAAAGAACAGACGGAGGTCCTTTTGTTTTCAATGGTGTGCTAACCATCTTGACACTAATGAATGGTGAAGCTCCAATGTACGACTCTCTGGACAAAGCCACTCCTGAAATAACTTCAGCTTCAACATCTATTCCTTTTGCCTCTTCTTTCTTAGAACCTCACCGCTACAAATGTTTTTCTATTTGTTTAAGCAATGGAAAAAAGGCCACGTTTATGGCTTTAAAAAAACACAGCTGGTGCTTTTGATCAACAATGAGTTGACATAAAACAATGGCTGAATGATCCATCGTCAGAAAGAGGATGTGAAGAAATCTAACACAACATGGTGATGTGGATATCCAGTGTGGGGCTTATCTGATGGAATTCAGTTGCATGCTGCCAGGAAATACCGACAAGAACAGCCTCTCAGATGCTTTTCTTCGGTCAAATATGAATCCTTGCGATGTATGATGTATAAAGTTGTTCAGAGTTTTGGAGAATTATGCAAGGATTCCTGGACATCCAAAGTAATGTGATTAGATTATCTCAGCCAAAGACAAAAGGAGGTGGTGTGGGACAGATGAAGCCGGGCATCTGCTGGCCTCCCAGAAAGGCCAGGGGGAGCAGGTGCGCATCTTAATGAGCGGACGGCAGCTGCTAGCCGGCCTGCCACCAATCCCACTCGGAGCCGCGCTCTCCGAGGACAACACAAAAGGGCAGGGCTGCTCGGCGGCTGAATGGCGTCCCTGCCGCGGGGAGCGGGCGGGCGGGTTTCAGGCCTGCCGTCTTTATGAGTGGGCCCATTGTTCCCGCAGCCTTTCAGAGCTGACCGAAGGCATGTCGACTCCTAACTGCTAGAGTGTGCATTCAGCTGTTAAACCTACCAGCTCTCCCCAGTTTTTTTTTCCTTCGTTTTTTTTTTATTGGTACCACTTCTGGCCCTCTACAGAGTTCACACTTGCCTGCAAGCGCAGCGATACGACACTAGAATTTCAACAACTTCGTCCAGGCCTCCCCCCCGTCACACACAAACACACATAGAAAAACAAAATATCCTTCTAAAATGTGCATTTCTGTGTTTTTTTGACTGAAAAAACTGAAAAATGAGACATTGCTGAGGGGTAACATGACATAAATGCTACTCTCAGTTTAAACACAAAGAGGTGTGAAATCCTGTGGTGTGCTCTCCTACTTTGTCAGACAATTTTGTTGTAAAAAAACAGCCTTTTGTAAATTAAATAATATAATTGAAAACTGTTCCCAGGCAACTATGGTTACTCCTAAAACTTGATACAGGGCAAAAAAGCAAGTGTATACAAGAAGACCACCTGAACGCATGTTTCCAACTTTCCAAGACAGCACATTTTGAAACCCTGTAAAAAACATAACTGCCCAGTTTATTTAGTAACCAAGAAGCTTTTTGAAGTAACGCCTGAACCTAAAGACCAAACAGAAAGAGAGAGGCATTCACTGCAATGCTTATTTTAGAGTCATCCATTGTATTTGTATAATATATCGAACTATCTGCAAGACTCAGTTCAGTGTACCAACTCCCATAAACCTATGGGGATAAAGAGAAAAATGCAGACCGGTCTTCCCTGACTCATCCACCAATTCAGCCACTCATCGTTGACGTACTTCAAGCTCTGCAGTGATGTGGAGGAGGTTCAGTGCTGATTGGTGCAGAGCTGCATCCATCACTGAAAGCTTGCAGGCACACAAGAAGTCACAAGGGGTTACTGTTTTGCTGGGAACCAAGAGCCCCCTGCCTGACTAATCCCAACCTTTCTGCCCTGTGGAATTCTGGTCACAGTCAACTAGGCATGTTACTCAGGCTCAAAATCGCAATGCTCAAACTAGGCTCTGCACTAGCACCTCTTCCCAGTCAAGATACCTGGGAATCCCACAGAAATTGAATTTAAGAAGAGCTTAAAACTGTTTTTACTATCACTGTTTTTTGAGACAGAGGCCTGTGGTTCTGGAGGAATGCTGGGTTAATAAAACATTATAGCCCATCTGTCCCCCTGCCTTCCCTCCCGAAAGCGAAAGATCGCTGGCAGACTCACTTTACAGACCCCTGTGAAAACTCTCACTCTCTTTGAAGTGGCCCACAGTCTTGACAGGCTGAGGTACAAAATTCCCAGTGTGAGTGTGGGGAGGAAGGATTGAAAAAGCCAGTGACTTTGTTCCACGTGGCTCCTTTAACCAAACAGATTCTGGTCAAAAAACATTTGGAACTTTATCCCCGACGTGAGGTGCTGAAGAATACTGTCCATTGATTCTCTGACTTGACAAAAAGGTGTCAAATACAGAGTCAGCAGAAAACTTGTGTGCTCAAGCAAGAAGCAGCACGCCATCTCGCCACCAATTAGCTCGTCCTACAAAAATCAGACTTTTTACTCACTAGGTTCCATATAAATAATGATGTCCTGTAGCTCCTTGTTAGATGTGCAAGCAAACAGGTTACAGCTGCTCTTCTGAGCATTGAAGGCTCTTTACACAAAGAAACAGAAGGTATATGTTCCATTACAAAAGACTAGGCTCTTTGTCACAAAGATTATTAATAAAGGTGACTCAAAGACAGAATGCAACAATTTAGCCTTTCATGACACTGAAAACAAATCACAAAGACACAAAATAAGCTTCATTGGTACACAGAAAATAGATTTCAATGTTACGTAAGTATTCCTGTGATTGAAATGCTACTGTAATCTAGCATGTAATCTATTGTTACCCAGAGTAAATAAATTCTAAGAGATCCCATTGTCATTCCCTTTGTTTAGGGCATTCTTCTACTTTCCAGCCCAGCAGACAACCAGCAACAGGTTTCTATCAGTGCTGCAATGTGCCTTCTAAACCAAGCTGAAGCAGATGTTTGTTTCCATGACCTCTGACTCTGCCCTGTTTGGCGTTCTGGTCTTTTCCTCCTCATTGAGCTAAGCTAGCCATCTGCCACTCTTGGGAGTCACAAAAATAAAAGACTGACAGGACACAAAAAGTGAAAATGTACCCCTTGTGAACCGTAATGTCTAAAATACTGGGAAATGACATTGATGGAATAAAAAAAAAGTTGGAAAGAGCGATACAAGTGGCACAAGAAAAAAGTTAAAAGGCAGATGTCAAGACTCAGGAAAAAATCCAAACATAAATCACAATGATTGCATTTCAAGTATGGTTTGCCTGAAATTTGTTTCAAAACCAGGCACCCTTTTGTCCTAATTAAGGGTCTCATGTACAGGGATGCTTCTAATTCACACTCCCAAAGAAAAAGGAAATTCCAGACATGATTGCAGGATGCAGTGTGCTAATTTGAAGTTTAAATGTGCATCAGTCAGAGGTTGAGAGCTGGTCAACTTGGTGAACATCCTCAAAACCAGATTGAAAGATTCTCACTGAATAGTTCTTCCCCCCCCTTCTCTGATTCACAAACAATAGACTCTGTATACTGTCTCAACATGCACCTTTTAGGAAGATTTGAGATCTTCCCTATTTATTTGTCTGTACTATAAAATAGACTGTCTGCCATGCTTGTTCAGATAAGCAGGACCTTTTCAAATACTGTAGTTTATTTCCCCCTCATTTCCTGTTTCATGAACATACCAGCATCTATCACAGTTCTGGGAGCTCTTAAATGCTGCATTACCTTCAGGCTGCTTTCCTACCCTCTCTAATCATTAGCCACTGACTGACCTTTCCTGGACCACATCTGGTGAGATCCATTAGAGCAGTGTTTATTTGTCGTTATTACCAACATGCCCCTGGGAAATTCAGGACTCCTGGGAACAAAAGTGAGCCCATGGCTTTTCAAAGTAACAGCCCCTGTCTTTGTTAATTAATAGCAATGCTCAAAGGCAGTTCAAACACTGAAAACAAACTAAGTGGTTTCAGATGTCTACAATATTCTCAAAAGTTCAGTTCTCTTTAACAGGATGACAAAAGTTGAATTTGCCAAGTAAAAAAAAAAGAAGCCAATCGATCTTGTCTGGTATTTAGTTTCAGTCCAACACGTTTCCTTCAAAAGACAGAAGATGATGAAAACCAGATTAATCCCCAAATTTATGTCATGTTGACTGAGGGAAAGGTAGACACAATCATAAATCATACATATACACATAAAAATAAAAATATATTTTAGCTTTAAAGAAACTGCTGAGAATCACATTATTGAAGAGTCCAATTCATGTACTGGACTTCATTGGAAATCAGGCGTGTCTTGTCTGAAGCTTTGATCTAAGGTGCAGATTCAGACACTCTTGTTGTTCAGAGCACTGTGGATCAAATGGTGATTTTACTCACTAGCACATCTCCTGCTAAGGCCTCTATTTTTTGCTCACACTTTTAATTTTATACTTCCTAGATAAGCTGTTTGACCTCCAATTCAGGTAAAGGTCTGGGAAACATCCAGATCTGCCAGATGTTTAAAATCCTTCACCTACAAACATGAACAGCAAAAGAGTCTTAGAGGTATTCTTCCTCCTTGAACTTCAAACAACTAACTAAACGCTAAGGTCATAAAGTTTTTTTTTTTAATATATTCTCAGTGTCTGGAAACTTACACATTTTCTGACACAAAGAATGATGAAAAGGAGTGTTCACCTTCCTTACACAGAAATTATTTTATTGTGTGGCCTCTTGTCAAAAATAGTCTATATCCAAACTGCAGTTTGTTAATATTACCATGTGTTTAAGCAGAAGAATGCAAAACAAAGATGAGCCGTTCTAGAGAAAACATTTTTTGAATGCCCAAGGTCAATGTATTATTGAAATAACCTTAACAATTCCTCATTGTTGTTCAGTCAACAGTTTACACTGACCCACAATAGTTACATCAGATATTCTTTTAGAAGGGTATACTTATTTGCCATTTTTGTCTCAGCTTGACCTGGAAGCAAAACTTAAAACTGTGGGATTGCATTTTATGCATAAAGTGAAAACATGGTTTCCAAAGTTACAGAAAACCCTTAGTCTTTTTTTGCAAAAGGAAAGCAAACCCTGTCAATACATTATGTGGTCTTATTCAAAGAGGAATATCCTGGAGCAGACGTTCATTCAGTGGGCTGAACTGAGGGAGGGGGGCGTTGAGACATTTATCTCCACCACCTGCCTCAAGAAACCACAAGTCTTCTGTTTGAGCTAAACTCCTTTCAGAAGAGCACAACCACGTGTAATTAGTGGAATAATAGAGCAGGTTGCGATAATGTTATTGAAGACATCACCTGTTTGACTGCTGGAGTTTTACAAACAGACGGTGTGCCTCTACCCCTTCAACTACCCCCTCCAGCCGACATTATGCAAAAAAATCCCTTGACTTTATAACACTAAAAGCAGCTGAAAACTTTAAAAACCTAAGTGGGATTCTCATGGCAAACCAAAACGTCTTTTCTCTTTAACCTCCTGTATTTGCATGAGAGATACAAATAAATGAAGACACACATATCTCCACAACATGACAATCTTCGCTTATTTTGTTTGCAAATTAAACAGTTCCATAGGCATACAAGTCTAATGTAGTTCTGTTACTGGTGTTTTGTATTTATTTTCAGTTGGGTTTTTTTAAGTTACAAAGGTAGGCTCAAATAAAAAAGAAAGATTAAATTCCGTCAGACCTTAAAAACTTAAGAGGGATTTGACAGGTACGTTAAATTGCTGAGTTATAATAAACAGAGCTGGCTAGCATTTCCCCCCCATGAGCTCTGAGGGACTTCTATTTGCCCACTTGGCAGTATATGCAAGAGTAAAAGTTAAAACAAAATGTATGCCCCGAGCTACCTGTAGCTTTCATGTGATGGGCTACTGAACAGTTTTCATGACGTGGACTTAAAGGGCTACCTTATGTGCCACACTCAAGTTAAGAAATTGTTCATGGTTATCAGAGATTCACCGACAGTCCCTGAAGAACCCACCGGCAGAAACACAATGCTTCCATTTTAAGAACCTGCTCCTTTAAAGTCCTATCAGCAGTGGGCTGATGACGATAACCGAAGCAGGACCTTGAAGCTCCACAAGGGCGCTTCCTGTATGGTGAATGAAAGGGGAGTAGACAGGAACTTAATCCTCCATAGAAAACAGTAGCTTTATTGAAGCTCCTTCAATAGGACAAGAGACTGCATTCATCTATGAGCATACAGTAGTTGCAACACAAGGCAAGGCCTTAATAACGTGTTCCAATATTAGCTTCTCATTTAGTCAGTAAGTATTCACACCTAAATATGTCCCACTGTTCCTAAGATAGCACTTAATCGTGTCTCTGGTTAATAGGATGGGATCATTTTCATCCCAGAATATACTGTGCCTAAAATACATAATAAGGGTTTATAATATAGGTATTTAATTTATTACTTCCGCTTGACAAGGTTTATTTTTGAAGCCGGAAGAAATAGTAAGGACCGAATTTGCTTCTGCTAGCAACTGTGAAGGTCAGTTAATTAAGATGAACGAATGTAATGAGCAGTGTTCTGTTTCAGTGGAAATACTGCAGAAGGACACATCGGTTCCGTGAGGTCCACTTCCAGAAAGCAGGCCCTACTGTAGGCCCAGAAACATCTGAAAACTGAAGAAGGCATAATATGAAAATTACATCAAATTATTTGTGGAGTTCCTGTGCCATGAAGACAGTCTACAGCTTTTGCAAGCTTTTAACAAGCGAGAAGAAATGCAAAGGGGCTAGATATAGGTTTGGAGACCATTATGGAATACAATGCAATTGAAACAAATCACTCTTGACAGGGGAGAATTGAGCATTGTTGGAAGAGAACAATATGCATTTCATATTGCATCATCTTTTCCACACTCTGTTAAAGAGGTTAAGATTTCAAACTATAAACTAGATCTTCACAGTAGTCTGGTATTCTCCATGACCTGCTTCAGGCTGCATGAAACAAACCACAAATACACAACTGTGTTCCTCTTGTAGGATTGAGAAGTGTTCAAAAGTATTACAGCAGACCAAGTTATCTGCACTTCTCCTGTGCCGTCAAATACCTTGGGGTGATTAACTCAGACAGTTTTTGCCGAAGCACGTGAGCTTTCGGCACCCACTCCAGTTTCGCTGCTGTTATCTTTAAGGCTGGGGCCCTCACCTTTCAATTTTGACAGTCAACACAACTAAGCAAGAGGGGGAAGAAATTCTTCCGCAAGTTTTCCTGTGCTGCTTATTATTACCATCAGTTCATTAGACATGCCGGTTCCCTTACAGTTTCAGAGCAGATCACACGTTGGTTCCCATTTTAAGCCTGGGTTAAAAGCCGTGTGCTTACACCAAAGAATAACAGAGACTCATCTTGCTTGGCTAAAGGAGGGCAGCCCTTTCACTCTGTTACCCAATAAAATACTTGACCTCAAAAATTCCAAAGCTCTATCATACATCTGCTGCTGACGCAAAAATTATAACTTTCAACTAACGGTTTGCGGTCGGTACATTTTCATTTCTCTATTTTTAGAGGAAAAAAACCCTGAATTGCCAACAATGATTTTTGTTATAGCCACCCAATAGAAGATTTTGGGAGCTTAGCTCACAATTACGAACACCCCTCAGCCAGACACAGAGGGGAATGAGGAAGAGTAGGCAGACTCCTCCAACTCACCCACCTTTTAACACATCACAGGCAGGGCAGCGCTGTACTGGAGTGTTCAGCACCGACTGGAAGAGAGCAGCACCCACCAGCAGCAGAACTGCTAGCCTGCAAGCGCTCTGGAGGTTACAGGGGTCACCCCGTTTGCCAAGAGAGCTCCAGTTGGCTATCCCTACCCTCAATCGATTGGGCACATCCACTCACTGATCAGTCAGCGAATTATATAACCCAGGCTCGAACCTGCAACACTATATTTCACAGAGCTAAACCACTGCTCTCAGGTGAACACCTTTTCCAGTTGAGCCCCTCTGGAGGTTACTGCTAAAAGTTTTACTTTTAGCAATAAAAAAAGTTGACACTGGCACTCCAAGGGCTGCCAGGCCTCTGAGACCACTTCATTCTTATGAGTCGTCTCCTAGCGACTCACCTTTTCACCAAAGCAGCAGGCGTTCTGAATAAGCATAGGCCGTCAGCTGCTCTTCCCTTTGACACTCTAGCCCCCTGCTCTAATGGAAACGCACAGGGGAACGTCTGCCCTGGGTCAGCCCCAGAGTTAACCCCATCTAGCAACTGTCCCTCTCCTTTACAGACTCCTCAGCCATGCTAAATAATTTATCACTTCTACCACAATACGCGTCTGGAATACCTGAGAATCCGAATGAGCCCCCACAAACAAAAGAGCTGCTGCTCTGAAGACGCAGTAGTTGAGGTTTTGGGGGACAGACTTTATAAGCAGCTATCAGGGCAGGCAGAGAAAGGCAACCAAGGCTCTTTTTTTAAAACATAAAAAATATTACCAATGGTAAAAAGTCTGATGAGTTGAGTCATCTTTGTCCAGGTAGGACATAAAGACACAGTAAAAAATAATGAAAAAAACAAGCCTTCTTGCCTTATGTTTCCCATTGACTCCCTCTATTTGTCAGGAGCCGGGAATCCAATGCATTAAATCCAACTACAACACAATGTCTTACAGCAATTGCTCAGAAACGAAAATGGAACTCACAAAACACCAGGTCTCGGTTAACTTAATTTACACCTGCACTCTGTTTTGTGGGTAGGCAACAAATAGTGCCTCGTCACACCTAAGGGTCCTAAAAAGACTGCTCATTCTCATAATAGATGCTGAAACCAACTGGTTTTTAGAAAGGTCACAGTTCATTTACTTGTTAATTCACAAACCATCAAACTACATCCTGTTTTCTTCCTTTCAGTATGATTGGACCCACCCCCATTTACTGTCAGCTGAAAATGTTTTTACAAACATAATACTTCCTGTAATAAAAGTAACTAATTAATCATTTTTAAGATGCCCTGCAGATTTTACCTACAAATTATGTTTACACTGAAGAGCATGCAAGATTTTACAAGATACAAGATTTTTTTTAAGGTTGCTCGAGCTGCTTGTTTATTAAATTAAAGTGGCAGCAATGTCTTCCTCTTGTATCGTGGGAACTGATACTCTCTGAATGATCTCAAGCCCAGATTTGTGCCTATCTCAAACAAAATCTAAAAACATGTTACCACAGAGAAACTGTGCAAAAATGGTTAAGTGCCATTCTTGAGAATCAAATGCTTTTTTGTTTTCGTGATTAGGTGGTAAAAATTACGTCAACATTTCTAGCCAAACACACAGAAAGTGAGGAGGGTACAAAAAGGCTTTTAAAATCAACAGATATTAATCATTAATGAACACCATGAAGTGTGGGGACTCTTTGTAAACGTGAACTGATTTAGCACAAAGTTTCAATGGCCTAGTTAACTGGTATTGGGTCCAGACAACTGTTTAACCAAAGCTCTTCATTAAGAGCCCACCTTAACTTTTTAGAAGATTTTTTAGCAAATAAAAGTGTGCACTGAAAGTGAATCTTATTTATTCACAGAAGCTGCATACCAGCTCACTCATCCTATGACATTTCACAGCCCATCTGAGGTTTTCTTAGAAGTCAGTGCCTGCTTCAGTTCAGCAAAGTAGAAGCCAGTTCACATGTTGTTCCCTTCTGTGCCACTCAAGTGACTGTGCAGATAAAATGATCTGTTTTGATTCTGAAAAAGGAATCTAAGTGTCAGAGAAAGTCAGTTTTCAATTGACACTTGACTTCATCTTTCTTACACTGATGCATCAGATTAGTCCCTTATTTTCCCTTCGCTTAAAAGAAACACTTTTTAATCATCCAATTTTTGCTCCCATGGGTATTACATTGAAATTACGAAGATATAGGGTAGCTGTCTGCTCTGATTCATTACTACCTGTAGCATATATGAAGATAACAATGCATCACCAATGTGTAGGAGGTAAAAGGGTCACAACACTAGAATTACAGTATACATGAATGAGTTTACTCTTTTTTCAATATGACTAGGAAACTCCCTTGCCTGTGAATATTTCTTTCCTTGGTGTCACAAAAGCTTGAATGTCCAAAAAAGCAAACCTTTGATCTCTGACTGAAACCCTTTCTCTCAACTTTTCACACAGATCTGTAAAAACCTTGTTAGTTTGAACACCAAAAAGAATCCCGGAAAACAAATACCGACATAAAATCGAAAGAGAAACACACTTTCTTTCTGGAAGAGGCTCAGACTCAAGAGCTCCGACAGTGGCCAGCCAGAACACCACATTGGGGTGAGGTAACAACGTGGTTAAACCAGTATGGAGTTTCCAGTCTCACATGGAAAAAAATCATATATAGTAAACTGCTAAACTAAATAGCAACTGAGAGGTCACAAGATTACTGACCCACACATTTGTAATGGGACAGGTGAAAAGACAAACACACCTGTTGCACTACATTCGCAACTTCCTGTTTACATCTCCGGCGTTTCCCTATCAAGCTGAGCTACTGCACCCCGGAGCCTTTCTCCTTCTCAAACGGACCACTACTCCTCAGGAATGCCATCTCTCTACTTTTCTAACACTCCCCTGTGGCTATATTCACCTGCTAACAGAGGGGCTTGCCACACGCAGAGCCACACGTTAAACCAAGGAAGGCGTTTTGGAACCCTCGCACTTTCCGAAATTGGGCCGACCGTCACATCTCTGGGGCAGAAACAAACCATCTTGAGCGTGATCTCATGGTTTCAGGCTCAAAACATACAAAACCTTTTGCATTCAAACACATTCTTAGTTTTGAAAAGATCTGGAATAGCAGACTACCCAGGGAAAATTAGATAATTAAAGGACCTTCGGTTTCACTAAGGCCATCTAGATGCAACACTCATTCATGATGTGAATTACTACAGGAAAACATACATAAGACAACTGTTTTCTCACCACATCATTCAGATGAAAGTTGCAACAACATGGCCATGTCTGTGAGTATGGACTTCATACCACAATACTTCACATAGCAGTGCACATGCTAACAGCCCTAGTAGAGAAGTGAAAAATTGCTTCACTGATCAAAATAAATGGGGAACTTTAGGGAAGCCAGATTATGCAAGTCTGGAGAGGATTTAGTCAATCCATGTGGTTAAGACACCCAGTTTAACAAACAGCAACATGAGATCTTTCATGACCCAAAAAATAAGAACTTCAGATTAACACCTCCTATAGCATAGTATTAATTCTAGTTTATGACTTAAACGTCCACCTACTGGTCCACTGAAACCACTTGCAAGTCTGATTGTCCTTGGAGGTCTCCCTTCCTAGTACTGACCATGCACAGCCTTACTTAGCTTCTGAGCTCTAACAAGGCTACAGTGTGGCAATGCTGCCAATAATAAACCTTACTGTTAGCAATTTGCACTTAACTCTCAGAAAGAGCCATTTCAAACTCAGATTGTAGAATCCATTTGTAAATGCACAACAGTGGGGAGGCTATAATTTTGTACAAATCCATTTCTAGTTACAACTCAAACATAACCTTTGCAGTACAAGAACAAATGGGTCTTCAGATGCCAAGCTAAAATGATAAACCCACATATTTTAGTACAAAGTATTTTTTATAAACTACCTTCTACAAAATGAACAACTCTAGTGCTCCAAGTCGTGGGGAAATGAATGCAAACATTTGGGAAACATTTGAAGGTTCTATTTTAGGAGACTCTTAAAAAAACTGGCCCAAATTCTCACAAGAGTGTTTCCTGTTGACAAAGTCATTCTTAGCCACTAGGTTTATCCTGCAGGAAATTACTGTAGACAAAATAAGGATTAAAGGTTGTCACTCTGACTTCTACCAAATGAAACTAAAATACACTTTGAAAGTCACATTTTAAGAAATTGACAAGAGTTTTAATGCCTCACCTAGTGGTGTAAAATTTGGCTGTACTTATACTTGCATGAGGCTTACTTTTCAGATCTGCTGAGGTAACTAGAAACTCTGATGTATGCTACCAGTGCAATTACACATGTATATCTATATATTCAGTTTTAAAATTGAAGTAGCATGCACATGGTTTTAAGTTAAACTTCCTTAAACTTAAACTCAGTACTAGGCCAAGCTAA
This sequence comes from Lepisosteus platostomus, assembly GCF_059453375.1. Classification (NCBI taxonomy): domain Eukaryota; kingdom Metazoa; phylum Chordata; class Actinopteri; order Semionotiformes; family Lepisosteidae; genus Lepisosteus; species Lepisosteus platostomus. The sequence goes on from NC_142631.1 coordinate 5,166,891, forward strand.
AACCCAGCTTGATTTTTGCTTCTACCTAAAGGACAGAATAATCACAGAAAGAGTTTCTTTTGTAAACTGAAAGATCACATTAGTGCTCTTTTATCTCAAAGTAAGAGTGGTAACTACTTTCTTTTCATTTTCCTTGACGTTTATAAGTCTAGTGTAAGTGGTGTCAATATAAGAATTCTCTTATAAGTGCAGGATTCAAACTGCCTCTTAAAAATGATGCACTCAAAGCGGCTAACTCTGTTTTTCACCCCATAAATGGATAAACTGAACATATTTTGTATCCATAACAAGGTAATAGCAAAGACCAGTTAGATTCACATATACATTCACACAAATCAGAAGCAATTCCATTTTTTGAAGAATTATGACACCAAAAAAAAATCTCACACCTAAAAAGCAGCTTCTTCTAGCAGTTCAGAAAACCTTTGTTATTTTTGTGACCTTTGTAAAAGCCTAATAGCCCCACATTGAGAAATTCACACTCCTTATTCCCCATCGCAAGTGCTAAAAACAGAATGACTTAATCTACAATTTACTTCTTAAATAAATGAATAATAAGGCAAGAGCAAAACTAAAAGCTCCCATTTCTGGTCGAAAAGCTCCTCTCGGTTATAGTATTCATTCAATTTCACTTTCTAATTGGAAGAGTCTGAAGAGGGAACACGCACAATGGCAGCTTTGTGGACAGAGTTTGAAGGATGCCAGACAGAAATTAAGATGTGGCCACTGGCCAACATGGCTTATTTCATTCAGAAACCGCTCAAAGATGCCAAACACAAACTTAGGCTATTTCATCTTCAACTTTCCTTCATTACAAAGATTTTAACCATGATTAACAGTAAGCAGACTCCAGGGCAGCATGTCTGTACTTGGGAAGAAGATTTTCCACTGGTGCCTGTCAGAGAAGCTCTGAGCCTGAGATGGGAGCTGTACATGTTTAGCTGATCAAGGAAAAAAATAAAAGCTCATAACAGATGACCAAGACTTTACCCTGGGCAAATACTTTTAGTTGCATAATTTGCCCACTGCACTTGTTTGGTTTCATTTATGTCTTTGAATCAGTTCCAGTCACATACAATTTAATTACATTTCACCACCATCTGGGCTTATAATGTAAATCACAGAGAGATCTTCCATTCAAAAAAAGGGGGGGAGGGACGGAGGCAGGGGGAGTGTGTGTTGGGGGGGGTGGTGGTTGGGGTCGGGGCCGAGAGGGGAACTCGCATTCTGAGAAGCCACACAATGATTAGTCACACAGCATTAATCTGCCTTTTTAACAATAGCTACCGAGTTGCGACCGAATCCCAGCTGTCGCCCCATGAAAGAAAAGAAAAACAAGAGTTAGAGCTTCAAGCGTCTATGAGACTTCTGCTGGAGAAGTGTCCTGCATTCATTAGAGGCTGCGGGAAAAGCTTGCTTTTGTCCACGAAATTGCTCATGGGCCTGATTAATTTGCCAAAGTTTTTTTTTTTGGTGTGTGTGTGCGCGCGCTGGGGAGGGAAAGTGTTAGACAGACAACACCGAAGCAATGTCACTAAAACAAAAGACAAAAGAAAAAAAAACAATATAAGGAGAATAATTTTGGAGATTTTTACGATATCGTCACACTTCGGGGCTCCGGTCTTGACGTTGCGATCAGATTCGCCGGTACAAGCGAGCGCTTACCTGCATTCTCCTGATCCATCAGAAGCGGTTTCGCACCTCCCTCCATTCAAACATGTCTCAGCGGGTAGCGTGCATCTCAGACCTGCAAGCACAAACATCGCAACTTGAACGGCCTTTCTCTCGCTTTATTTTATTGAAGTTCAAAAGTCGCCGCAAGAGATGTCAGGAGACATGGGATGAGATTCTTCACTATGTATTCAATCTGGCAGTTATTTTCCCCATAAACCACAGTGAAACACTGGGGAAAAGTGGACATCAGCAGCACGATTAATTAATAGTACGACACAGTGACACCCCAGGTTGCAACTTCGCGGACGACACAGGCATGTTCACTTTAAAGTCATGTGTTTTGCAGAGCTGAAGTAAACTGTAGTGCCAAGCTGAAAGCTAAATGAAATCCAAGGTGTTACTTTCAAAGGCTATTCTTGCTCACTGCGAAAGTCTGCCAAACTTCTGCGCACAGGGCAAAAGTTGAATACAGTACAAACCAGGTGCATGTGTATGGACAACGCTTGGGCCGCTCTGCAGGTGGATAAGGGTATTGCAACTGCATGCGACACGCAGAAAAGAGTGTCCTTATGTAGACTGCTTAGCAAAACAGGACAGAAATACGGAGAAAACGCTTTTCTGCGTCTAGGCTGACGGGCGCAGTGCAATGCCCAGTTATGGTTTACTAGTAGCAAGGACTTTGTACAATGTTCGGGGGGCAGCACAATCGCCCCTGGGGTAGTGAGCTGAATTGTGTATTTAGGAGAGTGCGTGACGTGCAAGCCCGTGGGAAAAACGCAACAGCTGCGGAGCAAGGACTCTCCGGACCCTTAACAAAAGAAGAAATCAGAGTCCAGCACTGTGGCAGCTAAAAAAGCCTCCTGTTGTCTTGTTTAATGCGGGGTACGATCAATGCTGAGCCTCCGCCTCCACTTGCGTTAGACACAATCTTAGAGCACACGAACGCCTTGCCCCACTGCCTCTCAATAAAAAAAAACACTGGATTAATACCCTCATCAAACACCAAGCTTAAATGCTACAGTATCAAAGGACAGTTATGTATTAAGTATGCGTAAGACTGTCAAAATATAATGCATACAAGGTTGGAGTTGCAGTGTACTGTACGTTATCACTGTTCTCAGTCGAAAATAATGATCGTTTATGATATTAATAATATACTGTGAAACAACACTAAGGAATACCCAAGCAACACGTAGGGGCGAAAAAAAACTAATACCTTTCGAAAATGATTTAGTTCAGAACAAGGGAGTGACTCATTTGGACACAAATGTAACTTAAGAGAAAAAAAAAACTTTCACACGCTCGCCTGTAAGATAACAATTATTAAAACTGAGACCGCGAAACCGAAAATAAAATCACAGAAAAGTTACTCGCATGCCTCAATACGATCGATTGAAGCCTGGTGTCATTTTGTTAAACTTCCGCGATGTTTGCGAGGAACAAAAATATCTGAAGAGCGAACATAAATCGGACAAAAAGTACTCCACAATCTACATCAAACTCGACAAATTACGTGTTACGGTATCTCAGCATTTTAAGATGTGTATGACAAGCAAAAGGAGGTGAAAATGAAGATTAGAAAATGAAATTCAGTGGCACTATAAAGAATATAGTCATTCTAATTTTGGCACAAGAGTAAATAAACTCCTGAAAAGGTCACACACGCGATATTAAGGTTCCAAAAAGGGTTATATTCACAATAATTCACTTTCTGTTCTAGTGGATTAGCAACTGATGCTATTTAGCTAGCAAGATGCGTCGCAGGCTGAGAACACGCAACAAGTGTTTTAGACTTGACTGTTGGATTTTTCCCCCCTTCAGTTAAAATAACACCGCGACACAGAATGAGTGCAATACTCTTGACTTCGACCACTTAGACCGGAATTCCCATCACTATTAGTCCTAATTATAAAGTCCCCCAAGTCATATTTAAAAGTGCGAAGAAAAAAATAACGTCTTCAATTCCATGCTTCTGCGAGAAATGAGACTGGGAATACAGTCACTGTTAAACGAATAAATAATAAACGGGCTCTACTGAATGCGAAAGGTTAACTCACCTCGTGTTAAACCAGTCAATGAAATCAGAAATATTAGTTTCACAAAGAAATGATGCATTCCTTCTCTTCTGCTTTACAGATCCTTAATAATCCCACGTAAGGTTAGCATAGATCCAGAGGTTCTTTTCTTCTTCTTTTGCCAAGAGTTTTAATGCACATCAAATATCCTCAATAAATAGATCCAAAAACCTCTCACTCCCAAATGTCCCTACGTACTCCGTGCTTGTGATGTGCTCTCCTCGGCTTCAGACTTCTATATGCGACTTGGCTTTCTGCAGTCTCCACTTGGCAATCAGGGGCGTTATCCTTCCGCGCAGGTACCTCTCCCAAATTACTTTTCGCTCCCAGAGCACTTGCTCGAGGAACAGTGGGAAAAACACGCCCCCTCTTTAAAACCACCTTGTGTTTGCTACGCAGAGCAGTTTGAAATTAAACATCGACGTCCACTCGCGTTTTGCTGGAGTGTTTTAGAATCGGAACTATGCGGCAGAGTACAGCACTTGGGGTTAGTACGAAAGTTTGTGAAAGGCGGAAGACTTCTGCCTAATTTACAAATCAATTGAAGGGTTGTGGTAGCAGCTTGCTGGTAGAGCGCCGGTCTGGGTTCGGCTGCTGTCTGTCGCTTGCTGGGAGAAAGTCTGAAGAACACAGCAGTCTTTTCACTTCAGACGCCCGGACAGAATATTCAAAAGTCTCGCCGGTTATTGAATTCACGACATCGCTTGAAAATGAGTTAATTTGTTTCTTTTCCCTAGACCAAAAAAAAGTCCCGCGCCAGTTTCCGTCCTTTTCAGTGTGTGCTGATGCACTTTTTTGTTTATGGAAACGATACATTTTTTCAAATAAAAAGGCAAAACAAAGAAAGTTTTGAAAAATAAAACATGTGACATGCGTGTTGTTGTAAACAGTATTTATCCAAATGATAATCCACCTAAAATCCTGATGAATGTATAAAAATAACCCTTTCTTAAGACCACATTAGCTGTAAATTAAAAAAATATAGTCGGTTTTATCCAAACATTATTGTTCATTCTGTGGTGGGTTTCTTTTTTTTTTAGGAATATTGTATATATTTGGGTTGAGATTAGAACGATTATGGTATCTTGGCAAACAGTTTCATATTTCGAACGGGAGCCTTATCTTTTAACATTCTTTATCGCTTTATTTATATATAATATCCCATTTATTTTTGTATTTTGAGAGGGACGGGGACATTGTTATTATGGCTTGAGAACTTTGGGGTCACAAGTTTACAATTTATTACAACAGGGTCTACCGCAATATAGTTATGATGCAAAAGAATGAAAGCCAGCCTAATGTTTGTCAAATACAAAAACAGGAGGACACTAGAAGGAACCTACGGGGAAGTATATTTTAAGACCGAAACAGGAGACACGTCTTTACACCAAGGGTTGTGGGAGTCTGAAACAAGTTTCCCAACCTTGCTGTTTAAAGTTATGACCTGGGAGACTTTAAAAAATGACTGTCTGAGATTCTCCAGTCCATCTCAGATCTGTGTTCTTTATTATATAAAGCAAATTTAATGTTACAATAATTCGCCTCCAAAGAAAAAAATATAGTAGCATGATTTCAGGTGGGTAGCTGTGTCAGCATGTGTAGGCTGCAAAGGAACAAGTAAAAGGTTTATTCCATACTGAAAAGAGAAGAAAGAAAACACAATGTTTTGGCTGTGGAGCCTTCTTCAGGTGTAAGAAAGATTGGCCTGCCAATGGACTGCACTATTGTTTTTGGAATATACCTATTACTTGCTCCTTTATGGTAGAATTATGCCCATTACAATTTACAGGCCTTACAGGTTATATAAGAACATAAAACAAAACAGTTTAATCATTTGAGGTTTCTCTGTTGTTCTGTGCTGCCTCAATGGAATAAAATTACACACTGATAAATATCTCACAGTGTTTCACCAGCATGGAAAGCTGAAAACACCAACAAAAAACACAAAGAGATAAATAAATGCTGACATTAACCGTTTTCACATTAGTCTTGAGCTACAGCAACTATATCTGATGACACTTCCTTGTTTATATCTTTCTGCATGGATATTTACACAAAGGATCTTCCAAAGAATAGGTTCAAGTGCTGCACCCAATGACCTGTCCGAAAGAGAATTTGGGTTTATCTCCTCCAGTAAAAGGTCTTCCTTCTTTTATCTAGGATCGAAGACAGTAAAAGCAAGAATTAGAAGCAAATTGACTAAAAATTATCTTCATCTGTGATTTAAACTATGGCTTTTTTTGCTGTTATACACATGGTAAGTGGAAAGTGTGAGAAGGTGATTTTATACTGTTATCCTCACTTTCGAATAGTGATTGAATAAAGGGGGAAAAGAGGAGGGAGACACGTTCACACCTTTCTCCTTGTTAAAAGAATTCTATGGAAACCTATTGCATGTGGAGACATTCATTCACATGTAACACAAATATGTAGTCGAAGGCTAACAATAAATGAGTGTATTCTCCCACCTGCCTAATAGAACAACCTACTGTTCTTCTACCAATGCTATCAGAAACACTAACCTTGAAACAATCAAAGTGCATGTAAATCAAATTAAAAGATCTTCAGACAAATGTCTGATAAAAACAAGAGATGTTAATTTTGCATAGACGCAATGTTTTAATAAAAGAAATTCATAAAAACATTTAATTCTCCAAATGTCAAATCCTCCATTTGTTTTTCTAACAATAAATTAGTAGATAACATTTACTTCAACTTTCCTTCTATACTTTCCTATGTAGGTAAAAGATGAAAAAACATCAGTTGCTGCAGTCTTGAAATGTTGTTGTTCACTCAGTACAATGCCCTGGTTTCTTTGTGAAACTCCTGGCTTGTGTGATTTTGTGGTTTAGGTTTTAGGGCATTTAGATTTTCATTAAAGTCTAAGATGAGGGGAAAAAATGATGACGCCCCTAGTTATATAAAACATGTTTACAGTACATGAAAAGTTGAACGTATTGTATGGAAATTTGTGCCTTTCCTTCGGGAGTAAGGTGGGAACCACAAGGTGAAATGTTATCTCCAGTTTCTGCGCCTCCAGGCAAAGCTTAATTTTGCATAGCCATATTTTTGCGTTGACAGCTGAACTAAACCCTGGCCAAGAAAAAGCAGGTAACAAACACTGGAAGTGTGGGAACAGCCTCTTAAGGAGAATCTTTGACCTGGGGCCAGAAAAAAAGGTAAAAAAATTGTGGAGGTGGTAGTGGTGAGAGAGAGAGTTAATGAAGTACAGCACTCTGTGAGGACATGTGGAAACACCCCCATACACTTAAATGATATATACATTTTATTGTTGTCATAATCACAATATATCCCAAACATTTGGCATATATTAACTCCAAAACCCTTCAAGACTTGGCTTTTTATTGGCAGGGCTGCTGAGTGCCAACGGCATATTGCATTGTTAATAACTTTGAAAGACAACTCTCGTGGATAAATGCTCTAGTTATAAATGTACCATTTTATAGGCAGAACGTCTGTGGAACAGCAAGGCTTGTAAGAGAATATTTACAAGAATGACCGTTTTGAAAGAACATACAGAGTGTGACTTTGACTATAGCAGATCTAGAACGCTGCTCTGATCCCTAAGCTTTCTCATTTATTTTTTGCTCTTTGTGAAGTAGTCACCCACAGGTGACTTGAGTGCAGACCAACCCAGCTAACGCCCTGTAACATAAACCTAGTGGGTGTGGAAAAAAGTAGAAAAATCCCCCAAACAGATGCATTCTGGCAGATGTCCACTAGCGATACTATTCACCTGTGAAAGGATGTGTGCTGTTAGCGTTGTCTCCCTTAACCCACTAATCTCAGTTTAGCACAGGACTTATTTTGCTGAAACACACAGCTGCCAACACAGCATTCATATTTGTACAGAACTGAACAGAGGAGAAAAAAAGTAACAATTGCCTACTGATAAATTTCTATGCCACGTTAAGAACACCAACACAGTTTTTCATCTGTACACTAAAACAAACAGTAACTTTTATGGTGATAATTCTCTTTACATTAGACAGTTAGTGTGTTAACTGGCAGAAAACAATTTAGTCGTAGAATCCCTTTCATTCAATATGAAGCTGCACAAATCCTCCAAAGTATAGGTCTGGTGTTACAATCACTAACAAACCAACCAAAATTCTATATTACTTCTGTGTAGGTGTGTTCTTTAAAACTATTTTTAATTAAAAATTATAACAGTAAACCAACACATTGACAGTGCCCTCCAGACTTATTAAAAAACATCATATAGCTGAATGAGTTAAGGATTGTATAATATGTCTCTTTATAAATTCTAATTATGTTATTGCTGTAATTGTAATAGGATTGCACAGAGCAAAGTTATTTTTGTCATAAAACAAACCGAATTCCAGAAAACAAGAGGGTCACCTTTACTCAGATCTCTAAATATTTAAATAAAATTAAACCAAAACAAATCAACAATCATATTATGCTCTTTGGAAGTACGAAGGAAGCCTCCAGAATTACAGCATATAGAGGCCTCCGTAGGATATACAACTCTCCACGGGATTGGAAACAAAAGGAAGACTAGGGCAGTTTTAAGGAACACAGTCTTTTTCCAGATTCATTTTATGAGTTGTGGGACAGGTGACAGGTCTGTCTTGTTCTCAGTCCAAAAAATTAGGTTTTGTTTAAAGAACCATTCAATCAGCTTCTCATGTCTTCCTGGAATCCAAATATGGGCTCTATGTGGATGTCCCACAATATCTTGTTTTCGTTTGTATCAATATGACTCTCTATCGTACAGTAAACATGCAGTATATTTTACTCTGCATTGGCATGTGATGTAACATGTTCAAATATGTTCAGTCTGGTGCACCTTAAAAAATAGTTCCAAATGTCCTGTTTATGACAACAGAGCAATGAACAATTAAGGAGGTCTTCAGAAAAAACAAAACATACTTTCTCTTAAATGGATATTCAACAGTTGATAAAATATGCATTCTTTATGCAGACTTGAAAACTTGAAAACTTGAAGACTTGAAAACAAATACTATAGATTACCATGGTACAAGAAAATTGAATTGTAATAAAGTAAAGTAACATAATGGTAAAAACATGAGAAATTGTGGACAGTAAATGAAGGGTATTGACTGTAAGAACCATGAAATTCAACAAAAATGTAAATTCACTGTTGCAAGTATTCAGAAGTGGTATAATGACTTTTGCATGAGAAAAAGAAAGAAACTGTTTACATGTTTTTGTTTTGACTGAACATGTTAGTCCTAGGCAATTTTCCCACAGTTGCTGGGTGATTTTCAAAGTCAATTTGCACCTAATTAAAAAAAACTGCAAAGGATTTTATGCACAAATCTAGCAAAGAAGGACTGGTAGATAAAAGGATTACAAAGCAGCATTTTGTCACTTAGTTCTTGAACTGTAGTTGAATGTTTTGGATGGAAAGATGGAGCGATATTTTTTCCACAGCAGCATACAACTTTTCAAGTTCCCTGACAGTCAGTTTTCCTAGAAAAACGCATGAAGAGACGAACCCATTGACTTCTCTGAATGGTTCTCAATGCCTTTCAATTAACCCCCGTGACATGTTTCTCACGATTTCTGTATCAGCTCTATTTGCACTTTACAACAACAACGTATATTTCCCACTAGAAAATAAGCTTCAATCAATAGGGACTTGATAAACACTTGATAATCATAGACTGTGCTGGCAAGAAAAACATGCTTGGATTCCGTTAACACCTTCAGTTATTGTTTTTAGTAATGTGGACATTCTAGATGGATGAGAACAAGATTTGTTTTGTGTGCTCCTTATAAATAGCCGTTTGTTTGCTTTGAGATTTAGGAAACTCTGTGAGAAATCACCTTTCAAGCATTTTTCTTATCATGCAGAGCAAGAAAGATGGCCATTTGCGAACGCAGATGTTGATTAAAAAAGACTAATAGATCTGCATTATTATTTTACGTTTTAATTAGTTTTGTTTTCTTTGAAAAGAAAAACAGCATCCAATGTAATTTCCATATGAATTACAGTGGCCTGACAGTGGGTACTGCTTCCTCACCTCTTTCTAGGGTCCAGAGTTCCATTCTGGAATGGGCAGCCTTCCAGAATATATTTTATAGAATATATTTGATGTCTTTCATGTTTTTTCCATGGTTGCTCTGCTCTCCCACCTCCCAGAAACCTGGTGGCTGGGGTAATTGATATTTCCATTATGTATGCAAGTATGTCATGTGATGGACTGGTGTCCCATTCAGAGTATAGTTATTCCCTGTATCTTATGCTTCAAGGATAGGCTTTGCTGAGACCCTTACTAGGAAATAAGGAGCTTTCTGATAATGAATGGGTTAAGTGGGGTATCTTAGTGTTTAATTGGTTATAATACATGGGAAAAAGCCCTAAGATCACAAATACAAGACTGTAAATTGGTGTTGCCTCTTAGAGCAGAATCTCAGCTGTCTAAAAACTGCTTGGAGAATTTAGAACTTGTTTAGTGCTGGTAAATATTTTTTTCACAAACCTAGAACAACAGATGTTTCAAGAAACCATGTGAATCATTTAAGCAGCGAGGATTGGAGATCCCCTATTTATTTTATTAGAGCCACATCTGGAGAGGCTTTTTAAATTCTGCCCTGCTGCTATCAATGAGAAAGTGCCACAAACTCTCCACTCCCCAACTCGTACAACAGAGGGTTTTTAACTTCCCCAAACAATGGAATTATAAAAAGTTTGAATATCCCAGTTGGCATGAATACTCATACTGGGCATGCCTTGGTTATCAGTCCTAGCAGCCCACAGTAACATGAAAACAAACTCTCCCCACTAACACTGTGGGGGTCCAATCACACAGGCTTACTGCACTCATCCAATGGAAAAGAAAACAGAATTTAACATTCCTGCCGCATCACCCAAAGCTAGAAATGTTGTTTTGCATCACCTCCTCAACAACACAGCACAAATGACTGCTGTCTTTTGTCCACATTGTCTCCTTGAAGTCAGAATTCTTTAGCTCAAAAAGTAAAAAAAAAATGCTCTCACTTTCTGAGAAAATAATTTGTTTAAATTTGAGCTAGACAGTCCAGGAAGTCTATTGGCACTCTGCACACATTGATAAACACTACTAGGTTAATTCCTAGTCTGGCATTTTGAAGTAAAGATGAAAAACTATTTGTATTTTTATTTCTTTTATTGAGATAACAGCATTATTTTAAAAAGTAGTATTCTATAGTATTCTAGCATATAGAGTAACCCATGGGATACTAAAATATCTTTCAAAAAAGGATGAAATGTTATGTAGTCTGGCTCAGCATTTACTACAGTTTTATTTCTTCATTTTTTTATCTTTGGAAAAACCCAATTAAAACAATGAAATAAAATGTGGTTTTTATCAGTGCTTGGCAAACACTCCCTACTTGAGGCGTAGTCCAAATCAGACTGTGTACTCTGGAGAGGACAAAACCATACTGACTGTGATTTCTATAAGAAAGCAAACAAAAATCTCCTCTGTTTTTCTTTTTTGGTCTCTTCTGTTTTCTTTACAATTATCAAGGTCATACAGCAAATCTTTTATAAACCAGAAATTCCATCTGGTTAAATTTCATTTCTGGAGGGGTTAGCCAGCACGTTTATGAATTCCCATGGTATGAGAATTCACATGGACTGTTCTTCACATCTTTGACTGTTTTTGCAAAGTGTGCACTAGTCCCACACGCTGCACCTGAAGGTCTTGTCCAGTATGCCCCTCCCTCCACATCACAACACCCACCCTGAGAAACAACCTGCCAGTTCCTAGACTTTTCCCACCCTCTCCTTCACAACCAAGGCCTGCAGTGAAACAGTGACTGGGGAAAAGCCAACAATAATAGCCAGTTCCTTTAACTCCCTTCCTTCCTTTTAACTGGACATAAAACACAAACTGACACACACACACATATACACACACAGTGATACACATGCTACCAAATTAGTTCATTTTTTTCTTTGAGTGTCAGACATAGAAACCAGAGGTTTATGGGAAATGAAATCTTTCACCACTCTTGTTGCCAAGCCCTGTTCTTGGGCTGGTTTGGGGTCAATTCGAATAGAGGACACTTAAAAAGATATCAGCTTCTAAAATAAACATCTCCAGTTTACATTTTTGCATTCACGGAGGGGGGGGGAATGGAGTCACAGCTCATTCCATTGTTGTGGAAACCATGACTTTCAAGCTTTAAAGAAAAAAATCATTTCCCCTTTCTGCTCTCAAAAATCTTTGTTGACTTCCATCTGTTGGAACAAAAGCACATGGTCACATAAATGAGGCTTTTTAACCGAAATACGAGTGGCAGAAAAAAGACACTATATTAGCAGGCTCATGAGGTTTAACATCAGCTGGTGGTCTTTAGAAAATACTTCATACATTAGGTTCACATTCTGAGTCCCCCTGATGCGCAGTATATTTACAAGAGAAAGTTTGCATAAAAGCAAAGCTAAACACTTTCAGACTATTTCTCTGGATCTTATCTTGTGAACAAGACAATACAAACAAAAGTAGAGTAAAATCTAAGCTTGAAAAAAGCAGAAATACATAATAGCTTGGTTTTTTTTGGAACCTGTTTGTTTGTGTAGCATTGCAGTCAAATGAGCATAGCGTCCTGGGTCATTTTTACGCTATCAGCATTGCCACACCAGCGTGTTAAAGAATGATATCAAGACACAAGTTCCATTCCCATGGCAGGGGAATGGATATTCGGAAGCACACTATCTGGTTTGGAGCCAGTTTTTCTGCCCCCAAACTTATCTTAAGCATGAGGTTCATGTCTTATCCTCACAGCTTATCAGAACTCAAGTTCTCATGAAATTGAAAAGCCAGATGAATTTACCATTTTTTTCTCTTGAGAGATGCTATAATTCGTAAAAGAGTCATTTCTAATTTTGTAGTCCAGATCCAAACACAGACATCTGTGAAGTAAACTATATAATGGGTAGTAGGAAAACTATTTTAAAGATCTAACTCAAGACACTGTTTGATGTAAGAGCTAATGAAAAGAGAAAAGGCATCAAATTCGCTTGTCAGTAATGACACATGACCACCTGTTTTGAGTCACTAGGAAAAGCATTGGAAATCCTTCTTTTTCATTCATAAAATGTTATAATCTATCCTGGTAGTATAGATTCATCTCTAAACTGAAAATTAAAAGGAGTTGTCTTACACACACCTGGTAATTTTTTTTTAATATTTTTGGAAACATACATACTATAAAGTAGGAACTGAAGTTCTGGTAGTTAATTTTAAGTTCAGAAGTGCGGACAGTGTAAGGTTTCCACACTCACTCTTTTGCATCTCATAAAGAAGTATCCAATATATCACCTTCAAAAGAAAAAGTATAGAAGATTATGGGTTCACATTCTGCCTGGTGCACTGATGTTTTACTTTAGAGCAATGTACAGTACTTCACTCAGATGTGCTGTCCAAGAAGTCTTTGCTAATGGGACAATGTTGTGAATTGGCTTACCTATTTATAATAGTTTTTTAATTCACTATTTCAGCTTCAGTCCATAACAGTCCATAACAAAGTTTTGCTTTGGGAAGGTATTCATCCCAGTACTAACATTCCATAAGTGTTGAAATACCTATACCCTGGGGGAGCTCCCTCACCATTCTTCTCCATTTATGCAAAGTACAGTATAAAAGATATGCAAATATTGAACTAACACTAACCTGAAGACATAGTCTTCAGTCTAAAGACTTGACAGGCATTGGACATTTGATAATAGATCATTTGCTCATAAGGACACTGACAGATTATATTTGCATAATATCTGTTGGCAAATTTCAGACTCATCCAGAAAGGTAATTTGAAATACCATTCAAGCCTCACACCCCTGCATTTAAACACAAAGAAGAAATCAGATCTTCTTTATTTTTTTACCACACCTAAAAGTATAATTCACTTCATAAAGTTTTAAAAAGTCCGACTTAGTTGTCTTAGAGAAAAATAATATGGATCCATGTTTATTCCTTATACTACCATATCACAAACTGCACTGAAGCTTCAAATTGCATTATTTTTGCAATTTATTCAAATACAACTGAATACTTAACGTGGCTGTTTTATAATAACAATAACTTTATTTATAGAGAGCCTTTCCACACCAAGGATGGTGCACAAAAAAATGAAATGACAAAGAAAGAAAAAGAGAAAAAAGACAATAAAAATAAAAGGAAAAAAAAAACAAGAATACCAGATATAAGGTAATCAGACATAGGCCCTAGTAAGAAGGTGAACCTACACCTTAGATTCGCTTTATGGAGTTTAGGAGTAAGTTTAGATCCTAATCTCTTACACATTAATTTAACTGTTTATACAAGTCTTGCACCCAGGACTTCCCTTCATGTAATCTCTCTGATACCCCCCCACATCATCCCAATCTACACCCTTGTAACAAAACACCCCCTCACTCCTCACAATAGTGGGGGGGGGGGTTGGGCTATTACTGAAACACTGGTTTAAACCAATTCTGGTTAAAGTCACCTTCTGTCTACCCGCACAAAGCAAACACATATCATTGGTTTCTCTCCCTGTCTTATAGCAGGCATCAACTTTTAAAACTAACAGGCAAAATCATTATCAGCATTTGCAACATGGAGAATTCTGGTTTACATCATGGCTCAGAACTTGAATATGAGTGAGAAATAACACATGGCCTCCCAAGCACTGCATTCCACTGGCCTTCTAACAGGTCTCAAAACCCAGATTATCTGGGAGAGCAAATCTGAGCAACCGCGGATTGCGGAGCTCGCAATCCTAGAGGGCAAAGTGCCACTTACTCCCATGCATTTCTGCCAGCCCTAACCCCAAGAGTCTTCCCTTTACTGCAGGACAGCAAAAGGCCGCATGATTCCCAAACTTACTCTTTCCAGATTTATTTAAAGATGTAAAGTGGACCCATGACCTTTGTCTTGCTTTGAGGTAAATATTTAGACAAATAGTCCACTACTTGGAAAACCTCAGACTTTCTCTATGACAAGGAAATATCTCAGCCTGATGCCATGTTATTGAACACCATATGAAAAAAACTGAATTTACTATAACTGTAATAATAAATAACATGTAATAATTGTGAGCATAGGCCGTGCAGTTTCACATTTGTAAGGTGTATTGAATTGATGGTGTTCCAGTGCGTTTCACCCACAAGCAAGTTAGTTGCTTGACGTCTGAAAACCACTGTTTTAGGAATCAATGGCTTGTGAAAGTAAGGTCCTTGCAATTTCAAAAAGCTGAATAATATAGTAGAACAAGCCTGCCTATGGTGAATGTGTTTAGCAAATAGCTGTTAAACACAAGTGAGATAACTGACCCACACAGATTGTCAGCCACACTTACACACTGGCAAAACTCCAAGCCTAGAGTCTGTGAAGAATCTACACGCCCAGGCATATCTCTCCAAAGCATTCCTAGTGCCCCTTTAAGAATAATAAAGTGTGAGTGATTCACAAGTGCCCAGTTGTTTAACAGGAGAGAATGAAATTAATGTTTGAGAAAAAAAGGCAAGTCGGCTCTTGTAGTTCCTATTATCAGCCTCTCTCGCCTTCTTTGTAAAATAATTAGAGGTGAAACTTGACAACATGCTCATTTTAACACCTAATCTGATCTGTTTTTAGAAAGGACTACAAATGGTCACGGATATTCAAATCGCTTTATCAAATATCTGTATGGTCCAGATAAGGACATGTGATTGATGTACTAAATGCTCTGCCTGGCGTGGACTATAAATTGTGTCACCACCACATTGTGTTTTGTGCTAGTCGTCTTTGCCTTAAAATGCATTTTTTACACAACAACAGAGAGAAGAATAGTAGTCAAGGTCGATATGAAAGCAAAGCGTAACATTCACCAGGGCAAGTTTTGCGGTCATATCCTCTCCCAAGTTAGCACTTTGGATTTTATGGTTCAGAGCAGGGATCTGCAGCCAGCAATCTGCAGACAATCAAGAATTACCCTCCACAGTGCCCCAGAGAATCTTTACACCCAAGTTCAGTGGTGTTTAAAATCAACACTCATACACATTGAATCTGCTCTGCCATCGCTAATTGGGACATGGTTTAATTGTAGATATTTTCATATTTTAGAGTTAATTTCAGCACTGTCTATGATGATTACAGATTATGATTTGACTCAATGTTTAAAGTGGAAGGTTGCATTTTAACACAATCAGATACACACACTAATTTAAACCTTCACAGCCTATGACACCTATTTTGTGAAGTATTTTAATTTAAGATCTTAAAAGGTTGATATGCTACAATATTTTAGGCATATTAAAACCATTAAAAAGAGCAGCATCAGGATGTGAATATTTGTCTTTTAACTCAGTCAGGTAATGGTGTTGGTATCCTGTTTTCAACCCTGATGGGCAGAGTAATTTTATCTATAGTGGAGTTAGAAAAGAACCAGCACATTTACTTTAGCAGGAAACATTATTTTAGTTCTCCATAGATAGTTGTAATGATCCACATTGCTACCATTGAAAAAACACACAGAGCACAAGTTAAAAGTACAGTTTATTTTTTAAAATATTGTGAAGTACAGTATCTTACCTATGTCAAAGCACACATAATGTAAAAAATGAATGAAAAGATAATAAAACTACCTGTCCTTTTTCTTGATTGAAAAGTACTCAAACATTACCTCTGATTATATTCTGCTTTATGAATGAGCAGCTCTTCAAAACTCATTTTTAATATATGTTGATCCTGTCTGTTCCAGATTCGACTGCCTAATAAGCCTCAAGCACCCCTTCCTTTTTTATCTTTCTGTCTCTTTATTTACTGGACATTTATTACAAACTCAAGGTTTATGGTCACACTTTTACTCTTCCTGGAAGTTAAAACGTATTTAAGATTACAAATAGAATTCTCTCCAATGAAGTGCTGGCAAAATTGAAGAAAAATAAAGCTTTCGTTTGTTTATTAGCCCAGCTCCAAGGAGGACTATGAAAGACAGCAGGGGTAATTATTTTGAATTTGGTGTAATTAAGTAATTATAGGCTGATTTGTAGGTGCCTTGTGCTTCTTTCCCATGGTTTGGTTGCTGTTGTGGTGAAGAAGGTGATTAGAGAGAGAATTGGGTCTCTTATCCACTGCTGAGCTCCCTGAGAGGCTATAAGACACAATCTAAAGACATGTTTTTACAAGACACTCCCAACACCGGGCTGATCTGCATGACAAAAACCCTTCTCTGCTTTGTAGTAAAAAAAAAAAGTCCAAGGTAACTGCTCCTTCCATGTCTCATAATCAAAAACATGTACCTGCAAAACGTTTTTGGTAAGTACAAAACATAATAGGAAAATATTTTACAATGGTGTCTTTATACTTGTCTGAAGGAGGAAATCCAATACAAAACAAAACAGAAGCTTAGTTAAGTATTAAAACAGAGTCCCGCAATGTCTCTCTTGCATCCACTATTTGTGTAACTGCAACTGAGACTAACCCCCAAGGAAGGCTTAGTTTTAAAAAATTGCATCGCACAGTTGACATGTAGAAATGAAACTGCTTATTAGATTAACCACAATTTTTTTCAGGTTTTCTGTACCTGAAGAAAGACTATAAATTTGCTGTACAGAATATATTGCTATTCACTGTCCAGAAAATCCTTGCTACTCAGTGTTTGTGTAAACTAAAACAACATTATTGCTAGTACAAGAAAAACTATATATATATATCACCTACAGCACATTTGCATACAAGTACACAGGAACTTATTGTATCTGAAATAAGTATTTGCTGTTTTGCTATTTTCATCCCCTGTGCTCACATGGGTTTTTGCTGTGTTTCCTCCCACCTTTCAAAGCCGTGCAGGTTAAGTTTAAACTATGTTAACATTGCCATCCAAACCGGGGTCTGATCTCTGTTCCTATGTGGAGGGGCGCACAACAAAACGTCCGGTGACGTGTTGCAGCCCTAATACATTGTAAACAAGCAGGTTTGTGAATACATCTCTTCTAATCCAAAATAAATATTGCTTTCAATTTCAAAACAATCTGTTGACAAATACTACTTGTTCACTCTGCATGCAGATCACCTTGAAACATTTTTGCAGTGAAATATCTGCTTCACAACCTGGTCTTATTTGCTCATTATATTAATCATTATGGTAACTAGTGATCAGGAAGTGTTGTATCACATCAGAATTTGTGGAAGCTCGAATGTGAGTTTGTGACAACGTGCTGACTTACAGTACTTTCACAAATGTTTTTGCTTAATTAGTAATGTAAATGCTTAATTATTTAATGCCGACATTGCGGATTGTGCGAGCCCTTCCCTGTGAATAGCAGGGACCGCAGCCGCCAGGCTGATGGGTAATTTCCCTTTAGCTCAACTGGCTGGGTCCCTCTTGAGTGATGCCGGAGGCCCGGGTTCGAGTCCCCAGTGGTGGGGGGCCGACCTGAGGCGGCAGTGGCGAGGGCACATACCCACGTGAACCCAAGAGCGCTACAATTAGTCAATTAGTAATTTTTTTCTGTAATGTAAACAAAATTATTTTGTTATTGAGATTTAATAACCGGTCTGCGAATTTAGGACTGCAGTTCTCTTTTAACTCTTTACTTGTCCATATCCTGTTCTCTGTCTGGGATAACACTGACAGACTAATTTGTTTAGTATAATAAATTCTGTTATACTATTCTAAATTTGTCTGTGTCACAATAATTTTATTGAATTCTCATTCATTCTAGTAATTGGTGAGTAGGGAGTTCCCCATTTCCAACTGACTTGTAGTCACAATGCCAGAGAAGGCAGAACTGTCTTACATGTTCTTATATGTGTTAAAAGCAGGAATGAGAACACAGTTTCATCTCCTGTACATGACTGACAGGTAAATGTATATGCACACACATAATTCATTGCAAGTGCTGCTCCTATCTCCTGCCCTAAACTGGAAAAGTGTTCTTTTTAATATCCATGAAGAGTGGACCTCTTCAGAATGAGCACTGAAACAAGTGGAAAACTATGGGGGAGTGCCTTTAAGACTGGGAGCATGAGACAATTCTTTAATCACAGAGTTGTGGGAGTCGGGACAAGCTACTCAGCCAAAGCTCAACTTCCTTCAAGAAATAGTTTAACAAGATTTTATGATAACTTTGCCACCCACAACCCAATGCAGTAGATGGGTCAAATACTCTCTATGATGTATAATATCTCTTATGCTCTCATTTACAACATATGTGCAGTTTAGTTGTAGTGGTAAATACAGTTGTGAAAAATCTCTTAATGCTTGTTTTCACTCATAAAACTAAATATCTGCCTTGATTAACTGTTCACATTGCTAGTGTCTTTTAAGATAACTCCATACCTCTGTGATTATGGTCAGTGAAAGCATCCCAGTTACAAAGAAATACATTATATCTCAACACAAGCAAGAATCTTGATTTTCTTTCAGGTAAATAAGAACTGTGAGGCGTTTCAAGCTGTCTTGGTCCAGTATCTTATAAGCTGAGTTTTCTATCAAAAAGCAAAAAGCTTAGGAATTGCCTATAGTGTTTGGTAGACTAACCATGTAAAATGTTTATGTTTTTAATTTCAATACATCAATAAAAAACAATTTAGCATTTCCAAACTCTGTCCTAAATAAAGAGTTACTTATGTTAATTAATGTTGGCAAATGTGACAGAAGTTTATAACTTCATCTATGCTGCTTAAAAACTACAACACATATCTCACTTTGGAGAACCGCGGTACCATGAGCTGTGCAGAATTCACCAGTTCAGATAAAAGCATTCGTCTTCACTGCACCATAATGAGAGACGGGTTTGGTGTGCCAGAGGATGTGGGGTGTCTATCTGCACAGCCTAAGATATAAGTTAGATGGGCAACTACAGAAATTGAAGCCAATTGAGGACAAAAACAAAACCCCAGAGAAACAAAAGAAAGCAGGATTTGATCCCAAACATTTTTCCTGTTTGTGACCTTCATCACCCTGGCCACAAGCCATTATCAGGTGTCCCAGAAAGCTTAAGAAGGAGACATTTTTTGTGATTTAAATCGCCCCATGATTTATCTGAAGATACTGTATATAATAATGCAATTTTAGAATGCTCCAAGCATTATACACATACTGTAATGCACTTTAGAGATTTAAAAAGAAAAAAAATCCCAAAGTGAACCAACTCAGTAAAACAAAGAATAAAAAGTGGACAAAAATGCCGTAAAATAACCTGAAGTAGGACCATTCAAGGCCTTATTCATCTTCAGTGCAGGTGGGCTGGTGAGCATTAACATCCACTCGTTCACAGTGAGCCAGTGTAATTTACATACAACAGAATTTGTGTGCTGATACAGAGTACTGTTAGTTAGCATGGTCTTGTCCAGATTATTTTAAGAAATCTCTTTTGTATGTGTATCATAATATCAGACAGACAGCCATAAAGTGCAGAAACCATAGCACTAGAATCTGATTTGGTTTTCAAGTATAAGTGTCATCGGCATATATCTGAGAAGTACGTTCATAGTCTGTGAAACATCCCAAGTAAGTATGTAGATGTCGGAATTAAAACAGATTATATTTTCAAATGAGTTTCATAATTGATTTCACTGTAGCTAACTGCAGAATTACTGCTACAGTACTTCATATTGGCTACTTATACATAATTTACCTTCAAATGTTGTGATCATGTTTTTGAAGCTCCTGATCAACGAGAATGAAAGATTGCTACATCACAAATTTGTTTTTTTCTTACTCTAACTAGACTGTTTTAGTCACAGTCAAATATGTCATAATGGAAAAGAACACTAGCCAGTAACTTTTCTGAATGTGACTTCTGAGAAGCATTGCAAACACCGCTGGGTTCCAGCTGCTGAGAAAACATTTACTTAACATCCCTGTTTTCTTATTTCCGGACTTGCAATTTAGTAACTTTTATGGTTACACTTCAAAGTTCCATTAAGAAAATGTTGTGAAGCAGCCGCCTAACAAGTCTGATTTCATTTTGACCTCAAAACCAAAACCCCAAAAGAGAAATTTGTGCCAGAGTATCCTTTCACACAGGATTTTGGACAAATCTATTCCTTTGATTTGGATAAGAGGGCAGATTTGTATTACAAAATAAAAAAGTGGATTTTTTCAAAACAGACATGTTTTCCTCTTTTCTCTTTTCTATTGTTTTCTTCGCTCATTTTCTATTGGCTGGTTGGGTTAAAGTGCTAGCCATGCTGAAGTTAGCACACGACAGCCATCCCTTAAGTTCTGACTGTTTCATTCTTTTAAAACAACAAACTGTGTGACCCATGTAGCCTTATCACCGACTTCCTTTTCTAAAACATTCTGAAGCCTGTAGACCACCACATCCTCTCTCAGAGGAACACACCAAAGCACAGACAGCAGTCCTGACAGCCCCAGCTGAGTAACCATGACAACCAACAATATCGAGGGAGAGTGTGGCCTGTAAGTCACTAGCTGCCAGCAGGCCAAAAAGTTAAAAACAATCAGAGAAGTGTGTGCAAAAAAAAAAAGGATAAAGAAGAAAAACCATTCAACACAAATATCTGCAGATCTTTTTACCCTGTACCAGTTTCCAAACAATTGTGGCTTAATTTGCTGTAGAATATTTACTTAAGTAAAATAAGTAAAGTAAAAACGAAGTAAGTAAAAGTATTACACCAAATATTAAGCAACACAAAAGACGTCTCAGAATTTAGCAAAGAAAAAACTGTGTACATATATAGTATATAAATATACATATCTTAAATAGACAGTACAGTGGAACCGTTAGTGTGAATATGGACTATGATATGGAAAAGTGTGTAAAAGAAGAACTGTGGTAAGCACAAATTTTTCTCATGCCCCCCTTTATATGCAGTTTATTAGGTCTCCTGATAGTGATGAAAAAACACCACTTTAAAATGTGACTTCACAGTGTGGTAAATTCCTAGAGAATTAAACCCATAATGTAAATGGATATCTGAAACCTTCACTTCAGTGCAACTTCATCCTTTAATCCTGACAGCTTTAATGCTAATCCTTTTTATTACACTTACACCCAGGTCAAGGGTCAGCATCCACAAACCAAACTAAATATAGGCATTAGAATTGTGAGCCATTTCAGTAAGGTATTGTTTAACGATGAAATCGTATTTATGTCTGTTGCTGCTTTTATGACAGGAATATTGAAATACATAAAGTTAAACATGGTCTTCACAAGCATGCTGCACTGTGGTCTACTTTAATAGCTAGAACAATGTAGCTGTGGTCACTACTTAATTACCCTTACCCAACTCACATTGCTTTAAAACAGCTGGTTTACAACAGCAAGTACAGCCCTTTAAATTCAAATTTCATTTTAATTTGGTAACCTTCAGCATTTAACAAATAATCATCAACAAATACCTTGTTCAATTAAATGCACTTTGTATCCAGCCATGTTTCCAAAAAAGCAAAAATGTGCAAAGATTTCAAAGTTTGTTTTACATGTTTGTAATAAATGAGTATTGAATTATGCATTTTGAGAAAACTCTCCAATGAGCAGTAAATAAGATGCAGTTACAAATCCGAATGTCGGTCAGAAAGTATAACAACAATGTACAAAAATATGTTGTACAAAACTAATTATATGTTTAAAAATTAATAAAAATGCTACCAGTAATAAAAAAGTAAATATTATGTTTGTGAATGGAATGTATACAGAAACCTAGGAAATGTTTTCCCAGATGGAAAATGTGGGGTCTTATTAAAAGACCTAAATTAAGTTATGTTAAACCTACATTTAAAAAACATTTTTTCTTCATTATGTATGGTAATTCATAAGACAAAATCCTAATTTTATCAATGGCCAAAAGAAAATCAATAAAAGGTTTGTCTGTTAAAGTAAAAATTCATTATGTGTTTGTCGGAGTGTGATGGATGTCTTGATCCTCACAGCCGTCAGCGTGAGATGCAGCTCCATTGTGACACTGGTGCTGGGTGCTGGTTTTGGGATGGAAATCCAGAAGGAGTTCATGTGATGGCTCATCACCTCCAGGCCTCTTTGATGTGGCTCAGAGGTCTGAGGGCACACTTTGCACGGCAGTGTCACCAGAGTGCCAGAGCGCTGGGAGAATGGTCAGTTACCGTGGGCATTCCTGAAACAGCTTCCTGAATGCGTTGCACCTCCAGAACACCATGGTGAGAAAGATTAGCGCCAAAGGTGTTTCAGGAGGAAGCAAAGCCTTTAACAGGGAATGAGGTCAGCTGTCGGGGATGAATGGAGTGGGCAGTCAAAGAGATAGCAGAGGATAAATGATATAAGATAAGAGACTGGGCTAAGAAGCGGGGGTTGGTGGGAGAGAAGGACAATGGAGTTTAATACAAAGCCTTTGTTCATGTGGCAGAAAACTCCTTTAGGCCCTTATTCAGTGTGTGGTGTGGCTGGTTTGCTCTAAGACCACCTACATTCTACACAACTCTAAATTTCCAATGAAGATTAGTGTCACTGTGCTCAGTAAGTAATTAGTTTATATCCAGTTAAGCTGGTGCAAAAGCATTGTAATGTTTCACTGAGATGATAAAAAAAACAAGTTGTAGTACTAAACAATACCAAAAACTTTTAAGCTAACTTCATGGATGTCTACTTGAGTTATATTTATTAGCAAGTTCTTGAAGTCACATTTTAGAAAGCCTACTCTTTATTTATTGCCAGCTAACAAGTTTAATTTCACGTCTACTGATAGGTTAGATTCAAACCCAGCATTTCTGCTTTCTGTGTTGTGTTATGATTGGACTCATGTGGTGCTTGTGATTCCAGAACATTTTAGGAGTCGTTAAAACGTCTTAATCCATGGCTTTGCATGAAAAGACCTCTTGTTAAGATAAAGTCAGAGTGGTTCTGGTAAATTTTATCTGGCGTTTCGGGAATACTTCCCCTTGCACAAAAAGAATGTACAAGGTATCCTTTCAAAACACGCATACAACAACATGGCAATTGGGGCCCCATAGTTTTCCCGCCTTGCTGTTCTTTAACTAGATAGAGCCATAACCATAAGGACAATCTGAGGTGGAAGCTGTGTAGCTCTGCCAAACGCACGTCAGTTCAGGAAGGCCTTATGAGAAAGTGATTGGCCAAAACTTATAAAGCAGGAAGGGCCGTAATTTATTTCCCCCGATGTCAAAACGTGAGTGTGGTGTGTGCGTTTGATCTTTCACAAGTCTTTTCATCCTGCCAGCTTGGGGCGTCCGTTCCCCAACCTGGATGGCGAATGGTTTCTGCATTAGAGGTATCAATCATGTGTGGCTCCCCCTCTGCACAGTTTCATTTTACCTTGGTCCCATCTCCCCTGCACATCCTGCAATAAATACAACCCAAGGGAAGTTCCTCTCTATTTATACCCAGAGTAAGTTTCCTGACTTTCATTGCTTTCCATACTCGTTTCAGCACATGTACCCTGCCCTCACTATCGACCTACCATGGATCTCGAGAAAGATGTCTTCCGAATGCATGTGTCAACAATTTATAATTAAAAGATAAAGCACGGTTTTGGATTCTAGCATTTGAAAAATGCAGGAATTCTGAACTCAATATTTTGTTATTTCTATTCCCCAGACTGAACAAAATCAAGCACGCAGATGTGTAAACCCTAAAAGTCTCACAGAAGAAATATTCTGTTACACAATGCCAACAGCTGAAAAATATGTATCACAAATATGAATGAGAATTGTTAACATGGGCTTAGGAATCTGCTGCCGTTTGCATAGAAGCTAAACAATGGATTACACTTAGGCAGCCTTTAGTGGGATCAAAGATTTGGTTCAGCTTACCTTTTCCTGCCTATTGAAAAAGTAGTTCAGATGGGTAGCTGCGTCAGCATGTGTAGGCTGCAAAGGAACAAGTAATAAGTTTATTCCATACTGAAAAAAAAGAAGAAAGAAAACACAATGTTTCGGCCGTGGAGCCTTCTTCAAGAAGGTGCCTGAAAAAGGCTCCATGGCCAAAACATTGTGTTTTCTTTCTTCTTTTTTTAGCATGGAATAAACCTATTACTTGTTCTATTGAAAAGGTATACATTTAACAAATTCCACACAGGGGCTATACATTGTAATGATCAACCACACAACCCCACAACCTTAGTTTTAGTTTTTTTTAAAAAAATAGGTGAACATACAAATATCTATCACTCCTTTCAAAATTTAAAATGACAAATGCAATATGTTTCCCATTTTACACCATATACCAATGCTAAAAACAAGGTATAATGTGGTAAATAATCCCTTAGATGGATCAAAACCTTTAAATTATGTTTTGTCAGATACATACATTATAAATTAAAATTGCAATGGATTCGAAACTGTAAAGTAAATTGTGATAGTTATTAAAGTATTCTCATTACACAGAATTTGAGGGTCTTTTTGGCACTTTTTTCACATTGACATGGGACAAATGAACTGTGACTGTGGATCTACTACAAGAGTAGGTGAGTTCTGAGAATGCAAATTTGTCTCTTTAATCTCTCTGTTTATCAGGCTGAGACAATTAGCACAGTGCTAAAAAATGCAAACCTTTAGATTACAAGGTAAATGCTGCGTTATGGTGCTGTAATTTAAACTCGGTTGCAAATACAGACACAGTTCCTCTGCATCTGTACTCTTTGAATTGAGCCTACAGTCTAGTATTTTCATACATGGATAAATACTAGAGTGGACATTGTCTTGTTCCATTCTTGAAAACTCAAAGACATGTCTCAACATGCTTTCTAGTCACATCTGTCGTTAGCAGCTTTAATTTGCATTTGTAAAGGCAAAAAAGAGGGAAAAAGTTTTTTTCCTATGCTTGAATAATCAAAAAGACTTGATGTAGCTTACTGCTATTTGTCTCTCAGATTTAGCATGACAGTCTGATAGTATATATGCTGTACACAACTAGCAGTTACTATAATTTGACACACTGTAGTAAAGATATGTATTGTACAGTGTACTTAGGGAGTTCTAAAGAGGGTGGAACTGTGGGCTTTCACTAATATTGGCTAAATAGATGAGATCAGAACATAAAAGAGACATTATAATCCTGACACAAGCACTCAAATGGACACAGTTCTTTCCAGAAGGCAGAATTTATATAAGGTTTTAAATGACCAGCTTTAACATATGCTTTTCTTTATCCAAAAGAAAATCTTTCCACTTGGGGAATCCAAAATGCGTGAGCAGGAAAATCTTGTCAGAAGCGTGAACCCAGGGAAGGTTGGGTGTTTTATAAAGACAAATTAAATTAATATAGGACAATATTAGAATAAGGAAACTGGAATATGCCAACAGCATAATGAAGACGAGTCTAATTTTTATTTGGAAAATTGAGACTAAGGAAATGCACTACAGAAATTGTGTGTGAGACAGAAAACTGTGACACATATTGATATTTTGGAAAGCATGCTGGATACAGTGCACTAAATATCATTACTCACACAGAAATGTTGGAAATGCACTATGTTATATGGTGAGTGTGGCAAAAACAGTAGCTAAACTAAAAAAACGATTGTGGGAATGTGGAATAGGCTTGTTGTTGAAGCCAAAACCCCTGCTTCTTTTACCTAATGACTGAATGAGATCTTCAGATCAAGTAGCACCATCCTGGCACGCTGTGTTGCGCACTGGAATAGTCAATGGGAACATGTTCCCTCTGGTCTGGTGTGTATGTGTATCGGATTTCAGTGGTTCTACATGGATTTCTTCATACAGTGCTTTGAATATATAGCAATGGTGCAGTTTGTCCTTAGAAGTGTAAACTTGGAGCTAAGAGAGGCAGAGAATCACACCATGTCTTGTTGCATGATTACAGCAGCCAACAATTCTCTGTTGCCTTGTTGAGGAACTCTGAATATGATGAGCTTGGTTGCTGTCTGTATTAGGATCCACAATAACGGCTGGGGTCTACCAAGGATGGCTGCTTGCTGTAGTGTGTTTGAGCTCCTCCGCTTATTGCAAATGCCAGGAAGAGGCAGCTAGAGCTCTGTGCGGTCACAGACTTCAGCTCTTGCTGTGCCCAGATGCCTCAGCTGTCAGCACGAACGAGGAAAGAACATCCTCCTGCCTGAGCCCACAGCTATGATCGTGTTGTCAAGCACACGGTTGTGAATGCTTGATGGTCTTGTAATTAATGTACAATTGTCCGTCAATTATTTCATTGTGTTTATGCGCAAACATGGTTCACTGTGGGCTATAAGGACAAACCTTTGTAATATTTAGACACAGCAAGAAAAAGGCTAGATCTCACAGAGCTGACAGGTGAAGTGGCTTCTGAAATTAAGAAGGAGGTGAGTTTCTTTTGAGTGAAAATAGGGTACAGACTTTGGTCAGTGACATATTCTGAGAGGCTATAAACATGCCAGTGCCATGATTATCTAAACTTGGAGTCTGTAACTCTTGTCCTGGACAGCCAGGATTTATATTCCAGCTGAGCTCTGAATGACTTAACTGGATCAATCACTCTTGAAGAGGTGATCAAGCTTTCTCAGATCTCTGCTCACTGCCTCTAAAACATGTAGGACCATGTCTGTCCTGGACCAGGATTCTGTAAAAGTGCTCATAGATAGGATTTCATTCAGCAAATTGAGCAGCCACCTCCCCGTACTTCGGTTTTCTAATTATTACAAGCATATGAACAGAACCATGCACACGTCCGTATCTGTTGTACACTTCAGGCATCCAGTATCTAAATCTGCTAAACAGATGTTTTTCGGCTTTTCACGACAGAAAAGACTTCAAAAGTTATTGAGATGGGTTTCCATGGAGATTAATAAAGGCTCATACGCAAACCTGTAGGCCTGTGTAAGTGGAAATAGATAAATCAGGATGTTGAGCAAAGCAGATCAGTCTTACAACAAAAATACATGTATAAATATATGAATGATATGTAATCAGAACAGCAAGAATCTTCTAGTAGCCTTAACAGAGCACATTTCGAGGGCTGTGGCCTAGCACTGGCTATGGTTGACACAGGCTTCCTTGGCATTGTTGCCTGTCCCCCTTGACCACCAGTGTCAGTTTTGTTCAGAAAAAAAATCCTTGGGTAGCCATTCTCTAAAGGGCTTTCAAGCTGCTAGTCTGTACTGGGACAGGATTTTCATTCTCTTTGGTGTCCCTGGCCTTCAAATGACAACTGTTTTTATGAGCTGCACTGAGGTTGTTTTCTTCTTTAGAGATGGGGGGTGGAAGGACTGAGACTTGCCATGAAACAGCTATAGCCGGGAGAGACAGGGCATATTTGCTTCTTACAACACAATGAGGAGGAAAGAAACACAAATCCTGTTTATTTGTCCCCAGAAACCACCACATAAACATATTTCCTTTGGCGAACAATTCCAGCCTTCACATTCGGGGCAGGATTAGGGGACAGATAAAAATGGCCTACCTTCAGATAAGCCTATAATTAGTTTTTTGTTTTTGTTTTCCATCAGCATTTTTTAATGCTAGTTAGGATTAGAATAAGTCAAACCACAAACTGAAATTCTATACTAAATCAGTACTAGATAAACGTATTGGTTTAAACAAGGCAAATATAATGACCACTGGTGCCACTTGTGGTATTAAAAAAGCAGTAACTTTCTATGCACTTTCAATGACTACTGGTGTTTTTTTTTTAAAAAAACTGGCACGGACATTGCAAGATGTAAATTACAGTACACAATTTCATACTTTCAAAACAGCTGTGAACTGCTTCGTTTTGCAAATAAATCTCATTTAGAAACATCACATATCACAGCAGATCTGTGAACATTTGCAACAAACTATGAAGAGGAAGCTGACAACCAGCCACGCTATCACGTCTTCTTTACTTGTGACACAGCCAAATGTCTCAATGCTACAGTGCTGGGCATGACCACTTGCAGCATTTGGGCCAGAAGGACCTAAAAGAGATAAGGAATCTATTTATTCTGGGCTTGTATACCGCGACTGGTAGCGTCTCTGTACAAGATCAATATCCAATCCTCAATGTGCTTCTCTAGCGTGGGACTTCAATAGAGCGATGTGTTATATCCCATCCCCCAACCCCCACCCACAAAAGGACTCACAAAAGACTGAATACAGACTTCGGCAGCTGGTCCTGTCCTACAGGGTGACAAAAAAGGCCAAGCGTCACCTTAGCACCAGATGGCCAGCTGGAAACCAAACTCTGCCTCTCCATTGGTCAAGCAACAATCAAACAGGTTGACATGCTTCTGCAGACACCGTCCACAAAGGATGCAGAAAGAAGGGGTAGCGTAGAAACAGCAAAGCCCACTGGTAGTGCAAATTTTTCTTTACATGCTCATAAATATTTTTGCCAGATTGGAAGTAGATTTTTTGGTAACAGCTAAATGAAAGAGGTGTTTGCATTTCATTAAAATCACACCAGTGCTAAAAAATGAATCTTTTTAGTGTGCTTTAGAATTTATAGCAGCTAAGTGTCAACAGTTAGACCTTCTACAATCCCTTTTCCAAATTAATTAGATTATTTCTTCAGGGTTTTTTGCTAATTTCACAAACCTCTTCCCAATCTCCTAATCCCTTTTACATTATTATAAGGCATATAGTAATAAATTGTATTAATGCAAAAATAGACCTGTTAAAAACATGAATTGTATTTATTAATATATTCTTAGTGAAATATTATTGTAAGATTTTTTTTTAATCATTTAGCTATTCAATTAAATCCCAGAGCTCCAATAAACCTCTCATGGAGCACACTGTTTGGCACCCTAAATATTCCTTGAGGTGATAATCCCTATAAAATATGACACCTACAATTTGTTCAATTTATTTAGAATAGCTTTTGGAAAATGAAGAGAGTGAGAATAACTTGTTTCATTTAAGGCTTTGCTATTTATTTAAGTTGGTAATATTTAAAACAGTGTTGATAATTTAGTTGTTTTGCCAACTCACTTGAGCAAATGCTGCCATTAAAGGTGCAGTATTGTTTTCGCCTTGCTTTACTCTTTACTCTTGGGGAGCCCTCATTTCCTCAGCCTAAGATACTCCACATCTGCTAAGTGGGCCTCACACTTATCCTGGGGATAAAAACCAAGTGTCAAGATTTAAAAAACTACCCTCTGCTTGATAAAGAGGAATGCTAGCTGGCAGTCAGCCCTGGGCACAAGGCTAGCCTACCACAAAGAGCAACGCACTCTCCAAGCAACAGAAAAAATAGATATTTTTGAAAACATTGTGGCATATGGCACACACAGAAAACTGGAAGAGCAGACAGAGAATGGAAACTCTGAGATGGCACACAAATACTAGCTGACCTTCAAATAGAGGCCAGTCCTATCAGACTGTGCTTTGTGCACATCATAAGTTGTTTCCATTTAAAGTCAGTTTGTCTTAAAATACCTTGACAACAATCAAAGGCTTTTGGCAATACCTTAGGCACAATGTTGAGCTTGTTGTAATGTCTATGAGAGTCCTGAGCAGGTGATGTAATGTGGTGAATGTTGATGTTACTCATGGACTCAGGGGCGCTGTCATTATGAAACCTGATCTGAGACTGGCCTTACAGGGTGACACAGTTCCAATTCCTTCATCTCTGAGAAAACAAAATAGAAAATATTATATTTTCCAATACATTCCTTGAGAATCTGAATGGACAGTTACCCGTAGTTCTGTTCAGTTTATTGTCATATGCACAGGTGCAATGAACAGCTCTGGTGAGGTTTTACCCTGCCAGGTTTTTCTTTTAATCTGGAGAAAAGAATATGCTTTTCCTCTGACTAAAGCTATTTGGAAAGACAGAGCATTCATTGTTGTTGCCAAAACACACAAATAGCTGTGAGAGAACTGGAAAACTCCTATTTGCTTTCTCTTCTTCTTGTCACAACTATAATGAGCAAAGGTCTCTGAAATGAGGATTGCATTAAATTTCTAAGAAGTTCAGTTGTATATTAATTTATACTGTATAGTAATAATTGCCTCACTTTTGAGTCTATGACCGATTCTTCTGATACAACTGCAAAAGGGATCTCGCTTCATGCTGCTTGGGCACAACAGTCTACAAGAAGGATGTGGCCACCATCATGCATCACACGATTAATTATTTTTACCCCTGACCACGCTTCAAAGCAAACACTTGTATAAAAGTTCAGCCAGCCCCCACGTCATTCCACTCAGTGTCGCTTTGATTCTTCCCCCCCCTTGAGTTCGCACTTGAGTGTCCCTAACAAGCACTCAGCTGGAAAAGTGTCGTCCTTCCTTCTCAGGTGGAGCTTGCGAGGAAACAGCCTCCAATTTACAGGAGGGTGGCAGAGAACTCAACTGTTGTTAGCTCTCCACTTCCAGAAGAACAGAGGACTGGGGTCCACAGTTGGTGGACAGGCAGAGAAGAAAATGAGGGAGGCCCTCTGCTGGAGAATCCCAGATCTGATCCCATTGTCACCTGGGGTGGACAACATTGGGGGTACTTTGTTTGGAGAGGTTGAGTTCCTTTACACACAAGGCAATGAGGTTCTTTCTGCTCACATTAAGCGGAGAAAGATCTCTTGCATCCTCTTCTGGCACGTCCTGGAGTACTCAGGATTGGGAACTGTCGAACTCCAGTTTATAGCTTCGGGATCTAATCAAGCCTTCACCAGCTCTGCACCTGCAATCCCCAGTTTGTTTCAGCGAGCCCATGTCTTCTGTAATTCGACTAAAAAAGAGAGAGTAACAGGGCAAGAGGCAGTTAACATGGCTCTAGGTTATCTTTGATTACCGTTGTTAATCCAACAGTTTGCCTTTACTTCAGTTTTACTGTTTTTTCAAGAATAAATTCGATGGGAATACCCTGCAACAGATAACGTCTGTTGTCAACATCAAATCAGTTTGAAGGACCCTTAGTAAGAATGCTCACTTGTCTCTCGTGTAAATAAACACAGGAATTTATCGTGGGTTTTAAATGAACCTCTTTAATTTGCGACTTTGATTAGTAAGGAATGTTCTATCCTCAAACGTTTTTGAGTTAAGTGGGGGGAACTATTCTAAGGCATAGGTTATGTTTTGCAACATTAACCAAATTTAAACAGAGATTCCTCCTGCTACATAACCCGGTGAGATTTCTCTGCTCAAACGAGTTTCCCAGAAATACTTTCACGGTGGCAGGGATTTAGCTGAAACGTTTGGATAAGATGTTAGAAAGCAAAATATGCTAACTTACGGTTGTATTAAGACAATTCGTAAAGTAAACATTATCTCGAATATATTAATGTATTAAGAGAAAATGTAAATGAGAAGAGACGCAATCTAGTAATTTAAATACCTGTGGCGACACTTCTCTAGCAAGCGAAGCATGCAATAGCAATTCTTGAATAGTGTAGGGGCGCGGTGTTTTTTTTCTTTGTTTCAGATTACTGCAGGTCAAACTTGCTTTAAATCGGAATTTGTGCATTCGTTAAAAAAACATAAACACAGACAAGCAGCTAAAAATTCAGACTGGAAGGATGCCAGCAAGTTATGCAACAGTTCCTTGAACAGAGCCGAAGGCAAAAACATGCAGTGAATTTTAGGGTTAAACGTGGTTTAATAATTAAACTACCCCAGGGATAGTAGGGGTGAGAGGCTTCAGGTCGTATATAAGATCGTACACTACCTGTTCCTTATTTCATCTCCACATAATTTGAGTAAATTTAGGATTTGAAATACCCGTTTTATCTCACCCAAGAGTTCTCGTGTTATTGAGGACAATATCTCTTTCTCGCTGCAATTACAATAGTCAATCCCGTGGGACAGTGTTTTTGTAGTGTATTACGTGTTCAAGAAGTGTTTTAGAGTTCTTAACACATTGTCGTCAAGAGCCAGCAGCTCTTTGGAGCTTCATCTCATTTACCGCTTGAGAAATCAAGTCATATGCATGGACTTCCATTTTGCTACTTTCAAAGGAAAGAAGATTTAACAGAAAAGATAAATTACCTCTGTAAAACATTTCTTAAAAACTGCCCTTGTTGGGCGTGTTACTTACTCTCGTAGCTACTCTCTACAGCCTTACAACTCTTTAAAAACAGAAACAATTCTTTAGCACATCTCGTACTCTTCAGATCCCAGAAAATAAGCAGACCTACCAAGGGCTGTCATGATATGGTAAACCTCATAGGGACTTAGTGGTTGGTGGACCAGTAGGTAGCGCTCTTTCCTCTGGACTAAATTTGTAATCCCATGGGACCCTGTTCTGTAGGTCCAGGGAACTACATTTCAGTGGTGAGTGCAGAGGATTCCTCATCTTGGTCCTTCACCAAAGCTTTGCTATCTTTTGGGATGAAAATAATATATACATTTAAGGAATTATTATTGCACTCAGCCCAGTTGTGGTATCATGGTTGCATATTTAATCACGTCATTGTTAAATTATTTAATTCAATTCAATTATATTTTTATATAGCGCCTTTCACAACAAGATTGCCCCAAGGTGCTTAAATTACTCCATTATATACTTGGTTTAAATGGTGGTTTGAAAATATTAAACAACACGTATGCTTATTTAGAGCAGGTTTATTTGATTTTCTCAGCAGCATATCACTCAGTAATGTTTCCTTTCTTACTGCATATCTCTGTAGACAACATCTGCCCTGAACTTTTTTTGAAAGCTTTCCAACAGGCAAAAGTCAAGGAAATAAGCATATGATAGATTGCTGTTTAGAATTAAGTTGTTATTTAGAATCAGATGGTGGTCATACATGGGCTGCTGTTTCAAGGACAGTTGAAAGTAACCACCAGATGCATATATTTATACAAGGAATGTGTACAGATAACTATTCAAATTGGTTTTTAACAAGCACTCTCTGTGGTCAGCAGTTCTTATTGTGGTCTGAATGAATTTAAAGATGAAATTGAATGTGTGTGTTATAATAATCATTATAATAATTGCTTACACTTATATAGTGCTTTACTGGACACTCCAGAAAACAATTTACAGGTAATGGGGACTCCCCTCCACCACCATCAATGTGCAGCATCCACCTGGATGATGCGACAGCAGCCATAGTGCGCCAGAACGCTCAGTGGGGAGGAGAGCAGAGTAATTAAGCCAATTCATAGATGGGGATTATTAGGAGACTATCATTGGGGCCAATGGGAAATTTAAGGCCAGGACATCAGGGTTACACCCCTACTGTTTGCAAGAAACACCCTGGGATTTTTAATGACCACAGAGAGTCAGGACCTCGGTTTTACATCTCACCAAAGGACAGCACCTGTTTACAGTATAGTGTCCCCATCACTATACTGGGGCATTAGGACCCACATGGTCTGTAGGGTGAGCACCCCCTGCTGGCCCCACTAACACCTCTTCCAGTGGCAACTTTAGTTTTTCCGAGGAGGTCTCCCATCCAGGTACTGACCAGGCTCATACCTGATTAGCTTCAGTGGGTTGCTAGTTGTAAGTTGCAGGGTGATATGGCTGCTGTATAAATGAATTTGTTTTCCCTTTCTCATATCAGTCTAATTTAATTTCTCTCACAATCTAATTCAATCAATTTAATTTAATTATTGTGTCCCTAAACAACTGGAAGATCATATAATTAAAAAAGCAAAATGATAAATCTTCCAGGTGACATTTTTCCACATGTGTGTCTTCAAGAAAAAAACATCTTGATAAAAAAATTAGCACTTCTGTGCCATGTTAATCTAAACAAGTATAGTGCTAGTGCAAGTGCAAGTATGTGTTTTATAGTGGTGTAGCCTAGAAAATTTTAATTGTTTCATCCAGTTGAAACAATTGAAAAAATGCAATTTAGTGGCATTTGTAAACTGATACAGCTATGGCTGAATTCAGAGATCAGTTATAGTCTTTACCTAATTAACATTAGAGAGCTCAAGACTTGGGTGAATCAGATACAGTGAAGTTTTAACTCAGTTTATTTTCAAACGTGCTTTCTTAAAAGTTATTTAATAAAAAAAACTGTCTTTGGTATCTGAGTATCCACCTGTCACCTTGTCGATTCTGACAGTTCATTGTGCTAACTCATCCTTTGGATGGATTTCGGTGGGTATCCTTGTTCTGAGGCGCACAGCAGGAGTGTGCCTGCAGGAAGGGACTGCTGTCCTGAGGTAATTGGAAGAACGTCTACCTCGTCCAGCGTAAGTTACACTGAGCATGAGCTCAAAAAACAAAACAAAACAGGAGAAACATGTACCTGTTTCAGTGGCAGGTGTTGTGACGAAGTGCACAACGCCATCGTCAGAATGGGAAGTGGGCTTTCAGCAGTTGACAAGCTCAGGCATGTTGGTGGCCGGGCCTTGGAGGCTAGAAGTACTGTAGCACCGTCTTTTAATGTGCAGGCTCGCCATTGACTCAGTGACTGAGGGGAGAGTGCAGTCAGCCAGTGACCATTGGTCCCATTATTGAAATGCACTCAGCCAACATTTAATGCCCCTTGGCCTGGGGCTGGAAGAAAGAGCACAGTCAGGGGTCTGTATTCCGTAGGCCGACCATGTCTCAGTCACGCGTCCAATGAGCCTGCGTGTGCGCAGGCATATGCTAATTGCTTCTATTGTCCCCTAGCCAGCAGGCCTTTTAGACAAGACTAGCACAGGCCACTGCTACTTTGTGTGAGCCACCACAAGAGCGAATTCTGATTCAGCTCCACTAATTCCGGCAGACGGGGCCCCCAGATGGAACAAAGGCCTCATTGTCAGGATCTTGCTGTGACCCCCCCCCACCCCCACCCAAGTGTCACCTCTTTCCTTGGCTGCATTTTGCCACACAGGCAACTGGTCCTTGTCTGACCTGCATCATTAAACTTAGCTCCTCACCTGTTGCGGAGGAATGGGTTTAGAGGAAGGAAAAAAACTCACCATTCTCGTATGCTCCTTTTTTAATTAAACGAATACAAGAAAATTAAGATATGAGAAAAGTACACAGCAGCCATAGCAAGAGCTCATTAAAAATTGGTCTTGAGCCAATCCTAAACTTAGCCAATAGCTCACGGAGAAATTAATCACAGACCAGGGTTTTATCAATGATTCCCCCTTGTCGAAAAGACATTCCTCGAGTTGAGGACAGGTTGTGTGTGCCCTTGTCTCCTCTTACTTGGCTTGGTAGATGACAAGAGCTCACTGAACCTTTTGATAGCTTAGGTCAGAATCCTGACAGAACAACTTCTATGAAGGCTAGTATCATCTTCCTGCAGTGCTTGAGTAACCTGGAGAGTAAATTGTTTGGGAGTTCAATGAAAAATGTAAAGAAATATAACAATAGTGCTTCACAGCCTAGTTAATTTTCTTTAATTTATTACATTAATTAGCAAACAGTAATTTTACTTGTCAGATATTTTTTCTTATCCCATTGACATTGAAATTGATGTACATTTGTTTTGACTTGACTGAAAACATACGCAAGACCAGTGTTCATATTAGCTCTTCTATTTTATCGTTTTATCTTCTATCTTCAGTTTTGTATAACAACAGAATGAAAGGGAAAGCCTGTAAACCTTGTTAAAGGGTTCACAAGATAAAAAAAATCGCTCAAATTCTGGCCTCATTTTCACTGGCACCCAAATTAAGGTGAACATGTGGTTATTTATATATATATATCAGCCAGAGAAACATTGACAGATATTAGTGGTTGATGAATGAGACTAAAGCACCACAAAAGAGAAGGCAAACAAAACAAAAATCGTGGGCCTCTTTTCTTTAAATTTGACTTCAATCGGGAGGGTCATTCAGCAGCGGATTCTCTTCTGTACTTTCATGCATAATTCATGAGCAGCACGCACACTTCGGCGGCGGCTGCGGCGGCACCTGTCCGTTACGAGCCGGGCCTTGCACACATTCGTGGAGATTAGCGGACACATGTCAGAGGAGAGGGGCCGGCCACAGCAGACGCCTCTTTAGAAATGCCAGGCACAGCTGCAGGGAGCCCTCGGCAAACAGCAGCGCTCGCTCAGAAGCGCGACGCGCAGTCTACTCTGAAACACCATGGCAACAGCTTGGAGAGGTGTCTCAAAATGCTCGCCGGGTCCAGCACAGGAACAGAGTTCCAACCCCGTTGTCCTTTGGTTTTCCTAAACTGTCTTTTTTTGCCACTCATGGCAGTGGGCTTTTCTAACACAAAAAACCGCAGGCGCTGTCATCAAGTTAACGCCTCTCATTTAATTTAAGAACTAACAGTATGGTTGCTGACCTCTAAAGACCCACTGCATGACTTCCACACTCAGCAGAATTTCTGTTCCTCACACAGCATCGCTTTGTCACAACAGCCTGCTGGCAGTTTCTGAAGCACTTCTTTGATTTCATTTTTATGAAGAAATAAAGACAGTTATAACGTTTTTTCCCCCTAAAGCTTTCTTGGGGAAGTCCAATTTCTTCTGTATGAGGTGAGATCAGTACTTGGGGCTTTTGAAATCCTGAATTAGTGGACAGATCTTCAATATAGGTGACACTGTGTATGAGTTAAGTACAGTATGGCATTGGTTCTTGTGAGCTGTACAGTGGAGGACAAATGCTTGATATGCACCATGAATGCTCACCAGCGACCACAAAAGTAATAAGTCATAAAAGTAAGGATCAGCACAGTTTTGTTCAAAGCGATAAATGTATGCGCATTGATGTGATGCAACTTGTGTGTATGATTACCAACCTAAGAGCAAATAGAAATATTTGGAATGAAAGCACCTGAACTAACCTATGAGAAAACATTCCCAAACATTACGGGCATTCAGTGGGAAAAGTCAGAATGAACATCTTTTTTTCTGATTAATAGAATTTTTTTTTCTCCATCCTCCTAGGATAACGTTACTGAAAATGGATGGATAGACATTTTGCTTCTGACACTGGGGAAACTGTTAAGGAATCCATACCACAGTAACTATGGAGTCGGCCTGAAGAATTATTCACTGCAGGAAATTGAAAATGCATAGCAAGATGGGATAAATGCATGTTGGTGATGGGGGAATATGCTGAAAAACAGGTACAGTTGAAGAAATAAGCACCATTTTAATTGACCCTACACCTATATATTGCAATATATTGCTTTTCCTGTTTTCATTGTG
Organism: Lepisosteus platostomus; assembly: GCF_059453375.1. NCBI lineage: Eukaryota > Metazoa > Chordata > Actinopteri > Semionotiformes > Lepisosteidae > Lepisosteus > Lepisosteus platostomus. The sequence goes on from NC_142631.1 coordinate 5,204,542, forward strand.
GTGGTTCTGGTGAATAGGACATGACAGTTTTATTGTTTGTGCTTGGTCGTTTCTACTTTACCCCCCATGCCTGACTTTTGCAGGCTTTGTAAGACACAAAGGGGAGCTTTGGATTACAAAATTTAATCCACTGAGGTATGCCTGGGTCAGTGATCTTGGAAGGAAAAGTCTCTTAATCTGATATATCACAGCACTTTGCAGTATGGTGCCATTTCCCAGAGACCACATCCTGGCATTAGATAGCTCCGTTAACACAAGCATTCAACCCCTTGTCTTTCAAACCGCATGTGATGCCACATTCCCATCCTCTAAAGCCAGTGTTCACGAAAGAATTGGAATCCGTGGTAATAACAGCAAGCCCTGAAAGGTGAATGTGTGATTGAAGAACATATTTATCAATATGACAGGAGCAAACCAGCACTGCAGTTATCTGCTATTGAGTAATACAAGCACAGTGGTACTATGCATATTAAGCCAGAACAGAAACTGCTGAAAAAATATTAGACTTCATAGAAATAGGTTGACATAGAAATGGCATCTAAACTCTCTCTTTTTTTGAATGGGATACTTGTGAGACTAGCTTAGTCTAAGAACAGTGCTGTCATTGCCATGTTACGAAATATTTCCATGTCTTTGAATCATGGAACCAGTAGCTTTCCCAAGAGGGTTCAATTTACCAAATATGCTCAGCTCAGGTGTGCTATCTAAAGAGTAGACTTCTCTCATTAATGGATTTTTATCAATTCTATAAACATTTCATTATGGCTACATTAACACGTTTACAATACACTGTGGAGATGCAGTAAAAAATATTTAAACACATGACTTTATATTAGGTAATTCACTAGGTACCTGAGCTATCACCCCCTGGATGTCAAAAAAGTGTAGTTTAACAAACTGTACTGTCGCATTTCATAGAGTAGCAGATACAATCTGAGATGGCAAATGTCAACAGTTAAATCTGCGATGGTATGAATTTTCATAAAACAGTGCATCAAACAAAATCACTATGTTGGGAACAGAGAACATTTATGACTATGGTGTAAGGCTGGGCTGACTCCACGTAAAATAAAAACTGTACAGATAACCAAAGAAACTGAAAGCTTAATAGCTAACATACAGCAGGGCAGTGCCCGTGAGTCTAGGAACTGCAGAATATTACTGAGTTGAAGAGAGTATATACTGAGCACTCAAAAGTCAGTGTCACCAGTCGTGTTTCTGTGGGAATGCTGAAACAGACCATGGGAAACGACACTTGGCATCTTGTGGAAATATGGTAGAGTGATTAATAAACATAGGAGTTTAAAATATTTCTTCATGGCATTTTAACACAGTTTTACGAACTGTGTGAACCCATAAATGTCTGTTTTCGTTTGTTCATCTAAAAAATATGTCTTTCATTGAGAAATGTATATTGCTAAAAATGAGCTTTAAGCATTTCACTAAGTGTCTTGCTGAAGTGCATTTAAAATCATGTTTATCTCTCCTTATTAGTTGTAAGCTTTTTATGGAACAAGTAATGGTTTATTCTACGCTGAAAAGAGAAGAAAAGAAACACAATGTTGGAGCCTTCTTTGGTTGTGCTGCAGCCTACGCATGCTGATGTGGCTACCTACTTGAACTGCGTAAGCTTTTTATAACTGCCTTTCTACAAAAATGACTGAATTAGCTTACATGTTAAAGTTGACATATGTAATTGGAATTGTATATATGCCTCTCAGTACTGGAATGCCACTATTCTTGATGTTTAGATCAGCCATCAGTTATTCCTTAGCTACAGAATGATTTAAAATTAAAAGGTTTTCAATGTAACCCCTTGAAAATGTACAATATGTGAGATGTACAATATTTACACAGTGATTCTAAAAGGTATTTACCTAAAATGAACGTACTGCATAGTATTCACTGAACATTTTAATGATGTACTTAAGATAAACGTAAACCTTAAAAGCTGTAAAGATGGTTTTCCATGACCATATCAGTGTTTAGCACTGTAACAGAAGATGGTCGTCACCATGTCCTGGGATGACAGTGATATTATTGAATCTGGCACACAGCTGCGGTGATGAGAGTCAAACTATGATTTTGTCGGAAGGAAACCTGCACAGTGTCAGGGCTTGATAGTTCATGGCCAGAGGAAATCTGGCCAGTGTCACAATGGGTCCGAAGTGGAACCTACAGGAGGGACCTCTGTGGAGACAAACTCACCCGGGATAAGGGCCTATCTACTCCTCATGACTGGCTTTTCATGATAAATAAATCAAACACACAGCCAGGTTCCAGATGTGATTTATAAAAACAAAGAAGACCTCTCAGTTTTATTCTGAACATATGACGCAAGTGAAATTCAAAATAGCTGCAGACTCGAGACTTGGTTTCGCAGAGGAAACCAAAAGTTCAACTTACAGTATATCTTTTACAGGAAAAAATGCACACAAATATAAATGGCCATAGTTCAGGTTCTTTTTTTTAAACAAGCAAATGACAACAGCAAACATTGTTTGAACAGCACTGCTTCACCACAGCTAGAAGTCAAAACCAACCAGCCAGTCAAACCAGCAGCCCTCTGGGATGAACTGTGGCAGCCATATATCATACTACTCAACAGACCCTGGACTGTGGGAAACTTGGAAAGGGGAATTGGGCAGGAAACTATTGTCTGTCATCTGCAGTATTTCAAGGGGGTTCGTATGTTTTTACTCTATATGATTCTAAAGTCACAAGAAGGTCAAGTTGTCAGAAGACTGATAAAATAAATTGATATATCTTTCATACAAAATGGGACAGCTGTGTATATACTTTTGAGACACCGGGAACAGCTTTCATTAACTGCAACAAGAATTGCAATTAATGTTCTTATGGTTTATATTACCCTTCATCTGGTAGATGACATGAGCCATTTCATTTGTCCCAGAGATCGTGATGTTTCAAATGATGAGACCAAGATATTCTGGTTCACAACATACAAAATAGCACAAAGTCAATAGAAACCATATTTCACAAAGTGACTTTAGGTTGGTGCCATCGTTTAGAAAGTTAGGACTGACAAATTGAATTCTCACTGTGCAGCTGAGTCCATCACTAAAGGAGAACTGCTGTCCCAATTTCTCAGACCAGTTATTGAATCTCTGTAACAACATAAATTGTACAATATAATTGACATTATAGAAAAAAATTCGAATTTAGCATTAAGCACAAAAATGTGAACTTTGTGAAAGTACTGTAAGTCACCTTGTTGCCACAAACTCGCATTCTAGTTCTTATGAATTGCAACATGATGTGGCCCCTTCCTGCTCATTAGTCTCCAACATGCAGAGTCAACAGGTAAGTAGTATTTGTCAGCAAAACCATCTCAAAGCCGAGAGCAATATTTCTATTGGATTAAAAGAGATGGATTCACAAGCTTGCTAGTTTACAATGTAATAAGGACACAACACGTTTACCGGATGTTTTGAATCGCAAAACCTGCGCATACAGTACCTGGAAATTTTGACTCTTGTTTGATGTCAATTGGAGGTTTTACATGTTACTGTGTACATTGTGGTTTGAAATACACTCATCAATGCTGAATCGTTCTAACCCCAAAAAAGAAAAATCGCGTTGCATTTCCCCTTTAAACATTCTGTTACTTAATTGAAAAGCAGACAGGAATATTGTTATGCTTATGATCTTTGACTTAATTTCAGCTTCACACTGAATTTGCAGTGTTGTCGCTTAATTGCGTGGCAATGGCGATCCACTTGTGACAATAAGTTATTTCTGAATGAACGCATTGTTCTCTTGGTGATAAGGCATAATTGGATAGACTTACTGGCACAGAGACCTGAATCTACGGAAAGGTTAATGTTTTCCATCAATTGAGTCCAAGCTGAGTTGAGAGGAAGTGGAGTCTGATGTCATTGTAAACAGCATGTAAAAGGGTGGGGTGAAAGCGGAGTGTCGGAAGAGAAGGCAGCAGATATCATAATAACTAAAGAACAAAAAAACAAGCTGGGATGTTGCGTTTCTCACATTTCTTTGAAAGACCCAAGAGGCTATGAAAAAAGGTGTTTGTTTAATAAGACGGATAGTTAGGGGATTAACCTTTCTCACTGGCATTGACCTCTTTGCTATCTATATATAATGGAAAAAGTCTGTTCATTGGAGCAATGATGAACCACGTCAACACTAAATGACGACAAAACCGGAAAAGCACAGTAGGAAAAGCACTCTTATAAAGTGTACACAACCAGCTAATTTGTACAGCATGGGAAATGTGGGCTGTGTCCAGATATGTTGTGGCTCTGCCTCTTACTGGAGATAGCGATATGGAGCTGTTCAGTCCCTGTTTCCATGAGTAGAAAGTGCAGAGGTGGTTAATAAAAAACATTTAAGAATAGACACAATACAAACCTTTATATTTTATGAATATTTTATGAAAACAGTTGAGCTTTCTATGTGCATGAGTAAAAATTGTCACTTCAGAGAGAAGGCAGTTGAGATGCTTTTGGGGATCCTTATGTTGTTTGAAGAATGATAAATGTGCAGAGATTTTATTTTTTTAATCACTAATGAATCCAAATAACCATGTTTTCCAAATGTTTATCATGTTATTTACTAGTGCGATAATAAAACTGTTTTCAGTGACTAAGAAAAACAGTGATTTGAAGTCTGTTAAAAAAAACGCCATTCATGTGGCTGCATCCAAATACACAACATTTAAATATTGCAAAAGTTTTTTAGTTCAAACTTTTTTGGTTTGCTTAGTGTGATACATTTCCCAAAGTTCTGGGGAAAGGAGAATTAATCCTGCATTGAAGGATTAAATGGGTCTTTCCTCTATCACAGTAACGAGAGGAGGAGATCTAGCTGTGTTTTTGCCCCTCGATTGCGAGACCGGAATGGCTATAGATATTTGGCTTGTTGTGCTCCTGGAACTTCCTGACGCCCAGATGGGAAGTGATCTGACTGAGTGTACAGTTTCTACTTCCATTCCTTCACTGTTTATTTTAACCCTTTCTAGAAACCCGCACAAGGGAAAGGGAAAAAAAAACTGCAGCTGAAGACATTATCCACAGATAGTCTTTCAATATGGGGGTCTTGGCATGTCAGGCATGTACATGGGAGTGTTTTCACTAGTTAAGAGAAACACAACAAAATTTCAAGACCCCTCCAAATGTAAGTAAAATGTTATCTCTTGCTTACACACATAGTGCAGGCTGAAGCTAAAGACAGCTTAATATAAATACAGATTTAGTGTCTTGCATGTAATGCAAGCTCTTTCTAAATATTACTACAATGTTCAAAGAAATGAAAACTGGCTAGGCTTTCTCAATCTTCTGTTCAGGATGTGCTTTACGCTGGATTGTGCTGTTGTGTAACTGCTAGACACAGCAGCTCATGGGTGTTTGCCTTTGTGTACAAAACACAATAGCTTAATAAAATCACAGGAAATGTAAATGACACAAAAGAATTTCAGTAAAGCGTTTTTGTTCTAATTGTAGGAAACTGAATTGTCATGATTCTTCCCATGAATAAGCAGCTTACTGATAACAGATTGACGTTGGAAATGTATAGCACATTGAATGAACTAATATCACACAGCGTTCAAGTAACACACCTCCACTTTCCAGAGAGTGAATGGATCTGTTTATACAGGTATTAACCTGAATAAATACATTATTTATATGGCGAGTGTCAGCTGCTAATGTTAAAGAGAAAACCTTAAATATAAAAGTCAAACAAAAAATACTTTTTTTCATTCAGCTGAGAGGAACTATTAAAAATGTCAAAAGATATACCATCCCCCGGTTAAACCAGCGACCTAAAGCAAATTAAACCGACAAATGTCTCAGAGCAAATGTTGCTGTACTGTACCACCAACATTGCGCTGATTGCTGATAGGCTCTTTTTGTTATTGAAACCTGAGTTGAGGGGGAATATTTGTCATGTGCCATTAATTTCATTTCGGCTTTCCTGACCTTGTGTAATGTCTCAGCTGTCTCTCCTATCACTTTCTTTCAAAGTGGCACTCAGGACCTCAGCAACTGCAGCGATGACCCTGTCACTCTCTAGTTCTCCAGGTCAGCCCTGCCTTCTCAGGATATTTGACCCTGCTTGTACACTTAACACTTTCCAACAGTATAGCCACCTTCTCTGTTTAAAATAAAGTGAAGTGAAGGTTGGACACTTTTACAAGGCTAGTTGTATATATATTTAAGCATGACAGGGCTAAAAATGATTTTGCTAAAAAGTGTTTATTAATACCCTTTTCAAGTGGAGGGTGAGCAGATACAGTATGATTTATGTTACTTTGTTTTTGGAAAAATTCACTCTTTTTCATACCTGTATCATGCAAAGTATTCTTCTCTTGACAGATTACCAGTCTTAACCGAAATCCAAAAGTCAGTGTGTTTTTACAATGATGAGATTAATAATAATAATAATAATAATAATAATAATAATAATAATAATAATAATAATAATAATAATAATAATAATAATAATAATAATAATAATAATTGCTTACACTTATATAGCGCTTTTCTGGACACTCCACTCAAAGCGCTTTACAGGTAATGGGGACTCCCCTCCACCACCACCAATGTGCAGCATCCACCTACAGATTAACCTACAGATTACCATGTAGAGGAAAGGTTTCACTCAGTAATTGATATTCTACAATTCTACAATTTAGCTTGGGGGATAGCTGAATTTCAGTACTTCACTAAAAATGGATTTAATGAATACTGTAACAACTTTGTTTAGAATCCAATACTGCAAAATAGCCTTGTGTTGCTTCAGAATGTGGTGATCAAATCAAGTGTCTGTACCTAACTTAATCATGAAGTAAATATGATAAGGTAAAACAAAGTATTTAGAATTGCATATAGAGTTAGGAAAAAATGTTACACCATCATACAGAAAGGAAACATGCCATTATATTTATTGTTGTGATTGACTTAAAACAATTTAGTTGTTACCACCAACAGATAAACTTCTGATAGCTTAGTAACATACTTTGCCTGTTATCAGTCAAGCAGTTTAAAAAGAAGGTGAAACGAGATAAGACTTCAAAGGCATGTTCCTTGCTCTTGAAAAGCACAATGCTCAGTTATCAGTTATCAGTGATTGCGTTTGCATTTCGCTTCTGATGTAGAAAAGGAATCAGGCTGGAATTGTTCCTCATCTCAGTCAAAGGAAGCACCTGTTTGTAGAAGCATCTTTTGTGGAAAAAAAAAGAAAATGTTGCCACCCCAGTTTCTTTTCCCACTGTGCCAAGGAAAGGATGACACAGCTGGTGCAGTGCATCTGACAGGAATAGAGAGATAATGCTAGGTTCTTGTCTCTTTACTCAGGCTGAATTTCAGGAAGAAACGTTTTTTCAAGACTCTCTTCACTGAATACCACCAATCACACAGATGATGCACTCCAGAGTATGTCATTCCTCTACATTTTAAATATGAGAAACAAAAGTAGTCTTAAGTACGAGGTATTTTAGGAGCTAGAACAGCCTTTCTGGCTTGAACTGACATCCTATCAGGATGACAAAATAGGACTAGAACTGAGAAAATAGAACTGAGAACACAACGTATTCATTATTATCACAGCTTGTTTATAATTTTGGTTTTCCATTGAGTTTATCTTAAGGTTGATTGAAAGTACTGATTTTAACCTGGGACTACACATACAATATAGATATCAATTTAAGACTATAGTCTGGATTTTTGCACAACAATCTCAATATAAGAGTATCTGATGCTTTGTATACTGCCTTGTACAAGGTAGAAACATGCTTGAACATCGTGTGATAATGTAGAATGGTCATTCAATCAGATGTTGTTGGAAATGGCTTAGCTAGGATGCTTTTAAAGGAATTGTGGATACTCTAAACATGCACAGTGGGGGTTGTTTCCCCGTAGGCCTTTCTAATCTGTATGGTTCCACGATAAACAAGTATTTTTTAAAAACCTTTATTTACCAATGTTTAGTCACTGTAGCAAAAGTAACAATTAGGTACAGATTAAACTACAAAATTGAACAGCCAGTGTAAAAAAACATCACAAATAATAGGATACAAACTTGGGATAAAACATTGAAATATTTACTATAAAGATTCAGATAATCTGTCTACCTGATGTCTGCTTTTTCTTCCCGTGAAATGTTAAAAAACCCATTCTTATGGTACAATGTGGACCACTTTGCTAACATGTCATAACAAATCTCATAACAGCAGAAAATGTTACAAACTAAAGGCAGCCATCTAACTGTTTTGCTAGCAGCTACCTAAGCAAGGATCTCATCCAGTTGTTTCTTGAAAAGAAGGCATGGTAACGTCTTAGGCGATGTGACTGGATAGTTTGTTTGTCACACCTACAACTCTGGCCCAGTATCTTTGCTGTTAAACTGGAAACTTGCATAGGAAGATACTGTATCAATCAACCGAAGAGGATGCATTTCACTTATTTAGTGGCACGTGTTGAGGGGTCGTAACTTGAAGACTACAAGATCTTGCAAGAGGGTCCGAAAGCAGAAACAAGGCACCAGTGAAGCCCCCCAGTTGTACTCACTGAATTATGCATTTGGCACCAGCCCCAGATATCAGAAAACATTCTACACATAGTGTTTTCCCCTCTCTCTTCCACGTGGCACCAGATTACAAAATGGACCGCAGCCAGGATTTTTGTGCTGTTTCAGTACCATAAAAAGAAACATCCTTTGTAAAAGTGATCTGTTTTCTTGTAGAAGATCAATAAAAAAGTCAACAGCAGCTCTTCTTGCTAAGCTCAGAATTTGAGCCAACAGTATCTGATCATGGTAAATGTTTGCCTTTTTCAGGAACAAAGTGTTTAATAAAAGTATCAAAATGTAATAACCAAACAATAGATCATTGTTTTGTTTTTATAAACATAGAAGCTGACTTTCTTACACATTTAGGAATATATGTCTGTGTGTTTGTAGATATAAGCCTGCAGACACACATTGCAGAGACAGCTGCTATACATGAAATATGAACTCTTAATGGTGTCCCCACCACAAGCAGACACTCCTGTCCTCAGACAAGTGTAACAAGTGGTTGCAGTAAATCTAGAGGCATTTTTGGGACATTCAGTGAATCAGCTGACATCAGGAAGAAAGGTAAAGTGAAACCTGGAAAATTACTCATTAGGGCAAGTTTGGAATCTAAAGGTGAAAAGGGGGCTATTCAAATCTTCAATACACTAACGCAATTTAATTCGATACATTTAAACAGGGACTTATAAACCATTCCTAAAGGTATTAGGAATTAGAAATGAAAAATCATGCATATACTTGATCTTTTTCATGTATCATGTTTAAAATACTGTTTCATGTTATTGCTATAATACTATATCAATGCAAATTCCTAGACAGGTGCTTAAAGCTTAGCTTCAGTGATCAACAAAGAGAACCAAAACTCTCATTGTAAAAGATGAGAAGAAGGAGGAAAGGTTCTATATATTGTACATAGTTCTGACAATTGTCGCATTTGACACAACTGAAGTAATCAAGTCCCAGATTATTCTGGTGCGTTATAAAATAAACACCACACTAAAATTCAAATGGACTGAAAATTTTATTTATAAAGGAAGTGCCTTTTTTGTCCCCTTTAATCCAAACACAAGATAAAATAAGATTTTCTAGTCTTTTGTGATTTAATTAATGCATTGTGTCCTGAAATACATACAAAGATAAATGTTTCATTTCAGTCCGTCATTTGCAGGCTTGAAGCTACCTGAGAAAGAAAAAATAAAGTGTCTTCAGAAGCAAACGGTCACTGGACAGTCACTAATTGAATTTCACAGCTTGGCATCAGAAGACTGGGATTGATGTATGGTAATAAAAGCTGGTGTAAGAGTGTTCAGCCTACCTCCTGTCCTTTGAGTAGAAAAAATAAAAGAAGATCCAAGAGAATTCAGTCTCTAAATGGAATCTGCACTCCTGCTTCCTTCCATAATTATGATTCTCGTCTCATTCTTTTCACTCTTTTAATTAGTTTCTGCTAATGATTCATCATGGAGCTTTATACACTTGCCTGAACAGCTTTATATAGCTCAAGTGGAAACGGGATTTTTTCTAATGTGCTAATGATTTAACTGACTTGATTCCCAGCCACGTCTGTGCTTGTTACCCGTGCACTTGCTAAATCAAAGTCACATCTTGTGAAGTGACAGTGTCAAATAGTTTTCCATCACTTGGAAAGCTTCCTTTTCATCTGTGTGGTTTCCACATATGCTTCTGATACAGTGATCGTCATTTCTTCAAACCGTCTTCCAAAACCATTTTCTTGCTGCTGTCCCATGCATGTGATTGCCAAATGCAACTGCCCATAAAAATCACCAGCCTTCCAAGAGACAAGAAGCATTCAATAAAAGAAGTCTTTTATTGCATTAGTGAGAACAAGGATATTTTCTAAGTAATGTCTAAACAAATCAGGTCAATTTAGTGTTTTACAAACAAAGATAAGAGGTGAAGATGAAAAGCATACCTCACAAATTTAACAGAATGGACTTTTACCTTTATAATGTCTATTTGCTTAGCAAACACAGAAAATTATTTTTTTGATGGAACAGGAGCAAGTCACAAGGAATACTTGGTGTGTGTGTAGTATGAGAGGCTCCAGGTCATGCAGTAGCAGTTACTAATTTCATCTTCGCATGGCTTTTTAGGTTTCTACATGTGTTTTGTGTGAAATATGCATTCAGCAGTTCTTGGAACTGTGCATTGAAAAAGGAGATATTTTCCCTGATGTGCAACAATGTGGTCCATGGGTCATGAAAAAAAATATGCATGTATTACATGGTTCAAAAACTCCAAAATAATAATAATGGTGGTTTTATGCATTGGTGCTCTGCCTAAGAAAAGAAATGGAACATGCATTCACCTCTTCCCATTTTCATGTTCAGAGATGTTTCTAAACTGAGCTTCCTTATATAAAGAAGGTCATGCAAAGTTAGCGTTGTATGTTAGAAAACAGTACAGCTGCGACAAAATTAGTAGTATCCATCATTCCATTCATTTTCTAATCTGCTTATTCAGTTAGGAGTCACGGAGCAAAATATAATAACAGACGTTTATTTATTCTTTTTTAGGAAGTCTTCCCACTCAGGTTAACAAGCGCTGTTAAAAACAAATCCTTTGGAAATTCTGGTATCTAGCAGCTGCCTGACTTGCGCGTCATAAAGGATTTGTCATTGAGTTTGTGAAAAGAGACACCAAACCAGCAAGGAGCTCTAACATAATCATGCTGAGATTAGAAAACAGTCTGTTTTTAGAAGGACTAATTACTGCCAATGCCTACCTGGGGACTACCAAGAGAAATTCACCATATGGTGAAACCTGTTGTATGAATCTTCTTAGGCAATGAAAGTATGACATCGACATAAATAATAGAAGTTGGTGTTGGGCTGAAAAAACCTGACTGTGGTTTGAGGGGCTGGTTCAAGGAACATTAATTCTGGTTGGGGATGTGGTATACAGCAGAGAGGGTGGGAGGTGAAGTGCTGGGAGAGAGAAAGGGTCAGGAGCTCTTCTTGTGAGACTGCTTTGCATTGGGAGGTGGTTGTTTCTCAGGCCTTGCGGTCTCAGGGGAGTAGCTGTGGCAGATGTGGTGGCTGAGCCCAAGCAAAGCCTCTTGCTTGGGGAGGAGGGGGGCTGACAGCCTCCGCCTAGGGAAGAGGGTCTCTCCAATCCATCACCTTCATCACGCCACCAGTGCCGAGCTGATCCAACAGGCCGCACTTTGCCTCTCTAAGGCTTTCTTTCACAAAGTTCCAGTGAGGAGACAAGACTTGATCAACCTTGGATAAATCTCTTGATTTGGCCATTCAAAACGTTTTTTCACGTTAAAACAATTTCTCAATTTTTACAGAAATTTCTTGCCTCAAAATGCCACTTCTTTTGACATGAAAAGGTGAAGAAGAGATGTAAACTATAGACTCACTTAGTGATATTATCTAATAAAATAAATGTGATATTTAGTGCAGTCATTCAGAACAATTTACCACAATTGAGAGTAGTCAATTATGTTGGTGTTTGTTTCTTTGATTTTTTTATTTCAAATGTATCTCATTTCACTAAAATTGTGACTTTTGTTACTAAAATGCTGATTTGTTTTGAACAAAGAACATAGTTCAATTTACTAGAGATATTTTACTAGTCATGTGGATTACGAGAGAGTTCTCCAGGGCAATGATGGCTTTAGAGAGAAATGTGTCACCAGATTTGACTTAATTTTTAGAAAAGCATTATAATACCTGCAACTATAATCCAATTACACAGATACAAGAATGCATCTCTGATGTTTGAAGTTATTCTACATAGTATTGCTGTTGGAAGTTAGATTAAACTTGTTATCAGAATTATTTTAGGAAAATCATTTTAACAAAAAGGAGTTTTATTTACTTATCTTTATCTGTTTATTGCATGTATTCAAAGAAACAAATAAAGAAATAAATAATTGCCCTATAAGGTTTTTCATGCCATATATTAAATAGACATTAGTCACTCCAATAGCTCATCGTTCTACATAACTTCCTTACAAAAATGTTTTATGTCTGTTTTCATACATTCAATGTTTGGCCTTTTTTATTGTTAAGACTCTTGAGAAAGAATATAATAAACCTGGCCCACAACTGCAATTACTGACATTGTTTTTTAATGACGCTATTTTGGTTTTCATTGACCATAGCTTACAAACTGTGCAAAACAAATGCATTTCTATGTTCAGAGTTTATGGACAGCTTGTTGATGATAAAACTAATGAATCCATAATTGCATCTCATTAAATACAACATAACAGTATTTCAGATAAGGATAATTTCCTTGCAGCATTAGTGTTCATGGTATTCAGTTCATAAAACTGTACTTTTTATGAAGTATTTTTACAAGAAGCAAAATTTAGCTCGTTGCTGCACAAGCCAGATTACATCACATGAGCCACAACCCTGTAAAGAACTGGTTTTAAAAGTCATATATGCAGTGTTTCCAAAAAAGGACATTTCTTCGTTTTAATTTTTTTTTTGTTCTAGTATCTTTTTAAAAAGTATTCACTGGAAGTCCAAACTGGTTTTGTTGCTTTGATAGGACAGATCCTTCTGGGTTCTTGAGAAGAGAGTCTGTTACAAACAAAGCTTTATTTTTCAGTAAGTCAGGTTTACTGAAGTTTCACAACCTGGTGATCCTGACTCAACCCCTACACAAGTGTTATGTGGAAATGATTGAATGGCACAGTAATGAAACAGGTGAGGCACACTTGCTCTGCCTCACCTGTCCTTGTGTTGCAAGAAGAGAAATGCAGCCTGGCTGTATGAGAGGTTAACTCTTTCAGACAACAAAAGGGAAAAAAATGCTGGGTAGTTTAATTTCAGGCTCAGCTTTTGAATATTAAAGCAACTTTAATTTAATAATTCATCATAGAGGATAAGGGGCAGAATCCAAGTTTTGTTTGAATGACGAAATCAACCCAGAACACATGATGGAATAATTTTTACAATTATACAGTTTTGGAGTTCAGAAGTTATATCTACGCATATGAAAGCAGCACAACGCAGTGCCCTGATGTTACTTGCATGGTATTTAAGAAATACGTGGCATCTGGGGAACACTACAAATGTCTTAAATAAAGTTACATTATCATTTTATAAACATTGTCTTGGCCTTATCTCAAGAAGCTTACCATGCCAGTGTGTGCCATTTGTTTCAAACTGCCTCTCTCTATTTCACAAGAAACTCTGTGACTTCTTGCATCAAAGGTTCCTGACCACAGCCCTGGCATTGCAGAGCAGATATAATCCAGTCAGAAGGATAAGCAACCAGTGTGAACTGTGTCCTGTGCTTTGATTAATACGGGGCTGTAAAAGTTACTCATTAGACTCCCACGGTCTTGCACACACAAGCTAGTCTGTAAAAGGTTAACTAAGAATGAGTTCTGGAAACCATTGAGCACCTTGATGGCAGAATGAAGGTAAAAGCCAGAACAGGGAGGAATGTAACTCACAGACAGCAGGACAAAAATAGGCAGTTTAAACCGGGGACTACCCTACATGCCTGGGATGGTAATGATTACTCTACAAAGACAAAAAGTGCAATATTCTTGCAGCTTCATTTGAGCAACTTTATGATTTCATGTTTTATTATATGTAAATAAAACATGTAATAATGTGTTTATATATGTTTCCTTTTTTGCAAAAAAAAAATCTTAACTATTTAAGAGCACAGCTATTTATATTTCTATATATACATGGACCCCAAAACTGATTTAGAACAAATCTATTCATTTTAAAGGCTCCAAGTGACTAGTTTTGTGCTTCAACCCTATTTATGGCAATGTAAATACTTCATGAGTATGTCTTTTGGTCCACGCTCTCTATGAGCATTGTTAGCGCGTCTAGCATACTGGAATCCAATGAAGCAGCAATTAATGTAAGGAAAATCTGGCTCCAGGATTTCATTGAATTACTGTATGAGTCTTTACAGAGTGAGGGCAAAGTTACTGAGGAAGAAGGAAAAAAGGCAACAAGAAACACATATAAGGATAAGGAGACAAAAGTCTGATGAATTCTAAGAAACAATTTTCTTTGTGTCTTTCATGTACAGTGAGATACTGAGACAATATCCCAACCACTGAAAAATACCATGACACCACATTAGCAGTTGCATCCTTTAAATCCAGCAGCAATGTAGGGTTTCCTATATGTTTCTCGCACAGCATAGAACCTAAAACAGACATTTCTACTGATTTTCAGGGAAGACGTCTCATTGTGTTTGTTCCTTAGACTCAGAAGAATGTTAGCTCGGTTAAAAAAGAAAAGAAAAATTTCTGATGTGCTCTGGACAGCTGAAACAGCCAGAGCAGGCAGGCCTCCTGTTACCTGGCTTCATTTTTCATCAGTGAGCAGGGCTTCTCTGCTGTTTTAGTAATGGCAACAGTGTCCCCTGCTGGAAGACACCAAACTCAAGAACCCCTTGTACTGGCTGTGCGGTGACATAGAAGACCCAAGTACTGATGCTTATCAGGTAATCTATTATATGTAAGTTTGGAATTTTAGAAAACATTCTGCAGGTTAATGAGAACTGTAAAAATGGTTTTGTTAGTATATTAGTACATCGCATTACATGACTACATTAATGATGTAGTCATTAATTAATTAGTATTTAAACAATAAAAAATGTCCATTGACACAGTCCAACAAAATCCATGAACTTTTTGGAAAACACCAAATGTCAAACCTAAAACAGTCTACCTAAAATGCTTTATTAAAACTATCAGGAAGCTGAGAATTAGTGTTTACACATGTAGAACTACAGACCTAGGTCCCTGCTGATAGTCTTAAAGAATATGCAGTGGTTTTATTTCAAGCTACATAACACCAGCAAATCAAATTATGATTTCAGTTCTTCAGTGGAGTTTGGATGGTCTGCTTAGATGCATCTTAGCAGCTGCGTGGAGTTACGCATGATCTATTTATCTCCGATTGTGAAGAGTTTACCTCTATGTAAACACCATAAGTTTGTTCCAGCTCTTGCCCTGTCAGAGGTTATATTTAGTAAGAGGTAACTGACCTAATTTTCCCTTTCCCTTGTGTTTATGTTAATAAAAAACTTGCAGGTTCCATTCATAGTACCCCCACCAGTTTTAGTTTATGTCCATTGTGCCCTGATGCTTGCGAGAGCTGATTAAAAATCTATTCAATCTTTCTATTCTGTGAACCATAGCAATAATAAAACCTGGGACATCCACTATAATGTCAGAAAACGGTGAATCCTTCCTTCATCTCAGTAACAGACTGTAGCACATAGATTGTGACTGAGGGTGACCGCTATAGATTACATTAAACCAACCAAACATTACACCATCACAGAAAATATATTAAAATAATTGGGCATGCCCCCAAACTGCAGTCTACTGTATGTGGGGAAATAAAATTTAAGTACTTTAACATGGATCCCCAACTTAGACTGTCTTTGGTCAAATAATACCCTAGTCTTAATTTTCTCCACTAGAATGGCAAAGCACCTGGATGAAGCTTCTCAAAGCACCTGGATGTATGTCTTCATAGCATCTGAATTAAAACATTGTCTTGTGATAGAAGCTTTAACTTTGCCTCTCTTATAACACAGAATTGTATTATCATGGGATCCTTAAATGGGATATCAAAAGCAATTGAAAAATTTTGAAGAAATATCAGGTCACATGATAAAGCAAAACACAGGTGACTCACTTTAAATTAATAACATGTTGTCCTGAAAACAAATATCAGAAACAAAAATATGTGCTATATCTAGCAGAGTTCTATTTCTATTAGCATTATTATTAACAAGGTGATTACGCTTTGCTATACGTTTTTGTAGTTTTGTACCTGATTTCAACATCCTTCCCTCAAGCAGTGTATTTTGAATGTACTACTGTGAATGAGAATATTTATGTTTTGCGTATTTTTATTATTTGGTTTAAGAGCCATATAAGGGATATTCAAGTTATTTTAAGCCAATCACATAAAAAAACACTACTTCAATTTCAAAACAAATAATATAGAAACAAATGCAATGACACCAGATAACGCAGATGAGCGGTAGGAAAATACTACTTTTGACTGGATGAAATAAAATGTTGTTAAAATGACTTGTGTATATACATCCACTCATGTAGAAAGCTGCTTATTCCTGGCAGGGATCGTTTAATCCTGGAGCTTCACCTGTAAGGACAGGGCCACACACAGGGGCACAGGCTTAAACACAACTCAAGCACAAAGGGACAATCTAGTGAAAAACACATATTTTTGTCCTTATCAATGGCCTTGAAGTACAACGGTGACATAATCTCCAATGAGGCCTGGGCCAGAGGTTCCCAGTCCTGGTCCTGCTGACCTACACTCTTGCTGGTTTTTGTTCCAGCTGAGCCCTCAGTGACACAATCAGATTTTTCATTGGCTTCATAATTACAAGATCCATCCGAATTTGTTTGTTCCCAGCTCTTAAATGTGTTGGAGCTTTAATCGTTGTATTTTGTAAGTAAAACAAATACCCAAATGCCCCGAAGATCAATTAAGTCTTCAGTTATCCAATGAAGGTGGGTTAGAATAAAAATGAACAGGTGTGTGGGTCATCGGGACCAGGATTGGGAAGCATTGAGTTAGGAGCAACAGCTGCTGGTCAACCAGTAAAAATAACTCATCTACATGTGTAGGGGGGGACGAGTTGAAATGGAAAAAAACTCGGAAAATTTGAAAAACATTAAGAAGTTTGAAAGAAAGTTCAGACTAAGCCAGTAGTAACTTTATCATGGTGGCACTCACAGCAGGGAACAAAATGTTTTTACATGATTCCAGACGAGATAAGCCACAGACCGAAAACCCGGGATAGAAGAGAAATTCAGAATCTTCGTTACACTAAAAAGAAAAGCAGCTTCCCCAGGCAGTGTTTGTTTTCCCTTTTTTAACGTTGTGTATCAAGTCCTTTTTGGCAGCGTTTTCCTGGGTTCGGCTGGATCCGCAGCTGTGAAAACAGGCAAGAAGTTACACTGCGCTGTGCTGGGAGAGGGCAGTGGGGGAAGTGACCTGCCCAGAACCCGGGCCCTCTGCGTTGCTCCACAAGAATGTTTATCACAGCCTGCCGCTGACAGAAACCAAAGCCGTCAGCTCTTCAAAACTGAATGAAGTTAGACAAAACCTGCCCTGTCCCTCCCCTGATACTGCAGAACTAACAACGTGAACGTTAAACTCCATTACTTTTACAAAAGTTGAACAAGATAGATAAGTGAAGAAATGCAGGGTTATAACTGAAACACTTAACCCTGACACTGACGATTTGGGGAATAAAAACCATTATCATTAACACTAAAGTGCCAAAATAAAATGTGAGGAATTATCGTAACTAGCTTTGCTTCATACTGAACGTGTGTGCAGTTTCTGAAGGAAGTTCACGTAGGTAGCTGCGTCAGCATGCGTAGGCTGCAAAGGAACAAGTTAAAGGTTTATTCCAGGTGAAGAAGACCGCACACCCGAAAAGGGCTCCACAGCCAAAACGTTGTGTTTCCTTTCTTCTCTTTTCAGCATGGAATAAACCTTTAACTTATTTCTGAAGGAAAACAACTGAAACACATACTTTAAGATGTGGTCCTCAGGTTGCTTAGCTGCTAACAACTAAAAGTCTCAATGAGCTGCTCTTATTGTAAACCTTCTATATTTTCATCTGAAGAGATGACCAAAAAAAACTACAGAAGAAACATTTTTGCCCATCAACACAAATACATCCTCCTTCTTTCAGTCAGACTTACACAACATGCTTGGTAAAATGGAAAAAAATATATTTTTACTTCTCAGTTTCATTCATTTTCTCATGCCTTCATTAAAGGTGACATGAACCTAAGGCCTTTGCTCCAGTAATCAAAGTTGTTCAGGTTCAAATGAAAATATCTCAGATCTAATAAATTGCCAGAACCCCCTGGGTTACTCTTGACATAATTGTCTTAGAGGGTTGAGGCCTAATCCATCAAAAAAACGTTATTAAAATGTCTGATATAGATGAGGCTGTGAGGTCAATTGCAGTGTTTAATGTCTTTAATTGTCTTTTGATGACTAAAAAACAGATTCTAAAAAAACATTTTAACTACTCCCCTGCAGTGAATCTTTCAGGCAAGTTCTTACATGTAGGACAAAGTACACAAATTTGATTTTTATATCATTGGTTCTCAAAACGTGTACAGATTATATTTTAGAATTGGCAATAGCTTTAAGAAAAAATATACAAGATGTTGCAGTTTTATACACAAATTCATTCTACTCATTTCCGTTAAACTACTACTGTTCATGATGATTCAAGGCTGGAGCTTTAAAAATATTTATTTGGGAACTTCCACTTGATTAGACTGTTCAGAGAACTGGATCACCAGGAAAATGGAAGAGGATAATCATTCTCTCACTTCCCTAACGTCCTTATTCTTTGTGCCACACTTACTGGACACAGTGAAACTACAAGGCTGAGGGGTTAAAAATGCAGGTCCAGCAAAATCTCTGAACGTACAAGGAATATTAGGCCTGAGAGGCCCTTTCTGTTTTTAGCACTTCCTGGGAATTTGGCTCCAAATGCGTGTAATTTAAACTTGTGTTTTGTTCTCAAGGTCTCAAAGCATAGCAAACAAAAGAAGAAAGAAAACAAAAACATAGAGGGAAATCTTTCTCTGACCTCTGTGCTGTGATGCCCCTATGCTCCAACAAGAGGGCTAGCATTGACACATACAAAAGGTAACAAGTTCTGTTGATAAGATGCAATTCATAATGCACATATACAGTACATCGCTTGTCAGAGATCTCCATACTTCTCCACCCCATTTTGAATAATTCCTGCCCTCTACATTTTTAAGAAAGTGTTCATGAGAAACTGAAGGAGATTTAGGTCAGGTTGCTTTTTTTTTATTTTCAGTAGCTGATTGTTCAGTAGCTGGAAGTATGTCTTCCAGCCATTCAGGTCAAGAGATGGCCTCTTCAGGAAGGCCTAGAATCACACCCATAACATAACACAATTATGCATGCCTGTATAATTTTAGCCAGTTAAGAGGTAAATGTGCAAACAGCGAATTAAATTAATATGCATCAGAGTTTTTGTCAAACAAGTGATTTAGTCTCATATTAATTTACGCAAATAGAAATCCAGTCCCCATATTTTTGTTGTGGATGATTTCTGTGAGTTGTCATTGACTAATATAAAAAACAGCCCATTGAAAAAACATTTTCCTCAGTGAAACTAACACTGCTTTGACAAAATAAATGTATCTGATTGAACTGATTCCAAAGCAGAATTGTTAGAATCGCTAACCTTGAAATTATTTGCTTTCAGGACACAATGAGTAAGTTCTGCTCAGAAATAAAAAGGCACTGAACCCCCCCGCCCTCCGTAAATGACATCATAGTCTTTTATGTGAAAGCATGGAATCTGGAATAAACTTTATGAAATCCTGCTCCGTCATCAATGATGACACACCATTAGGTCTGTTGGTTTCTAGATGAGACAAAGGCAAGTTACTCTTCTGTATTTGTTAATTGGTGAATGTTACACCAAGCAAGTTCATATCACACAACAAAGGCCAACCTGCGCCATACAGCAGGTATAGTACACGCTACAGCTTCAGACAGCGCCTGAGGCCAATCTTCCACCTGTGAAACTGAGTGTGTGCGAGAGAGTGCTTTTCTCAAAAAATCAGCAAAAGATTAACGGCTGATAATTGCTGACTGCGCACCATTAACGCTTGAAATGCAGCTCCCTGCCTCAGGCTGAAACGTGCAGGCTCTCCCCGCAGTAGATGGTATCGCTGTCTCTGATTACAGTAAACAGAGTGTTAAAACGTGCCTGCATGATTCACGGTTATGTGCCAATTTCCCTTTGGGGTTCATAGTGCACCTGTTCTGCTCTGTGCCCACGGTAAATAGAGAGACTGGTGTGCCACAAGCAAGGCTTCCAGTGAGTAGGGAAGGAAAAGGTGGTGGTGGGGGGGTCTCTAAAAGAGAGCTTGGGAAAAACTTTCTCTCACTTGTCTCTTTCTAAAAACATATTTAATATTTTTCTGGTGTTGCTGTGTGGACATGCTTGTTCCTCCCAGCTTGTTTGACAAGGCACAGGTATTCTAAGTATTAACGCGTGTTCCCTGTCTTTGTTTGAATTTAGCCTCTGCGAGGAGGTGGCTCACAATTTCTGATGTTTTTTTCCCTCACTTTGTTTCGCAATGGCTTCTACAGGCATTCCCACCTTAAGGCTACAGATTTGTCTCCCACTGTTTTTTTTTTGGGGGGGGGGTGAGAGAGATTTTAATCCTCCTTACCCCCACGGATTCCAGTGCTCACTGGTTCCAATGAAGGAAATGGAGAATTTAATGAAAGTGAGAGGAATCTGTCATCCTGAATCAGGCTGCGGCAGCTGATGACATGCTTTCTCCAGAAAACAGGATAGGAAGGGTATCAAGCTTGGGTTCTTGAAAACCAAGCACTTTGTATGCCTGAATTATTAAGGAAGTGTGCAGTGATGTCATCAGCACATAAAGAATGGCATTTGTAGCCCCTGTTTTTCTGACCAGTATGTACAGCAGCTCTCTGTGTTGGTCATCTGTAGTTGGCCCATGTCCTTTGGCATTGTACCGTAGGTTTTGCTGCTTTATTGTTACCTGCCCCATTGTGCGAAGAGATTTCAGTCAACACCGTGACAATGGGAGCATTCCTCTTCCTTCACCTGCTCTGTGATTGTCCACAGGGGGCTGAGGTGAGGTCCAGACAAAAGAACGAGTCACCTTTGACAGCTACATATTGTTCAAGTGTCCATTACATCAGAAGGCCACAGGAGATGTTTTGTTTTACTTTTTTTTTGCATTGGTTTCATTGTTGTTTGTGTTTTTCTAAATGAATACAATGTAAAAAATGAAGGCCTTAGGAGAGGACTTTAGCAAAGCAAGGAAGACCTCTCTCACACTCGCAAAGCTGATAACACTTCATCCTCTTTCTAAATTTAAACACTGGGCTGCTTAGCTTGTGTACCTTCTTTCCTACCCCTCCTTGGTACTTTCATACAACAGACACCTTTATTATTAAACTGATACCTTAAG
Source organism: Lepisosteus platostomus (assembly GCF_059453375.1). Lineage (NCBI taxonomy): Eukaryota > Metazoa > Chordata > Actinopteri > Semionotiformes > Lepisosteidae > Lepisosteus > Lepisosteus platostomus. The sequence goes on from NC_142631.1 coordinate 5,226,128, forward strand.
TAATTAATTAAATAATTACGGTTACTGGTTGTAGCAGTTAATTTGTCAGAGTCAGTGGCAAACTCAATTTATAAGACTTGTGTCCATGTTCCTAAATTATCTGAGAGAAATGACTAATAATTTTCTTTTTTAATTCAACTCTGAAGTAAACAGCACAGGTAAAACGTCTTGCTGTACAAATGTAAACTCAAATTGGATAAAAGCATCTGCAGAAGAGAATGAATAGTTAATTTCTACCTCATTATGTTTGTGTTGCTTATCTCAAGTGATTATTCAAAGCACGATAAACCTTCAGTACTGCAGACCTTACACATAAGACTGTATTATTTGAATTAGAGTTATTGAATTAGTTGAATTGAGTTTTTGGAAACATTCAGTGGAGTGGGATTTTTGGTCTAAATAAAAACAAACCCATTTAAAACTTTAAATGCTTCACAGCACAAGATCTTTCATTTGGATTGTAAAAAAGTGAATGTTTCTAATTTAATAGCCTTTTTACTATTAACTCAAATTCAACAGGATTAGGTAGTTCATTTTCCAATTCTGTATCTATACATGCCTTGACATGCAGAATTCTATAAGCTTAATACAAATAAAATGCTGTCAAAAAACGAAAATGGAAACTTCATAACATGAAACCTTTATAAAACGACTGCTAAAAAAGCATAATGAGAATATTTTGAACCAACCAGCGCTTAAATTTTTAGGAGAGTGTCTGACCAAGTGACAATACAGGAGCAGGAAGCGCAATCACTAATATAGGCAATAAAAAGAATTGAATACTTTGTCTTGTTTTTAAAATAATATATTTAATATTACTTGGCTCTTGTTACTTTAACAGCTTGATATCTCCATTTAAAAATATTATGAAGTTGCAGATCAATCACTTTCTGTAAAAGTCATACAAAATGAATGTTACTTTTTTCATGAGAAAAAATCTAACAAATGAGGCATAAAATAAAATTCTGATTCTGAAGATTCTTCACTACATATTGTAATGTGTGTCTCCTTTCATAATATACACCTTGATCGCAGAATGTAATGGTTGCATGGTAGGAATATACCCACCTTTCACTTTTGGAACATAATTCCCTTGTCTTACAAACATGGTGAATAAAATGACCAAAACCACCCGATCTTAATTACCAGTGCAATTTAATATTGGTTCCCAGCAGGATTTGTTTTAGGTTTTCAACTGTGAGAAACAAGCTTGTACCAACATTTTGCATCTTGTTTTTCAGCCTTTAATTTCCATAACAAAATGTAATTGAAGGCTTTTTTCCATACCTGTTTGTGTATTGTTGAACAGGGAGCACTGTGCTCTAAATTACTCCTCTGTATTCGTCCATGAAGCTAATTAGCTGGTTTCCACATTGATCGTTTAACTGCTGCCAGAAGGAACATTTCTGACCTAAATCTTTTGTTTTAGCCCCCTTCATTACAGCAAATTGGAGTTTGCTTTCCTTGGGGAATCTCAGAGCGTCAATACATACACTTCGATAAAACTCCCTTTTCTATTGTAGCCCTATTGGAGTTGAACATGAGTTTCCTAATTCCATCCAGGTGGTTTAACTTGGTAAACAAAGGACACCCAGCACTTAACTGCACTTGTTTTGTTGCAGAGGTCTAAAGCAAAGGGTAACTCAAGAACAAAAGAATACATATACAAGTGTGAACCAGCTGATAACTGCCATAACAGCTCTTAATACAATTAAGTATTTCTACATTTCTACATTTCTAAGTTCTAAACAAAGAACTTAGGCAATATAAAGTTGTTCTGTATTTGACATAATACGTAAGAACATAAGAAAGGTTATGGTATAGAAAAAGCTATTCAGTCCATCTAGCTCACAGGTAATTAACCCAATGATCTCTTCCACATGTTTATTTTTAAGAAAGCTTCAACATTATGACTGAAAACCTTGTTCCAGGCTCCCATCATCATTTGTGAATACATCCAAAGAGCATCCTCCTGTTGTCAGTCTTGTCCAAGTTTCCACTGACACCCTCTGGGTCATTTTTCATCATTGATGCTGAAGAACTCACAAAAATTAGCACAGACACTATCTGAATTAACTATGTATATAAATTAGAATAGTCAGATAGCCCCAAACAGCATTGTTGATTTATTTCAGTATTGTTCATAACTGAAGTGGGTAATTGACATTATTGTCATTTTCTTTCAAATTATCTTTGCAAAACAACTAGTTCATCTCCAATTTATTACGGAGGTTATTGAAACGCATCTCATATACAGAATATTTGTTTTTAACTGACTATTTGGTCATGCATTTAGAGACCAAAGTCAAAATCTTATAAAGAAACATAAATCACTGAAATTCATTCATTTTCTAGTTGCTTCTTCCAATTCAGGTTCGCAGGGGAGCCAGCGCTTAGTCTAGCAAGCAATGGGCACAAGATCTAATTACTCCATCCTCCCACACTATTCAGATATTGCAAATCAAATCTTTTGGCTATTGTGGAATCAAGAACAAGGTACAATTCTGTAGCCTAAAACTGGATTTAGGCTTGAATCTAATCAAGGATTAAAGCAGGATTATGTTTCTTTTATTAAGATGTTCTGGATCCTCATTAGGGCACATTTCATAGCAAGGCATTGATTTCTGTTTGGCTGCTCTACAAAAATAAAATACTTCCCAGTTTCTGAACTGATTCTAATTTTACTTTAAAGTATAATACATCAGATGCAGACATTTATTTAAATTCATTTATGCATGTCCAAAAATATTGTAGTTACAGCAGTGGTAAGTCTGAGTATACTGCATACTAACTAAAATCCAAACTTTAATCTTCAACCTACTCTGAACGTGGCCCTATCCGCAGAGGTAACCATAAATGTCTACGGAACTATGAACAATTTTGGTTTTTGTGCTCGCAATGAATGTTTAATTAAATCACACATACAGATTCAATTGAACAGCACCGCAGTAACTGGTGCTAATAACATTATATGAATTTAATCAGAGATTTGTCTTGTTTAGGGAAAAATTCTCATAATCTTTAGCCTAAGAGCTTCAATTTCTTTTTATCTATGAATTCGGACATCTGCCTGCTCATGCAGTTGGAGTGCCACAGTCATGTTGACAACTCAAAGACTTTCCATTACTGCTTTCAGAAAAACAGAACTGTGCATGCCAAGACCAATAGCCTGCACTGATTATTTCCAAAGTCAATATTTACGACTTGATCTCAAATAGTCACTAAATCAATAGGAAGGCCTTAATGCCTTCAAGAAACTGACACGTCATGTAGGAATCCCCAGGAGTAAAAAAATGTATTATGAAAACTAACAGACAAAGACAGGACACAAAGATGAGATGGAATCTGGGCACAGGATGGAAAACATTTCCTTTCAAAGACTCTTCTATATTGACCTTTTCAGTTTAGAATCAGCAGCTCACCACACTGCTACAGCCTGGCAGTGGGACACTTGCTTCCTCCAAAATGCACATTTGTCAGAGCAGTCTGCCATTTTGCACAGTCCTAATCCCGTGATGCATAACGCATAGGTGACTTAATTACAACTGCAAAGCAGCTCTTGCTAACTGTACTGCAAGTTACAGGAGTTACTGTTGTGCAACAAGGTGTAGATATATTACCCATAAAGCTCCCTCTGGCAGCGTACAGACAAAACTGCATCACCATTGTCAATGGTGAGGTTCTGAGAAAAAAGACTGAAGATGTATGGAGTCTAAAATATTTTGAGAAAAAACTCCCAAGCAATACAGCACAAAGACAACGACTGACTGGGTGACCAGGACTGGAAATAAAATGGTCATGGCAAACAAATATTTTTTTATGCGTAACTAAAATGCCATTTTCAGTTTCCAAATGCACATATACAAACATTCTTTAATTAGAGTGTTTGGAAGATGAGTAGCTACAGCACATACTTACATTATTTATTCTCTAGCAATCTTACACAGCTGTTGAAAATGTCTGTCACTGCAAAATTTCCAAATGGAGGCCTTACATCTACGAGGTGACCTACGAGCACCTTTATGGTTGTGATCCTTGATCCAGATGAGCAAATCAAGCTTTTTCCAGGACTCCTTTTTGGTTTATATTTCATTCATCATTTAAAGAGCCCCACCTCACAGTTCTTGTTGAGGTAAGCACCACACCTGGCTGCTCTTCAATTTGTACTTGCAGGAGTACGCTTTTTCACCATGAGGGTGATTTTAAAATATCTTATAGTCAATGCCTAGGAACAATCCAGTTTTTTTTTCTTAAAGAAGTATTACATACAGCAATTTACATCATAAAGCTCTTCTATGTAGCTTCTTGTTGAGACAAAGGTTAAGGTAAATTAATAAAAGAAGATGTTAGAGTAAGTCTGCTTTTCGTTTTTTTCAGTACCTCAGATCTTGGTGTTGGGTTGAAGAAATGTGTTTTAACGTCATCATCCCCCCCTCCTGTTATGGAAGAGAAAGTCTGAGAGCGTAAACAAAACAAATGATTAAAAGTGGGGTCTGGAGATCACATGAAACCCAGTGAGGCCTTTTTGTCTCCTTTTTTTCTCACGCCTGCAATGAACTTCGAAATCTGCTCTGACTTGCTCACCGAAACCATCGATATCACCGCGGCAAGTCTCGGGCCCCGAAGGCGCAGGAGCAAGTCTGTACAGCGCCGCTCTTACACAGCTGTTATTGGCACGTTTGCCCTCCCGCGCTGCAGGAGTAAGAAACTGCTCACACTGCTCCTCCCTGCCTATCCTGTCTTGTGCAAATAAAGGGGCAAGACGTGCCTTTGTTTTCTATCAGAATACACGAACTCATTACGATGCAACCATTTACAAACCTCCCTCCACAGCGTCACTCACAGAGAAATAATCTGACCTGCCTGGGTATGTACATGTCGCCAGTGTCCCCCCCCCAGAAATGAATTCACGAAATATGTAAATATCAGTTAAGGGTTCACGACATTTCTTTTTATCCACATCCAAAAATTGCAACTGTATTGTACAAGTTAAATATTTTTCTTGGAAAGAATTGGAATTCTAATTGTGATTTAATCCAGCTTTGCATTACACTTCGGCTTTACTTTGCTTTTTTCATCGTTGATGCTGAAGAACTCACGAAAAAATTAGCACAGACACTATCTGAATTCACTATGTATATAAATTACAATAGCCAGATAGCCCCAAACAACATTGTTCATTTCTTTCAGTATCGTTCATAACTGAAGTGGGTAACCGACATTATTGTCATTTTCTTTCAAATTGCCTTGGCAAAACAACAACTAGTTCATTCATCTCCAATTTATTATGCAAACTTTACTTTGGCTCCTCAGCAATATGATGTATGACAATGATTAATTGGGTATAATAATTCACAAAGCAAACTTGAACTTGACCTATGTAAAGGTATGCTTGTAGGGTATACCATATTGTGATGTATAGGTGCTTCACCCCTTATGAAAACAACCTAGAGATAACCTTTATAGGTTTGATGACCTACAGGTTTCTATAGAGATCTTCCAATTATCTACAGAAATCTTTTGTGTTATTTTCCGAAGGGACTCCCCTAGAACCTCGAGCCTTCAGGCATGTCTTAATGAAATCACCATCCTCACGCAAGGAATGCTTTTTGAGTGTTTCTGTTTGGGAGAGTTTACTTTTTTAAGGGGGCTCTCAGCCACTTCTGAGCTCAGATAAGATATTCAGAACAATTTGGCGCACAGCATTGGCACAGAATTGATACAGAGCACAGGCATACAGGTTTTTTTTTAATGGCAGAAACAAAATCTGATTGAACAATCTGCTGCCCCAGGTTTGTGTTGACATTAGCTATCTGCTCTTCTCAGAATGTGAGTTGTCTAGAGATTGAGGACAATAAAAGCCAGAGGTCAGCAAGGCATGCCAGAGCTGCCTCTGAGTTCTGCTGGGTGTCAGGTGCTTTTTGTTTGACTAGTTAACTGTTCTGTTAGAACAGTAAACATGTGGATGGCTCTGTTAACACTTCTACCACACCTGCACTTTGTGTCAGGTCATTAACACAAGGGCCCTGGGAAAACCTGCTCTCTCACAGCTCTTCCACTTGGTGCCTGTTGATAGGGGCACTTTGTGGCCTGGGAGTATTTCTGAATTCCTACACAGCTGCATTTCATTTTTGTTATTATGAATGGAATTATTTCTTCTGCAACTCCTACTGCTCCTCCCTTGAAATTTCCCTACCTCTGGGTTTAATGTGTTTATTACTGAAGTGCTGTTGAGTGCCAGTTAGGTCTATTAACTCAAACTGAAATGATCAAAATACAAAATCTTTGAGTAGTAATCTATTAATACAATATATGCATATATTTATTCTTTAAATTCCTACCTTATTAAAACCGTATCATTAATGAAGAGATTACATGTACTGTATATAATCTAGAACAGCCTTTAACTGAAGCATAAAATAAACATGCTTTTAACTTGTAGTGTATCATGTCATTCAACATTTTTAAAACACTGATAAAGTATTTTAATAAAAAATAATATAGCTTATTTTGAGTTTTTTATTTTATTTTAAACAATTCTTTGAAGAGAAAAAAACAAAAACAATTAAGTCGTATTCTTCTGAGTCCTATAATCATTAAAGGCTCTGGCTGGATATTTGCAGACAATCCCCTTTTCAAGTTTTTTATTATTTAAAAAGAGGTAGTAGTGCTGTTGTGACACAGTCAATCAGCTAATCCATCTGTTTAAGATGTTGAAGACTAGGACAGAAAGATTTGTGAGGAAAACTATAAGTAGTTTTTCTCCATCACATTATATAATGCCACATGTGAAGTTCTTTGTGATCCTCTAAGATGAAAAGTGCTATATGAATGCAATAAACTAACAATGCTTCATATGGTACAATTGATGTTGTTAGTTTGCTTTCAAGACCCAAAGCCTCACTGATTTGATGATCTGACCAGAGTTATTTGAGGTAAGAGAGGTGTCTTCAACAGACCTAGAATTTGTCTTTATAAAACTGAAATAAACATAAATCACCACTGTGGCAGTATCTTGCAACATAGGTTGTCTGAAAATTCAGAACGGATACAAAAATCAGGCATCTCTGCTGGAATTGAATTTGCTGTCTATACTGCGAAACACATTTCTTGAAAAGAGCTGCCGACCAGACAGGCTCTTTTGATTGGCAAGCACCAGCGCTCCTAGTCAGGCTGCATCAAACCTCTTTTATTGTTATGTAGGAATCCAGGGCGACGGGGCCCTTCATCTCCCTCTTGAACCCTGTAAATCATTAGGATAAACTCACGGCTCATTACTGCTAACCTTTGGTTCCCCTGACTCAGAGAGCACACTGGATAGTCTTTGCTCACTGAGCTTTGGCGGCAAAAGTAGCCTTTTTCCCTCCAAAGGCAAAACAATAGGAGTTTGTTTTCTGCTTTCTGAACACAGGCTTATGGGTAATAGATTAAATAAACACACCCTGCTGTTGAATTACTTCTGTGGTTTGTGTTGCTGCTGAAGGGAACACAACACAGTTCAGTATGTAGCTATAGGCCAGAGATAACCCCACAGCAAAGCAATGTGAGCAACACAAGGCACCTCTGCTAATGGACCAAAAGTAATTTAGTCTTCAGGCTAACACCCTTCGCGTTTCAGTGTGAGAATCGCTCAAAAAATAAATTAGTTTCGTTCTTCCGATGGTTAAACCTACTTTGTTTTGGGACTTACATAGGGACAAAAAGATCAGCGGTCTGTTATGTTTCTAGCAAAGTACCAATGCCCAGGTATGTTTAGGTTCCTTTCACAACATTTACACACCAGTATTAATCTAGGATACGCTTTGCCCTAAAGATTCATTTAGTGGAGCTGGCTGATATTTTCCAGTTGGAGACCAACTATTTTCCCTCAGCACTACAAGGGGCCTGAACATTTTTCCTTTCTTTCATTTTCTGCTTGATGGGTAGGCTCCATAGGCCATCAGTGACTGACTTTACAAACTGATTACTTTAAATCATCAGTTTGTCAAGTCTTGGAACACATGTGAGTCTTGATTTATGTAGTAACTGAGTGGGTTTAATTCAGTAAAGAATGGCCATATGTGTTCCTTGTGGTCTGCACAGTGTTGGCATTTTCATTTCTAATGATCTCTAAACTACATAATTGAGGAAATAACCTTCTTAAATGGTCAAAACAAAACTACTAAAAATGATTAGAGATTGCTGACTTAGTGTGACCTGTAAATTCCCCTCGTGGCTGGGATGACCACCTTCAAACACTACACAAATTCATACGTTTTGAGATAAAACACAGCAAACATTAAGCACATGGATCACTGCTGTGCAAAATAGTGGCCTGTTGCTTCAGGGAAAACAGCAAGTCATATCAACAGCAGTGGTGATCATACATTCAATGAAAAAAACATTTTTAAACCAATACCAAAATATACTATTCCTGCCATACAGTATTATTGTTTCAACAAAATGCTACACTCCCTTGCACTGTTCAGTCTATTTTTCTGATGAAGAAGTTTTTCCATAAATGGATAAAGACAGTATGTGGTAAGATGATTACGGGCACATTGGTAATTAATCACTTCATATCAGCTTGGAAATTACCTGAAACAGCAAATGTAAACACATGAACAACTGGAGAGAGAAAAAAATGCAAATTGGCATAAATTCTCCTGCTGGGCTGAAGCACTGAAGCAGGATTCTGGCATTTACATGCTAGGACAGGCCTCTTCCAGCCTTATAAATCCCCATGATCCCTCTCTATAAGTAAATACAATGAGAATATCCTGGGAAAGTTAAATATAAGCAATTTGCCTCCCCCAAAATGATTATTATGGTACCTGTTCTGCCTTGAGGACTTTTATATATAGGGTGGGAACAGCACAGAGAACTAATTAAGACTTGGGACTCCTGTCTGGAGTGTTGTGGGTTGAAGCCAATTCCTGCAAGATGTTTTATTCTGCTTGCTCCACCTAGCTGTATACATAAGAACATAATATCGGCTACCCATCAGAGGTGGCCTTCAGGCCATCTAACTAGTTCGAGAGTTAGTAGTTAATTGATCCAATGATTTCAACCCGCCCTTTCTTGAAAGACGCAGAAGTATCTGTCACAAAGTGTAGTACTGGACCCTATGCAGACAGTATAATCCAGAAGTAAGTGGAGAAGGAAGACGGGGAGGAGACCACGAGGATCAGGAGGGGTTGACAGACAGGAGGGCGTGACGGTGGTGAACTGGTGCTCGGGGGGCGTGGCCAGGGCGAACAAGTCCAAGGAGTCCAGGGGGGAATTCCGGGGCGGAAAACCGGGTGATCCAAACGAGATGTGACAAAACAGAGTTAAATGCCGTAACGGAAACCGGTGCATGGACAGGGAATAAAAACAGGATGACGAGGCAAGGCACTCCGAGCCCCGGACCCAGCAGGGTCTGGACGCCGATAGGAGGCCTATGCCCTCAAGCCGCGAAATAGGGCGACTTGATGGTAGGCGGGCCTCCGTGCGTCCGTCTTCCAATGCAGAGCTGGGAGTAGCGAAAGCGGCTGGCTTAAATAAGGAAGGGCAGGACTGGAGGCAGGTGCATGAAATCATCAAAAATGTGAAAGAGCCGGAGCGCCCTTAAAAGGAGGGATCACGTGACAGTATCAACTTCAATATAGGTGGGTAGCTTGTTCCATACTCCTAAAACTCTTTGTGTAAAGACTTATCTTCTGTTCTTGATTTTAAACACCTAATTCATAGCTATCAGTATGACCAATGGTAATCCTGTGAGAGGCTGACATCTCATTGAGAGGGAATAAACTCTGGCCTGCAGAAGATACTAAAGAAAGTATTATTGCTATATACCATACATGTAGTGCAATGTTTTTGGAGATGGATAAAAGTCTGTGTCAGCAGTAAGCGGTTTTCTCATTTCATTTAATGTAAGGTGGCATTTATCAGGTGATTAAATTCTTTTTAATTACTACAGTTCTTTCCAAGTTTTGTAACTCACCACAGTACATTGATAATATTAATAATAGTAGCTATAAATGTATCTCTAATCATACATGCAAACCTAGCATCTTGAATACAGAAAATCAAGTGGGCCCAGCTTGTAGAACCCAATTTAACAGTTTATCTCTCAGCTGTTGGTTGTCCACCCTAAGGAAAACACGTCACTTGTCTTTCATTTCAGCTCACATGAGAGAGAAATAAGGAGTCTCACAATAATTAATGAGGTTGTGGCCCTTTTTTATTTCTTTTCATCAAAATGTCCAGCAGGGCTTTTCATCAAATAATCAAAGATATTGTTTTGGGAAAATGAACACTGTATCATAGAAAAATAAAATCAGGAGGTGAACGACTTATCAGAAGTTTCCCAGTGCTTGTTTTTTGAAAGCACAGGTCACAGACCTGCCCAGTGCCTGACCTTGTGTGGCTTGTTTGACTCAACCAGAGACTGATCAGAGGAAGTCTGCACACATTTTGCACAGCAGATCGCTACAAATACATGCTGGCTGGGAGGAATTGTGGTCAGGCCCATGTGTTTTTGGTCACTGTCTCTGCTATAGTGAAACTGTGAAAATGAGACAGATGCAGATGATCTGCAGTCTGACAAAAGTGACCCTGCAGTCAGGGGCTTGCAGAAGAAAAATGAACTTCTGTAAATGGATTTCTTAGCTGATTTGGAGTCAGTGCTGCTGTTGCCTCTTGCCTGCCTTCCAATAAATGTTCTGTCAAATAAATGAAAATATGTCTGTCTAAGACATGGTAGACAGCTCCATTGAGATTTGGAAGATTGTTCTAAAACAGAAGGGCAACAAGTAATATAAAATGAATTTCTATGCCATATTTGACTGCCCTGTAAGATCAATCAACAGGGTGCAAAAATATTCATAATGCATTTTTAAATTTAGCAAGATTTAACAATGCATAGGAAAGAGATTTTGCGATGGTTTTGGAAATACTGCTGAAGTTGTTCTCTGAGTAAAAGAAGGAACATGTTCTGAACTTCTGAACCAGTTGTGGTTATTTAAACTAGGCTCGTTATTACATACACATGACCCGAAGTTGCCCTGTAAGCAATGACATTGGAATATAATCACTTTTGAAGGCGAATTTGATTAAAAACATAAACAGAATGTCAACAACTGCTTCCAATCAAACTGAACAAACTCCAGTATTCTTATTAGCTGGAGAATTCTTACTATTATTCAAAGATCACATAAACTCTTAATGCCCTGATTTTGTTTCAGGGTTGGCCAAAGTTTCTTTAAAAGCTTTTGGTTAATCTTTAACAGAATTGATGAAAACCTTCACATTATCACTGTTTCTTCTAAAATCTTTTCAGTGCAGTGGCCAGGCTTAGGCCAACTGGCAGAAAAACAGCAAATTTAAAAACCTTTTCCTACACCATGTATGATATTTGGATTTCAATAAAACTATCTATTAAAAAAGCTACTGTTTATGCTTTACAGTTATTGAAGACCACCCCTCATCCATTAAAATAAATGCACTACTTGGCAGATGCTGTTAGATGTATGAAAAAGGCCTGGTTGGGATTAAACATAATACTGTGTACTCTTTCATGTTGTGATTTGGCTACAAAACTACCACAAATGATATCATCTTTGTTTGGCTTACATATGGAACCTGATTATTAGTGATCTCTTCCATTGTGCAAGTTTGTTTTATTCTACCGCAGCACCACAGTTACAGTAAATGACATATGCACTTACACTCAAAAAGTACATCTTATTTATTTCAATGCAGACCAAAGGGTGTTACAATTAACTTTCCTCTTAAGTAAACCATCATCTAAGATTCTAAGATGTCTAAGATTTCTTTCCGTTATTTATTGACATTCGAAATTGGGAAAAATGCAGGCAACACTTGAGAGAGTGCTGTAGCAGACAGGATGTGCACTTTAAGGTTGCATTCCCAGTTGTGAATGTAAAGAAATATTACATGTAACGTAATGCTCAGGAATTACTGTAAATATACTGAAGTATGCTTCTATGCAGAAATTTGTCCCAGGTCTTTATGTCAATTTTTTTTCATCCTAATTAAGCATTGTAGGCAGTGCTCTGGGAAAGGCTGAAAAGTGGAAGTTAAGAATTTTAGCCACTTCCTCATAGTGTGCCCTGAAATGTCTCACTTCATCCCAGCATTCTCAACTGCACAGAAGTAATAAAAAAACAACTTCCAAAGCCAATTGCCCTAGAACCTGATGCCCTGCATTAATCTACTTATCAGATGGATAATGTACCCCATATATCCACCTTTATCTTTTCTTCCTGTGCTAATTCTTCTGTCACCTCCTATATTACTGATATTAAACACTAACATTAATTGCTTTAAACCTTTACTGTGCTAAACATAGTAAGGAAAAAACATCTTACCAACCATAAGAAATCATAGTAAAGCAAAGCCAATATATATCTTGATAAACATTCTGCATAGATATACTGATATATACTGATGGAAAAAAGAAACCCAGCATTTTCTGGAATGAGAATACTATAGTTATAGCCTTTGTACTTTCACAAAAAGTTGTCCATTTGTTTTAAGCCCTCTGACCAGCAATACAGCTCGTGCAGTGCGTCATTGCAACTTGCCAATCACACGAAAGCTCGTTAGGTGCACTTTTACCCAATGAGGTCCAGGTGGATCAATGCCTGATCAGGTCACCTTTAAAAAGGCCTTAATTCAAAGCCTAGGTCACTGCAAGAAAAAGCCACACTTAGTTTTCTGTGCATTCCATAGTGCCTCGAATGTCACCAGAAGCAAGGGAGAGGGCCATTGGCATGCTGCAGGCAGGCATGTCATGCGCCAGCATTGCCAGACACTATGGAGTAAGCCGCTCCACTGTGTTCCGACTGCAGTGAAGGTTTCAGCAGACCGACAGGACAGATGACCGTTCAAGATCCGGTCGCCCTTGAGTGACCACACCTGAGCAGGATCAACACATCAGACTGGTCCATCTGAGAGATCGTTTAAGATCTGCCACCCGTACTGATGCTGAAACTGCCCGCGTCAGTGACAGGACATCAGTGACATCACACGCGACTGGCATGGGCTAGACAGAGGCTGCGATGGACTCGTGAGCAGTGGCATCAGGTCCTCTTCACGAATAAGTCACTCTTCAGCCTGTTCCACACAGACTGCAGGGCCAGAGTGTGGAGGAGGAGGTGTTGTGTTTCTTTTTTCTATCAGTATATATACAGTGCCTTGCGAAAGTATTCGGCCCCCTTGAACTTTTCAACCTTTTGCCACATTTCAGGCTTCAAACATAAAGATATAAATTTTTTATTTTATGTGAAGAATCACCAACAAGTGGGACACAATTGTGAAGTGGAACGAAATCTATTGGATTTTTGAAACTTTTTTAACTAATAAAAAAATGAAAAGTGGGGCGTGCAAAATTATTCGGCCCCTTTACTTTCAGTGCAGCAAACTCACTCCAGAAGTTCAGCGAGGATCTCTGAATGATCCAATGTTGTCCTAAATGACTGATGGTGATAAATAGAATCCACCTGTGTGTAATCAAGTCTCTGTATAAATGCACCTGCTCTGTGATAGTCTCAAGGTTCTGTTGAAAGCGCAGAGAGCATCATGAAGACCAAGGAACACACCAGGCAGGTCCGTAATACTGTTGTGGAGAAGTTTAAAGCCGGATTTGGATACAAAAAGATTTCCCAAGCTTCAAACATCCCAAGGAGCACTGTGCAAGCGATCATCTTGAAATGGAAGGAGTATCAGACCACTGCAAATCTACCAAGACCTGGCCGTCCCTCTAAACTTTCAGCTCAGACAAGGAGAAGACTGATCAGAGATGCAGCCAAGAGGCCCATGATCACTCTGGATGAACTGCAGAGAACTACAGCTGAGGTGGGAGAGTCTGTCCATAGGACAACAATCAGTCTTACACTGCACAAATCTGGCCTTTATGGAAGAGTGGCAAGAAGAAAGCCATTTCTCAAAGATATCCATAAAAAGTCTCGTCTAAAGTTTGCCACAAACATGTGGAAGAAGGTGCTCTGGTCAGATGAAACCAAAATCGAACTTTTTGGCCACAATGCAAAACGATATGTTTGGCGTAAAAGCAACACAGCTCATCACCCTCAACACACCATCCCCACTGTCAAACATGGTGGTGGCAGCATCATGGTTTGGGCCTGCTTTTCTTCAGCAGGGACAGGGAAGATGGTTAAAATTGAGGGGAAGATGGATGCAGCCAAATACAGGACCATTCTGGATGAAAACCTGTTGGAGTCTGCAAAAGACCTGAAACTGGGACGGAGATTTATCTTCCAACAAGACAATGATCCCAAACATACAGCAAAATCTACAAAGGAATGGTTCACAAATAAACGTATCCAGGTGTTTGAATGGCCAAGTCAAAGTCCAGACCTGAATCCAATCGAGAATCTGTGGAAAGAGCTGAAAACTGCTGTACACAAACGCTCTCCATCCAACCTCACTGAGCTCGAGCTGTTTTGCAAGGAAGAATGGGCAAGTATTTCAGTCTCTCGATGTGCAAAACTGATAGAGACATACCCCAAGCGACTTGCAGCTGTAATCGCAGCAAAAGGTGGCTCTACAAAGTATTAACGCAAGGGGGCCGAATAATTTTGCACGCCCCACTTTTCATTTTTTTATTAGTTAAAAAAGTTTCAAAAATCCAATAGATTTCGTTCCACTTCACAATTGTGTCCCACTTGTTGGTGATTCTTCACATAAAATAAAAAATGTATATCTTTATGTTTGAAGCCTGAAATGTGGCAAAAGGTTGAAAAGTTCAAGGGGGCCGAATACTTTCGCAAGGCACTGTACTGCAATTAATGACACCAATAATATTATGAGGTTACTATAACTGCTGCTGTAATCTGTATTATTACAAAATAAAAATATTTAATAATGCTGGATCATAAATAATAAATGCAGGATCTATTCTGTGCTCTATACAAAGTTACCACTAATGATTCTAAGGATTTCACATCCTGTAAAATGTGTTTTCTGGTGTTGACATTTTCTTGGTCTTGGTTCAAAATGAACTTTGCTGCATTGACTGGAAGCGCAGGCTCATCTCAGGTCATGACTGCAACCACCCACGCTCCTGTGTCAGCTGAGACAGCATCTCTGCTCCTTGTGAAACAGAGATTTAAGCAGTCATTGTTGCAGAGTACATCCTGTATTGCTAATTCCTATGCTTAAACTGCTGAATCACTACTGATGTAATCCCCAAAATAGAAAGTCCCTTGTTATATGTTTTTCATAAAATAACTGTTATTGTACCTTAGTTACAGAAGTTGCAGACCATGCTGCCTTTCGGTCTACAAGCATAGAAAATATCCGTGGCTTTGGTGTAACTTGAAAGAGAACTGTAGATCAGCTTCTCAACAAGCACGGGATGAGAACTTTTGCCTCTGAAGAACATCATCTCTCCACCCTTCCTTGGTCAATATCATTTTAAACAAGTGCATTCCCATGGATCTGTTATAGTTAAAAACAATCTGATGACCAAACAAACTCTGATCCTGAAACTGCTCAACATGGGAATACCTGCCACGAGGTTATCATTTAGCCCCACGACACCTGAAATTATTTGCTGTTCTTGTTTTGAATGAATGGGGAATGTGAATATAGACTAATTGCTTTTAGCCCTCTAACAGGGTACTGGATTAATGTGGGAAAGATACTGATGAAGGCAGTGGGGGCAGATGTTCTCTTGAGTATCCTAATCAAGTTCAAGTTTATTGTCATTATACTCATATACAGGTATAACGAAATGCTATTTAGCTAGCTCAAAGGACGATAAGTAGTACAAAAAAACAACAATACAATTGTATAATAAAAGAAAGACAGAGACAACAGGCAGTGTGCAAAAC
This sequence comes from Lepisosteus platostomus, assembly GCF_059453375.1. NCBI lineage: Eukaryota > Metazoa > Chordata > Actinopteri > Semionotiformes > Lepisosteidae > Lepisosteus > Lepisosteus platostomus. Next base: position 5,241,970 of record NC_142631.1, read on the forward strand.
AACAACAGGCAATGTGCAAAACAACAAAAGGTCAAGTAGTGACCTAGTACCTAATCAATAGTGGACTTGAAAAACAGCCCACAAGCTGTTAAAAGAGCTGCAAGGTTCCCCCTGCTCCCTAAGGCACATGCTGTTCAATCATTGAGCCATCAAAGGCTTTAGTACTTTCTACAGCTTGAGGACAATGTGCCTCTCTCAGTTTTTTTTGGTGATTCCACATCAGCTCCTGTCACTGTCCACTGGCTTTAATTAAACAAAACACTCCTGGAATCGTCCCAGATCTAACCCAACTGTAAGGTAATCAAGCAACCTGAAAGGTCTTTTTACTAGTGTTTTATTTCTAGAGTACACTATATAATCAGCACACACTGAATCACTGCATTTTTGGCGATACTCTAAGGCAGCGGAGGAACTCTGTGTTATGTCATTTTTGCTGCAGATGAGTTCCTGAGGACAAATTTGTCAATTCGTTTTCAGGCCTTAAAAGGTCAGTGGGTTCTGTTACTGGTTTCAATCCTGTAAGAATGTCTGAGTTGAGCTGCCTGAAGCGTAATCAACTGGATGTTTGCAGAAGGAAAACATGCTGATCAACTAATAAGGGAGCCATTCTCAGGTCAGAAATAAGGGCAAGCAAGTTGAGGAAAAAAGATGGACAGTTCTGGATGCTGTCAGGACTGACTAAAGAACCAAGTTAAATAAATGTCTAAAAAGATCAATTCATTTATCAGTTAGCATTGGAGATTAAGGGCTCTACTGGAATAAAAAGACTGTATTCTTTCAACAGCAGGACTAGGAACCACTGTTCTAAACATGGATTTCTTAATCAGAATATATCAGGATTTAGACTTTATATATATTAAACATGACAATTATAATATATAAGAGTGCAATTGACCCACATATACTTATTTTTGTTAACTTCCTGATTACAAATAATTGAGTGTTGTTCTGAAAATGTTGATAGTTAAATTAGGACAGAAAGATGAGACATGCTTAAAAACATGGATCATGGAACTGAATACCTATGGATCAAAAGGTTAAAGGTTAATAACTATAGGAAAAACCACAATCATTTCTTTTACTTTAAACACTATTTCAGTGTCTTAAAACATTTATATGTAAGTCTGTTTTAACCTACAGTATATGATTAATAATAAATATTGACATTTACCTCCAATGCAATACCCAGATTTGTTTTAATGAGTCTGAATGTTAATCCTGAACATAGTGTCATCAGTAAAATAGCATTTAATTTATATTATGGTACTGATTCAACTGAACTCAATAGTATGCATGACATAATGTGAGAAAAAGCTCTTTTATATCTGGCATAATTAGACCAGAGCAACACATAATTGTACAGCAAAAAGAAATTCTGGAAACATGGGATAAGTGATAGTATGACATGTTAAGCTTATCTTTCCAGTTATCTTTTGATCTTTAAATTCCTCTCTGTTTCCTGTCTCATATCTCAACAGAGAAAAAAAATAAGGTTTGTGCTTCATTGAAAGTGATAAAGACAAAAGTATGAGGACTGGGCCTCTTTCTTGCTCAACTCTAGCACCTAATATTTTGGCCTTTTACCCAGATGTTTCGGAAGTAACTGAATAAAAGAGAAATGTCAATTCCATGCAAACTCCAAGACATTCGATTCTGCATTTAAAGTACTTTGCATGTTAAAAAAGCCTCAATTGGTAAATGGTACTAAAATAGTCCAATGTTAAATGGTATTTGGAAATACAGTTTAAATTTAAAATATGTTGACTAACTTCCTACATGTCTTAATTGGAGAAGATATGTTTTTGCAGTCTGCATAATGATTAATAATAATAATAATAATAATAATAATAATAATTATAATAATTATAATAATAATAACTTACACTTATATAGCGCTTTTTCTGGACACTCCACTCAAAGCATTTTACAGGTAATGGGGACACCCCTCCGCCACAACCAATGTGCAGCATCCACTTGGATAATGCGACGGCAGCCATAGTGCGCCAGAACGCTCACCACACATCAGCTCTCAGTGGGGAGGTGAGCAGAGTAATGTAGCTAATTCATAGAGGGGGATTATTAGGAGGCCATGATTGGTAAGGGCCAATGGGAAATTTTTTCCAGGACGCCGGGGTTACACCCCTGCTCTTTTCGAGAAACTCCCTGGGATTTTTAATGACCACAGAGAGTCAGGACCTTGGTTTTACATCTCATCCGAAGGATGGCGCCTGTTTACAGTATAGTGTCCCCGTCACTATACTGGGGCATTAGGACCCATATGGACCGCAGGGTGAGTGCCCCCTGCTGGCGCCACTAACACCTCTTCCAGCAGCAACCTTAGTTTTTCCCAGGAGGTCTCTCATCCAGGTTCACTGGGTTGCCAGTTGTGGTGTAGGTTGATATGGCTGCTGGCCTATTAAAAGATAGGATTTGTTCTTCTCATTTCAACAAGTTGTATGACATACAGTAGCAGTCCTCCTAAGAGTATCAATAGCCTTACTCCAATTTACAATCTGACTTCATTCATCTTATGTAAAGAACATTCACTGACTTGACATCTTGAAAAGAGAATGTAAAAAAAAGACTTTTTTTCTGTAAGGTCTGCCTGTCAGAAATTTGAAGTGTGATAAAAGAATATGTATATATATATATTCCACAACTTAAAAAAGAAAAAAGGTTAATAAGATATTGGCTCACCATGAGCTGTTCCTGAAGCAGCATTCTTGCACTGAATAGATCCTGAGCAGAATTGCTTAGTAGTTTTCCAGTTATTATACAAGTATAAAAATCCTCTCTTCAGAATGTCTACCTGGATAAACCTACCCCAGTATTTGCACATTTTTACTGCTATTTTAGTCTTCTTTATTTGATTATTTTTTAATGGTCCATTTTAGTTCCATGTAAAAATATGAAAATACTGATGTCAAGGTTATTTTCAGGTCATAAGAGAAAATGTACTACTTTGGGAACATTTTCTAGAAAAAATAACAAGCACAATATTGATAATAGATTTCTGTGGGAGGAAATTCCAGTAGAATTATTTTGCTGTTGCAATTAAATGCACAGGCAACTGTGGATTCCTGGCACAGTGTTGTTTGCAGTGTATAGATAACCCTGTCAGTGACTGAAAAGCACAGAAGCGCATCTGTGAGAATCTGCAATAAAACACACTATAATCAGCACAAAATGTGATTGCTACAGGGATATTCCTTTTCTTTTTTATCTCCTTTGTGCTGTTTGACTGCTATACCATCTGCTGTGCAGAATGGTGGGCCAACATTCTTGGTTTTGTGTTGGCACGTATTAGACCTGGATTCCTTAATGACCTGCAGAGCTTTCAAAATTCCGGCCACTATTACAGTCCAGTAATTCAAAAGAAGGGTTTATGATATCCAACCTGTAAAAACTTTTTTTTATAAATTTGCTTTTGGTAAACACTACTATTGCCCATATGTTAGGACACATCCTTGTAAAACACCAAAGAGCTGAAATCTATTCATAGTCAACTGTGTCAAAAGAGTTCCTCTTCTGCTTTGTTTATTCTTTGCGTGGGATCTGGGTTAATTACGCAACAAGCAATAAATTTATATACCTTCTATCTCAACCTTTTCCCTGCTGGACAAAAACAACTGAGCTCCAATATAAATGTCAGATAAACAATCAAATAAATAACTTCAATATTTGTGATGAAGCAAATGAACACGGTATAACATTTTAAAATGTGAAACTGCAATTCTGTTATCAAAACTTAACTTTCAATTCTTTGTGCCTTAGTCTTTGTAAAGAATAATTGCACTTCTAAGAAGCACAAAATAGAAGCTACATGTTTGACTGATAAAAGCAAATATAATACAAAACATCTTCCTTTCCTCTGTGTGCTCAGAGCAAACGTTTCATAAGCCTGGGTGGCACAGAATGATTCACCTTTAATTGTTATATTTCCATTATCTGCAAACAATACAAGGATATCCAAAGAGGAGACCATGCTTTAAGAAAAGGCGTGTTCTCAGTCATATAGATCTGCAATGTAATTCTTTAAAGCACAGACTTATTTAATGACACCATAACATAGAATGGTGCAGAGCATCAAAGACTCTAGCAATATAGCGGGCTTGTCTTTGCAATAGATAATGCTTCACTTATAACTCATTTATCCTGCCTGAAAAAAGAATGTTCGTCCCATGAAACTGTCTCAATTAATTTGGCTTGTTATTCATAATGGGTCACAATTTAGTGAGTGTGCTGGTTAGCACTGCTGTCTCACTCTCCTGGTGTTTTAGGTTCAATTACAATTTAGGGCAAATTCAGAGATGGGCACCTTTGTGGGATTTCTCGTGGTTTCTAGTTTCCTCTCACTTCACAAAGACATACTGGCAGTGTTAATTGATATCTTTAAACAGTACCTGTGTGAGCACACTGTCATAGACTACTTATCTACCTAGGTATCTTGGTTAATAGACCACCTGTCCAAGGAATAGTTCTGCCTTACACCCAAGCTTTCCGTTTGTCATGAGGAATAAACAAGTTTCTGATAATGGATGAATACAATTCATAACCATGGATTCTTGCATTTATAAAACACACATGCAGACATATATTTTCTAATGCCATTAAGTAATACAATTGCTGTTTTGATAGACAGCAGCCAGAGCAATTATTGCTAATACCTGTAAAGGTTTTCTGTTCTTTTTTCCCACAGCCGTGAGGCGTGTACAGGCATAGCTGACTGCACTAGTCTGTACATCAGGGCCGACATTTTACTGACCTCTATTGCCCTCTGCTGGAGAAAATAAAATAAGTCACAAAAGCCAAGCACAGTACTGCCTTTCGACAATATCACTTTACTTCATCACTTTATTAGTTTATTACAATCACCTATACAATTTCTTGGATTAGGAATTCATCTTTTCGCATACCCAAGCTTGCTATCCATGAGACACAGACACACGGAGAGAAGCTTGGGGTCAGAGCACTGGGTCAGCCAACTGGAGCAGTTGAGGTTAAGGGCCTTGCTCAGGGACCCAGCAGAGTAGGAACCCTCTGCCAGCTGCAGGATTTGAACTAGCAACCTTCCAGCCACAGGCACAGATCCTTAGCCACAGAGCAACTGCACCACTCCACTCCCCAAAGATACAACTTTGTGTATCTACATTGGCACAAAGTTGTTGTTTTTTTGTCCAAAACCATTACAATATTTCATGGTTTAGTTATAAAAATGGAAATGCTCCATGACCTTTTTTTTAAAGATCAGAATTTTTTTTTAAATCCCCTTTTCACGTTTTAAATTTTTTCTTACGCACATACCACAGTGCTATTACATTTTCGAAATTTCATTAAGTTCTGTTCAGTGTGGTCCAGGGTTAAACTGAACTCAAAGATAAAAACAAACAGTGTCATCTTATCCACTTGTTGTTGTTGATCATTTTTTGAGTAGCACTCATATTTTAGCTTACGAACAGTCATCCTCATCTGAGGACCTGGTTATTGCAAAACTATGTATTTACTAGTGAAGTGAATTAATGAGTAAATTATGTGTGTTGGGCTGCTGGACTGGAATGGCAGCTTTGTGTCACCCATTGACAGCTTTGGGATCCTTTGGGCTGATCAACACACAAATGCAAGTATTTGCTATTAACTGTTAGAATTATCCTTAAAGAAACTGTGAATAATACGCTTATATAGTCATGTATACAGCCAATCAAAAAACAGGTGACAAGCTTTCCATTTTTATTTTGTGAGTGAAGGACTCAGACAGTGTGAAAATGATCTGTTACAGATGTATTAATAAGACTCCCAGGCCAATAAACAGCTAATGATAAAAAAAAAATATTTTCTTGTTGTGAGTACCTCACTGCTACATTAAGAACATAAGAAAAGTTCCTATGTGCAAACAAGAAGAGTTCCATTTAGCCCAGCTGCCCTGTTTGATCATTGCAGAATGATCCATGAATCTCATCCAGAAATTCCTTGAAAGAAACCAGGGTTTCAGCTTCAACAACAGGGCAAGGTAGCTTGTTCCACGCTCCCACACAAAAACAGCAGACACAGGATTACATCACTGCTGATGATTAGATCACTTCAGAGCTTTCAGGGCCCAAGTTTCTTTAAACCTTTACTATCTTAGCTGCTTCATCCAGCACCTCATTAATGTCTTGATTTCCTCTCCTTATCTTTTCATTACACCTCTCCTTGCTTTGGTAACAGGAACAAAAAGTTAACTTAAAATCTACACTGAAACTGTAACTGTAAAATCCCATTGGCCTTCTTTAGACATTCCTTCTCAAGAAACTGACTTTCCAGACCAAATGAAAAGCTCACTGTTTCCACTTTACTTCCAAATTTTCTTTTTCTTCCAAAACCTTGATGAAAAATATTTGTCTTACCTCCTGGCTCAGTTAGCATGGGAGAGAGAAGGAAGGAGCTTCATTACAGCTGAGCATTGATCTCAGCTGATCTCATTGATTCCTCCATCCCACATTTCCTTAACCTGCTCATGGGGGCTTTCTTCAGGGCACGCATGGCTGCAATCTGAGCATCCGACTTCCTTTAGTTGTGAAGATAATGTCATGTTGGGATGCAGAAATCAAGGGAGAGACCACTTTCCCCTCTTGCAAGCGCGAGAGACAGCGAGAAGAAAACATAGAAGAATTATGGGTTGTAAATAACCAATCTTTGCAGTAACAAATCCCATTAGATCAGCAGAAGTGCTGACCAGGAATGAAAATTCACCACTCTATTACCTCTATTAATTATATAAAACTATCATTTATTATTACGACTAAGCTTTCAAGGAGACTTTTAAACTGTCATGATGGAATGGTGTAATCTTTAAGAATGAGCTACAGCTGCACAGAAATGGGATTATTCACCATTTGCAGCAGAGATGCCCAGTTTTAGTTCCTGTTCAGTGGGGTTTACAGGTCTCATCAGCACCTGAAGAGCTAGGAGAACCTCTTTCATCCATCCATTTTCTACACTCTTCTACAAATTCAGGGTCATGGGGGAGCCAAAGCTTATCCTAGCAGGCAACAGGCATGAGGCAGGATAAGATAAGTTCACTTTATTGGCCTTATGCAATTTATTGCATTAGGAATTTGTGTTTTCACATACTCCGACTTGCTCTCCATGAGACACACAGACAGGGAGAGAAGCTTGGGGTCAGAGCACAGGGTCAGCCATTTATACGGCACCCCTGGAGCAGTTGGGGTTAAGGGCCTTGCTCAGAATTCCTCTGCCAGCTGCAGGATGCGAACTGACTGCCTTACAACCAGAGGCGCAGATCCTCAGCCACAGAGCCACGGCACCACCCCTGGGACACTACCTTCAGCAGGGCAAACAGAAAACAAAAACAGACACACACACTTACACCTTGAGCCAATTTTCTCAGAAGCCTATTAACCTACTAGCATGGTTTTGGGCTGTGGGATGAAACCAGAGCACCTGGTAATTCACGGTCATGCCTTTCAGACTGTGTAATGCCCCGGTTACGTTTTAGCAGTTGATGGAGCGAGTGCTGGCGTCGGTCCACTAGAGCGAATGCTTTGTGTATCTAGACAACCTACTCGTGCATGCCCAGGGTTTCGAGCAGGCTCTGGCGAACCTCTGGTTAGTGTTGGCTTGCATCCAGCGGGCCGGGTTGAAGCTCAACCCTGGGAAAGGTTACTTTCCTGGGGCATATGGTTGGCCCGCAAGGGGTGTCACAGACCTGGGGAAGGTCGCTTCAGTGCGTGACTGGCACCATAGCAGAGCTCTGCAGTTTCCTGGGGTTGACGTCTTATTACCCGAAGTTCGTCCGGGACTTTGCCAGCCTCACCCCCCCACTGCACCGCCTTACGGAGAAGAGGTGCCGTTTTGTGTGGGACACGGAGTGTGAGGGGGCCTTCCGGGGGCTGCAGAAGGTGCTAGTGGGGGCCCCTGTCCTGGCCTTCCCAGATCCGACGCTGCCATATGTGCTAGATACTGACATGATACAGGGGTGGGCGCAGTACTAGCGCAAGAGGCTTCTAGATGGGGAACGGGTCGTTGCATATTTTAGCCTGGCGCTCAGCAAAGCAGAGAGAAACTATTGTGTCACCTGGAGGGAGTTGCTGGCTGTGGTCTCGGCAGTCTGCCACTTCAAGCCCTACCTGTTTGGAACTAGTTTCAAACTGTGGACGGACCATGCGTCCCTCAACTGGCTGCTAAATTTCAAGGAGCTGGAGGACTGCCGCTACTGCGCCCAGTGGGAACAGCGTGAGGAGGCCACCCGTGGTGGGGGGGAAGCGGCCATTCGGTGTGGACCTTGTGAACCTGGTGCAGCAGCAGCGGGAGTACCCCGACATTGTTCCAGTGCCCCATTGGAAGGCAGCTCCGTTGGGAGGAGCTCACCTCTCACACCAAGTCCGTGAAGGCTCTCTGTGCTCTGTGGGAGGCCTTGGAGGTAAGGGACGGGGTGGATACCCTCCAGCGGCAAGGTCAGGTGGCAGCTTATAGTGCCACGATCGCTCTGCGGGGCAGTTCTCCAGGCGGTGCACGGTCAGCCGGGTGTGCGGCACCCTGGCTCCGGGAAAACCCTGCGGTGACTCCAGGGCCACTTCTATTAGGGTCTCTGCCACTGGGATGTGGGGCGTTTCTGCCAGACGTGTGCGGTCTGCGAGGCCCAGAAGGGCCCTCCTGAGCACCCCTCCAACGGCACCAGGTGGGGGAGCCCATGGAACAAGTGGGGGTGGACATATTGGGCCCATTTCCGGGGACAGAGGTGGGCAACAGCTACGTCCTGGTGGCAGTGGATTATTTTAGTGGCCCAAGGCTTACCGCCTCCCGAATCAGAGCACGTCCACCATGGCCGATGCCCTGTTGGAGGGAATGTTCACTAGGCTGGGGGTGCTGCGGGGGTGTTTGCGGGGGTGTGCCAGCGCCTGGGGATTAAAAAAACGTGGACCACCTCGCTGTATCCCCAGAGCGATGGGCTGGTGGAGCATCTTAACCGGATGCTCTCCACTCAACTGGCCACCTTCGTCTTGTGGCACCAGCGGGACTGGGACCGCCACTTACCCCTCGCCCTCTGGGCGTACCGGACAGCTGTGCAGGAGTCCACTGGGTGCACTCCAGCCTCGCTCATGCTGGGAAGGCTGGGGTGCAGCAGAAGCGGTATTACGATCTGCGCTGCAGAGGGACTCCTTTCAGACCGAGGGACCTCATCTGGGTCTATAACCCACGGGGCCACAAGGGCCTTGGCCCAAAGCTGGCGCTGGCCTGGGAGGGACCCGGGGAGGTCGTGGGGGAGCTCTGCTACCGTGTCCGGCTCACGGCTTGGGAAGCAAGGGAGGGTGGTGGTTCTGCACTGAGACCGCCTGGCTCCCTCCAGGGCTTGCGAGGGCTCACTTGAACGGGAGGGCGCAGAGGAGTCTGGGGAGCAACCAGGTCCAGATTTCACCGTCCGCGGGGCCTGGAGGATTTTGTGTTTAACATAACCGGGTTTGTTGCGTTGCGAACAGCGCTCGGCTAAGGTGCGCAGCGAAGGGCAGGATCGGTGTATTAACCAGGGCGAGGACTAAGGGAGCCACTGGCCAGTGTCGCTGACCATCTGGAACAGGTGTACACCACTGTAAAGGTTGTCCAGATCCCTGTGATCCCCAGTTTTGCATCCCCTTTTATACCTGTACCCACTTACCACCCTATACCTACGTACCTAGTGTCCCTAGTGTGTTGTACCCTGCTTTCTCTGGTTTTTACTTCCTCTGTTGTTGTTGGTGTGCCGGACGCACGTCCGACTAATATAGCACCGAGTTCTTAACTAATAGAGCTAATTAAGTTCCTGTTTCCATCCTCGCCAACACCGTCGCGCTACAGTACTTTAGGAACAGGAAAACACATTTACAATGATCAGACTTAGTTAATTCCCAAGAGGCTCAACAGACCTTTGAAAACACTAACAGACTGTTCACATTATAGATTTGCAAATTTAGTATACTGTATTTAAAAATTGTGTATTTGCTGTATAAATAACACAATATCATTTCCTTGCGCAAACGTTGATAATAAAATGTCTTTGTTCATTAGCAGATAAATTACATACTTGCTTTCTCATAACAGATTTCGATGTTCGTCACACTGTAAGCATCCATCGCATCGCATGAAATAAGGTCTTGAGCACGGTATTGCCCTGGACTATATTAACAGGGTTGTGTATACACTATGTCAATTATTTTCTTTAAAAAAACGGACTCGGTCCAATTTAATATCTCGGGATCAGATGCAAGTTCATCTTTTCTTACAAAAACATTACACGTTGATGTACTCTAGGGGCGCACTGTTCGATATAAATCGTCCATTTCCGGTAGAGCTCGGATCGTGCCTCGTTCTTTTCTATTAAAAATAATTATATTTCTTTTTAAATCATTTATACGCATATGATTTTATTGTCAACAACCAAAATAAATACAATTATACAAAATTACAACATTAACTGCAAATTGTACATGGTTCAAGGCCTTCGACTGTGACGCCACGGTGTTTGGGATTGTGACGTTAGAGGTACACGTCGCCTAGCAGGATGTAGCTCTGGTTGAAGATGGCGGCTGTGTGTTTGCCTCACGGTTCTGCAGTCTTGTAGGAATTCCTATTTAATTCCGCTTTACTGGCCGAATTGTGTTGTTTCTTTGTCGTCTCCAGGAGGTCGGCGATCTCGTTCTTGAGAGGTAAGATGGATCTAGATGTACAAGCGATGTGGTGCAGCACTGAGTTCAGATTTGTATAATGGGACTGGGTCGGGATTACCCTAGTTTTAAAAGGCACAAGATCTGTTATCCCCCCCCGGCAGAAGTGGGGGCTTTAAGGAACTGACAGCGCGTCCTGTTAAAGATCTGGTTTGGCATCAGACCATCGATTATCGGCGAGTTGCACATCTTCACTCTCCCCAGTCTGATGTACAAACGGGCTTCGTGAAAGTTCGGCACTTGCCTGTTGCAGACATTCAGTTAATCATATGTGATGAGTCGCCGATATCCTCTGCTTGTTGACTTTAAACACGACAGCAGCATGTTAACGATTTGCTACGAGTCGCCGCTTTTAACGGCAGGTTTCGCAGTGGTGTTAATTATAAAATTGCTTGAAAAATTAAAATGTTCCCTATTCGATATTGAAACGTTCCTTCCAAATGTGTCAAATAAATAAAGCTGGAGAAGATAGTATAGAAGATAGTATAGAAGATCGCAAGGTCGGGTTTGATCTTAAAAACGTTTGAGTATTAATTTGAGAGCTTCTCACTATTTGCATATTTTTGTGCGGGTGTCGTCTGATAACATCTTAAATTTTGCGTTTGTTGTAGCTCTAGTGAGGAACAGAGTCCTTATGCTTTGGACTTTAGTTTCTACGACTTAGAAACCCGATAGGCACCCTGACTGCAAGTGCGACTTCAGTAATTAAGTTGTATTACAATATTGTAACACACGAATAATAAGGATTTAGAGTTTGGGAACCAAAAAAAAACCGTATAGGTGTTTGTTGTCGTGTTCGATAGTAACCGACGTGCGCCAATAGATGAGAGTGAGAAAGTTTGCCGATTTAGTCCTAAAGCAGCTCTTAAATGCTGTTTGTGAGGACTACATTAGCCACAGAAACGTCGCACACCTGAGGCTGACGTGGAATTCCATCCCGTTATTAGGAAATGCAAGCTGCTTCACAGTGTACGTACAACCCAGTGGAGAAATCTATATGTTTGCAGTGAATCCGAAGACAAATGTCTATAGGACTACGAAGGAGGTCTAGTTACTGGTGGTTGAATTTTTTGCTGTCGAAGCCAAAATGATTCTATATAATATTAATTTTCCTGTGAAGGTTTCATATACTTCTTTCATATACTATCCATTTACTATGATTTTATTAATGATATGAAGTATAGATGGGAAGAGAGTTAGTGTCATAAAACCATTCTTTTAGTTTTATGTGGCTACAAGATATTTGTATGTCCATATGGAGCAAAATTCGAGTATTTTATATTAGACTGCTATTTGGCAGAAAAGTACTGTGCTGACTGATAACTGCAAATATTGGAGAAATGTTATGATTTAAAATGTAGCTAATGAGACATCTTAATGTATTTAGAATGATACAAAAATAATAGCATTATTTGGAATCCCCACTTATGTGATTATATTATACATGCACTCTTAGAGCATGTTTTGGCATTTTGTAGGATGTTAAATCCCTTAGATAGATACTTTATTGACCCCATGAGGGAAATTGCAGTGCAACAGCAGCTTAACACAGTCAGTGAGAAGTGCACTAAGAAGAGTTACTCACAGTCCAGAACACACGGAGAACAAACCAGAACAGAACAGTACACAAAAAAGTTGTATTGCACAATATAAATATAAATGTATTGTATTAGACCCAGAGAATTAATATAGTCCTCGTCCTGATGTAATTCTTCTAAAGGTGAACAGCTCAGTGGCATCGTGCCTTTGTTATTGAACAAAATGCAGCATGTTGTGTTGTGCATTGCAACATGCCGGTAAATGAGTCACAAGTGGTGGGAGTATGGATGAACCTACCATCCATGTATCTGAGGCTGATATCCTGGCTTCCTTCAAGAAATGGCTGGATGAGATTTCTGATCAATGAGTTACTAACCAAAAGGGTTAGGTGTACAGAATGTACACTTTATCTTGTAAGTCACAAACCACTTTCTCTATAATATTTGGAGTATATTTAAAGGGGAGCTGCAGTCCCAGTTTCTCAGGCTTGTTATTAAATCTTGATAAAATAAATTCATTGACGGTATAGACAAATTGAACAAATTTCGAAATAAGCAGACAATCGTGAACTTTGTAAAAGTACTGTAATGTCGCTGTGCTGTTGCGCACCCCTGGTCTTGCTATAGACGAGAGCATAATTTCCCACGAATTGTGACGTAAAGCAGCCCTTCCTGCTCCCTAGTCACTGTAATAACTAATGTAATGTGTAAATTAAGCACAGGTTGTGCAGCCGGCATTTCACCACAGAAACTTTCCAACATAATCTGCAATCAATTTATCAGCAAAACCATCTTGAAGACGAGAGCAATATTTCTCTTGGATTAAAAGAGATGTATTCACAAGCCTGCTTGCTCACAGTGTAATAGGGCCCCAACACGTCACCAGACGTTTTGTTGCCTCGTTCCGAATCGCAGAATATGATGCTGCGTCTACCTTTAAATTTTATTTTGTGATGTAAATTGGAGGATCTACAAGTTACTGTACATTTTACTTTTATTGTGGTTTGAAGGGCACTGATTTAGTAACCTCAAAATATAAAAAAAACATTGCATTTCCCCTTTTAAATATGTTTTTAAACTGTGCAGTTTAATGTTGAGGTGTTCCTGTTAATCACACAGAATATCCCAGCCTCCTAAATATGCAGTACTTGAAGATCACATACTGTAATTCATGCAGTCACTTTGTTTGCACAGGATCATGGTCTATTGTTGGTAACCCAGTCTCTATAAAAACTGTCTTAATTAATATTCAGTACATTCCTCAAGAAATTATTAATGATGCCATCATTGCATTTTTGTTGGATTCAAAGATCCAGCACTCATTTTGCCATGTGATTATGTATCCATTTAAATAAGAATAGAAAGTTCGCTTGCCATTCTTAATGTTTTGCAGCCTCTCTTATTAGTGAAGGGGCAGTCATCTTATAGTTGACAGTTGTAAAACTTGCAACTTGGGAATAAATAACTCAAGGCTTTGTCAACACTGGTGTGACAGATCTTTTGGTGGAATCACTGAATCCCTAACTAAAAAGCTGTAAATCTTAAATAATAATATGGCTGTAGTTTAAAAAATATTGAAGAACTATTGTGGCAAGTGTACAAAATAGATAAGACTTTATTGATCCTGAAGGGAAATTGATGTGTTACAGCAGTCTGGCCCAAGACAAGCAAAAAAACAGACATCGGAATAGAATAAAAATTATAATATGTACAGTAATACAGAGTAAATATAAAATAAATACATAGGTGTGTACAAAATATGATCTTAGTCACTGTAAAAACAATAAAATATGTGCAAAATGTGCATAGGTATAAACAGATTGAGTGTCCAAAAAAAGTACAATGGAGCAACATGCTGTCCATAGACGAGCAAATGAAGGGCTAACAGTCCTAGCCTAGGGCAGCGTTATACACCCTGACAGCCGCCGGGAGGAAAGACCTGCGGAAACGTTCCCTTGAGTCTGTTGCTAAAAGTGCTCCGCTGCCCAATAACAGTCCCATCAAAATGTAATGAAAAAAGTTGTGATTTAGGGTTCTTCATAGCTTCCATTGTAAAGATTTGTGAATTTAATACAGACCTTTTTCTTAATTTCCCATGAATATCAGATTCATAAAGTGCATAAAAGCGTAAAGGTATAGGAAAAGTAATTTAATTTTTCAGCAATTTGTCTGGTCTGTACAGATATAGTTATCGGAATCATGAGTGCAGCTGTTTCGTGTCACCCAAAAGATACTACACAAATTGATGACACAAACTGACTGTGGACAGATGAAAATATCCGAATTAGGCAGAAAACTATACACAGTAGGGTGTAGGATATGCTTTGTGCCATTACTTTATGATTTCTCTGACTTTTTAAGGCTTAAGTACATTTTCTACATTAAGAGACATGACAAGGTCACTGAAATAGAAAGCAATGATATATTGTGGTCATTAATTTGCCAGCTCTAGAGGATATCTGTGTGTAATACTATTGGATTAAATGTAATATTGATGTTGTGAAAACAGATTTGTAATAGTTTTAGCCTGTACTAATTGTTACCTTTGGTTGGCATAAAAATGAACTTAAAGCAATTGCCTTGCTGCAATATGGGTATAAAAATCTTCTGGTATAATATCACCAATCTCATTATGTCATTGTATTATGATATATAATCTCTAATCCATATCACTCTCTGTAAGAATAAACAAAGTATCACCCTACAGTGCCTTGCGAAAGTATTCGGCCCCCTTGAACTTTTCAACCTTTTGCCACATTTCAGGCTTCAAACATAAAGATATAAATTTTTTATTTTATGTGAAGAATCACCAACAAGTGGGACACAATTGTGAAGTGGAACGAAATCTATTGGATTTTTGAAACTTTTTTAACTAATAAAAAAATGAAAAGTGGGGCGTGCAAAATTATTCGGCCCCCTTGCGTTAATGCTTTGTAGAGCCACCTTTTGCTGCGATTACAGCTGCAAGTCGCTTGGGGTATGTCTCTATCAGTTTTGCACATTGAGAGACTGAAATTCTTGCCCATTCTTCCTTGCAAAACAGCTCGAGCTCAGTGAGGTTGGATGGAGAGCGTTTGTGAACAGCAGTTTTCAGCTCTTTCCACAGATTCTCGATTGGATTCAGGTCTGGACTTTGACTTGGCCATTCAAACACCTGGATACGTTTATTTGTGAACCATTCCTTTGTAGATTTTGCTGTATGTTTGGGATCATTGTCTTGTTGGAAGATAAATCTCCGTCCCAGTTTCAGGTCTTTTGCAGACTCCAACAGGTTTTCATCCAGAATGGTCCTGTATTTGGCTGCATCCATCTTCCCCTCAATTTTAACCATCTTCCCTGTCCCTGCTGAAGAAAAGCAGGCCCAAACCATGATGCTGCCACCACCATGTTTGACAGTGGGGATGGTGTGTTGAGGGTGATGAGCTGTGTTGCTTTTACGCCAAACATATCGTTTTGCATTGTGGCCAAAAAGTTCGATTTTGGTTTCATCTGACCAGAGCACCTTCTTCCACATGTTTGGGGTGTCTCCCAGGTGGCTTGTGGCAAACTTTAGACGAGACTTTTTATGGATATCTTTGAGAAATGGCTTTCTTCTTGCCACTCTTCCATAAAGGCCAGATTTGTGCAGTGTAAGACTGATTGTTGT
This sequence comes from Lepisosteus platostomus, assembly GCF_059453375.1. Taxonomy (NCBI): domain Eukaryota; kingdom Metazoa; phylum Chordata; class Actinopteri; order Semionotiformes; family Lepisosteidae; genus Lepisosteus; species Lepisosteus platostomus. The sequence continues at coordinate 5,257,851 of NC_142631.1, forward strand.
CCTATGGACAGACTCTCCCACCTCAGCTGTAGTTCTCTGCAGTTCATCCAGAGTGATCATGGGCCTCTTGGCTGCATCTCTGTTCAGTCTTCTCCTTGTCTGAGCTGAAAGTTTAGAGGGACGGCCAGGTCTTGGTAGATTTGCAGTGGTCTGATACTCCTTCCATTTCAAGATGATCGCTTGCACAGTGCTCCTTGGGATGTTTGAAGCTTGGGAAATCTTTTTGTATCAACATTGTGACAACATTGGATCATTCAGAGATCCTCGCTGAACTTCTGGAGTGAGTTTGCTGCACTGAAAGTAAAGGGGCCGAATAATTTTGCACGCCCCACTTTTCATTTTTTTATTAGTTAAAAAAGTTTCAAAAATCCAATAGATTTCGTTCCACTTCACAATTGTGTCCCACTTGTTGGTGATCCTTCACATAAAATAAAAAATTTATATCTTTATGTTTGAAGCCTGAAATGTGGCAAAAGGTTGAAAAGTTCAAGGGGGCCGAATACTTTCGCAAGGCACTGTATATACACATGGGCTCTTGTCCTGTGTAAAATCCATAAAATATTTAACATTACTTTACTGTAGCTTGTGGTCTGCGATCGAAGAGCCACAGTTTTAACGCAGCATCTTCTTTTAAACCATACTGAAGTGTGCTTCTTGAACCTTTTTAAAACCAATAAACTCTCCTTGTAGCATTTAGTCTAAATTACATACTTTTATTATCCTCGCATTTGTGTTGTGTGTTCTTTTCACAGTGGAGTGTGAGCGTCTTAACTCTGGAATAACGCTGCCTTTAACTGGAATAAAGTAGGCGATGCAGCCTCCTCCTCGAACTGCACCTCCAGGGGCTGTTGGCCCTCCCCCAACTGGAGGGGTCCCCAATGCATTTCGAAGGACAAAGACTTACAAACCAGGGAATGCACCCGTGTCTGGGGCAGCTGCACCTATCCCTCCTGTGACCAACCCCTTTGCTTATGGCAGGCAGACCCCACAGACCATGCCTCTGGAAAACCACCCTGCACCCTTGAAAAGCAGCCCTCTTCCTATGCAAAATCAGCCTCCTTCAGGATTCTATCAGATGGCTCCAGTCCAGAATCAGCCCTTACCTTCACAGACAATGGAGAGTGCACAAGGATCTCAATCTGTACCAACACTGCCATCCTTATCAGGCCCACCTGGGGTCAATGTGTTTACCCCCAACAGTAACGTGGCTCCGTCACCACTGCCAGGCCATTTCACCAACGTCCACAGCATTGCAGGCTCGACTCCTCCTGGAAAAGACCATGGGCCATTTAACTCCAGAGAACATTCACCTTATCATGCTCAAGGTGCCCCAGACAACAGCTTTGAAGGCCCTTCCTTTGCTGCAGCCCCCTTGCAGAATAGACCCCCATATGGTCAGGATTTGAATAAAGGGCCTGCCTCTTACAAGCCTACAGTTCCAAGTGCCATGCCCTTTCCACCTCAGAACATGCAACCATTGGCGACACAGTGGATGTCTGATCATGGTAGCCGCCCTCCTTCAGTTCATAATTATTTCCAGCCAAGCAGTGATCATTCATCTCCGTCAGTTAGTGCTCCCCCACCAGACTCATCCACGGCTAACATACCTCAACAGATACCACCTCAAAGTCATGTCTACTCGGATCAATTAGGCCAGAGTAGCCAGCACAATGCCACTCTGTTTCCAAGCTCAGCAACCAGCACAACACAGCAGTTGCTTGAAAAAGCAGAGAGCAACAAACCACCTGCTCCAGAGCACTATAACCCTCAGCTTCCAACTCAGAGTTATTTCAGTCAGAATTTTGGATCACCTGATCCCTGGTTTAACCCACCTCCCGGAGAGCATTTCTATCATCAGATGGGCGGAATTGTAACTAATAATCTCCCCAACCCAGCTAATACCGAACAGGCACCTATTCCTGGGCAATCAGGAGAGCTACCAGCTGGTAATCCTGTTTCTTATGAATCAGATCCTGGCACCTTATCAATGTTTTTCAAAGGGAATGATGTTGAAAATGAAGAAATGCTTGTTAGCAAGGGTAAGACTGCCAATGGCATTTCTAATGCAGATTCATTTGTGCCGAGCCAGGGTGCATTCTTTAACCCCAGTTTTCCAAATACGCAGCTGCAGTCTTCACAGTTGCAGACGGGTACCGATATTACCCAAAGTGCCTTGGATGTGGCTGCTCATTCTAAGGCCCATGCATGTGGTGATGCTTCAGGCTCATACTTGAATGACAGTAGTTTCGCAAGGGATTCCCAGAAAAACATCGGGACACACTTTGACAATGTGGAAAACTTGGAATGTGTACCAAATCAGGAAGTGTTACCTAATGAACCACCTAATATCCCAGAAATGCCTCAAAATGTCAGTGATGTCACAGGTCTTGGACAAGGCAGTGTTGCTTCTCAGTTGGGGGATAATTTTGAAGGGGGGCCTAACCTAGAGACTCCAGACTCTATTCCTCATCCTGTTCGATCTGAAAGTGTCTCATCAAGTTATAGTAACATAAGTCACAGCAGTGCATCTAGTTCCAGAAGGCCACAGGGAGTGGTAGGAACTTTTATACAGCAGGAGATTGCTAAACCCACTGAAGAAACTTCAGCTGGTTATTTTGAGCAGATTGATACGTCTCCTGCAGGAGATGTAATTGACCAGAATAAAATGTATCACACACAGCTTTCCCAGCCTCCAACACCCAGCCCCCCCAAACCAACTGGGATATTTCAAGCCAGTGCAAACAGTTCCTTTGAACCTGTCAGATCACATGGAGTGGGTGTCAAACCCATTGAGATTGACCAAGCCAGGATGGTCATGGAGAAAAGCAATGGAGCACAAAACAACGCACCACAGGGAGTGGTCATTTCAGATGCATCTCCTGGTAATCTCGAACAGCCACCGGACAACCTGGAAAACATATTTATTCCCTCACCCCGCACCCCATCAGTGGTACAGTCGCATGTAGGCAGTCCTACTAATGTCATGCAGCCTATCGGCAAGCCCATGGCAGAGACTGCTCTTCCTGAACGGAGACCATCTTCTAGAGCTCATGGTACACGAGTGAAATGTGAGAGTCCTGCTACTACCCTGTGGGCCCAAAATGAGATGCCAGAGTTGGGGGCTAACATCTTGTTGGCTCCAGCTGCCCCTCCAGTACACGGATTATTCAAGCAGCCTAGTACAGAAGTTATTCAACCACCTGAAGATGGCCCTTTGGAACATTCATTTCAGCAACTGCAGCTGTCTTCACACCAAGCATCCCCTTCACAGAAGCCAGAGACATCCTCCGAGAACCTTGAGAACCCTCCAAAGGCAAACGAGGGTGACCCATTAAATTCCCAGGCAAGTTTAGGCTATGCCAGCCTGCTAGTTGCTTCCCCCGCTGCTGAATCATTCCAGAATCAACCTATCTTGATTGCCCCACCAGCTCAAAGCTGCAGTGTGATTCCTCCAAATAATTCTCCACTCTCCTCATCTCATTCTGCTAATCAAATAAACCAGAATGACGCTTTACAAAATCTAGGAACAAATGACATGGCTTTACCTTTAAGTCAGAACCCTCTGACGTCTGGTACAAATCCTGTGCAATTAACCCCCCCACTGAACATGTCCTTGGCTAATCATCCCCCAAATTCACATGCATCTTCAATGAATTCCCCTGGAATTATAAGTAGTCAACCTGGAAACTTGTCAGTTCAACCACTGCATCACTCTCCACTCAATCTGGCACCAGAAAACAGGCAGAATATGAAACAAACAGCAGAAAGCTCAGCTTCAGAGTCAACAAGTAAACCTCCAAATTCCACTATCTCCAGGACTGATTCACATGTAGGTCAAAAGCATTCGGCACCAGCTACCAGTTCCCAAGCGCAACCTCAGAGCATGCATCAGAATGCTACCAATTATGAACTCCTTGATTTTACCATGCACCATCCGCCAATGACCCAAAATCAAACTTCTAATCAAAGCAGTTATCTTCCTCCGGTAGGCTCCCAGCAGCCTGTGCCATTAAAGCAAGGCACACCAGTGAGTAATGTAACAGGGTTTTATCTGCAGGTAACTAAAGATGCACAGCAGACAGGAAAGGCTCAGCACGAACAGCAGCAGCTGTCAACAGCAGCTGTCCCTCCAATGCCAACTAACACTGACACTTCACAGAAGCCTGAGGCTCAGCCTGGGCTTCTGAGAAAAGAAGCTGCACTGCCAGCTCAGCCCAGTCAGTCCCCTGCACCAAATAATGAGTATCCACAGCTTCAGCTCATCGGACAAGGCCAGCAAGCATCAGGGGCTCTGAATCCGCCTATGGGATATGCTCCTGGCCTGGGAGGACCACAGCCGCCATCCATGTACCCTCCTCAGCCATTGCCACCAAACACATCCCAGCAGCCTCCTCCTGATCTCCAGCGACCCCCATCATCACACACGCCCCAGCCAGGATATGGGCCTCCCTCTCAACCACCACAGCCGCCCTATGGGCCTTATTATGGTGGTGCCTATCCTGAGTATCCGGATGGAAGGCCTTACCCACCTTATCCTCCCCCAGCTGATCCCAGGGCTCACCAGCCTTATTACCAGGTACAGTTTCTATCTTCCATAAATAACCAAGTTAGATCAGGATTGTGTATTATTATTATTATTATTATTATTATTATTATTATTAATGAGGCAACAGTGCTTCTACATTTACACTAATACTATTACTAATACTAATACTTGTATGCATGTGTAAATGTGGAAGGACTGTTCCTCATAACCCTTGGGTCCTGGGTTAAATCCTAGATTGGAGTGCTTTCTGTATGACATGTTCTTGTTATAGCCAGATTTGCTTCTGTTTCTTTGGGTGCCATGATTTCTGCCCAACTTACAAGACATGCTAGCTGGGTTAACTGGACATTCTGTATTGCCCTAGGGTACTTGTATGCCCTGCTATGGCCTGGTCTCCTGTGCTTGGCGTCATGTTGCCATTATCCTTACAAATGAATAAACAGCCTTCTGACATTAGATTGGCATTTTATATACTACTATTAAGGGACTCTTGTATTATTTACTTTTTCTTTTTTACATTTTTTGTGTTGTATTGCCATTAGTGTAGAAAATGGTGTCAACAGGACAATAATCCTTGGATGGCAATTAAATTGGAGTCTGTGTAAGATGTTTCTAGGATAATTACTTATTGAATGGGCATGATGCAGCTACTATAGGCTCTTGTTTAGAGAGATTTGATGGATTGTGGTGAGTTGACTTTATTTCAGTTGTACAGGCTGAGCTCATGATTGGGACTTGGAAAAAACAGCTATTTGTGTCATAGCATCACTGACTTACACTGATCTTTGAAATGAAGGAAGTTGTGAATGTTTCTGCCTAGGAGGACCCTTACAGAAGGTACGATCCACGGTATGGGAGATATGATAACTACAACCCGGCGTACAGGGAAGGAGAACGATACCAGTACCCTGAGCAGCCAGAGCGGCCCAGTTCTAGAGCTAGCCAGTACTCAGACAGGCCGTCCTCCAGGTTAGTGTGGTTTATTCTCAGTGAGAAGCGTTTAAAAAAAAATTAGTATGTACCACCATTTTGTTAAAGTACTGAATTATACACATGATTATTATTACGATCTTCTGGTAATGAATGTAAAATGTTTTCGTACTTCAGGCATTCAGATGGTTATGCTCATAGGATAGTAAACCCATCTGTAGAGAGGGGATCCTTTTGTTTCTTCTTTGGGCCTAGTTGTGCATGGATGACCTATTTCAAAGAAAGAATAAATGGGCCTGTCACTTTGTATTATGCTGCTCCAAATCCTACTATGCAGCGCAGTACAGTTTGAAATGTGTGCTGTAGCAGAATTTTATGAGATGTCATGGTCACTTCAGTTTATTTGTGTTCGCTGAACTATCGTACTTTGTTACTTTGTTTTTTGCCTACTGCACTGGACAGGAGATTGGTTAGGCTTTTGACTGTAGAAGTCTTGCTCTGAGGGACAGTGAGTTGTGCATATCCAAAAACACACAGCTCATTATGACAGCTTGTTATCTTGAAAAAAGACTTAACATTTTTGTAAAGGTATTTTAACAGATTATGTACACAGGAAATGTGAGCTTGCACATTTCCAACTAAGTTTTTATATCTATAGATACATTTAGGTGGAAACATGTAGGCTCGCTTTTGATGTAAAAATTCGAACCTTGATCCTGAAATTTGCAATCTGCGAGTGCAAGAAAGTGTTAAGAAAGCAGAGGGAATGACAAACCGTGTATTTACACAACATATGAATATATTCCTGTTAATCTCACACTGTGTACAGAGCAATACAATACAAAGATTACCAGTTTGGAAATGATTTTTTTTCCCCCATTAGGCAAGGCTATGCTGAAGACTCCTATCTGAAGGCTAGTCGAAGTGCCTATGATGAATATTATGCAGACTTCTATAAAAAACAATATGACTATGGAGGTAAGACTCAAAGAAGCTGCCTTACGTTATTTTGGTGCTGTTGCTATGAAATTGCTAAAAAGTAACTAACTTCTCATTTAAATGTTTTATTAGATCGAAGTCGATGGGACCGTTATGATCCTGCCTCCTACGATTCCCGATACAGAGACTACTATGATCAGTCCTACTGGTACAACTATGATTCAGAGGCTTACAGGAGGAGAGATCCCTACTATAGTCAAGCTTATCTACAGAGGTAAAATGGATAAACATTGGCAAGTTGTGGGTCATTCTCATCTTAACACACCAACGAACTGATAATACCGAATGAACTGATAATAGTAAAAAATAAAGTACCTCGTTTAAATAAGAACGATTAAATAACAGTGAGCTGTCAGGTTCACATGCTTCTTTTATTTTGATGGGTTCTGTGCTGTTGTATTGTTTCAGTGCTATTACTTTTGCCTAAAGTTTGGGATTTGTTTAAATGTAATTAATGAGAGTTTGGGAAAGCCTTGTCCATATTGTATAGGAGGGCACTTGCTTTGTGACAGTAAAAATGCACTTGTTAAAAAGACCTCCTGGAGCCACAGACGCAACCCTGTATGTCCTGTAAAGGGCAGCAGAGGTAAGCCATGACTGAATGTTTAATAGCTTGTTCTGTTATCATAAACAACAGGGTAGGTGAAGTAGTTCAAGTAGGGAGCTGCATCAGCATGTGTGGGCTGCAAAGGAACAAGTAGAGGTTTATTCCATGCTGAAAAGAAGAAAAGAAACAACGTTTCAGCTGTGGAAACTGCTGACACCTGAAGAACACCGCACCTTTTTTTACTGTGGCCCTTTTTCATCAAATTGAAAGAACTAAACTCCCAGAATGTGAAACATTTATAAAGTTAGAAGTAAATTTATCGCTGCATAACAGAAATTGGTTTGCATAACCTCAGTCTTGATGCCAGTCGATTTGTGCCGATGCGCTAGCCCTGCTCAGATGCGCGAACCCTGACTCGGGGTCATTCCGTCCGTTTCGCTCAGGCCCGAGGGATACGATGACCGCTGGCGCTACGACCCCCGCTACGACGCCAGCTTCGACGACGAGTATGTGCGCCCCAGGGATGCCTACGGGGACGAGTACGACCGGCGCAGCGTGCACAGCGAGCAGTCGGCCCACAGCGTGCGCAGTTCCCGCAGCCAGCGCAGCAGCTTCAGCTCGCGGTCGCAGCAGGTACGCGCCGCGTCCCCGCCCGGCTTCTCCCGTCCTCCGGGATAGGCCGCATGGATTCACCACGCGTAACCCCAGCAAAAAGCAATCCCTACTTTCCTTTTATTAAAGCCTTTTCTCTTAATTTCTCTTCCCTTGCTTACGTCCTCAGGTTAGATATCTGATGGCTTATTCTGTAAGCAAAAACGTAGTGTACAGTAGGTGAAGGTTCTTTCACACAAAAAAACCCTGGAAAATAGAAGCTTTGCTTTTTTTTTTGCATCTTTTTTGTTTGGTTACATTAAAAGGGCTCTAATCTCAGAATCAGAAACGGTTTTAAAGTCTGAATTTTTTTTCTATAAATTCTTGTGTGCTTAGAGGGATTTTTGACGTCTAATAATGAAAGAAAACAATGTTTGAGAACCACTCCTTTGCCGCTTCAATATGTAGTCTGTGGGTTTTCTTTTTCAGAGTCAAGTTTACAGAAGCCAGCAGGACCTTGTTGGGGGTAGTTATGATCAGGCGGGCCAGCCAACCTCCCTGCAAGCTGACTACTCGTACCGCCAGTATCCCGACGCTGTGGATGGAAGCCAGGGATATCCGGATTATCAGTACTCAGCGGGATACCAGGTGGAAAGCGGATGGCCTGCTGTTGAACAAGGTATGACTAGGAATTCCCTTTATTCACTATATGAGGAAAAATTGGGAGCGACTTGGATTTCTACAAACTAACTTAACCCATATAGAAACACTCACTTTGGAACTGAGTACATAACTTAAGAAAGGTGGCAAATGACTGTGGGCATTCAGTCTGTCTTGCCATTTGTTTAACTAAATAATCCTAAAATTTAGTATATTTACTTCAAGTAAGGAGTTTGGGCTTAGACACCACCTGCATGGATCACTTTGCAGTTGGCAGTGCTAAATTTCTTTTGTCTAGCATCAGACTTGTATATAACAGGACTTCAAGCATCATGAATGATTGTATGGTGCTGAATATACCAGAAAAAGTGTAATTCAGGACCTAAGGACCAAAACGGCTCTTTTTATTCCTTGCTGATTGAGAAAGTCTCTGTCTTCAGCACCTCCCAGACCTGTGACTCCGGAGAAGTACACAGTCCCGCACATGTGCGCGAGGTTTGGGCCTGGAGGTCTGCTCATTAAAATTCTCCCCAACCTGCCTTCGGAGGGCCAGCCTGCTCTGGTGGAGATGCACAGCATGGAGGTATGACACTTGTGTATATATACAGTTCTGGATTGACTTTATACCAACAGGGAGATGTAAGGAATAAACCACAGGTCGAGCAGGATCACCAATAAAAGTACAAAGTATAAAATGTGAGTTTTACTGATCTCAATAGACTTTGGTTGAATATTAAAACTTAATCCTGTGTGTGTGCTCATTATCTGATACATCAGGGATGTCCAGTCCTGGTCCTGGAAGGACGGTGCGTCTGCTGGTTTTCATTCCAACTCGGGAATGAAATGTTAATGGCTTATCTGTGCCAATTTAACAGCTTCTCCGAGGTCTTCAGATGCAGCAGCTTGAACACCAGCCAGGACCCAGGACTGGACAGTCCTGTGTTATGTGCTCAGCATCCCCCATAGGTTGCCCATGGTTGTTTAATTGCTTTTTTCATTAATTGTTGTTTTATTTAGCTTTTGTCCCATGCTGGGTTAAACCGTTTTCCCTTTGGAAAAAGAGAAGTAAGTGTTTCATCTAGTAGGTGGTTTAAAGTAACAAAGCTGAGATACACAATGAATACAAACAATACATTCGAACAGGACTGTTTGAACTTTTAACCATGATGGTATGTGAGGTGTAATAGAATAGCTGATCTGTATGTTTCTCTCCTGTAGACTGTGCTCCAGGACTCACAAGAGCAAGAGGAGCTCAGATCCTTCCCAGGGCCTCTTGTAAAGTAAGTCTTCTTATAATACCACATTGACTTGCCATGTTCATTAATGAACTGAAGGACATAAACTTCTAAAATATTTCTCTTGCTGTATTGCAGTAAGTATCTTTGTCATGCTTCTGACCGACATCTTTAAAACTGTCCACATGTGCCGATTTGTTTTTGTCTTGTAGAGAGGAAACGCATAAAGTTGACGTGATCAAGTTCGCTCAGAACAAAGCTATGGAGTGCCTGAGAAATGAGAGCCTGCTTGATAAGGACTCGGCATTCCTCATCTGGGAGTTCATTGTGTTGCTCTGTAGGCAGAATGGGGTTAGTGTGCAAAAATGACACAATCAGAGAAGAAGTTGTGTAAAAATATGTGATTAAGAGGCGTGTGCTGAAAAAATCTTCCGTGTCACAAATACTTTAGGTTGCAGAATGGGTCAGATGACAAGCATAGTGCAGTAACAAAGTAACAGTGTTGTGAGAAATGTTGGTGATCCCCATTGACTTTCTTTTGAAAATTTAAAAGAATAATACATAGACTCAGCTCAGGTATAGGATTCATGAAATTAGCAAGCATCCCAACGTCTAGTATTTTTGAGCATCAGAATGCTTAATAAAAAAAATTAACTTAGGCCTGAGTTTATAACAGATTTGAGAATCCCCACTGAGCGTGTATATACTGCTTTCATGTGGTACATTAGGGTTCCCTTGAGAATATGAAATAAGAGCAGATTACAAATGGAATGCAGCAGTCCTCTGGTTTTTGATGCTGATACAAAATGGTTGGTGTTTCAGACTGTGGTAGGGACAGATATCGCCGATCTGCTGCTGCGAGAACACAAGTCGGTGTGGCTGCCTGGGAAGTCTCCTAATGAGGCCAACCTGATTGACTTTAATAACGAGCCCCTGGAGCACGCCGAGGAGGAGCTGGGCTCGGGGCAGCTCTCTCTGCTTTCCGACACCTTCATGACCGTACCAGAGAACGCAGGCAAGGAGACGGAGAGATTCCGAGAGCTGCTTCTCTTTGGGCGGAAGAAGGCAAGTTTTATTTCATTTACCCCTCACTTTACGGCAGCACTTCATTTCTTTTTCCTCTGGCAGCACATCACCCACTTCTCAGGTCTTCCTGGGCCTCTTGGGCTGCAGTCCTTGATATGGGGGTATAATGGCAAACCTTTATTTGTGTTGAAGTTAGGCCAGGTATGTTGTGGTGGTGTGAGATCTGAAAAGGAACAGGTTTGGAGGCTCATACTGTGCTGACAAGTAAAAAGAATAAAAACACGTTTCAGCTGTGGTGCTTCCGACAGATGTGTGGAAGAGAGAAGAAAAGAGCAGAGATTTAAAAAAAAAAGGCAGAATACATTTTCATTCAGAAAATGAAGGGATAGGTGGTTCACTTTTTACCTTTTACTTTTTACTCTAACCCATTATCACCTTTTTTCCCTTGTTTTCCTCACCTCATTCCCTTTCCCAGCTTTTATGTTTTATTCTTCAGAGCTAAATATTAATGGAAACTGACCCAAGTGAACAGTGATGGTCACTTTTTTCTGCCATGCCCCAAATTGATTTTTTAAGCTACGCAGGAGAGTCCATTTTTGCGGCCTTGAAATATTAATATAATCATATGTAAGAAGCAATCTTTTTTTGTTTTATGTCTTTATATCTTCAACTCATCTTTCTGCTTTGATAAGTTAGTGATTTTGCCTAAATCTGTTCCTAATTAAATTTGACATGCTGTTTTGGGCAGGATGCATTGGAGTCTGCAATGAAGAATGGCTTATGGGGACATGCCCTGTTGTTAGCCAGTAAAATGGACAACAGAACACATGCCCGTGTTATGACTAGGTAAGGAGCAATTCATTTGTATAATTTTCCTGGTTTCAAAGCTATAAATGGCAGCAATTTAGCAGTCTGTGTTATTTGATGTAATGAAGACTATTAAAACAAAGATTTGCTTTATTATTTGTGCCACTGTTTAATAAATGTACAAACAAATGAGTCAGGAAATTCCCTTGATGATAAATGGATAAAACTGCAATAAAATGGGCTTTCTTTTGGGCCTGTGTTTGTTGCCTTGTCCTTTATTAAAGGTTTATTCAATCTATGGGACAAAAAAACATTTGTCAAGTTTAGCTGCGATATGGAATCAAAATGTATCAAAAGGCAAGAAGATGAGCAAAAAAATACAGAACAACCCTCATTGTTTTATTTTCTTAAATACAATCCTGTTTTTGTGATTTGTTTTAGTTAAGGTTGTTTTCAAAATTCGATATACCACGTGGGTTATTATGTTGCACTTTTTTCTTTCTCCGCTCTGCAGGTTTGCAAACAGTCTCCCGATTAATGACCCTCTGCAGACAGTGTATCAGCTCATGTCAGGGAGGATGCCAGCTGCAGCCACCGTAAGTAAAGACAGAGGTTGTGAAGCTGGGAGATGTAGCGATTGCATGAAGATAATAGGTAGAAATTTGTGCTGATTCTCTTATCACTCCAGGATTTATGATTCAGAATCTGATTCAGCAGGGGTTCCCAACCCTTCTCCTGATAAGTAGGAGTTCACCTGCTTGTCTTAATTCCAGCAAACTCTTGACTAGTTGCTTGATTGGAACTAACCAGCAATTAAATATCTTCAATTACATATGAAATGCAATAGTTCAAATTCAGCCTCCAACATGTTTAGGACCTGGAAACAAAGGGTTTATCTGAATTGTATTATTATGTCATGTAATAGTTCCATTATGTAAACTAAAAGCCCAGATGGACAATTAATTATGGTGTCTCAAACAATAACAGGTGTCTCAAACTTGGACGGACTTGTGTTCACAGTTCAAGTATTTAAGTTGCTGCATAATTATAATTCTTCTAACCAGGTCTGTGAGGATTTATATGTAACTTAGCTTTAATGAAATATTGTCTTGTATGAACTACATGTAGGATTTTTCTTAATATGTCTGATTTTAGGAAATAATTAAATTATTTAATAGACTATTCAGGTAAGGTGTTTTCAAAACTGAGCTTGAGATACCAAAGTTATGATCTTTAATGTTGATAGCCTAGAGGTGAGTGACTTTGCATTGATAATGAAATCACTGTGATTGTTGAAGTGATGTTTTTTAGCGATGTTCGTGTCATTATAGAGCTGAAAGGCTCTGTGTCTGATCCGTACCTATGAGCTGTGTATCTGTGGCAGTGCTGTGGAGATGAGAAGTGGGGAGACTGGAGACCACACTTGGCTATGGTGCTGTCAAATCTCACCCACACCCTGGATCTGGATACCCGAACCATTGCTACTATGGGAGACACCCTTGGTGAGTCTGAATTAAACCGAATAATTCATTCCAGAAGCTTGGGTGCATTTTAACAGACATCTGTTTTTTTTTTTAAAGAAATGTTTGATTGCAAAATACTGTTCTGTCTGACTGGTCTTTTATATCTTCCTAATTGCTGTCCTGTTTACGAGATTGTGTTAACCATTTAGAATTCCTGAAGATTCAAATGGAAAAATAGGTGCCACTCATGCATTTCCCTCATATCCTCACTGTGAGGTGAAGTGGAAAATGTAATTGAGGCTTATTCTAAGGCGCTGTTCACAAATGTTGAACCATTAATGAAAGCAGTTCATAAAATGTTAAAAAGTGTTAGTGCCAAGCTCACTTAATACAGTGTCTGGCTTGATTTTTTTTATGTTTAGTGTATGCTAAATATTCTGCAATGAATTACTGTTCATTTTGCCCCCCCCCCCCCCCCGAAGGTAACTTGTTTAAATAGATCTTTAGTTACAGGAGTATTAATTCTGTATACATTCCCAAGTAATGATAAAAAAACAAAGTTTTTAATTAGTATTTTCTTTCTTTAATTTTGGTGTCTTAACATTAGTTCCTTTTGCCATTGCAGCGTCAAAAGGGCTGATAGATGCTGCTCATTTCTGTTACATAATGGCCCAGGTTGGGCTTGGTGTTTACACCAAGAAGTCTACTAAGATGGTTCTGATAGGAGCAAATCACAGGTAAGATATGAAGCAGCATTGTATAATTACAGAGGTCACAAATAGTTTTTAACCTTCCATTTCTGATTCTTTTTTTCACTACTGTTTTACTCTTCCACCCCTCCCAGCTTGCCATTTTTCAGGTTTGCCTCCAATGAAGCCATCCAGAGAACAGAAGCGTATGAGTATGCACAGTCTTTGGGCTCTCAGCCTTGCTATTTGCCGAACTTTCAGGTATGTGCTTATTTCCCCCAATCCATCCCCAGTCCATCTCCTGCTATTCAGCAGGTTTCACAGGCAACCCTGCAATGATCCCTTTATAATGACTTGGAACAGTTTATCTCAGTTTAAGATCAAATCTGTTAAATTAAGTAATTAAATGATCATTTGGGAAAAAAATCAGAATCTTCAGTTTCCTTTAAAGACCAGAAGTCTCTTAATTGGAGAAAAACTTTTTAATTGGATAAATGTTTCATATCTTTAAAAGACAGGTGATATAGGATGACCTGTAAGACTAATTGTACTGGGGCTGTTGTGCAACAGTGAGCTCAGACAGGAATTGATCAATTAGATAATCATCGCATCTGTAAAGCTCAGGCAGTAAAGACATCTTGTCTAGAGGAAAGGCTGAGATCTGTTTGAAACTGCCATTAACTGATTCTGGCTGAGATACAGAAAATGATGGTGCACAATTGACATGGCATCATCATATTGGATAGATATGAGTTAGCTGGGGTGTTATCTCCTTGCTTTACAACAGCCTCTGTGGTCTGCTAGGCGCCTGTGAGATTGCAGTAGAATCTATGAGAGCTGCATCTATTCTCCTGCCAACACCTTAAAGCTGTGGTGACTTAAGCTTATGGCATGGATGCAAGATCAGGACATGACAATGCATATTTCCGAGGGCATTCATAGCCTTCTCTCCCCTGAACTTAGGAGAGGTACACTGACGTGCAGAATGATAAGGTCTAGAGATCAACAATTGCTTTATAATAGCCTTTTAAATAAATTAAGAATGCAATGCTTTTTTGTTACCTTCTCCAGGTCTTTAAGTTCATTTATGCCTGCCGTTTGGCTGAGGTGGGGCTGTCTGCACAGGCCTTCCATTATTGTGAGGTCATATCCAGAACTGTCCTCAGTCACCCATCCTACTACTCTCCCATGTTTGTGAGCCAGCTCATTCAGGTAAATGTAAACCTTGTATATAGGACACATTTGTCTCCTTTGAACATCCCTGATTGACCCTGACTTCTCTCTCTTTCTTTGTTTTCAATCTAGATGTCTGCGAAAATGAGGTTCTTTGATCCTCAGCTAAAGGAGAAGCCTGAGCAGGAGCTGTTTATAGAGCCTGATTGGTTGATTCAGTTGCGCCAATTGGATGGTCAAATAAAGGTATATATAAAGAATCTTATTGAACATTTGTTCCCTACAAATTCAGAAAATTAAAAATCATGAAGAGGGGTATTATATTCTAGGTGTATGCATAGGGAGATTGAGGTAATGATTTAGAACGAGTTCTGTTGCGGGTCTGAGAATAAATGGGACAAAAACAGATTTTCACTGTTTTTTTTGGGCTGAACATTCACATTCAACCTAATCAGAAAAACACATTTTCTCCTCCCATATGTTTATCTTAAAAAAAAATCCTGATACAGGAACAAGGTATGAATTTCTGTGGTCCAAAGTGGGAGGCAGAGGGAATAGACATTTTACGGACTAGAATATAACTTTGAGTGGGATTTCACTAATTTTCTTCGTAATAGTTCAATTCTTAGCTTGTGCTTATACCGCAAGTGTCGTATGACTGGTTGCATGTTTCAAGGGGCACAGTGTGGGAGATAAGTCCTATTACAGTTATAAGTTTCCGTGACACATCATTTGGTCCTCTCATGCTGGACTTTTTGTGTCCCAAGGCCAGACAAAGACCAATGTCTCACAGGGATTTCTGTGCCTTTGCACTTGGGCTGGTGAATACATTCTACAATCAATAAGGGAAATTGCTTTAAAATCTTTAAATTTAATCTTTAAATTCAGATTAGAGCTGTCTTTTTTAGGTTTAGGTTTAGGTTTATATTTATTTGTATTCTTTTGTCTGTTGCCTGTTTTGTCTGTATACGTTTAGAAAATAATGTAATTTTATGTGATTTTGTAATATTGCGCTACGGAATGGTGAACTTGAATTTCCTGTGCCTTCCTAACAGGATGGTGCAATCATGTACAGCTTGGACAGAGCCACCCCCCAGCAATATGCATCTAGTACCCCCAGCTCTGAGTTCGACCAGCCCAGCCCTCCTGATGGCTTGGGAATGTCTCAGGATGTTAATGGCGCCGCTCCAGAGATCCCCCCCACAACATCTTTTATGCCAAATCCAGGATCACAAGTGCAGCTTGTTCCACCAGGTAGAGTTTCAGACCCCCCTTCCACAAAAGGACGATTTGCTAGTTTTTCTTGACTATTGGTAGACTTTAATTTCCATGAAGAACCATCAATGCACACTTCTATAGGACCAGGGGTTCTGAAAAAATAAAATTACCCAGTCCTCATTCTGAGGATTTTGTTCTATGCTAGCATGAAACTAGCATGATAATATTGCTTATTCCAGTAGTGTAGTGAATACCTTGCATGGATATTATAATTGTTAGTTCACTGGATATTGTATGGATAGCACAGTCTATTAGACATTTAAAGCATGCTGCCATCCTGTATCAGCTGATGAGCACAGCTAAGCAGAAATTTCAAGTTTAAGTTTGTCATATGTACCTGAGTACAATGAAATGCTAACTTGTGTGTTTACCTTATGTGAGAAGTGATATAATAGATGGTACAACAAATGACTTTACAAATTATTGGAGACAGGAACTATAACTTTAAGCAGCATTCATATAACAGCAGTGTGCAAGACTCATATAGTAGCAGTATTTGAGTTCAGGGTAAAAACAGAGGTGTGAGTGGTGGCAGGCAGATTTAAGAGGTGGAGTTTAGGAGTGTTATAATTGTGGGGTAGAAGCTTTCTTTGAACGTAGAGGCCTGTGCTTTTATACTCCTAAATCTTCTGCTAGATTCTTTTCAGCTTCGATTGAATGGAAATTCTGAATGTTGTCAGGTCTTCCATTACTTGGTGCTTATTTTCGTTTCACAGCACCTCCAACTATCCTTGATGGCCCAATGCCTTCCATAATGCCACCTCCAGCTGAAGGGGGTGTCCAGTTCTACCCAGTGCCACCTGTTCCACTGTGCCCGGTGCCCGGGCCTGTCCCTCCCTCGCAGGGCCCAGGGTTTCCACCTCCAACACCTGGCTATGGGGTCCCTAACCAGCAGGAGCAGCATGAGATGTACCCAGGACAGCATATGCCACTACAAATGCCCCCATCAGAGACATTACCCACTGTACCAGAGCGACAGCAGAATCACCAGCCAGGTCAGCTCTCAGGTCCCAAGATGGGAATAAAATCGATACTGGTTTGTGTTTGCTGTTATTCTTGATTGCTGAGGTTCAAGAAGTGAAAACCTCTGAGGATAAGACTGTATTTCTCTGAGGAAATATCCATCTCTATACCGTTAAGAATATTATTCATCCTTTTATCTGATTTGCCAGGGAAATCTTGGTCCTTATAAGCAATGAATCCTATGTCAATGTGAAGCTGTTGTAGAAGTCTTGGAAGCTGATATTGCAGCATTGTTAAGATATGAAATTAGTAACCACAGATCAACAGTCTTTCTATTAACGTTTAATGTGTTGCATTTTGTTCATATAACAGAAGATTATCCATCCAGAACTCCCATCTCCAAAAAAAACAGTATTAAAACAAGAAACAAGAAAACTCAGTGTCCACCTGTCAGCAGGCTCCTTAGGTATATTTTCATATGCGTCGTGGTGAATCAGTTGCAGGGCGAATTATGGTATGGTACTCAGTGGTAGCCAGCCACATCACAATCATATGTCATTCAAGCACCAGGTACCATGGTAACTACATTGACAGGAGTCTTGTACCACCTGGAGGCAGTCACTCATCACTTCCACCTCAGGTGCTTCAACCTCCTGTGAATTGAATGTACAATGTTACCATGGTAAATCACACTTGAATGACAGGTGATCAAGATGTGGTTGGCTACGGTGTAAATACTAGTTCACCCTGCTGCTTTCCCATGGCATGAATCATGATGTATACAACATGACTTTCTAATTCATAAAGTACCCGGAGCATATAATTAACATGGTACTTCCAGTTCCTTTCTCAGGAGTTGGGACTTAGTTACAGTTTTCTTGCTCTCCAATTGTGCTTGATGTTACATTGTTTGATGTTATCGTGTGACCATTACCACTTAGAGGACCAGTGTAAATACCCCTGTGAAATAGAGAACCATAGCTGAAAATTTAATCAGTTATATAATGAGCAGATCCTCAGATCATTTAAGGTTTTTTAACTGTGACTTTTTTTTAGTCTTGACACTTGGTTTGATGGTCAACTAAAATGAAATATGCCATCAGTACCTGAAACAAATTTATTTTTTAATTAAAAAAAATAGACATCCACTTGAATTCCCAGCCATCCTCTCCATCCAGAAGTACATTCACTCAAGGACCAATGGATTTCTATGACCACATGGCTATTATGGTAAGTAAATGTTTACATTTTTACTTTGAGACTCGCAAGGATAAGCGGTTTGGGAATGTTACCTTGCTGTTGATATCTGTTGTATGTAATGTGTGAGCTTATGGTCTTCAGTTGATTTGTCTTTCCTAATTAAATTGTGAGATACCTGATAGCTGTAGTTAATGACTTTATGTTTAAAAATTTGGAATGGATGGTTTGAATGTTCCGCTTCGAATTTGTAATTTACTAGCAGTTTCTGCGACTTTATATCTAACCAGGGGCCGGGAAGGAGATCTCGATCTACTTCACAGTCTTCAATGCACATGGTATGACCTAATCCAGCTGCCTTTTTTAACCACTTTATTGTTTTTTCCAGTGACTTTTCCACCAGTTTTTCCCATTCCTCTCTGTCTGCCAGCACATCTCTCTTTAAGAAGCAACTGTTTTCCTCTGACATTGATGAATTAAATAAACACAATAAATTCAGATGATCAAAATTGTAGTAAATCCCTTGGATGGCTCACAATTTAACATGCTTTTCTCTCATGCCTGCAGTAACTGTTCTTTATTAAAATAAGCATCGATCAGTTTCATATGGCCAGCTCATGCTTTTCCTGTATTTTTCTTCATTTTTCTGTGACTCTTTAATTGCTGTTACTGTTGTCTAACATTTTGTTTGCAATCTACAATAAATCTGTTTTGTTTATTGTAACACCATCTAATGATGTATTTTTAACCCATCTGCACCCAGGGTTATGGAAGGAGGTCCCGCACCACTTCGGAGTCCTCCAGTAACTCAGTGGGGCGCGACCGGAGCAATTCAGCAGCGAAGCAGCCCTCCCCTCCCCCTCCATCCATCCCAGAGCAACCAGTGAGCAAACCAGAAGACTCCAAGACAGCCACCAAAAAGGACTCGCCCAAAAAGGTCTGTTGAAACAGCAGGTCTCATCCAAAGAACGTTTCAGTAGGTTGCTTTAGACCATACACTTTTCCTAGTAGGTCCTATGGATTCTGAATGTTTAGTCTATATCAATTACTTTGTCATACATGGATTTTGGTTTCATTGTACGCATTATCACAATTTACCTGGTTTTTTTAGAGGCCTATTATAGAGGCATGTGGTTCTTCAGTTGACTTTGACCTTCGTTGGTGCAGCCTTTTAACTTCAATGAAAGGGCAGTGAATTCTTGTCAGTCTTTTTCATTTAGTTAAGTCATTACAGTGTGAAATGGAAAAAAAAATGTGAAAAAGTGAAAAGCTTTTATGGAGTCCTTTGTTGTTTCCATATGTATGAACATGGAATGACGTGCAAAATGTTGATGATAATGTTGGGTGCATTACTTCACTAATCTAACCTTGTTTACACAGGGAGGAGGAGCAGGAGGGTGGCTGAACTGGCTGTACCGCAAGAGGAATGAGGCCTACCTACCAGATGACAAGAACAAGTCGGTAATGAATTTGAGTGGGGTTTTTCTGCACTGGACCAATGCAAAGTCCTGAATCGGTCATTCTCCTTGGATAAGAAATGGCTAAACTTGCCATGATTAATTTTACTTTCTCAAGATGCATCTTGGGATATGATATATTGGTTTCATATTGAATGTTTACTAAAAGTTCAGTTTATCTTATGGCCATGGTAGACACTTACGTTTCTTACCTATTTTTTGTTTTGCTTCAGATTGTATGGGATGAGAATAAAAAACGATGGGTTAATCTTGACGAACCAGAAGAGGAGGTATAGTAATATTTATCTGTCTTTTCTGTTCATTGGTTCTGTTTTTCTTATAATTTAGCCTCCTTTTTGTTTGTGGATACTTGAGTTCAGACAAAGTTAGGTTCTTAGTTACATCCATATGACTTCCAGGTTTAAGAATCATGACACATTTATTGTCCTAATGTTACAAATGGAATTCTTTTAAACTCCATTGGGTATATATGGAAGTCAAAACAATGCTGTTTGCAAAAAAAATGACTTTGCAATAAGGAAATGTACATTTTTTTTCCCACAGCAGATGCTGTTTTGCAGTAGTAGGATTGAAATGAGTCACTATTTCCTTTTTTTACTCTTCGTTAGAAAACTTTATAATTGAGAAAGCCGAGGACTTTGAAATGATCTAAAATCATTAATATTTTTGTTTTACCAGAGCAAGCCTCCTCCCCCTCCTCCCACAAGCTTTCCAAAATTGACCCCTCAGCAGAGGCCTGGAGCGACTGCTGGCCCACCCAGTGGGGCCCCCCCAGTCAATATTTTCTCAAGAAAAGCTGGTGAGTTTTGATCTGTTCAGAGTACTTTGAGTTTAAATGCCTTTGCTTGAAAAGTCATCATGTTGTTTCAAATTCAAATCCTTTCAGTTAAGTGGATCTTCAAAATGCAGGAATGCATCTTTTAACCTGGTTGACTGAAGATCTCTGTAAATTAGGCTAGAACCAGTCTCTCCTTTTAATAAGCTTGAGAAATAATGATTCTTTAAACTTACATAGCACTTTTCCGAACACTCCTCTTAAAGTGATTTACAGGTAATAGGGACTCCCCACCACCACCAGGTGGTGCAGCCCCACCTGGACGATGTGACGGCAGCCAAAGTGCACCAGAATGCTCACCACACACCAGCTCTCCGTGGGGAGGAGAACAGAGTGATGCAACCAGTTCATAGATGGGGTTATTAGGAGGCCAAGATTGGTAAAAGCCAGGGGGAAATTTGGCCAGGACACAAAGGTTAACATCCCTACTTTTTTTGAGAAATGCCCTGGGATTTTTAATGACCACAGGGTTAAGATGTTGGGAAAACAGAAGTTTAGCGATATGTGGAAACTCTTTTGTAATATCCCTAAGATGTGCAGAGTTTGTGAAAATAGCCGGTTTAACTGAGTTGAAAGTGGCTTCTGAGAAAAGCAATGCTTCTGTTTGTCTTCCAGGAACCAGGAGCCGGTACGTTGACGTTCTGAATCCCGGAGGGCCCAAGCCCAGTCCCATCCCTGCAGATCTGTTTGCACCTTTGGCTCCAATGCCCATTCCCACTAACCTGTTTATACCAACTTCAGGTCTGTACCTATTCAACAAAGAAAATTAAAACTGCGTTGTGTTCACATGATCTGTTGAATCCTGTAATACCTTATTGCTAATTAGGTAGATCATTAGGTTTCGTCTGTTCAGAGGGAAGGGAAGTGAATGGTGGTTTTCATCCTCATTTTGTGTTCAAGCCAGACGTCTTATTCCTTCATCCTTTACATACACAAGGGCAGCAGTGTGGAACTGCGCTCAGGGATCTGAACCTGTAACTGGAAGGTTGAGGGTTCAAATCCCAGGTGAGACACTGCTGTTGTACCCTTGAGATAGATGTTTTGCTTAAATTATGCCAGTAAAATACGCAGCTGTATAAATCTGTGCACATGTAAATCATTTTGGATAAAACCGTCAGCCAAATTCTATAAATAATATACTGCAAAGGAATAAGAAAAGGTTTCTTTCAAGCTGAAAAAAAGACACAAAGTGTCACACCTGAAGAAGGCTCCACAGCTAAACCGTCTCTTTTTTTCAGCATGGATTAAACCTTTACTTTTTCCTTTGCAGTCTGCTCATGCTAATGCAGCTGCCTATTTGAACTTAAATAATATACTGTATACCCAAGATATAAGTAGGTACAATTGCTGTTCTGTTATTATAATAGAAAATCTGGATATTTATCAAGCAATATATGTTTTAAATATCACTTGAAATGTTTTTTTTCCAGCATCTGCAGACAGTCAGCAGCCTACAGAAGGCAGTGTACCAGAAACGGAGCAGAACACAGGGCAGACCATCTCGGATACAAGCTCCCAGCCTCAGGTATGACCCAGAGTGTGTGAGTACATCATCAAAGCTGCTTCCAGATCCATTGCCAATTCTTAAAGGTCTCATAGAAAGGAGCTTTTAAGTAAGAACATTAGAAGGGTTGCCCACTAAAGGAGGCGAGCCTATTTGATCTATGTAGCTAGTATAGTTAATTGATAGGAAAAGTTCATCCCGGCATTTTGTGAAGGATCCCTGATAATCTTATTAATTTTTATTTTAATAAACAAGTTTCCATGTTCTGTGATGTTCTGCAGGAGTATGCGAAGCCTAGCCACAGCTTCTAACAATTGTTCAGCACCTGCACGACTAACACATGCATTTTCCTGTTCTTGATTTTAGTCTAGATCTACACATTTCTTTAGAAGCACATAAAGTCAATTGGCTTACTTCATATACTTTAAGTGGCTTGCTTTCTTACTTTTTTGTAAGATTTTCTTGAACTGTATAAAATTAAAAAGTTGATAAGTTCCACTTGTAGCTAGAATTTGAAAGGGAAGAGAAGGGTAGAGGAAACAGATGACTAAGTGATTGCATTAAGCAAGTATTGTGTAATGGTATAAACAACATGTTGGGCAAGATCTTGCAAGGATTTAAATTGCATTGGACATTTTGGTATACATGTGTCAGAAAGACCTATTCAAGTAAGAGATTATTAACAGTTTCTAGTTTCTAGTCAAGATCTGTTCCATCTGGGAGAATGGAGGCTTTTGATGAGTATAAGTTGCAATACTGCAGTGGTTCTGAGGTAAAATTGGGTCTTTGTCAGTTGTAGGTCTTCTCAGCCTTACTCAAGACTGTGTCTCGATAGGTGCCAGCAAACTTCTAGCGACAGACATGTTGTTCTTCCAATCAGAGCGCACTCTCCTTAAAGACATTTTGGAGCTTGCAGTATGTCCAAAGGTGAAAAGCTCTAAAAGCTGAGTGTGTTTGCAAGTCTTCATTTTCCATGTACAATACAGGATTGGTAGAGCTTTAAGCCGATTTGTATCATTGATAATCCCACATTTGTTCAATAAGTAATATGAGGGGATTCCCCAAAAAAGCATTGGCAATATCCTCTGCTCTTTAGAACATAAGAGTTCTTTAGAGTGAGGGATTAAGTAAGGCTAAATGTGTTATGAAAGTGACAAATTCTAGTGGTCACGTATTTTTGTTTTTCCTACAGTTTTATAACCCGGGATTGTTTACTCCCAGCACAGAAGGAACGTCAAATACAGACGCAACACAGGCAGGGGAGGTAGGAATAACCGCTGACATTGCAGACAAGTCTTTTTACCCACTCACCCTCCCCATTTCCTCACCATAACAGGGTCTAATTCTGACAGGCGTTTCCCAGCAAAAGGTTTCAAAAATAGATCCAGTAACTTCATTTGCATGAGACATTTAACCTTTGTCACACTATTGGTGTGTCTGGAGTTTTTAAAATTGTTAATTCATGTAGATTGATGTTGCTGTAAATTAGAACTGTAAATCAACTGTGATTGCAGAACATATCGATAAAATCTGCTTAGAGGCCAAAAATGCTTGGTGTGCGTGAGAATGTATCTGGGAGTACTATGATAATTAACTTAAACTAATAATGGGAGCATGGTAAAAGTTTAAGTGCCAGGTCTAAAAAAATTGAAATGGAATAATTCCTAGAATTTTATTTGAATTAGAAAAAAATAAAAAACTGTGTAATATTAACCCAATTAAAAACGAATAATGTGAATGGTGTCATGCTTTGTGGTTTTTACTAAACCACAATTACTCTTATTGCTCTCCTGGCATTTAAAAATGCTGAATTGAAATTTAATTGAAGAATTTTCTCAATACTAGAGGCTTTTGGCCGTGACATGCATGTGGAATTCTTTAGGTTCATCTCGTTTGTATGTTTGTTTTGCTGTTTTGTAGCTCTCGCGTTCTAGCTCAATGAGTTCTTTATCTCGTGAAGTGAGCCAGCATTTAAACCAGGTACCTATAGCTGGCATTTCGCTGTTGCACGCTTATTTTGCACATACTCGTGTCACAGAGTCCGCAGCCTCTGCCTTTAGCATTGCATTAGCCGATTTTCTTCAGTGACAATAAGAGCCAGCCCTTCATTGAATTATTTCAGTCAACTGCTCTTTCTCGCTTAGAATGTGATCTTAGAACATTCTGCATTTTTATAAACTTATATTTTGCAGTTGTATTCATATTGATTGGGTAGTCCTATAATTAGTATAGTGGACCAAGTTAGTCTAATTTTGTAAACCAGATGCTTGTTTTTTTGGACATCAGTGATGCAATCTTGCAGCGCCTTTTCTTGTTGTATGTCATGCGCTTTGCCAGTTTGCAATTGGAGTTATCCCAATGCTGAAGGCAAAGAGCTGTCACTGTTCCTTGGTGTGAATGCAGCACTGTTTGTAAGACTGAGCCGCTGTGCTTCCAATAACCATTTAACCCTACCCCTGCTCTGCATGCTTTGCCATTAACGAGTATCAACTGGCTCAGAAGGAGAGACAAAAACACTTTCCATAAACAGATGTTCATCGTTTGTCATCATTACGATAGATTTGGTTTACAGTAACAAAAAAAAAAGTTTAATGCAATGTGCTGAAAAAAAGTTTAATCTCACTTCTGGAAAGAGTCAAGAACACCTGTTTTCATCGCCTGCAAATGAGGTGAGGTCACCTGTGTCACTAACACTGCTCTTCATTTATTCCATGGATAAGAAAAAGGTTCAAATCAAAAGTGGAAACGTATCTGTCTGCTGTTCAGTCTTGGGCTTTAATTAGTCAAGCGTAACAGCTTTTGTTCTGTACTGCTACCATTTATACCATTTACTTTAAACACCCATGGAATAAATCATGTTTTTCCAAAAAAAACAGCAGCCTAGTTAACTCATCCTATCTCTTGTAGGCCCCTAATCAACCACATGTTCAAGAGGGTCCGATAGCTGGAGGTGTGGCTTTCTATAACCCCTCTCAGTTTGCACAGGTAAGGAACAGTTCCATGTCTAATGACAGGAGCACTTTGCATCCAGTTGTTTTCTGGCTGCTATGTAGCCTAGCCTAGACATGTCATCTGTAATTTTCAGGAACTGGAACTGATTCTACAACTCACAAGGAAACTTTTAGCTCTGTTGGTTTACATACCTTGTTACACTTCTACAGTTTTTTTTCATTGACCTCATTTCAAATTGGCATACAAGGACACCAGATTTGTGGATATTTTTTAACATTATAGCACTCACAAATCTTTATTGTAACCCTAACTCAGAAATAGTCACCTGAAAATGGTGTTTTTTGAAGTAAAATTCTAGCAGAATCAAGCTGGTATGTATCTTATTTCAAAGTTATTTGACAAGTATCTCAAACAGATTACTTTTTATATGTCTGTTATAGCTTTGGTGCTCATAAGTTTTCTTTGTACAGTCCCAATCAGATACACTGGCACTTCATTCCACTCAGTGCTTGCCATGAAGAATCGTTGTTTGGTACATTTGGAGAAGGCATTGATATATAAACATTGATTATTATACTAAATGTGGAAGTGAGGACAGGTGTTTCAGTCCAGGTTGAGGGGGTCTGAAACCAAACCACCCATGTTGTTGATTTTTTTTTTTCCTGAGATACAATACTTGGACAAGATCCTTCTAGGAACCACATAAGTATGGAGAGCCAGAGGGTCGGTTCTCATTTCTATACTTCTGTATATTCTTAAAGGAAGAGGGTCACACATTTTATCTATGTGCACTTCAGCTCAGTCCAGTGACCGGAATCTGATGTTTATTTTTTTAATCTGCTTCTTTGGTAGCCAACTGCACCTTCGGGAGGAGCGAGGACGGGGAAGTTCGGCCAGAGGAAGTACCCAGTACTGAAGTAGAGCCCAGTCCCACCAAATGAAAAACATATGTAGTGCTACAGGCAGACAATAAGGCATCGTGACATTCATTCCTGCTATGTAATTAGGGAAACTCATATAAGTATACAACCATTTTTCATTTCACTGCCAATTGTCCAGATTCACTCTGTATTGCATTAGCAGTAGTCATATCACATCTCTTAATTTATTTTTAGCATTCAGAATTCATGGAAAATGTTCATGCTTGTATTTAGAAATATCCCTGCTCTCATGAAGTGTGCTGTACTGGCCCATTTGGGGGTGGCAGCTCTGAGTAGGGCTAAAGAGAATGATGTGAGTCTCTGTAAATTTTCCGTCATGATTCTTAGGCTAGTGACTTCTTCCAGGCTGGAAAGGTTTTATTAGATCATCACATGCTGTGTTTGTTTAAACACATAAGCTTGCTGTTTGGAGAAATTGAAGGTGCCTTTTTTTTAGCAGTCGTGCCATTGTAGGCTAACCATTGAACTTAACTGCTCATCTGGGTATTTAATATGGCCTATTATTTAGACACCAGGTGTGAATTGATAAGGAATAAATGTAAGATTGGCAAAAACTGCTGTACTAAAGGAGACCTTTCCTTCAACAAGCAGTGGAGATTCTGCCTACTGTGGTGCAGTCTAAGTTCTATTTGAAAAACAGCCCGAATGTAGCCCACTTTTATTAGAAGTATTATTTATTTTTGGTGTTGATTCCTCCACTTCCCTAATCCATGATGCTCAACAGTCCAAGATTTGAGAAACATTGATTTCAATGATTTGTAGTGTGAATATTAAATAGTTGGGAACTAAAATTCATTCTGTTATTGTGAAAGGAAGCTTAATCTATGTATTTCAGTATTTAATTCAGAATCACATTGAGAAAATAAAATATTTAATGTGAATGTCACTGTTCCTTATTGATCTGCTCAATAACAGGCAGTATGAAAGACAATGAAGAAACAAATGAAGATCTTACGTTTGGTGGTGGTAGTGAAGACCTCAGTCTACAGAATAATTTGGTGTTTTTTCTCACCATAACTGAGTGAGGATCAAAAGGCATTTTAATGTAAGAGCTTTTTATTTTTAGCCGTTGAAAAATTAAAATCGAACCTTGTTAACGCAAGTTTGAACAACACAGGAGCTTTGTCTTGTATCCTTTCAAAACAGATAAATGGATACTATAAGTCCCTATTTCAAACCCAAGTGCTGAAACTGTGACTAGAATGAAATCTTGTGAATAAAACCTGCTTAAAAACATAAGGCCTGCTTTTATTAATCCACTATATAGTTTCTTTGAGAATCTGCTGTAAGTAAAAAAAGCAGTTAAACAGTTAAAGAATATAGGTATCTAATGGAGAATGAACAGTGTGATTTTCTTTAAGTGCAATATTATATCAGCTTTCTGTCAAGGAGTTGTGATTAAATATTTTTAGGAGGGGATACAGCATGACAGCAGATTGAACAAACTTTATTGGTGTTTACCACTTAAGGAGTGTTTGGAATGTTATTTAACTTTTAGCCCTACACATATGCTATGATTAACCAAGGTCTTAATTAAAATAACTTTTACCATGACTAAAAGTAATAAAAGGCCCTACAAAATACTGGTAAGTGCTGTTTAGAGAGCTGACATCAAAACTTGACATTGAGAAACCATTTTTCACTGTCAGAAATCTTTCCAAATATTTGTATATCTGATTTAGATTGTATTTATGGCCTGTAGTCAGTGTGCTACACAATTAACTTGTTTCTAATTTAACCTCATCTCACAGTTTAAAACCTATAGATAGTCCACAGTTTGGAGGTCATTATGACCATTGTTTGTAACAAGTGTTCAGGCATCTGAAAGGATGGTTTCAGGATTATTGAGGGGAAAAAAGACTGATTTTGCTCTGACCTCAGTCTCTCCATCTTTGTGATTTTTTTTTCTCTCCTGTCTTTCTTAATGTATCCCGGCCCTTGCTTTGATGTAGTTCCTGAAGCTGTATTTCCATGTAGACTGCTGAATACTTTTAATTCAGAAGGCTTCCTTCATTGAAAGGGAGCTCTTATTTTTCCTAAAGGTGTTAGAATTTGACACTGTAAGATTCTTAACAAAAAAAATAAAAATATTTTGCGCTCTGGAGCACTTTGAAATGTGTGTGATTGTTTTATGATTCCACATACCCAATTTCCCCATAATCCCCTTAATTTCCCCTTAACATATCAACACTTATGCCCAGTGAAACATTTTAAACAGTTTCTAAATTGTTCCCGCAGTTTAAATACAATGAGTGTCATTCAAGTACTCAAAAGGTCTGAGCTCTGGGTTCATCCTTCTATATTCAACCAATGAACATTTTTTTTATTATATCAGATTTACAGATTTATTGATACAAATGTAAATAGCAAAACATTTAACACTAATATCATTTGAAAAGTTCAATATTTCTCATCTTTCAACTAATGTGTTGCATGTATTTAGCGTTTTTCATCCCAAAGTTCTTTACATATAGGAGGAGACCCACTTAAATCACAGTTGACTTGCAGCACAAACCTGGGTGTCACACCAGTCCCACTGCACAACAGATCAGGCAGGAGAGTGAGAAAATCCTTTACCAGTTGAATTACGGGGG
The DNA here is from genome assembly GCF_059453375.1 of Lepisosteus platostomus. Taxonomy (NCBI): domain Eukaryota; kingdom Metazoa; phylum Chordata; class Actinopteri; order Semionotiformes; family Lepisosteidae; genus Lepisosteus; species Lepisosteus platostomus. The sequence goes on from NC_142631.1 coordinate 5,286,259, forward strand.
CACTTTAAAGAAGAATGGTGGGAAAAAAAGCTATGCCTTTCATATAGTGGGGATGCCATACCGTAGATTATAGATATGCAAAAATAAACTGTAGCTAGACCAACAGTGAATATCAGCCCTCATAAATCCTCAAACATCCATCTAAGTGAAATCTATTAAGACGAGGAAATCTCACATAACTTTTAATAACGCTAAATGTTATTCTTATACTAACTACCAAGTTTTAGAAGTGTTAAAATACAGTGGGCTTTAAATAGAGTTGTTAACCGGGTCTTGTACATGCATTTCTCAATTAGAGATAGCAAAGACTTTTATCGGTAGTTCACACATTTTTGCCAGCAGAAATCGAAGATACACAAGCAAATACGTATAAAATCGGCTTGTTGTACGAGGGGAACTTTCTGTACGTCCTCCACGTGGAACGAGGCGCTGTGGGATCCGTACCTACCGGATGTAGCCGGAAAAAATCGCCCTTGCTCGTTTGCCTCACTTGTTGGTAACAAAGCGGTGCTGTTACTAAGGAAGCGTACGCGGATGAATTTGCCATAGTGTTGGGAGCCAACCTAAGGTATTTCATGTTTATCGAACGAATTAGTTATGCACTGTATTACACTTATATTGAATGGATTAGAAGACGAAACATGGAATCTAACTGAATTATAAGATTTTGAAAACGACGATAAATTTTGTTTGGGTTAATAGTTCGATGTTTTCGTTACTATGTCAGTTTTGTTCGCGTAAGTCGTTTACTTAGAAATCTTCAATACAATTTTATTAGATAAGAAAATGTGCATGTACACAATGTTTTCAATACATCTTCACTAAAACCCCTAAAGTGGCAACGTTATTATTAAGCTGCATAACAGCAATTGTGGGATGCTTGTATCTTTTTGTTGCATTGTTAGTCCAAGCTTAGCAATAGTATTTAAAGGCAGCAGAATAAATCTTTGAATATTGGTAACATTCTTAATTTTTCAGATTGTAATTATGTATATATCTACAGCTAACAACACTGACGATTTTATGCTTTACTATGAATAGTCTTTATTGAGCGTAACATTGACGCAGACTTTGCTAGCCCCCTGCCTTTCAATGTCAGTGGTCTTATTCGTAGAGCAAAAGTTTAGTGTTTAGTTGCCTAAGCAGGACCTGTTCAGCAGTTATTGGTGTAAGAAATCATAACGGGCAGGGTGCCGGAGTACCTGTATAACATCAGAATAAAGTGTTCTCTTCAGTCAATGCATGCTTTAATGAACATTAAGAAAGTATTGGATTTGTGGCTTTAAGATGTTTTTTACGGTAGTTATATCAGCTATTATCTCCTGCCTATGCAGAAGAAAATGCCATTGGTTTTGTATTAAATAGGCAGAAACTCTTTTGTCATTTCTTTCAAATACATATCACTGTCACTAATGAAGTGTGGTAAGATTATACCTATAGCAACACTGTTTAGAAAACAAGGAAGTGTGCATGCTTTCAGCATGACTTAGAGTACTAGTAAGCTCATTGTGGATCAATATGTGCTGAACTTTCAGTTCTTTCAGTTTATAGGAGTTTTTGAAATTAGAACCAATGGTAAATGTGATAAATGTTTTTGATTTTTTTCAACAGGTGTAGCTTTTGATCTTTTTGATAAACAATCTCTGCATATCGCTGAAACTAGGAGTGCCACCAGCAGATGCTTAAAACAATTGAAACTATGATCACAAGTTGCATTCACATTCACCAACGCCATTTAGTAAAAGTTCTTAATAATTAACGCTTGAGTGTAAATTATTCAGAACCTTTCTCAAGTGACTTCGCAGTCAGGTATCCATTCAAACATCCAAATTTCTCTTTAAAGAAAGTAGTAGCAATATTCCACAATGTTACATTTTCCCAGTAAAGCAACAAAAATGTCTCAGGAACTCCAGGACTGAGTTACCAATAACTGGAGCAGTAACGTTAAGGAGATGAGAATGAACCTTCAAAATGGTAGCTCGTCTCAGCCTCTGAATGGTGTGTATCCCTCGGGGACACTGAATGCTGAGGATCAGGTAGAGTTCGGCAGGAAGGAAAATAGCGAGCAAGAGGACGCAGATGCAGAAGGATACATGAGTGACAGGTATCTGAATGAAACCTTGAGGTTTCCTCCAGATGAGACGGACCGTGGGGTCATGACAAAAGAGAGGCCACGTTTACCAAGACCACCCCTTCTTCCAAAGCCTTCTGAGCAATCAAGCCTGGGGACAAGAGCTTCGAATGAAGAGAAACTGAGAAGGAGAAAGCTCAGAACCAGCCAGGACAGTCTAACTGACCCAACGGGGACTGGGTCTTCAACAGACTCCCTTCAGGATGACAAATCTGGCCATTCTTTATTGAACAGCATCTTTGCTCTTCAGGACAGGCAGGCATCATTGGGCAGTGATCAGAATAGCTCCAGAGAGCTCCTGCTCCATAAATCCAGGAACATAAGCAGCAGCCATTCTGATCCTGGGAAGAGGTCCTCCTGTCACACTCTTCCCCTTAAGGGGGACACCCAACACCAGATTATCATGTCTTCAAAGACAAAGCTGTCACCTCTGCAACATCCTGGACCTTTACCCCCCGTAGGAGTCAACATGGCTTCCACTTCCTTAAGGACAGCTAATAGGATAGATCAGGATTGTGTGGATTATGCTGTGATAGGAAAGAGGGGATACGAGAGGCAGCACAGCAGCCTCAGCGAATACAGGCTCTTGGACAGTATGGTGTCAGACAACACTTCATTGAGCTCCATGAAGTCTACACTCAGTGTGCTAAATCCCATTCGACCCAAGGATGTACGGAATAGGTATGTTTTGGGTTTTTTAAATCATTTTGTAGGTCATAGTATCTCTTCTTTTTATACTACTGCAGCTATATATTATGGTACACTTGCTGAAATAGCTTTCTTTGAGCAAAATGTATTTTCAGTTTATTAGATTTATCTTTTTATAGACTGTATGTTCAATAACTAGGTACTGGTGTCAAATATCTTGAATGTGAGGGTAGTATGTTTTGTGTGGATGGAGAACTTTACAGCATTAAAACATTTAGCTCAGTTTGAATTCCAAGGCATTTGACTTGATAGAATCAAAATCTTCAAAATATTAGTCTGAAATGTGGAATGTCAGAAATCTCTGACTTATATTGGTTTCATTTATTTTAGTTGGATGTGAGGATAAATCATGTCAAACAGTACTGTGTGTGTGCAGATTAAAAGTATTTTTTTAATACAACTGGAGCAAATAGGATCACCTATCTGAATGTACTTCATGTACTAGTGTAGCTATTGCTAACAGAGGCAGTTTTATTTTATTATAAATTGTGCAGTTTCTTAAATAATACTGCTGTAAAGAGAGTTCAGGGACTGAGCATGAGATTAGAGAAACATCTCATTAGGGTGAGGATGATCAAGGCTGCTTGTTCAGCAGCTGTCTTTAATTCCACTAACAGAGGTCAGTGGAGAACTGGAGTGAATTCTTGGGTACGTTTTTCAAGAGTGGAAATGAGTGGAATGTTGATGAGCACTGTTTTACTCATACACAGTAAAAACGTTTTCTGAAACTGGGAGTATGGTACGTGTGTTACGTTGCTAAACACACTGTTTTTATATGACAATCCTGAGTAAAATCTGTTTCCTGAATTTCTGGATTCCAAGACCATAAATAAATGTATTATGTCATACACTTTACAAATGTTGCTTTATTATGTATGTTTTTATGATCAAATGTTTTTAGTGTTTTAGTATAAGCGCAACATCTGAATTGCAAATCATACAGGCCTTGTAAAAATATACACCAACTAATGTTTTCTGTTTTAAGTTGGTGTTGGGGTTATTTTAATTAATATTATTCTTATTCTTGTTGAATAAATGACTTGTACCCTACTTATAATAGTGTATATCAGATTTCCTGTGCTTTACTACTTGTGGTTGATCGGTTCTGTCACAGGAGCTTTCTGGAAGGCAGTGTTCTTGGTCATGGTGCACTTCTTGGAGCTGAAGAGTTGGATCGCTATTTCCCTGATAGGAGAGTGGGAATATACATTGCCACATGGAACATGCAAGGAAAAAAGGTGAGCTAGTACATGAAACAGACGACAGAACAAGAATCATTCGGCTTTAATAATGGAATAGGTTGAAGAGTTAACAGTTTTAATTTTGCTCTTTAGGAACTTCCTGCTAATTTGGATGATCTGTTGCTACCAGCTGACTCGGAGTTTGCCCAAGACATCTATTTTATTGGTGTTCAGGAAGGCTGCTCAGACAGGTACAGTGCAAGAGAAACCCAATAGGCAAAATTAACTACTATGCAGCAATTTAGTAAAAACTATCCTGCATTTTATTTGTGCTGTATGTTTTATGCAATTAAATCATGTGGAGTCATGGAATGCATTCGGGGCTACAAATATTACATTAAGTTCACATACAAAGTAAGCGCATAGATTAAGAAGAATTAACCACAGAATATGAAGATATCATTATATGAGAAATATTTCTTCTAATTGCTGGAAAAAATGGTAAAACCTATTTTAGATTTTATCAGCTAGCATATGCAAGGATTACTCTTCTTGTCATTTTTTCATTTGTCTGCCTAATTTAATTGAAATATTAATTAAATTAATACAGACCAATTAAGATATAAAAGTTTGGTATAACAAGGTCGTAAAACAGCTTTATTGTGCAGAAAGACATAATATGTCTACCTCAGTTTTATTTAGTGTTGCAAAAACTTTTTTTGAAGTTATTTGTGATATTCATTGTGGTGCAGTTTGTAAAGAAAATATTTATTCTGTTTTCTCAGGAGGGAATGGGAAATCCGGCTACAGGAGACCCTGGGGCCCTATTATGTCATGCTGTATGCAGCTGCACATGGTGTCCTGTACCTCACTGTTTTCATCAGGAGAGATCTCATCTGGTTCTGTTCAGGTCTGGGCTTGAAATGTCAGTTTCAGTTCAGCATACATGTGTATCTGCCAAAAGAAATGGCACTGTGCAACTGTAGCAACTTCCTGACAGCATGATCTTTTAGAGGTTTTAGTTTCTGAATGGACAGTTCATCCATTTACTCAGACTTCTGTACAGCTAGCCCCTCAGTTTGTTGTCAATTAGTGCAGTGTAATTGTTCACCAGCTGATTCTCATACAGTAAGTCTTGTACTTTAGTAGATAGTAGAGATTGTGTTGAGAATTCATTTGAAGTGGAGTGAGCTGAATGATGGTTTTTAACCACCCCTAGGAATCCAAGGCGCAAATGATGTGTACATCTTACATTTTTATTTTATCCAGTGGTTCTTAAAAATGCTGTTTGCTTTTTCTATAGAAGTTGAACATGCCACAGTAACAACTCGCATCATCTCTCAGATCAAAACCAAAGGAGCATTAGGAATTGGGTTTACATTTTTTGGCACATCTTTCCTCTTCATCACCTCCCACTTCACCTGTAAGTTTAATGTACTTTTATTATCAGGCAGCACTGGTAGGACTGTGTGCGGTGTAAAGACAAGATGTTTTGTAGCTGTTCATAAATGAAGTGCATGCAGATTTGTGGTATGTTAGGTGATGTTAGAATCATCAACAAGCCTTATGGTCCAAAGGCCTGTCAATCAGTTTTTAGTTAATTAAGTATATAGTGACTATGATTTTTTGGTAATCAAATTGTATAGCAGCAGAGCTAAACTTACACTTAAATATGGTTTAAGCAGTTTCCATTCCTTATTCTTGGTGAGTGCCTTTCATGCATTACAGCTGGAGACTCCAAAGTATACGAGAGGATTCTAGACTACAACAAGATCATTGAAGCATTAGCACTTCCTAGAGACCTGCCTGATACAAACCCTTACCGGTCAAGCTCATGTGAGTTTTGCTTATCTGTGTTTGTTAAGTAGTTAATTGTGTTTGGCATGTATTGTACAGCATGTCAAATATATTGCATATTAATAACATAATATTAACTAACATCTGAAGGGCTGTTGGAAAAAGCCATTATAAGAAGATTTCTAAAGATTCTATCTTTTTCAGATACATGTATATTTTAGAAGAATGAATCAGGATCATACAGTGCTCTATTTGTCTTAAATAAAGCCAATTGAAATAACTCCTCTTTGGTGATTTTCCAGCTGACGTTACTACCCGATTTGATGAGGTTTTCTGGTTTGGGGACTTCAATTTCCGACTGAGTGAGGACCGCACAGGAGTGGAGTCAATACTGAAACAGGATCTGGGCTCAGACATGAGCAGACTACTGCAGTATGATCAGCTCTCCAAAGAAATGAAAGACGGTGGGTTACATACTCTCCAATTATTTTGGATAAAAAACAGATTGTAGGTACTGACAAATACCAGTTTCTAGTCAGGGTATAATTCAAACCTTCCCCTGCAACTTTGTATATTAATATATGATTTGGGAAATTGTTCAAGAACAAATTTGTTGTGGTTGCATGCTGTACATCTATCTTATCCTGCAAATATTGTATTATTATGAAACAATAAAAAAATGAAGTTAAGCATAGCTTTTAGTAAAACACTAAATTGGAGAAACAGAAATAGGCAAAAAAAAAAGGTTTCTACTCATAGTTATACTATTTCTTTTGCTACAGGTTCCATTTTCAAAGGTTTTGAAGAGGCACCTATTCAGTTTCTCCCAACTTACAAGTTTGACATCGGTTGTGACACATATGATAGCACTGCAAAGCAAAGAACACCATCATACACGGTAAGGAAGTGGTGGTCATTGTCTTTTTCAGATTGCGCAATAGGTTTAATTCATTATATAGAATATGGGCTTTTGTAATATATAACTTTGCCCATTTTAATACATAACTGATTGATTGAAAAAACTTCTGAAGGGGATAATAAAATAACTATTTTTAATAAAAATATTTTCTGTAAACAGAGTTTGGTTTAGGGTGGCATGGTGGCGATTCGAATTGCAGTTTTGCTGTGGTTGGGCCCAGGGTTCAATTCCAGTCCTGGGGTGCTATCTGCATGGAGTTTGTATGTACTCCTCCTGTTTGCATGGGTTTCCTCCCACAGTCCAGAAAAGTACTGGAAGGTTAATTGACTTCTTGAAAAAATAGCATGAGCGTGTGCGTGTCTGTATTTGTTTCTGTCTGCCCTGCAATGGCTTGTGTCCTGTCCAGGGTGTACTCTGCCTTGCGCCTATTGATTGCAGGAATAGGGTCCGGCTCCCCCTCGATCCTCAATTGGAAGAAGCGGTCAGAAGATGGATGGATGTTCCAGATTGCTGTTACTTTGATTTATTAAATAGTTACTAGAATAAATTACTCAAGAACAGCTTTGTCTACAGCTGCTTATGATAAAAAGGATGAAATACACACTATGCAACAAATATGGGTATGGTAGTTGTAATGAATTCTGTAATGTGCAGCTTCATTATTTTTTTCACATCCTCAGTTTGTTCTCTACTTTTCTTGTAAGGATCGAGTTTTGTACAGAAGTCGACAGAAAGATGACATCAAAGTTATGAAGTATGCCTGCTGCCCTACAATCAAAACATCAGATCACAGACCTGTGTATGCTGTTTTCCAGGTTAAAGTGAGGCCAGGTAGAGACAAGTAAGTATATATCCTGTTACAAGTTTTATAGGTTATACAGGTAGTCCTTCAAGTGTCTCTATGGTATACTTATGCAATGATTTCCCTTTTTGTTTTGTAGCATTCCTTTGGGTGCTGGTCAGTTTGACAGAAACCTTTATTTAGAAGGTATCAGAAGGAGGATTACCAGGGAACTTCAAAGAAGGGAGGCTTTAAAAAATCAGAAGAACAGTGTTGTCTGCTCTGTCTCCTGAGTGAAAGCTGACGCTAACACTGCATGGTGGAATGTGCACTTTCATATGAAGAATGCCTCTTATCCTTCAGTTGTACAAAGGGGGGCCAGGAGAGGTCAAAACACTCTTTACCTCAGCACTTGGCAGAGCTGAACTGGGTTATCTTATGTTAGTACAGGTCCCTTAAATCAAATTTTACATAAGGCAGAGACTGGTCTATTTTTATACTGTTCCTTAATCTCTAAAGGAGGTTAAATTTTTCATTTAATCTTTGGATTTAATATTCTTTCATAACTACAGTTTATAACTTTATTTTAAATGTATATACAGATATATTGTCATATTTGGTTTTTGTAAAACTGCATTTAACAAGCTGTTGGGTTCAGTTTGTACAGTTTGTATATATAATGAGTATCCTTTTTAGCTTTTTTTATACAACAGTATTATTAATTTTTATATGGCATTGGCCAAATTAGTTTTACTAAAATGTCCAGATTATTGATCCAGTACAGTTTCTTAATGTTACTCTCATCTGAAAAACGTGCTTAATGGTTGCAATTGTAGCTCGTCACGTTCTCTCAGAACAGTGTGGCATTAACAATTGTGGAAATGGAGAGCAGTTCTGTGTATTTTGAAAGGTTCTGAGCTTTTCAGGAAAGACCTTACAGGAATTTTGTAGTATGTTAATACATTAGGTTTATAAAGAATTTTAATTTTGTTGTAATTTATTTTAATGGTTTAATTTAATATCATTCCAGAACTGCAATATTGGTGATAATTTAATTTTTTTGGAGTAGGAACAATCCCAATCCAACAAAATAAGTAATACAGCTGTACTTCTGTGAATGATTTAAAATCCTCCCTAGAAGTATTTAAAATAAGTCCTAGACTGGTTATAATCACATTTCAGACTGAATGGAGCTGTTGTTGAGTTGCAAAAACAGTGTCTTTGATAAAAAAAAATGATTTACCAATTTGCCAAACTAAACCACGAGACCTAAATTTGTATATGCCTTTGTGTTAATGTTTTATGTATTTATTGTGCACTATTATCAATATTTAAATGGTGATATTTTCCAAAATGTCTATTGTCTGCTGACAGTTCAGAAGAAAGGATTAGCCATTACTGCAAAAAGGTTGTCTCTATGGTTTAATAATCTGGTATACCGTTATAAATTTATTGTTGAGATGAAATGACTAAGCTGCTTGCCTTCAATGTACTTTGATAGGGGGAAAAATAACCGGACTTTTTCAAGAAAGAACGTGCACTGACTTGCATAAGGCACTACAATCTGCTAATTAAATGTACAGGCTGCTGAACTGTAGCACTAACTGCAAATTATTCTGAACTCAAGACAAAAGCCGTGTGTTGATGTGATTTAGGTCTTGTGCTCTATTAATCATCATCATTATTTGTACCTGTAGAGTTACAGAAATGTATGTGAAAATGGGGGATTTTAATAGATATATCTGTAAATACTCTTAAATCAACAGTAACCAAGTGCCTGTGACTTTGTACAAAATGACCTCAGGGGTTCCTTTTTTTAAGCCATGTGTTCAACATTCATAAAAGTTTAGGTTTGTGATGATGACAAAATTCTTGTTGCTAGTGTTAATATTGCTTTTGATATATTTAAGTCTATAAAATTCAAATATGTTATACACATTTTGTAATGTTTTTTGAAGAAACTGGAATAATCTAGTAGAAGAGTACCTGCCCACAGACTAGCATGTTTTGTAGCTATGTCATCAGCAGCCTTTAAAATCTAATATTCTAAATTATTCAATTAAGGAAACTCTAGTTGTTAGCATTTTAAGAGATCCAGAAAACAAGCAGAACTACAGTATTTATGTTCAAAAGTAGTGGGTCCCTTTATCTTGTTTGGAAATAGTAACCCAACCAGTTTATTACCTAGAAAAGATATCAAATCTTGGTCCCAGAGAGCTGCAATTCAATTGGTTTCATCAGTCAGCCTGAAAGACATAATTTTAACTTTGAAACACTTGTAAGTATTCTATAAATCAATTAATCAAGACTTTTGTTGAGTTAAGGGGAATCTGGGCTGAATAGATCATTGCTCATTTAAAAAAAATCATCAGTTTTATAACAGATTTATAAATCAATTATCTAATGATTACCTATGAAACCCGATGGTCTCCAGGAACAGGGTTCACGACCCCTGCTGTTGTACAAACAGGGTTTCTTACTCCACATCCCACTGTATTTTAGTTCCAGATGAGCTCTCAGGTGTACAATGTGGAACTAATCATTTTATTAACTGAAATATTTTCATAATTGTCTACTAAATGAATGTAGTATGTTTAATGTTGCTCAGAAATAGCCATGATATACATTAACATCAAATGTGTTTATTGTGAAATGGGTGGTCTCCAATACTGGTCTTGGATTTTTTAAAGGTCACACTAAATCACGTGTCTTTGAAAAATTTGATACTCCTGGGAATGGATCCATTGAAAAAGTCATTCAGTTCAGTTGAGGGAATGCTGCTCCTTGAGGGTTTCAGGATATTCTGATTTTTGTTCCAAATCATTGTATTAGAGGTTAGGAGCCTGATGGGATCATCAATATCCCAGGTGTGTTGCTCTTCTTTAACTATTAGAAGAAAAATGCCTACAATACATATCAAAAATGTTATACAATTTCTAGCACAAAAAGTTTAAATAACTGCCGTTTTAAAATAAACTCTTTAATAATTACATTACATAAGAAACAGAAGTGAAATACTTTAAAACTGACATTCTAAAACAGCTTTTGAATGCAGTAAAGCTTGAATATAAGATGTCATGGAAAGTTCTGAACTGCAGTACACGTCACATATTTACATGGAGGGTAGTGGTAAACATCCAATATTTCCTCAAAAAGATCAAATTAAATATAGAAATACAACAATACAACTGTTAAAATCTACGTTACAAAAAAACCGTATCCAAAGCATTCTACCAAGGATTGGGGAAATTCAAATATCCTGATATTGTAGGTATTTTATATTTTCTCATTCCAAAAAAAGCCCTGATATTACAACTGAGGTATTACAATCTTTTTATCAATGAACAACACATCATGCATTTTATTTGCCTGCTTTTACAACTGTAGCTCTTTAAATGCTACAGTAAAAATAACAGCTGTTACAGTACATCAATAAAATTAAGGTGTACATTTTTTAAATAATCTCTGCTGTATTGATGTTCCTAAGCAAGGTTACTATTACCTTCCCTAAACAAACGTGCTAATGAAGAAATTCAACTGCTGTGGTATAATGAAAAAACATCAAATGAAAGATAACTGAAGTGCAAGAATAATACCAGTTATAATAACAAAATCGTCTAAGGGCATGAGTCTTGTTTTACAACAGTTCAGTTACTTTAGCTGGAAAATTGGTATTTGTGCAAAAGCATGGATTTAAAGATCCCAAATAGCAGTAATCTTCATTAAATTAATTCTGATTTTGAGTAATTCTGATTGCCCAAGAGGCAAGGCAATCAATAATTTACTCAAAAGGCCTCTGCTGCTGTCTTGTGTTATTATAACAATGTTATTAATGTAGCTTAGTTTGAGTCATTAAGCAATTGTTTTGCATTTAACAATTCACATTGATCAGAATCTTGAAAATCTTGACAACTAAGTAAACATACAAATATATGAGCAACTAATATGAAGTAGCTAATTAATCACATTTCTCAGACAAATTAATTGATTTTAATTAACATTTGCTTCTCCGGAGCCTACACAACTACAAAAGTTCCTTTTTATATGTGAAAATTTCGATCTATCATGATTACCACAGAGTTGCGTTTCTGCCCAGAGAAGGAAAAGCACTGCATGAGAAAATTAGAACAATGTGAAGCACTACAGAAAGTGGGGAGCAAAAGGCAGGAAGTTGCCCCCACTTCACCTCCCAGAAGGCTGTAGGAAAGGCCTGCAACATTTCAACACTTAATCCGTCTGACAAAGGCAAAACCTTCCTCTCTCTCCTTTCCATAGGTTGCACAAATAAAGTTCTGCTCAGAATATTGGAGCCCTAAGAAAAAACTTTGCAGAATCCTCCTCTTTTTCTGCAATGCCACAGCTGTAAAATGTCTTTCTGCACAGGAGTACAGGTATATGTGTAACAGGAGCTGAGGTTAATCATGTCTGAATTAAGTAGAAGAGCTTTCAAATGCTCAGCATGTTTCATAAGTAAACTCTCAACTGCAAAGCATTCAAATTACTGTTCTCTTCCCATTGTAAAGTCTAGTCATACATTACTAGAAACCTAAGGTCATAACATTTTCTCCAAATATAAATCAGCATTAGTCATATTTATAGAAAAGATTACAAAGTGCTGTGTTCTGTAGTAGAAGGATTAAGGGTTGTACAGATGACTTAATGATTAATGAAAGTGTTAATTTTTGTTCTTGTATAGCAACACTTACTTTTGTAGGGTACTTGACATTTCTAGTCACTGTCCAACTTACCAATTATTGCATTAATTTAGATCATTCTGAAAAACAAATTAAAACTATTTGACCCAAATTTTAAAATACAATTATAAATATCAAATAGCACTACTGGATTCCCACAATGTCTGCTATTGCTTGTAACAGACACCAGTAAATCTATTTCTATACCTTTTGTAATTCTAAAGCAGAGCTTGGATTGAGCAAGAAGAAAGTCTGTCATTTGGACAACTGTCATTTGGAATTCTGTTTAAGAACACTACTGTGCTCAGCTCCTTAGACTTAAAGTTTCAAGGATCTGATCTGATGTGTAGATATCCAGAACAAAAGTTAAAGCTTTCCTACCTATAATCTATACCCACAGAAACCAAAACCTTGGCAGCAATCTGTTATCCACAAAAATATTCTTTCCTGGCAGTAACCACTTATGATGCCTTAGTACTGCATAAAGAAACATTTTACATAGAAGATAAAGCTAGTCTCCCTTTTCCCTATGGTGTCCCAATTGTCAATACTAATTCAGTTGATATCTGCAACAGATTTCAGTAGAAAAGCCATTTCCCAAGACTGTAAAAACACGATTTAGAACCATATGTAATGACGCTCCTTTAAGACTAAATGCAAACAAAAAGTTCCAAAAGTTTTTCAAATGTTTTACAGAAAAAAATAAACAAAAGAGTTGGAGCTAATGTATTTACACCCCATTTCAACATTAATCTTAGAGGAAATTCCCACTTCTGTTTATGTCACAAAGCCGTCAGTGCTGATATCTATCTGAACAGCCTGTATATCCGTGGCAATCGCCCGTCTTTACTTGTTAAGGCTGCCTGGATGTGCTCGTGTGTGGGCAATTCTGTCAGGTCTCCCAGTGCAGCCACAGCTGGTTTACTGCGCAGCATCTTCGTTGTCACCCTTTTGATGTCACTTGCTGTAACTTTACCTAGAAAATTCAAAGGATACAAAAATTGCCTTTTCTTTAAAGCATAGTCTCAATTTACAGACATCTTGCGTCAGACTAAGCAGAACACTTGTCAAAACTCATTTACCATTTGGAAATTTTAAAAGAAGCAAAATACATTAGTGGAACTTCATGAAATGGTAAGCATAGAATCTAAATGAATTTAAGAATTTAAATTTAAATGTCATTGACATTTAAAGCGGAAAACTAAAAAAATAACTATTCAGCTTCAACAAGTGTTGAATCAGTCGTGATTTACTGCCTCTTAAGCATGCTTCATCAGTGCTATCTGGCCAGCTGGAGGAGCTTCAAAGGGAACACTGGCAGCACCCAGCCAGGTTAACATTCTGCTGTTGCTTTTTGAATCTGGGTCACAGTTAACTACATAATCCACATTAGAAGTAGTACTGTATGAACTATAGTCAGCCTGTAATTCAGTGCCATTAGAAGTGGCTATGGAGCCCTCAGCCAGCTGCTTCTTTAATGTATCTGTCAGTGATAACACTGTATTCCGAGAATAATCTGGTCGACTACAAGGTCTCAACAATCCTGGCTGCCAATCAGCTAATTTGTTTCCCAATCAACTCATGATACATCCCACATTCGAACCAGTGGGATATAATTCGGATCCATTATCTCTGAATTAGAAAGCCCAGTGTGTGCATCACCTGGTTTAGCCACTAAACATGGAATCTGAAGTTAAAGTATACTTTTTTGCCAGATTAAGTGCTCACTTGAATTCAGATCCTTGGGTTGACATCATCTCATGATTGGATTAGCAGTGTGGGGAGAAACTACAAATGAAATAAAAAGAAAAAACAAAATCCTCCAGGACACACTTACTGATCATCTCACAGAGCTCATGTGGCAGTTTCCTCTTGCCTGTGGCCAGGACCTGCCGGCCCACATCCTCAAAAATGACCGGCCGGGACTCCAAGTTCATCATCAGCATGGACTTCAGTTGTGTCTTGGCTCGCTCCAGCTCCATCTGAAACACAGGGCACTGTGAATACCAGTCACAGAGCGTAATCCCTTAACTTCATCTCTACAAAAAAAATATTTCGGTAAAAGAAAATGCTAATTAAGTGTCAAAACACAATTTCCACAAGATAAATCACGCTACTCAATTCTTGTGCTACGGTGGAGCGGTGGCTCTGTAGCTCAGGATCTGCGCCTGTGACTGGAAGGTTGCCGATTCAAATCCCGCAGCCGGCAGAGGAATCCTACTCCGTTGGGCCCGTGAGCAAGGCCCTTCACTCCAACTGCTCCAGGGGCGCTGTACAATGGCTGACCCTGCGCTCTGACCCCAAGCTTCTCTCCCTGTCTGTGTGTCTGTGTCTCATGGAGAAGAAGCTGGGGTATGCGAAAAAGAAATTCCTAATGCAAGAAATTGTATGGTGCTAATAAAGTGATGTTATGTAATGTTATGTTATATAAAGTTTAGCCAGAGGTTTTTTTCTTGTAATATTCTTCATTTCATTTACAGTACCACAGTCCACCTTTAAATTAGTTCACCTGATTACTGCAGAAATTAATTCAATCTAAGATGAATTATTTATTGGCATGACTGATTAGTAAAATTGGTGTTGCCAAAGCAAAATAAATACAATTAACATAAAACAAAAATCTACAGACATTTACAATAAAGACACAATCATAAGATATTTACATATAGACATATGGAGAATTATTGGGAGATAGGCTCACTGTTCCTCAGGCTGTGACAAGAGATCACATACTGTGCTGCCAGTTCAGCTGAGTTCCCTCCTCCCTCTCCCAGTAGGATTGAGACTTCTTGTGATTCTGGCAGGTGCGGGAATTCTGGGATTAGATTTGAAGGATGTTTCTCTAATCCCAGAATATTTGACACAGTGCAGTAGGAAGTGCACCTCTGTCTCTATGTCTCCCCACTGGCAGTGGGAGCACAGCCTGTCCTCTCCGGGCAGCCCAGTCTGCCTGTGTCGCCAGGTTTCTATTGCCAGGCTGTGGCCATAGGGTCTGTTTCTTTTTGCCATTTCTTATCTTTGTCCAATATTCGGCTAGTGTGTATTGTCTATTTAGGGTTCTGTTGCATTCCAGTTTATGTTGTGTTTGTGTGTGTGTCCCAGTGTGTGAGATATTGTTATTTGATCTGTGCTGTGATGTGGTTGATTCTGAATTGTGGTGCTCTAGCAGTGCTGTCCCGAGGCTGGCTGGTGTTGGTGTGGCTCGGGCCAGTGAGCTTTAGGACCAGCTGGCTCAGAGAGCTCTTTGTTGGGTTCAACAGGGTTTTGTGGTGGTAGGAGTTTTGGTCACTGTTTTTAGGTGTAGCCAATGCTTTAATACTCTCTTTTTTATGTTTATTATTAGTGGGTAGTGGCCTAGTTTGGCCCTGTACGTGTTGTTAGGTGTTTTGCTCTGCACATGGAGGATGTTTCTACAAATCTCCATGTGCAGAGTTTCTATGGGGTGTTTGTTCCATTGAGTGTAATCCTGGTCTGTGATGACACCCCACACTTCACTGCTGTATAGGGTAATGGGTTGGATTTCACTTTCAAATATTTGGAACCAGATTCTTGTTGGTGGGTTGATGTTGAAAAGCCTCCTTCTTATTGTGTAGAAGGCCTTGAGGAATTACCTCTCCAGGTGTAGCAGCCATCTGGATAAATTCCCTGGTTATAATTTCAACCATTTCCCGCACCTGCAAAATGATAACGGAATTTAAAATGCACATTCATCTGACTGCAACAATTTAGACTGCAATCAGTACCTTACATGAGTGGTCCTGTGTCTGCTAGTTTTTGTTCCAATTGGGCACTTAATCACCAGCATTCATTGGAGCATGAACTGATTAGCTTGCTGGTTTAGATTTCTTTGGTTTAAAAAATGCTTTAGTTAAACTGCATTGTTTCTAATAGCTTCAGCACACACATCTCTAGATCAGTTATAAAACTCTATAAAACTCTTTGAACTCACTTGATCAATTGATGATGAACATACACAGGTGGGAATGACACTGTATCAGACACTCCCACAGTGTTTGCCTTCTGCTTAAATCCAGTTGGTTGTCAAAAAACACATATGAATGAGGTCAGTCCTGATTAACACAGCATTCACTCTAATTCAAAACACATTAAGTTTAAGAGATGAAAGCATTTTTTGTCAAAACGAAGGCCTCACATAGAAAACTGAACAAATTAGCACTAGTAACTAAGGGCTCAGTTTGAACAAAAACCAGCCAAAAAAGCCTCAGTCAAGTCCAAGACTAGGACTGAGAACCACTGCCTCACAAGATGATTTCCAACACCTGTTCAGTATATAATGGTTTTCACCTCAAGAAAAGTTGAGAAAATCTTTAAAAAACACAAAGTGAAGCTATGGCTTTCTTAAGGTACAAGTGAAATATAAATAAGTTTGAAGTATTACCTGTCTGGGGTCTGCGCTAGCATGGATACACAGCAAACCAGTGTCTTCATAGCTGTGGTGGTAGGATGTTGCATTATACATCCAGTGATGTCTGCAATTAAAAGCAACAGACATGTTCTAAAATCTGTCACCACCTTAGCAACTACATTGGAAGAAATACCCACATACCACATTTCTATAGCATCAGCAACAGAAACGACACTAGCTCCGCTTGTTTCTGCCCTGTAGTAGTGATGTCACAATGCAGTTGTCTTGAAACAGGGAATAAAAACATATATAACTTCTTTTCACCGTGTGAATGCAAATGTCACATCACAACAGCTTTTGTAATTTTTTAACAAGTGGTAATTCTAAAATTAAAACTTTGAGTGCACTACAAAACACATGAAGTAATAGTGCTAATAACTCTGCTTTTATGATATTACATGCATTGCAGTATAGGTCTTTGTAAGACATTCAAAAAGCATAAGTCATTAATGAAGCATATGTTTTTCTTGCAAGTCAGCATCAGAGGTTAGTACTTGCTAATAAGCCTGTAACCTTACCTGTTCAGGACATTGAGGTACAGTCGTGTGAACATGCCTTTCCCAGGACCGCCCGCTGAAAATGACCCTCCCCCTCCCATCATCATGTTGAGAACAGCAAAGGGAATGAAGTCATCCTCCTGATAAAAAACAGCAATCCAGCTAAGAAAACACACACAACAATCATGCACTCGTCTTAAAAGTTTGCTTTAGGAACTAAAGATAGATAACTAAGGTGAAGGAAATTGTAACACAGACATTCCTTAGTCTATGGGATATTTTTTTATATGGAAAGATGAGGAACCATGACTGGAAGGAAAAAAGGAACATCACAATAAGCAGATCTCTACCATGTTTATATATAAGAACACCCTGAAAGATCACTGACCAGGAAGGAGCAGCTCTCCAGGCCGATCATGATATGTGTGAGCTCTGGGATGGGAGTGGGACCCAGGCTGACATCAGACATGTCCTTCTCATTCTGGAGAGATAAAAGAATCCCAGGCTCAACACAGGATATTTAGTACACACCATGCCGACTTCCATATGCTTAACTGCTCGTATTAATATTGCGGATTGTTAACTTAAAAACTTGAATGCCGAGTTGACATTTTTCATTTTAACATTTTCTTCACACGCACCCTACTTAGGACTTCCCAATTGTTTTTAATGTCTCAGCCCACGGCAACAATCACAGTAGCGCACAGAGAGAATGAGGATGGACAGGCAGGCTCTAGTCATTGAGCCACTCCTAACCAGCGAGTTAATGTTGAGGAGTGGGGGATCTCAAACTTAAGCTTGCAGGCTTATTCTGGAAAAGTCAAGAAAGTCCTACCCTTGCCCTGATGGGGCTCGGCCGATTGTGCACTGCCTATTAGGAAATCCCCTCACTGAATCAACTGAGGCCGGCACAGTGGTAAGAATTGTTGCCTCATAGCACTCGGGCTCTGGGTTCTCCAGACCTGGGGCACGAGCTGCATCGAGTTTGAATGTTCTCCCCAAGTTTGTGTGGGTTGCACCAAGTGCTCTGGTTTCCCCCCCACAGTTGAAAAAAAAAAAAAAAAAAGTTAACGGACTTCTGGGAACATTAGCCCTGTCTGTATTTGTGTACACCCTGTGGTGGACTGCTGTCCATTCCAGGGTGTATCCTGCCTTGCACCTGTTGCTTGCCAGGATAAACTCCAGCTCCCCCGTGACCCTGAGTCGGAAGAAGTGGTTAAAAAAACAGATGAATGATTCATATTTCCCTGCATTCAAATAGGTCGAACATTTTCTGTTGTTCTCTGTAAGCAAGACGCTTCTTGCATCACAGCATTCCAATGCCTTTTTAATTTAGCAGACCCAAAACTGACAAGCCTAAGAAACAGACCACTTTCAGATCTGCTAAGCATTAATGATTGTTAGAGGCCAGGCATTCTCCAGTTTCAACACTCTATGCGGACCTTAGTGGGTGGTCTAACCTTGATGATGCCCCCCGTGTACTGTGCCTCAGAACGGTCCACACTGCCAGGTTTCCCCGTGCCCCACACTGGCTTCGTATCCAGCAGGTACTTCCTGGCACACTCCACCAGCTGCTCATGCTCAACGCCCACCCCAGCCAGCACCATCCGCTCAGGGCCGTAGTAGCAGCGCAGGTACTCGTGAATCAAAGTCTTGTTGATACTTTCGACATTCTCTGCAGGGCAGAAGCGAGGTAGGCCCACTGTGTTCCCCCTATAAGCAGCCTAGGGACAGAACATCAGTTAACATTCACCACAGAGGTTCTCATTAACTTTCCTCTAATCAACAGGTTTCTGCGGGTTAACAAGAAAGAATAAATCTGCATGTAATTGGAGATGAAGATGTTTTTCTCTGTCGGTGGTGAAGTCTTTCTCCATATGCCCATGTGACACTAGTGGAGCTTGCACTTCTAAAGCATATCCTGCATGTGAATTTTAGAACTGAGATTTGATTTATTGCCTTGGAGTAATCTATATCAGCAAATGACTCGGACAGTATAGAAACTGAAGGCTGAAAATAGATAGTGTTATAAACTTGGAAGACAGACAAGTTCCCATGACTGTTCACATGAAAGCCCAATGCTAGAGCTGCTGCTACTGACACTTTTCTTCAATTTTTCCTTCACTTACTTTTTAAGACTTTGAGCTAAAAAAAAAAAAAACACCTGTTCATGATCATAAACTCCTTACATGCAGCTCTCCATTCTCTTTTCTAAACGAATAGTCAAAGTAACTCACATTCTAACAGATTTTTTTTTAATTAGGATGGTCTACGCCCTCTCCAGAACTTGCAATCACTAAAAGATTTTTCTTTCAGTAATTACTTCTCCATTCTGCAATATGCGTTATGGTTTCCCCTGGGGACAAGGTTGCCCATACACACGTGTAATCTGTTTGATCTCCAAAGTAAAACAAAGAATTAGTTGAGGTCTTTTTATTGCCATCTTCAGGACTTCAATATCACAGATGAAGCTATTTCTAGTACATTATTGGAATAATATTTATGGATTTATGATGCCAGTGAAGAGGACAGCAGAGCTTGCTGCTGATGTTTTCAAGGCCATATTGAATGGGATTTCTGCTGTAGCTGTCAAACTTTATTTTAGACGTCTATTAAAGCAGATTTGGAGGAAAGTAGCTCAAAAGGTGAGAGGCGAACACTTCTTCAAGTTTATAAAATTAAAAAATAAAAATTGTCACAAAAAAAAACTTGGAAGCTATCCATAACCTATAACTTAAGCACCTCATATCTAGCTAGGTCTTCAAGGTGGAAAACAGTACTTCACAATTGCTCTTGACCTTAGATCTAACATTTACCAAGTGGTAAACTGTTGTTCGAAAAGAGCACAAATAGGAGTTAGTTACCGCATGTATCATTTCAGTCAGCAGGGGCTCGGGATCAGGTCTCATGTTCAGATCTTCTAGCTCAAAGCGGACAGCCATCCGGGTCATCTCGATTTCATCATCTGAACGCAACAGCAAGAGGAGATTACCAGATTTCAGATGATCAGATTACCAGCTGTTTAGATCAGTATTTTACAAAACAAAATAACATGAATACAACATAAATGTAACTACTGTAAAAGGCACTGATGAGCTTTTTTAGAAATTAAAGAAGAATCGTACACATTAAACTGAGAAAATCTATCTAAAATGTCAAGTTACCCAAGAAAAGCTTTAGAAGTCATTCTGTAAACAATCTCCAATGACCCAGAAGGGAAGTACAGACATTTGAACTAGTGCGTGCTTACCTTTTTTTTTAATAAAAGGGAACTAAGCCTAGATTTTATCTTGTGCCTTATTACTAGGTATTTTGAAAATTAAAGCACTATACAACCAGATCCATACTTATAAATTACATGATGAATAGACCTTATTTTAAAAACTGTCAATTGCTCCAACTTGTAATTACTTAGTTAAAAAAAATGTGATTTTTGCTAGGATAGAAGTCAACATATTTTTTTATTGAACAGCATTAATATTTTATTCTTAGTCCCAAGAAGTGATAGTTTGTAAATGATTGGGGTTACCTGTCAATCTAGGCTGCAGTACCGCGTCAGACAACAGACTGACCACTGTGTCCAGTCCTTTCACTTCTGCTGACACTGCATACATCGTGGTATCTCTGTTCGGAAACCATGACATAAGCATTTTCACAAAGTTTCACTTTGACTCACAAGGCCAGGTCTCCATTTCATGGTTACAACGAAAAAACATGACATTTGTGTTTTATTACCTGGACGTCTGGCAGTCACAGATTCCCCCATGCTTTTCCAGAGTCAAAAGGATTTCATCCTTGCTTCCAAACTGGGCTGTGGACTTAAATGACATTGCATATTTATGCATAAAAAAAAGTTTACAGGTTTATATCAAACCTTAATGTTAATAATAATCAACGGAGACAGTGCCAGAACTTACAGAAAATGCTAGCTTCTCAAGAAAATGTGAAATTCCGCTTGGATACTTTGCTTCATGTCTGGATCCAGAATTTATCAAAACTGAAATGGCAAAAAACACAATATGAATCCTCAAAATAATACTATGCACACAGACAAAAAAGGAAAAAACTGCTTAAGCAGTAATGTAATGATTTAATGAAAAACAATGATTTTTACATTTTTTATCTTGATCCCCTGAATTCCTTTTGCTGCACAAAGTGTGTCTATCTTCTATTAGTGATGTGCTTTATAATAATAATAATAATAATAATAATAATAATAATAATAATAATAATAAACTTTATTTTATATAGCGTTTTTAAAGGTGGCTTCTCAAAGTGTTTTACAGAATGACAACAACAATAAATAAAAAGAATACACAAGATAAAACACAATTACAATATATAGAGGAGACCGTGGATGGTGCTACTAAGAAAAGAAGAGGGGTGAAGAATGGAACAGTTAAGTAAACTGTACTGGCTTGTCTAAAGAAGGTTTTGAGCCTGGATTTGAAGGAGTTTAGAGAAGGTGACTCTCTGATATCCTTGGGGAGACAGTTCCAGAGCTTGGGTGCATAACAGGAGAAGGCCCTGTCACCCATACAATGTAGACAGGCTTGGGGGACAGTAAGGAGACCAGAGTTAGAAGAGCGAAGGTTGCAAGGTGGGGAGTAGAGCGATAATAGTTCAGACAGGTACTGAGGTGCCAAGCCATGCAGAGCCTTATAGGTGAGCATGAGGATTTTAAAGTCTAAACGGAATTTGACCGGAAGCCAGTGCAAGGACTCCAGGATAGGAGTAATGTGATCATTTGCACTAGACCGGGTCAGGATTCTGGCTGCTGAATTGTGGACATACTGCAGTTTATTCAAAGTAGATTTAGATACCCCAGCGAGTAGAGCATTACTGTAGCCAATTCGAGAGAACACAAATGTGTTGATTAGCTTTTCAGCCACAGTTAGTGACAGCATAGGGCGTAGTCTAGCGATATTTCTGAGGTGAAAAAAAAGATGTTTTGACAAAATGTTGCACATGTGGGTCGAATGATAAGCCAGAATCGAATATAACCCCAGGGTTTTTCAATTTAGATTGAAGCTCAAGTACAGAACCATCTACAGATAGGGTTACAGGACTGGCTTTACAAAGTTAATGGGGGGTGCCAATAAGCATGACTTCAGTCTTGTCGCAGTTAAGATGAAGGAAAAAATTTTGATGACTCAAAATTATGTCAGAGATGCAGTTAGATAGAATAGAGACAGCCACATCAGTGACAGGTTTGGTATGGATGTATGCTTTTTTAGAGTTGGAGAGCTTGTACTATATAAACTTTTGCTGGACCTATGTGTGGAGTCCAGTGATTTGGGGGACTAGACCTATTTAGATAACAACAATAAAAGTAAACCTATATTTACTTTTATTTCAGAAAACGTTCTGCTTACTTCCAACTGTGCAGAATTGACCAAACTTATTCTGTGAAGCCACTTTGAGTCCATTTTCCAGCATTGTGATTTTAGTTTCATATTTCTCCTGGCCATCCACAGTTGCAAACACTGGCTTGGGAACTCCAGGCAGGGGGGTAGACAAAGAGATGTTTGGGTAGCCACTTCCACTGCTATACCTCCTGTAGGCCGCAATCCCAAATCTGGATTAAGACAAATAAAACACTTCAAAAACAATTCTACTGCACATTAAAATTACACATATATATGGCTAGATAGACAATGGCTAAGAATTTTAATCTGACACTATTAACATTTGTTGTTTTTTAAACTTTCGATGATAAAAACAGCAAAGTGCAACAGACAATTTAATTTTCATTCTACTTAAAAATATATCACGGTCACTGAATAGCTACAGTATGTTATGATGTGTGGATCCATCCATGTGAACCAAATGATAATGGTAATAAAAGACTAAAAACAATGACATTACATTCTTTTCACCATTTATCAGTCATGAAATATATAAAACAGAAATCAAATCATGACAACCCTTAAGCACTGATATTCTGTCATTCTTAATGTAGAAAGGTGTTTTACAACCGCTATTATGACGGATAAACACAATGTCACGGGAGAAAGACATTTCTCTAACGATTACAACACAAACAAAAATGACCGAACTTCCGCAATCAAACTGTCACAGCGTACAATAAATTCAGATCGATTTCTCTAATTTTACCTTAACAATTAAATAAATAATCGTACTGTCTATAATTACCTAGGCACCCTGCTCCAAGTTCTCAGCTTTGCCATGTGCGCCGCCATCTTGAATTGACAATAACCTCTTTCAGCGATCCTTTTTCCGGAAACTGTTCTGCAGAACACTTCCGTTTTAGGTTGTTGCTGAGCAACTAAAACCACAACACAAACATTAGTTAAGAGTCCGGGTGTTCGGAATGATAGATTGTACTTTTTATTTTTAAAAATGCATAAAGGGATAAATGCATACAATGAATTAATTAAAAAAACGCCCCCCACACTGAATTCTACCCCTATCGTTCTCTCGAAGATGTTTCTTTTATAGAATAAAACGCTGTTGACGTCGCATTCTGACACAGTTAAAGAATTACGGTGAATCACGAGCACTTAAGTACAACCAGCTGATCTTTTGATTCAACAAATTTCTCAGCACACTAGCTACCAATTTACAATCTACAGAGAATGTTTTAAAATGTGTTGAGGAGAATAGTAACGTTTTATAGTAAAACTAAATTTGAAAACAAAGAGATATTGCAATTCGTTATTTAAATGTCATCATCTGCCGAACATGGAAGCACTTGTGATGACCAAATTCAAGAAAGTATTTACCCAAGCCGTAGGTTAAACAGCAAAAATAAAGCATGTGTTTCTGAAACTGCTGTTAGTAACACGACTACTCAAGAACTTTTATCCGCGCCTCTATCGGTTGAGAAAAGTTGCAGAGAACCAAATGAGTCCAGTTCTGGCACGGAAAATGAACTTTATACTGGGTGAGTTTTCTCATAGAATACCGTTGACATGCAATGCTGTATGGATGTATTTTTTGAAGTTATCTATATTAGAAATTAATGTCTAAAGTTGATTAACGCTTAAACATCACATTGGCACTAAAGAGAGACACTTACATTATGTGAACTAAAATTTTGCTTGAGATTTTTTGCTGTTTGTACTAGAGTTAAACATGGTATTTGGCAGTTAGGCTAGCAAGATTGACATTTGATGTAAATTATTTAGGTTGTGGTCTACAGATGAACTGGATGATGAGACTGGTCTGAATGAGTTTCAGAAGAAAATGCTTGCAGAACACAGGCAAGCTACTGCAAAAATCAATAGAGGCTGTGTTATCATGGAAAGAAACCGTAGGTAAGTTAGAGTTTTTGGATGTTTGTTTTGTAGGAGTTATTCATGGTTGTATGGGTCCTAATGCCCCAGCATAGTGATGGGGGGGGGATACTATACTGTGAAAAGGCGCCGTCCTTCAGATGAGACATAAAACTGAGGTCCTGACTCTCTGCGGTCATTAAAAATTACAGGACTCTTCTTGAGAAGAGTAGGGGTGTTAACCCTAGGACAACTTTCCCCTGCCCTTTACCAATCATGGCTTCCTAATAATCCCCATCTATAAATTGGCTTCATTCTGTTCTCCTCCCCACTGAGAGCTGGGGTGGGGTGAGTAGACTTGCACATTATGGCTGACGTTGCATTAGCCAGGTGGGGTCGCACATTGGTGGTGGTGAAGGGGATCCCAATTACCTGTATAGTGTCCAGAAAAGTGCTATATAAGCTGTTGTTTAGGATGAAAACTCTGCCTCTCCTTTATAAGAAGACCTAATGAGGACATCCACTTACCAAAACCATAAAGAATGTAGATTGTTAAAATGTAGGACTAAACCATAAAGTGATGGTGTATTATATATGTACTGAGATCCAATTTCTATCTTTTGGAGATATTTGTCTGCAATCTTTACATTTAATATGTCAGGTGTTTGCAAAAAGATGATGCTCGTGTAAACGTTTTTTTTCTTGCAAAGGCTTTTTTTTTTGGATTGATAATTATGAGAAGGTGACAATCTTAAAAAAAAAAAAAAAAACAACAAACATTTTGTATATTTTTGCCATTGACTTTTATTGTTCACCCAGAAAGCGGATCACCGTCAGCTGTAATAAACTCAGACAGCTCCTTCCCCAGCTCAGTGGCAGTCGGAATGACATGGTCACCATTCTGGAGATGACTGTTGCCTACCTGGAGCTGATCCAGCAACTGCTCCCAGCGCACCAGCACAGAACAGTAAGTCTCATTACAAAGCAGATCAACCATTGACGAAAGGAAGATCTAGCCACGGAGCTTGTTCTGACTTCATTCAAACAGTTTCAATGCTTTGTCAGTGAGGAGCACATTCCCTGTAAAACCTGCTGTGCTGTGACTCAGGACCGATTTAACCTACAATAATTTCCACTGACACAGTGTCAAAAAATAACAGCAGGTTAATTTCTTTGAGCTGTTCAGTGTTGAACTAAACACTAAAAGAACATTGTTAAATCCTTCAAAATCCAAATGGTTCCAAATTCAAAACCCTACCAACCTACTGAAGTTGTTAATATCCTGGCTTCTGCCAAACAGCTGAATAAGGTCCAGATTTCTTAACATCAGTGATTTATAACCTGAACGTTCTTACCAGTTGGCTGTATAAGTTACAAAGGATGTCCTTCCCCTTTGTTTTACATTTGCTTAGGTGCTGTATCCACCAGAAGAACTGTGCAAAAAATGGCAGCTGGAACATCAGATAAAGAGACAACAATGCAGGAGGAGGATTTGTGAAGAAGTAAGCAGGCAAAAGTCCCAGCGTATTAAGAGCAACAGAAATGGGTTAGTAATCGAATACCTCTCTTGTTCGTTATTCAAAGAATGTTTGCCTTCACTTTGGTCCCAGCTGGCTAGTGAGAAGGGCTTTTAATATACTTTATTTTAATGATGCTACCCATCACTGTTCTGTCAAAATATTGCCAAATTCTTATTGCTTCTATCGGTAGATTTTTGTGACTACAGCAATGTGCAAACAAAACATTCACCCACTGAATGCTGGTATTTGCAGATCCCTACATGCAGGGTGACTTATAGTATTCACAGTGCATTTAATTGCGTGTGTATTCTAGAAATGTGAGTGTGTTTAAAGAGGCTGCCACACGGGGATCACACACCGACATACAGGAATATGCATCGTCAATCACTAGCTACATCAGGAAATGTGCTGACGATGTCACACTCACAAAAGAAATAAGAGCTTTTCCTAACAAGAAACCATGGATGAACAGTGAGGTTCGCATTCAAATCGGGCAATAAATCAGAACTAAGGTCAGCCCGGATCAATCTAAACAATGTTATTAAACACACACAAACAGGAATTGGAGGAACACTTCACCACTAATGACCCAAGGTGCATGTGGCAAGGTATACAGGCCCTCACAGACTACAAGAGGAAGAACATC
Source organism: Lepisosteus platostomus (assembly GCF_059453375.1). Classification (NCBI taxonomy): domain Eukaryota; kingdom Metazoa; phylum Chordata; class Actinopteri; order Semionotiformes; family Lepisosteidae; genus Lepisosteus; species Lepisosteus platostomus. The sequence continues at coordinate 5,312,797 of NC_142631.1, forward strand.
TGTGCACCTGCTCATGATGCCTCCCTGCCGAACGAGCTCAACACCTTCTATGCTCGGTTTGAAGCCAGCAACACAGAACCAGCCATCAGAGCTGCACTCTCCGCAGCTGACCAGCTGCTCTCACTGTCTGCAGATGAGGTGAGGAGATCTCTGCAAAAAGTGAACACACGCAAGGCTGCAGGACCTGACGGCATACCCAGCCGTGTCCTCAGAGCCTGTGCTAATCAACTGGCAGGTGTATTCACAGACCTTTTCAACATGTCTCTGGCCCAAGCCGTAGTCCCCACCTGCTTCAAGACCACCACCATCATCCCAATACCGAAGAAAACCACAGTGACATGTCTTAATGACTACCGACCGCTGGCACGAACACCTGTCATCATGAAGTGCTTCGAGAGGCTGGTCATGAAGCACATTAAGGACACCATCCCAAACACACTGGACCCATACCAATTTGCCTACCGGCCCAACAGATCCACAGATGACGCGATCTCCATTGCCATACACACTGCCCCATCTCATCTGGATAAAAAGAACACATACACAAGACTACTATTCATTGACTTAAGCTCAGCTTTTAACACTATCATTCCAGAGAAACTAGTCAAGAAACTTGGTGCACTGGGTCTCAACACCACCCTCTGCAACTGGATTCAGGACTTTCTGACAGGCAGACCTCAGGCTGTCAGGCTTGGAAACCACACCTCCAGCACACTTACTCTGAACACTGGGGTCCCCGAGGGGTGTGTGCTTAGTCCATTACTCTATTCCCTCTACACCCATGACTGTAAGGCCAAACGCAACACCAACCCCTTCATCAAGTTTGCCGATGACAACACAGTTGTAGGTCTGATCACAGACAATGATGAGAGGGCCTACAGGGAGGAGGTTAATCTCCTTACAATGTGGTGTGAAGACAACTTCACCCTCAACGTCGGCAAAACCAAGGAGCTGATCGTTGATTTCAGGAAACTGCAAAACGGACATGCCCCTATCCACATCAACGGGACTGAAGTGGAAAGGGTCAGTTCCTTGGAGTCCATATCACCGAGGACCTTACATGGTCTCTCAATGCCACCTGTCTGATCAAGAAAGTGCAACAGCGCCTGTACTTCCTAAGACGGTTGAAGAAGGCTAAGATATGTCCCCAGATCCTCACTAACTTTTACAGATGCACTACAGAAAGCACACTGATAGGTTGCATTACAGTGTGGTATGGCAACTGCAGTATTGTTGACCACAAAGCCCTACAGCGGGTGGTGAAAACTGCCCAGTCCATCACTGGGGTTGCCCTCCCATCTATACAGGACATTTATGATAGACGGTGCTTGAGGAAAGCTCTAAGCATCGTCAAAGACCACACACATCCCAGCTACAGACTGTATGACCCTCTACAATCTGGGAAATGGTACCGGAGCATTTGGGCTCCGACTACCAGACTCGGAGACAGTTTTTACCCCCACACTATCAAACTATTAAACTCCCAGCCTCTCTCACTCTCACCTATGATCTGAACCTCACAGTGCCTTCTTTCTTCTTTCTTACCAAAAACTTGCACATTGAAATCTACCTCTACCTCACAGGTCAAAAATCTCACTCCCCATAATTTCTATCCTTCTATTTCATTCTGTTGATGCATGTTTTTGCACATCTGATGTTGTTTTTGCACATTACCCGTTACCTTTTTTTGTTTTGCACATGCCTGATGTTTTTTTTTGTACTACGTATCGTCTGAGAGCTAGCTAAATAGCATTTCGTTATACCATATACCTGTATATGAGTATAATGACAATGAACTTGAACTTGAAATGCTGTCCTTAATGATTGATTTGTAAAGGTAATGATTTTAAGAGTTTGGAGACTGTTTTAATGGATGCTGTTTTAGTAAAGGGAAACCTTGCCCAAATCCTGGTTTGATGAACCAAAGCAAGAAAGCTAGCAGTTTGAAAACATCTGACAAAAGTGATCATGAAGTTCTTCACAATGCAGGTAAGCTGCTGCTTTCCTTATTTTCTGTTACATTGAAAGACAGCCATGTATCCATTTTCTAGGTATTATGGTTTCCTCACATCAGATTGGTGTTTTAAAGTTGTGCTTATTTGGAAAATCTTACATGGTAGTCCTAGGTTTACCCATGTTTTTTTTTTTTTGTTTGCATGTAATTTTAAAGGGACGGAGGGTATGGTTGATCTAAATCGCCTTTTAGAAGTGACTTCAGAATCTCATAAAATGCCTGAAGCTCAAATGGGTGACCTTCAGTATGGTAGGTGTTTTATGTTTTACACTTTGTACTAAATGGTCCTTTTTGTTTTTATTTCCAGCAGTTACAAGTAATTCCAAAATAATGGATCTAACTTTATTGCATAGTAATAGTATTTCCATTTCATTTAAGATTTTTAATTGCTCAAATATGTGCATTAAACAAGCAATAAAGTACTTTAGTGTAGCTCCTTCGAGGTATTCCAACATTTCATTGTGGTGTTTTGCTTGTTTTTCTCAGGATATTGCAATAGGCCACAGCAGGTGACTACTCCCATGGTACCCTCCTGGGAGAATGCCTCCTTTTTCGTAGATTACAGAAATGAGGCTCCACAACCTTGTTTCAGTACTTCTGTCCCAGTGACTTCACATCTACCTGACCCCGAAAGCTCTTTCTCCTGGTCCGGCCTTTCAACGCCAGTAGGACAGCAGGCAGCCCAGTCACTGTGTGATTTACTCAGTACTCCACAATTAAACTACAGGTACTAGATAAAAAGCTCCATAATTGACCTTTTGTATATTTAATACAGTGCATTCATTTTTCCCTCCAAACATGGCTCTGTGCTCGAGTAGGCAGCTGTTAGCTTGCTTAGGCTACAAAGGCACAGATAAAGCTTAATTCCATCTGAAAATAAATGTAACATTTCAACTGTGGAGTCGTCTTCAGGTGTCAACAGTCAAAAAGTCATTTCTAGCTCTAGGCTTGCAGGTTTCTAAAAGCACGAGTTAAGATACATTTTGGTGATTTGTGAGGTAACCTACAAAGTAAAGTGAAGGCTTTTGTGTTCAGGTGTCAAATTTGTGAGTTTTAATAGAAAGTGTTTGAGACTCTGATTGAGACAATCAATTCAAAACCAGTGTGCCATATATCTATAAAATATAGACTGGAATTCTGCCCAGGGTCTATCATGCCGCTGTGAGCCAATCTCACTGCTCCAGGTGTCTACTTCCAAGCATTGGATTACAATTTGGAAAATGGATAAAATATCCAACTGACCTGTTTAGTGTCTCCCACTCTTTCAGTAGTGGGATGTGCAGGCTTGGCTTGTGGACTGTGAGATGGGCTTCTATCACTTTCACTGGCTAGAGCAATCATCAGTCAAAATACTGTACCATTTCTCCAGTTGATTCCTGTATGTTTCCTTTTAATCCTGCTTGTGCTGAGGGCAAATTCTGCCACATGAACAGGATGGGATTGGGTTATGAATACTTCAAAACATTGTAGAATACATGCTCGCATCTTGTTCAATTTATTATTTCTGCTTGTAGACATCCTACATATTATACAGCAAAGGGAAGTTAATTGTCACAAAGGCGAAAGAGTAAATCTGCCAATGTAAAGATTTTCCTTTTCAATTTTTGTTCTTACTTGTGTGCTATTAAAACAGTCTTATGCTGAATTCTGCTCTAACTTTGACTTGCTGCAGACTTCAGCCGCAGTTTCCACAAGAGAAGACTCTGACGGCACCAACTTGTCCCAGTGGAGTTCAGCACACTGGGTTACAGGGTATGCATTCCATTTTGTAGCTTGCTTAGTCAACACACGGGATTTGTGTGTATGCAATGAAAATACTCACTTGTACTAGTGAATGATTATTATCATGTAACTTAGTACAATTTGTCTTCTAATCAGATTGGGAAGAGTTACTGGAAGGTGACCCTTTGGCCTTCAGTGGTTCCATCTCTTTCCAACCAAGTGCAACTCATCCAGGAGCAGGTGGAGGGGGTCCACATGATGCTGGCTATTCCTTAACGGAGATGCATTCTGTTCCTGTGTCATTACTCAACCAGGTGGCATCGGAAGGAAATGCTTCCCAGCACCAGGAAGCAGACCGCCCTGTAGAGCAGAGTGACCTTTCTGACATTGATGAAATGTTTTTCTTTTGAAGGCTTTACATCTGTTGATTGAGTTTTGATTATTAAAATGTTGTGCTGTTATCTTACGTTGTCCATACCTTATTTTCTCACATCTCCACATTCAATAATGCATCTCTATCGGATACAGCAGTACTATGATCAGAAACTTTTGGATGCGTGAGTGAAGAGTTCCGTTTTTTCACTAGATCCAAGTTTCAGTTTATGTATTGAAAGTGCTATGGTTCGTTACTGTTCTGTGTAGACTTGCACAAGTGACGTGTTCAAGACAACAGCTGTGTCTTTAAGCAAGTGACGTCAGTATTGTTCCACCCAGAATGCATCGCGGGTTGAGCCGAACAGCTGTTGGAACAGAAGGATCTTTATCGGTAAAGAAAAACCGAGAAAGTTACAAAAGGAAACGAATGTAGGATTCAAATGATACCGGATGATGAATGAAATACACGGGACTATCGCAGTACTAATTGAGACGTTGTGTGTTAAATTAATTCATAGTAATTTTCATATGAGATTTAGTTAAATTCAGTCCGAGCTGATTGAAATGAACTTAAAATAAGAAATTGGATTTGGCAGAAAATTTCAGAAGTCGAAAAGGTAGTTGTAACTAAGCTGTTTCAAAGTGGATATCAAAGACGTTTTATTTAAAGATTATTTGTCTTTTATGTGGCTGGGAATACAAACCGTGCACTGGAAATACGTTTATGCCTTAAAATTCACCTTTTTATCACTTCTTTCAAGGAAGGTTTGTTTCTTGGATAACGTGGTTTTGTTGTACGTATTCCTGAAAGACGAAACGAAAGATCATTTTTAATTATTGAGCGGGTGTATCTGCTCGTCGCAGCCCGAAAACTGGGGACCCATTGTTACTGAGCTGTTCAGACAGCACAACGCTGAATAATTCATTGGGGTAAAATGAGCTCCGGGGAGCAGCCAGCAGCTACCAACGCCAGCAGCGCCGATGACGATGGCATGTCTTGGTGGTATCGGTGGATCTGCAAAATTGCTGGAGTCGTGGGAGGAATCTGTAAGTAAGCCGGATTCAGCAGGGTGTTAACGATTGTTTCATTGCCGATTCCCCTTTGTTACTTTTAACCAACAGTCTGGGGACAACAATAGTCTGGAGAGAAGACGTTTCCATTCTTCTCTTTGATATGCAACAAACGAATTTCAGAATGCCTTTATTTTTCCACTCTTCTTATTGTAGTTCAGACTCCTTAAGCGTAGTTTCATCAGACGTGTTTCATTTTCAACAATGTAAACGCTCCGTAAGCTGTCCTCGGAGTCCAGTTAGGGGGAGTAAGATGTTGCACTCCGCCCCTTGGAATGTGCGTGGAGATCATTGCACCTGAAATGTCTTTGTGTGTTTGCTGTGCCCAAAGTCCATTTTCTGCACAATCCATTCATTTCATTCTGTGATGACAAACCTGTTACATTGTTTACGACATAGCGTGTTCAATTTAAAATGACTTCATCGTTTGTCTATGATAATGGATGTTTTGACTGACCTCTTAATTGGGTATAAGGACTTTCTTCAGACAGTTGTATCCTGTCTCGGACACAGTTGGGTGCAGTTGTAGTTCCAATTCGTGCGGCCCTGCTTTACAGATTTACTGGCAAAAAGAACATTTAGCTATAGGTGGATGGCTTGCTACAACAGCCAGATTAGAAAATGCAAACTGTTACTCAGACTGGAAGCAGTTATTAATGTGCACCCAAACAAGTAGAATTACTCCGTAATGTTAAAAGGATTTTCCAGATTCATGCACATTTAAAACACAAGTCTGTTTTATAGCAGTAATTCATTGGACACATGTGTGACGAGTTAGCTCTGTTTTAAATAATGACGTTAATTTAGTAGTATTGTTCGCATGCTGTGCTCTTGTTGTGTGTTTGAGTTAAAATTACCTCAATTATGTGATGCATAAAAAGCTGCTTAGAAATATGCTCAACACAAGAACACAACATGCAGCCATTCCTTGTTTGCGTTACAAAGATCACCTAGTTTCTGTTTGCAGGAGTGAAAGTAGCCTGTTAATGACATTGAGATGTTCTGTTTCAACAGACAACAGATTGGCCCTGAAAAAACAGGGAACACACTTAGATAGTCTATGTCCTGGAAGGCCACATCAGCCCACGACTTTCATTACTGTTTTACCCATCTGCATAATCATTTTCAGTCTCCAGTGGCTACAGCACTAGGAATTGGAAGAAAGAGCCCACACATCAGCAGAATGATTGTAGTTTACCATCTGCATGAATATGATCTACATCCTTGGAGGCTCCTTAGAAGATGACAGCTGAGATATACAGTAGGCATTTCTGTGGGTCATAGGACTAAAGGTGTCAGCAGAGAGTGGTGGGATGTTTTATTCACTGAAGAATGTGGTTTGCCCTTCACAAACATAACACAACATGTGAGGATGTAAATTATGCTGATGATTCATTGTTTAAGAAAACCTATGGGGCAGTGAAAGAGCTATGATGTGGGGAGGATTCTATTCAACACAACAGTACTTGTGTACTTGTACTGTTTGATTGCTCTCACTCTTAAATTGACAAAGTGCTTGAGCCAACAGCTTTTCTGTAACCAATCCAGAAGGGTAAGTTTTCCAGCAGGACAATGCATGATCACACAGGACTGCAGTTGCTTGCATTTTCTCCCCACTCATCAATGCCATTATCAGTTGAACACTGCAGTTGGACAACTTTCCCCTGCTGGTCAGCAGTTGCACAGGATCAGTGGAGAAACCTTAGCTATCTGGCCAAAGGTAGATCAGGTCTATGTGTAAGTGCTGCAAGAATTATTAATAATAATAATAATTGCTTACACTTATATAGCACTTTTCTGGACACTCCACTCAAAGCGCTTTACAGGTAATGGGGACACCCCTCCACCACGACCAATGTGCAGCATCCACCTGGATGATCCGACGGCAGCCATAGTGCGCCAGAACGCTCACCACACATCACATATTAGTGGGGATGAGAGCAGAGTAATGAAGCCAATTCATAGAGTCTCACATACACATACACATTTTTAAACTTATATTTTCATTTTTACAGTGTGTCATGTTTCATACTGAAAATATATCTTAATTTGTCATTCTGTTGTTTTGTTCCCATTTTCTGTGATTTTGTTTAATATGTATGTTGAAAATATTTGATTATATCTATCAGATGTCTTTTCTATATCAATATAGCTGTGAGAGAGAGGCAACTGACCACAGTGATCTGGAATTCTAAATTGAACAGTGGAACACCTGCATTATTATGATCTTCAATTTTTCGTAATTTCTTGTTTGCAATAATTCTTTTGCATTTTGACTCCAATAATTTTTAAGTTGTAGTTTATGGGCGTAATCCGCATCATTAATCATATTGTTAAAGAAGAAAAATGATTATATAGTAAGGAGTGATCACAGCTTTCAAAATTTTTACAAGAATGCACAGGTATGATTAATTGAGCAGTTCTGGAAAGGACAGCCTTGTGATGTTTCCTCATTTATAAGTGAATGCTGTGGTACAACTAGAAAAACAATTCTGCAATTCTTCTGGAGGTTAGGCAAAATTGAATTCTGTGTTCATGCATGTGTATAGAAAAATATGCTCTATTCAAAATAACATGCTTCCTACATGTCCCAGTGCCAATAAAACAGTTTCATTTATATTCATACAGCAAACCTACAGTTCTCTAGACTTCAATGTGCTGCTGTATTCACAAACAATAAAGCTTCACATTAGAAATGGGCATTGCAGTTCTCTCTGTTGTTCTGATTGTCATGAATATTCTGTCCTGTCTTATTTTGTTTTGGTGATATTTGAGTTTAAATTGCAGTAAAAATCTATTCTGCTGTATACATATTATCTTAATGCTAGCTTTGCTAATCCTACCTCTTTATGTTCAGTGATATTGGAGAAACTACAGCAGTATCAGATTCATTATTGACTGACTTGATTTAATGGTCACTTGTTTAATTGAGAAATTTAGTTCTTTTTTTTTAAGGAAGTGGTACACCTGAGTTATTTAAAGATTAACATAGAAGCACATACTGTAATATGAGCAGTCTACATCCCACTGGTCTTCTTGTGCACATAATAATAACCCAGTGTGATTACCATCACAAAAATGTATGGAACAAAATGTCCGTAAGATCAGTAGTACAATAATGGCAGATTCTCACCATTTTTGTGAATTAAATACAAGGTCAGATCTTGCTTCTCATATGTTATATCATGTCTACTGCCATCTATACCCTGTCATCTGAGATATGTAATCTCTATTTTGAGTCTCTCTCCTGTCTCTTAATATTTGTTTTTCCACCTGCATGTCTCTACACACTCCCATTTCCTCCCACTTTCCAAAAACATGCTGCTTAGATTAATTGGTATTTCTCACTTGTGTCTGTGAAATGTCCCATATCCATAGTCCTGCAATCTATAGTCCCACCTTGCACAATTTTTCCAGGTTCCTGGCTGTCTCAGCACCTCCCAAAAATAAGTGTATTTTCTGGTAATTTGTGCCTGTGTACACACAGCAAAACTTTAATTTGTTTTTTTTTCTGCAGGAATCTTTTCAGAAAACACTACCATAGTACCAGATCACAGGGGTTTAATTTAGTAGTTTAAGTCAAGTGTTTTCTGAGTGGCCAGGCTGTACCTGTACACATTGGCTCTGTTTATTAATTTTAACTGAGGATAAAAGATGTTTATAAGAGCTATGATGTCCATATTTTAAAAAAAAAAACGTCATTGGTTTGTCACTTGAAGTTTTTTGGTTTTTCCATTCAGTGCTTTATAGATAACATATTTCTAGGGTACATTGTAAGAGTATAATAGACAATCATTGTGAAAGTTTTTTTTATTTTTAAGCTGTATCGCAACGTATTGACTAATTTGCCATATGTTTTGCATTACTATTTCTCGACAGCATGTGCAATTGCAGGAATCTGGAACTGTGTTACGATCAACCCCTTAAACATAGCAGCAGGCGTGTGGATGGTGTAAGTATTTCAGATTTGACCGTGGTAACATGATAATTGCACTGTGGCACTGAGTGTGTTTTGATGCTATATTGTAATGCTCAATGCTTATTTGAATTGCCAAGGTTTATTGACATTTTAAAGTACTTTGCACAATTGATTGAGACCCCTTCTTAAAAAGAAAGATGTTGTGATTTGTAATCCTAATGATTAGCACAGTCTGCAAAGTCAGTGGAACTTTGTTTCCATCATGGAGAGGCGTTGCCCAACATGGTCTTGAGTCTGTGCTGTGTTGTTTGCTAACTGGGACTGGTTACAAAGCAGCCGTACATTCCGTCAGCCAGAGTGCATTCTGTTTGTCTTGCACCAGTGACCCTTCTGATCCTTCACACCTTTCTGATTAACAAAGATACAGGGTGCCTGTGGACATACAATGCTGTCAGAGAGACACATCACTCCTCCAATTAATGACAAGATGCAGAGGGGGCCGGCAATGTGAATAAGAAATAAGTGACTTTGACAATTCAGATTTTTGTGTAAATAGTACACATTTGTCATACTTCCTTTGTTTTTGGATAGTAGACTTTTATTTCTGTGATCCAGTCACTGTCAGAAAGTGAAAGTTCGTAACTTTTGAACGTGTCTGCACGTGAAATGTATCTCTTTATGTAATTAATAGAGTGCTGTACATTTATACATAAACATTTATTACTTTTCTCCTTCAAGGTTAAATGCCTTTGTCCTATTTTTATGTGAAGCTCCATTCTGCTGTCAGTTCATTGAGTTCGCCAATGCAGTAGCTGCCCGAGCTGACAGACTTCGTCCCTGGCAGAAGGCTTTCTTCTACTGTGGGTAAGGATCTCTAGGCTTAGGCAGCCTTTTCATCTGATTTTATTTATACCGGAGCTTTGAAATCTTCAGTTAAGAGTGCAGCTCAGAAGTGAGTTTACACCCTCCCTAATTTATTTTCATTCAGTGCACAGCCACCAGTATAACACAGCCTGTTGTTCCCAGAATAGAGAAGTTTCAACATTTTCTTAAAGTTCATAAATACAATGTGCTTTTCTTGTTTTCTATTCCTTTAAATTAATGTTTCTACATAGGGAAATTGCACGTGATTATAAATGAATACATTTACTTGATTAAATGTATTGTGTGCTTTAAAAAAACATGATGAACTAAAAAAAAGGTTTTGTATGGTTGTAAGGTTTTGAAATCACATTACATTTTGTGATAGAAAATGTTTTGCATGGAATGCTTGGATGTTGTGAAAGTGGGGAATCATCTAATTATATAAAATGCTAAAATTTATTTGTCTTGCAGGATGGCATTATTTCCAGTAATTCTAAGTATTTCTATCACCACTCTGTTGGGAAATGCAATAGCCTTTGGAACAGGTGTCCTGTATGGGTTGGCATCCCTAGGGAAAAAGTAAGTATTTTTTTCTTCTTTGACTTGTCTGCATTCTGTATTTGCCTGTATCTGTAAAATTCTGCAGAGTTTACTTTTTTCCACTATTAAAAGTAGTCTCATGAATTGCCTAAAAAATCAATTAACACCTTCATATGGAATACAACTTTGTTGGTATTTGGTGAATTGTATTTATAAACTGTAAGCAATGTTTAACCTTTTAAAAGTGCTTTTAAAATTGTTTTAGAAAAATCTAGCAAAGAAGTCTGGAAAAACAAAGGACTTTAGAAAACGTAACCTATTTGCAGAAAAATTGTAGGAAGGAAAGGCTTATTTTTGGAATAGAGTCTTTTAGGCATTGTTATGAATGCTAAAACAAATAATGGACACATTCCTCTTGTAACTAGTAAAAAGCAAAATGATCCATCTAACAGAATATCCAATGTGGAGTCAAGTGGAGTAAATGTGTCTGTTCCCAACATTATGTAGAAATTCAAATGTTCTTATTATTTTTTGCTGTTTTATTAACATGTACAAAATAATATCTGAGGGGAATGTGTAACGGATAAGTATGTTAGTAGTCTTATGCTACAACCCCTGCTTCATATCACACTATGCATTTTTCCCTTATTGCAAAAACTGGAAATGTGTCACAGTTACATTTATGTAACACTTATTACACCCTGTGCCTTAAGAGATGTGAAGAATAGATGTACAGTATATTGCACTACGTGTAAAAGAAAAAAAAACACTTTCAAATGCAGACATTTCTGCATCAGCTCCAGGAGAACTGGAAATTTCTTAGTCATTTACGTAGAGCTGCATTTGTAGTGTCATGTGCTGTTCACACACTCTTTTTGTCTCTCTTCTTATAGCACAAGGGATCTGTGTTCATCGCTATGACAACAGCATACATTATATCTGAGCAGTGTAGACTGTCATAATTCAAGATCATTTGGAGTGCTGCCTGCTTCTCTTTATACATTTTTTATTTTTTTTTAACAATTAAACTATGACTAAATAACTAACAGAAAAAAATATCTAATCTCTAATCAGCTATGTAATACTTTGACAACATTAATAATATGCAGCTCTATAATCATGATAGCATTTTAAGGCTAAATTTATTCTATTAAAATCATTGACCTAACACACAAAGCACGTAGCATTTCAAGCTGATAAAGTATAACACCGTTCACGTTCTCCTACCTTAAAAAAAAACGTTTGGTTTCCAAAGCATTTCTGTGGATTTGTGTGTATATGCTGTCAGTCTGTGGCAAGTGCAGTTTTCTTCCCCTTTCTCCTTTCCTGCCTGAGGTGTCCCACTGGATTAGGTCCCTTGAAGGCAGGTAACAGGTTCCTAAATCTTGATTTCAACAGCAGTAATATTATCATGTTATGAGTCTTTTCCAATACCAAATATGATTTTTAATACCTAAATGACTGAATAGCTAACGGTTAGACTGTGTTGGACTGGAGATAAATCAGCAGAAAATGAGAGTCAGAGGTTAAAGATGCATGTTTTATTTACTTTACTTAAGGTAAGTTGTATTCTTACTCTCAGAAATATACATTGTGTCAGTAAAACACAGCACTTACAGTCTACACACATTTTCAAACCGAGCATGCAAAATTCAGAATCGGCATTCCCTTATATCTGCTGTTTTTGTCTGTGTGTGCTTTCATTTTGAACAGTACTGCATTATACTTGCAAAAAAGTTCAGAATTGCAGTGCCTTGATCAGGTTTTTCTCACCTCCATGCACAAAGGCCTAATCTATCTGTACATAAAACATTTGCTATATATATTTCTGTAAAGTGCTTTGTGGCAATTTGTTGCAAAAGACACTATAAAAAAGATGGATGCTACAACTATTTTAAACTGAATTCTCTCTCATTTTGAAATTATACTACTTATTAACTGCTTTTAGTAATTTTTTTAGATTTTGCTCTCTGCTACTTTGAAATTTGAAAAGTGGACAAACTGTAAATGTAATCCATATACCTATTAAGGACACTACAGTAGTATATTAAAGTATTAAATACCCTTGCTTATTTGTTGTCAATGTCAGCCCCCTACATTTAGCTAAAGATGATACCCTGTCATCTTTTAAAAATTAGCCAGATGAGATTTTGTAGCTACTAAGAGACAAACAAAATAGTTGCATCATGGCCTCCTCTCATTTGTAACCTTTATGTCTTCGTGACTCGGCAGACGACTGTAGTAAATCACATTTATTGAAATGATTAAGGGTTCACTGAGTTTTTTTTTTCCTGATAGTGTTTTTGTCATCTCTTTACAGGGGAGATGCAGTCAGTTATGCGCGTCTACAGCACCAGAAGCAAGGAGATGAGGAAAAAATGACAGGAACTACTGATGGAGTAGCACAATAACCTTAATATGGCAACTTCATCCACTAAACATTTAATACTGCATTCAGTAAACCAAGGGCCGCCATTTACCTTTTTATCAAGCTGCTGGAATTAGATACTAATATATTCTGTCTTATTTTAATATAATGCTTTAACATCTGTTTTCTTTGTGGGTTTTAAAAATGTATAAGCTGTATCTTCTATCTGTACTGACATCTGAAGTTTTAAAGAATTTTCAAAAGCAAGCAACAGAAAACTGCTGTAGACCAAATCAAGTTTAAAAAGGGATTTTTTTCAAGGGGCAAAATCATTTACAGTGCTGGACAATTCTGACAATAGCTATTTTCTTTGTTTCTAGAAAGGCCAGTGTCCTTAGACTGTCTTTACATGGGTTTGCAAGTTTTTAAGCTACTGATTTTATGAGAAATTACCAAATGTGTTGACAAATACAGTGATTGCTCAATTTTATAAATAAACGCCTTTGGAATATCACACATCTTGTTGGCAATAGATGTCCCAAAAGGAATAATTTCATCCACAGCAGGAACGAGAAAATTTCCCAGCAGCAGTCATTCTAGTTGTGTTGTGACTGCTTTTTTAATTCAACTCGTGTTTCAAAATGTGGTGCTATTTTGGGTAACTCCTCAAAGGAAAGTTTGTTTTTACTAAGCAGAAGGAAATTTCATTTGATTTCTCTCTGACAATATAATGCATGATTGCTGTGGTAGGAGACATACCTATTACATGACTGACTACTTTTAAAAAATATTCCTTATGCATACTGTTCAAGCATGATTAAATTAAACTATATTTGTTTCTGAACACATTTATTGATTAAAATAAAAAAACGGTTTTCTGTTAACTGAATAATCACTTATGAAATTGGGTCTGGGTGCAGGTTTTGTTTGTAATGTTATAAAACAAATGTTACATGTTTTGTTACGAAAGTGGGACTGTGAAGTTTTTTTTTCTCTGGAAAAACCGTATTTTTCAGGCAGAGTGATACTTAAAATACCTCAGTGTGACACTACACACTCATAATGGAAGCATGTGTTTTTTAAGGTTTGTATAAGGTAGGATATTTTAGTTAAGCTAAAGGAAACTAGGAATGATACAACCCTAAAGATGCTAATCTGCCATGTTGTGGAATGGAACCCTGTCTCATTAGTGCAGACTGGACTTGGCTTTTGGTTTGTTCCAAAACCATACAAATTAATATGGAAATAGATACTGTAATTGATATTTATAGTATTTTCATCAGTGATAGAATGTTCCTTTGGTCTGTGGTAAACATGGTCTTTTATACATTCCAGATTCCAGCCATAACTCAAGTTTTCACATAGTTTTACATTTTCTTTGGCATTCCAGATTTCATTTTGTTTGCACTGTGTTTAACTTCTAGTTTGTTTAGGTGGCGGTGTTATGTTTCTGTCTCCTATTGTTGCTGATGCTGAAATGTGCATGGTGGCATCTTTTACAGAGGAGCAGATACAAAGATATCTCGTATGATTTCAAAACGTAATTGTCTTTATTTTGGGGGAGCTGGGTATGTTGCAGATAGTGAATGTGGATGGAAAAATACAGTGGGGTGTAATACTAATAATGAGTATCATACTATATGAGTTAATTGATTTTTAATGGTTTCAGCTAAATTCTTAATACAATCTGAACTGTTCCTTGCCAAATTTAGCTTTCTTTCCCCTCTACTTCACCAAAGCAGCTTCCCATCAAAGGTGATGCAACAAAGGTGTTGTGTCTTTTTTAAAGCACAAAAACCTCAATAAACATGTAGACCAGTTATCATACATTTAAGAACACAAGAAAAATAATACGGTATTCTAACTGCGGGTAGAATGGTTTTGTTACTGAAATTAACTGATCACACAGACGAGAATCTATGCATCTACAGAAAGTACATTTGTACCATATATCTTTTGTAATACAGTATGTTTGCCTTCAAACACCAGCTAGTATGAAGGACACTATACACCAGCAAACTGACATACTACAGTGTTTTAAAAATAGATCTTGCAGGGTCTATTTTGGAAATATAATGCTATAAATCTGTAATTAGTGCTAAAACACATCTTTATTCCAATGAGCAATACTTATGTTGATAGATGCAGAAACCAGTCATTTTTAAAAAGGAATGATCTATCTTTAATTGTTCTTGAGAAGTCAGTACACCAAGACTATCCCCAGTGTACATTGCATAGGTCCCTGTAATGTGTTTAATAGTTTAATAGTTAATAGCTAACCTAGAGAAGCCACGTTTTCCTTTGGTTTGTAAACACCTTGTAAACAGCTTTAAGCTGTTTGGATTTTTTATATATATATTTTTCCTGACTGCTGATAATGGGGGGTCTTCTAAAAAAAACGAAATACCAGTTTTGTTTGTTTTTTTTATTCTTGAGTGCTGACAGAGTTCCAAACACTTCTGTGTTAATATTCAGATTTAATACAGGAGGTATCCCAGTACAGAAGATGAGGCACTGTAGTGTTCCAAAGCATTTCAAAGGAATGGGGACAAATGTGTAACACATATTCAAGTGTTGCAAATCCAT
This sequence comes from Lepisosteus platostomus, assembly GCF_059453375.1. Classification (NCBI taxonomy): domain Eukaryota; kingdom Metazoa; phylum Chordata; class Actinopteri; order Semionotiformes; family Lepisosteidae; genus Lepisosteus; species Lepisosteus platostomus. The sequence continues at coordinate 5,328,256 of NC_142631.1, forward strand.
CAGTAAATTAAAGAATTGCACATCACATGTGTGATGTATTTAATTCAAATATTACCCAGAAGGGTTTTGGAATCTTGCAGTGCACTGTAAGATGAATTCAGCATTCAAAATACGTAAAAACATTTAGGATTGTAAATCATGTTTTGGATTGTGCTCTTTTCTTCTTACAATTGTGGCTGCTTTGCCCCTGAGCCCCTAATTTGTCCTGTGCATTTTGGAAATAGTTCTTCTCATGTAGCTTTCAGATGAAGCAACAAAGAATTCCTGTCAGTCTTGTAAATGTATGCATTACTAAAGCAAGGTTAAAGGGGCAGTTTCAGCATAGCTGTTCCTCTCGTTATTTTAAATTTGCTTGCTGGTTCCAGTGAAACAGTGAATTTGAAATTAACACATTTCATCAGTGTGTTTGGTTGAGGGGAAGGTAAATAAATATCTCCTGCAAATAAAATATCGGGCACTTGCAATGTTTGCAGCAAGTACTGCATTTTTTAATTTCACGTTTTAAATCTTAATTTTTAAGTTTTTAAGATGCGGGGAGAGGGTGTTATTCACAACGGTTTTGTAGAAATTCAAAAACTCTCAATTTAATCTGAATTGGAGTCCCTGGGGTATACAGGTATGTGTTAACTACTCCCTTTATGTATAGAAAGCTAGTTTTCAAAGGAGGATATTTCAAACTCCCATCCTTCAGTTATTGAAGTTTGATTCATGATAATTCCTGCACGTGTAACGTGTAATGTTGACGTGTAAGATCAAGTTTGTGGTTTTTTCCAGGTAACATTGCTGCTGCTGCAAAAGGTGCAAAAGCTCCGCTTGAGGGTGACTTTGTTTGACTTTTCTTGTCCCTTTTTTGGAGATCTTGATCTTAAAAACATTTTTGCTTGTTTTTTCTCATTTCCTGTATATTTGTTATAAATAAAGCCAGTTCAGTCTTTTTACAGGCACTTTGTAAAGTACATTCTTTCATTAAGTAAATAAACAGCCAGAGCGGTCTTTAATTTTTCAGTATTCACTTGTGCATGTGCATTGTAGTATAACCTTTATACTGCTTTACATTATGATGTTTTTAACTGATGTGACGCCAGGTCAATAAAGCAACATTGGAGAAGTTTTTTAATCCTCGGAAATTTGATATAATAGTAAATTACTTGTTGATTAAAATACATACTGACTAGGAATTATTTCAGGCGGTGAAGGAAACTATTATTTTAATTTGAATAACATTAATGGAAAGGTCATCATCAAGACATTATTATATAATTGAAAATATACCAGACTTTATAGACTTAAAAGGTTATACCATCCCTTTTTATATATAGATCTCATTCTTTTTTAGTATAAATGACACCTTGAAACCTACACACCTATTGCTCAATATAGTATACAGTATATCATATACATGTATAATAGTGTAATCTACATATGACCAAGTGGAAATATTGTAATTATTAAGATACAGTGTACAGCACTGTTTTAAACTTTGGACATTCCATGTATAGGGAAATTGGAGGAAAGGGTAATATTATTTAACTTGTTAAAAGATAAAAAATATATTAGGGGATTACTGTGACAAAATGAAAAATATTGGTGCTCCAAAGACCCTAGTGGTGTGACTGTCCAACTCTTACTGGGATATCTCAAGTGGCAGTGTACACTTCAGCTGGTGGATGCCATTAGCCAGGGTTGTCAGTGCATCTGGTGAAACTCAAGACACAATTTTTGTGATCTGTCAGGCATCTATTGTAAAATATATTGTATTTACAAAAATACCTATATGTGTTTTTTTTGGCAATAGACTTATTCAATCGCATTATTTCTCACATGGAGCCTGTAACAGATGTTGAACAGGTGGGCATGTTGTAAGAGCCTATCTACTGTACCAGTCCTCATTTGTTACCTGCAGTGTGAATGTGGTAGCCACCTGTGATTCTTATTTAAGAATAATAAGACAAAAATATTTTTTCTGCCCCCATGCTCTTTGTACTTGTTGTTTCCAAAACTCTGAACTGTATTGTAACAGTTACAGCTCCTGGTGAACATTTGTCATTATCACAGAACTACACTCTGGATTTACAGTAATTTTTAGGAAGTTTTAAGACTAGCTTGCATGTAATGTTACAATCTTCAGATGCCCAAATATATCTCCCAATCCCTATATATATTGTATAAAACACTGCTCTGGCTTGTTTTTGTTTTCTAATTTGCAAGACACAACAGCATGTGATTTGTAATTATGCATGACTTATTAAATTCATTGATTAAATCTCTTTGTAAAAAAGACATTTTTCAAACTGTTTCCCATCTGGTGCGTAGAGTCCTGAAACAAAGTGCATTGCCATCTTAAAAGTTTATCTTTGCGATGTTTGAGGTATAGAGAGATGCAACAACAAAACCTCATTGGCACTGTACAGATTTAGACTGTGGTGTTGCTCCACCTGCATTGAGTGGTCACAAAAGGAGATTTCTCCTACATTACTGAGCAGCAAATTGTATTTTTGGCAGTAAGCCACAGAAAGTCCCAAAGTCTTAGCATCATCTGCGGTTGATGCTTAATGTGCGTCCAGTCCGGAAATAGTTCTCTATCTCTTCAAGGGAACGTCCTCTGGTCTCAGGGACAGCTGCTCCGGTGAAAATAAGGTTGATCACACATATCACACAGAAGAATGCAAAGGGAGCAAACAGGCCGTAGGTTTCCTGTAGAACATAAAAACAGGTAGATCATGTAATTCCTTTATTGTTATTAAATCCTTCTCAGATCTGCACAATATTCAACAAGCAAATTCTAATACAGTATATATGACAGACAATTATCTTATTTTAATTTTGAATGCTTTTGGCACACAAGACTCTTTAGAACAAAAATGCATTGGACTATATTATGACCGCCTTTATTTTTTAGTGCTCAAAGCAGACACCATAGAGCCTGGCATGCTCATTAATGTGTTGAAGGCAGAGCTCTCCTTCATAGATTACATTTGCATAAGGTTCTACATCAAGAAGCCCATAAATAAATGTTACTTAATCCGATCTTATGTGCCTTAAAACCAGAAGAGTTCAGCTTCAAGCTCATCACATCACTTATGAGAGTTGCCTGGCACAGAAGGGACAGATAAACTCACCACAACTGTCATGAAGACCTGTGTCAGGACAAAAGCCGTGATCCAGCTGACTCCCACACACAGGCCAGATGCCACCCCTCGAGCCCCCAGTGGCAGGATTTCAGACATCAGCAGCCATGTAATGGGACCCCAGCCCATGGCGTAGCCTGGAGGATCGGAAATCAACAGGTAATCACCTTCCAAATGCTTCAGGCTGAACCACACAATGCTAACACTGAAACCGGCCACTGCAGAACATGTTTTCAGGAAGAAGACACTTATCCTGACATCTAGTATACAATTCTTTAAAAAATGGGGTTACAAGATCTGCTGAATCTGGGTCTCTGTAGGTGTTGGCTTTTTTAAAGCAAGATGACTTTGCCTTTAATGACACAGATGATAAGGCTGTAGCATATTTGCCTCAGAGATGCTGCACTCAACATTAATGGAATAAGCCTGACAAAGGCCTGCAAATTTACTGTTCTACAATATATTATTTGAATATTTTAAAAGCATGGTTAGATGATCAATATTGGATTTAGGATCAGTCTTTGCCCCACCATTTTCTAAATGATACCACCAGCATGATCAACAAATTCTAATCATCATTGTCATTGTTTGTTTTAATGAATAAAAGCTTTACCGAATATGATGACCATGGTGCCGATGAGTGGGATGAGAGTGACAAGATTGGGGGAGGCCATCTGGAGGGGACTCCCGGGCTCTTGGGCAGCGATGAGTCCAGAGGGGATGGCAGTGAGGTTAACGTTGTGGGCTGGGCAGGACGTGTATAGAGTGTACAGGCACAGGACCAGCATGGAGAGGAACATCAGGAATCCTGAACAAGAGGGGGAAGATCACAAATACAAAAGCTATTGACAAGAAGATGAGAATATTAGCATGAGAAAGATTACAAAGAAGGCTTTTTGGTCAATCTTTCTCATTTGATAGCTAGAAGCTAACAGAAGCAGGAATCTTACTCAGCCATTCCTCGAAGATACCCAGGTGACAACATGAACAGCATGGATGTGTTTATTTCAGATCCCACTAACACTTTGTTTAAGACATGCCTCGTGTCTTCAGTCCTGAATGTGCTTCCTCTTTTCCACATACTGTATGTACTTGCGGTTTTGTTTCATATAGGCCATGAAGCATGTGGGTATCTTTCTTGTGGGTAACGTAGTTAAAGGTTAGGTGTTTCCAAACTGGGGTCTCTTAACCTCCAATTAAACAGAAAAACATTTCACCTCAACATTAAGATCCTAAGTCATCTTCTCTCATTAATGATAACACCTTGAATAGGTGACTGAGGGGCTACTGCCCAGAACTCTGTGGAAATTTGTATAGATTTTATGAACTACTATGTTTTATTAAATTATTATATTTTGTTGGGTTTTTTTAATTGGTCCAGTGTGTCTCTGTTTGAGGTGATCTTTTGGGAAATGTTGTTATATTATATCTGGTCTTGCCTTGTAACCTAAACCTGATGAACAAACATCTTAACAAAAATCTCTCTACAGCACTCTATTTTGTCTTTTCACTGTTCTTTTTCATTGGTTTACACCTTCTGAAATTAGAAACAAGTTTAACAGTGTATGATTCCACACCTAAGTTTGCTGCTGAAAGAGGAAGGGAACCAGTAGGGGGCGCTCACCCTGCGGTCTGTGTGGGTCCTAATGCTCCAGTTTAGTGATCCTTCAGATTGAGAGTAAAACCGAGGTCCTGACTCTCTGTAGTCATTAAAAATTCCAGGATGTTTCTCAAAAAGAGTAGGGGTGTTAACCCCAGGAACATTTTCCCCTGGCCTTTACCAATCATGGCCTCCAAATAATCCCCATCTCTGAACTGACTTCATCACTCTGTTCTCCTCCCCACTGAGAGCTGATGTCTGGTGAGCGTACTGGTGCACTTTGGCTGCTGTCTCATTATCTAGGTGAGGTTTACACATTGGTAGGGAGACATACAAAATGTCCTAAAAAGGTCATAAACTTGCTTACATTTCTAGTGTAATAAACTTAAAAATGTTCACTGAGTACAGTCAATGCACTTTGATGAGTAGAGGTCTTTGAGGTAAGTGGTTAGTGGAAGAGAAATGAGAATTCTCTATAGACAGCAGTGCCTCACATTACCTGATGTAAAGAGCAGAATTCTCCGGCCTGCCTTGTCCATCAGACTAGCAGCAATCAGCACTGACACCAAGCGTACAGCTCCCACAATAGTTGCATCATATTGCCCTGGCTGGAAAAAACAGTAGGATTTATCCCTCTTCAGAGGTATGACGATTTTTATTATAAAGCCCTTACATAACTAGATAAAAGACCTGTCTGAATCAAAACAATTCCCAAACAATGAGAAAACTGATTTTTGTAAGTAAACTGTGATTGTATTCTATCATCACTGATTTATTCCAGTATGTTTTATGTTGGACTTTTGAAACTGTTATATACAACTATGTACAACCTCACGCAAATGGAAAAATGCATATTGTGATACCAGAAGAATGACAAATATTTCAAAAACTGTGTCTTCAGGATTTCTCTAAGTGTAACTTTTTCTAGGCACCACTGCAGCTGCTGTCTCCAGTAGAGAATGCATTGTTCCAAGTCTCTCACCAGAATGACTTTGCTCATGTTGAATATGGGTTCTAGGTAGACCAGGATTGGAGTGATGCCTGTCATCTGCTGTAGAAACCTCATCACCACAGAGATCAGAATAGGTTTGTAGTAGAAAGGTGTGCCCAGCTCTGCCCAGGTGATTCTTGCCTGCAGGAAAGTTCAAATTTCAAAACCCGGACACTAGTGACCTAATGACTGGGTGATAATCTTCAAACCACGATACAATACAGTTTTGTTGTATGCATGTCATGATGTAATGTGATGCGATACTTTTCCCTAGCCTATCCAGTCTGTATCCCAAACCACATACAGAATGTATCTTGAAAACGAGCTATGCTTGTTGCAGTTCTCTTGTTTTCTACTGGAAATCTGTAAGGCATTATAAGTGATGTGCTTGTCACATTTTGTTTGAGAGAAAGGAGAGTAGGGAAATAGGGTTGTTGAACTGTACCAGATGCTCCTAACCTGTTATGCACAATAAACATGTATTATATTTGACCAGAAATTATCAGAACTGACGGACCAGCTCCCTGTCAGGACAATCAGCATCTTTCAGTACCTGCATGCTGACACTTTCCTCGATCTGGTAGTATTCCGTCATGTAGTCAGACCCAGAGCCCCGCAGCCATTCCAGCGACTTGAGAGCCTGGTCCGCCCTGCCCTTAGCAATCAGATATCGAGGAGAGTCGGGCATGAAGCACAGGAGGATCAGCATGATCAGGGTGGGCACCTCCCCTGCAACAGCCAGCCAGCGCCAGGGCAACACCAGCCCTGCCAATGGAACACACAGGAGGGCCACAGTGAAGTTAACGGCTTTGTAGGGAAACAGATGCTTTCATGATGATTTTCTTCTCTCACTCATATGAACCAGCTACAGCATACTGACAAGGCAGCTAGGAAGACATGAATGTCAGAAGGCCAACATATTAATTGCAAATCAAAGGACCGTCACCGGCCAAGTGACCAGGCTTGGCTCAAAAGAAACGAAACTCCCACAAGCAGTCTTCAAACGCAAACAAAACTGGATTTATTGCCAAAACATTGGGATAACAAAAAAAAAAACCCTCACAGGAGTACTCTCCACACCTTTCCTCCAAGGCACCCTCCTTCATACTGAGCTCTCCCAGTCCCTTTTATAGCCCCTTTTATAGGACCATCCTCTTCAAGGGACTCACTCACATTTTTGTTAACAAAGATGGGCAAATTGATCAAAATAAAGTATTAAACCATCCCAAAATAACTTAGAAATTTTAACAGAGTCATGCAGCTGTGATATATTCACTTAAACAAAACAACTAACCTTACATCGGTTATTTATAGATGGCTCACCAGTAACCTTTTCCTTTAAGATCATTTGTGTGATACTACAAACAGGAAAGGTGACTGGTGGCCATCTTGATCAACACAAAACAATACTCCAAAAAAAACACTGCAGTGATTTTTGGGAAACAACAAAAGGGTAAGTATCATTCACACTTCATTCGTATCACATACACTCTCTCAAACATACCAGAAGGGTAGGGGGAAGTATTGGAGTATTTCACATTCAGAAAGAAAGAAAAAATAACAAGCACTCTGTCACAAGGACCAGTGTTTTTTTTCTGTATAGCCCTAAACTGAGTACTGTACTTGTGCCTTGTGCAGAAATTAACATGTGGCTTGATTTTGCACAGCATAAAGATTTGTCACTACAACAATTTGAGCTCTCATCCCTCTTGCTAGATTTCCTTTTCACCTAACGTAAAATAAGAGTCAAATGAACAGGTTGCAGTAGGACCAAACTTTTCTGATCATTCTTACCAAGAGCATAGAGGGCAAGGGCTCCAAACACAGCTGTTATCTGGGGACAAGATCCTAATGTGCCGCGCACTTTGGGGTGAGAAATCTCAGACACGTACACCTGAAAGACATTTCATTTTTAAAAATCTGGCATCTTGGCATTTTTTATTTCTTAAAAGAAAACCTACTGTCAGCAATCTGGTTGCGGTCAATTACATGTAAACTAAGCTGCACAGACAAACACTGTTATTAATTGAAGACAGCAAATGAAAAACAGGGTTTGTTTATGTAAACTTTATGAAAAACTTCACTAGGAAAGGTGATCTCTCTCTAAGAGCAATAGGGTGAATGTTTTTCAGGCTGTAACTTACTGGTATGGAAGCTGCTGTCATTCCTCCAGCAAATCCTGTGAGGAAGCGACCCAGGAGGAGCATCCACACAGCCTGGGCACTGCCCATCAAGAGGTAGCCCACGGCGGAGGGGACAGCCGAGACCATGATGCTCAGCTTCCGCCCTATATTGTCATTAAGCACCATGGCACTGATGCCCCCTGCCGCAGCTCCCAGTGTGAACATAGACTGTGCAGAGAGAGTAAGGAGAACCACATGAGCAATGCACACTTCTGATGACAAGAACAGGAGTCTATAACCCCTGCCATAGCACCCTGCAACTCACAACTGGCAACCCACTGAAGCTAAGCAGGTGTAAGCCTGGTCAGTACCTGGATGGGAGACCTCCTGGGAAAAACTAAGGTTGCTATTGGAAGAGGTGTTAGTGGGGCCAGCGGGGGGCGCTCACCCTGCAGTCCTAATGCCCCAGTATAGTGACGGGCACACTATACTGTAAACAGGTGCCGTCCTTCGGATGAGATGTAAAACCGAGATCCTGACTCTCTGTGGTCATTACAAATCCCAGGGTCTTTCTTGAAAAGAGTAGGGGTGTTAACCCCAGGAACATTTCCCATTGGCCTTTATCAATCATGGCCTCCTAATAATCCCCCTCTATGAATTGGCTTCATTACTCTGCTCTCCTCCCCACTGATAGCTGATGTATGGTGAGCGTTCTGGTGCACTATGGCTGCCGTCACATCATCCAGATGGATGCTGCACATTGGTGGTGGTGGAGGGGAGTCCCCATTACCTGTAAAAGCCCTTTGAGTGGAGTGTCCAGAAAAGTGCTATATAAGTGTAAGCAATTATTAATTATTATTATCTACAGATACTCCTGTAGCAGTGGGACATGTCGATTGTCCGGTTGGACCAGAAACACAGGGTCTTACAGAGGAGCCCAAAGGGTCTAATTATTTGGCTTTTGTTAAATAATTAAAAACATTATCCAGGTTTTTTTTTTGCAGGCCATTTATTGCCAATAATCCATTAATTAAACTTGTAACACTATGACTCCTCCATATGAAGATTCAGAATAAATGCTGAAAGGCATTAAAAACACAATAAATTAGTCCTGTTACCTTTGTTTGTGCTGTCTTTCGTGCTAATGAAGGTGTTTTATATGCTAGTTGCCTTCTATAATGATTGCTGTATTGGGTTAATAATAAAAAATGTTTACCCCAAACCAGGAGGCTATGAGAGTGTTCATTCTCAGGTTGGGGTTGTCGATGGTTGTCAGTTGTGGAATAGCAGAAGAGGCGTAAACCAGGGAGAATCCAGAATTGAAGTTCCCCAAAACAGCCGCGAAAACAGCGAGAAACAGTCTCTTGTTGCTTTGGAAACAAAAACTGAAGCTACACTCTTTTCCTCTATCTGTTGCATTACCTGTAGCATGTTACGTGACAAAGCCACATAAATGAAACCTGGCACATGAACAATAAAATTGCACGCCTATGGCACTATGTTCGAATTTTGGTTGTATTACATTGCAGAAAAGTGAAGAGTCATTAAAACTGATTTATTATTTGAATATATATATTATTTGAAAATTTCACGATTGCAGTGATTAGTTCAGTTTTTTCAACAATAAAATATTTGTTTAATAAAATGCAAAATGCACTCTCAAAACAAAAGTCAAATGTCACCATCGAAGAATATGGATTGCAAAATGAAATGTGGGAAACTGATTGCAACTGCTTGGAAAGGTTGCAAAATCTCGTAACTTTGCAAGTCTTCCATCAGTGGAAAAGGGAACCTTAACAGGTTTTCTACCCAAAAGTATAAAAAAGGAAACTTCATTCGAATTAACAATGTCCTTACATACTGTTTTATGTATAAAATGCCCAAATATTTTACAAAAAGCCTTAGAAAAGAAAACATCGACAAGCCAATCATTAAATTACTTTACTGTTCTCCGCGTCTCCAATAAATTACGATATCAGATCATTCTTATTTTTCTTCAGTCTCAACTCGACAAGGTAACCGTTTTTAATACCAAAGGAGTAGGATAGGCTTAATACCAATCGAAAAACGTACGGAACTCTCCGTACTCACAGTCTGGTGCGTAATATGCACAGTTGGAGAGGGCAACTATTTTTTTCTCTCATGTCACTGCAACATTAATGTTTTCTGGGGGATTGTGCCCGTATTTTTGTTCCAGAAGCGCCGGATTGTTTCGATCCAGAAAATCTAATGTAACGTTAAACCTTATACAGTATGCCTTGTTAAAACATATACCTGCGCCTCGATGTGTGTACTGTACATTCCTTAAAACAGAACAAATTAAACAACCGTGTTGTGAATGTAACAATTCAAGTTCCTAAACGTTTATTAAAAATCATAAACTGTAGTACAGAGCAGGCGTATCAAAATGTATATAAAGACAAACTCGACTCAATATATATATATATTTCAATCACATGCATTAATTGCTCTTCTGGATACTATTCTTATCTTACCTGGTGTATATTACTGTGTTGCCATTTGTAATCAGAGGAGTCCTTTCGTCAGTCATTCCTGTATCAGTTTTTCTCGCCAGGGATGTTGGTTGGACCCTGTTCTATATGAACACAAAACAGTTCTGTGCTGGCCTGTACTGGCAGCAGTACAGGCCAGCACACTAATATACAGTACGGCACACACGGGGGACTTCCCTGAAGGATGAGGTCACTTATTAAAGGCAGGTCTGCTAAGAACTGAAAGTATTCCAGCCTCGTCTTCAATCTCTCGACATCCCGGAGTTTTACACTACGTACACATTGTGAACTAAACCACGGGTTACAAAGGGAACAGGAATTTACTCCAACTGCTTATTTATTAACTGTTTTTTATTAACTAAAATAGCAAAGCAGCGCACTTACCTGTAGACCTAGTTTAGAGAATTTGCAGAATACAATGGACACCTGTTTTGTTCATGTAACACGGACCTATTTGTGGTGCGATACGACTGGCAGACTGACAGAGGAAGCGCTGGTGTTTCAGATGTGCCTACAGATTGAGTGATCAAGTTCTAAAACACACGTTGGCGTGCCTTTACTCCCCAATTCATCCTTCTGTTCAACACATATCTGGGCATTTTCTTATATCTTTTCATATAGAGTTTATATGACACAGGTACCTCATTTTATTCTGCCCAGAGACTCTTCGACAGTTTGTGTTTCAAATGACTGGGAAGAACATATTCTTCGGTTCTAATAAGACCTGCTTTCTAGGGACTCTACAGTGCCAGATGTTAGTATGGAATGGAATGCAATTTAATTTAGCACCATCTGTCTCCCTTTCTTTATCTCACGTGTTTCAAGTTCCATGTCAAAGCCATTCCAAGGTCCTGAGTAAACATGGCACACACTCATACAATTTATTCACTAAAAGAGCTTGAGGTGGCATGTCTCCAGGACATGTGGTATGCGATTGATGAAAGCTGTTAAGCAACACACAGTTTTTATCAAAATGATCCTGGTCTTATGCCACACTGCTTACAGAGCATTACAAAGCTAGAGCTGAGTAAGGAACCTGTTGGAAGGAGCATGGGAAAATTGAATTAATGGGATGCTCCTATGCGGATCAGAAAGGTGTTTGTGTATGGTGCTTGGTTAGCCTGACTTTCAATACATACTGTATGTATCATGAGCTGAGACTGACTCCTGTGTAACAATAACACCCTCTTTGGACAAATGGTTTACCGTGACAGACAGAACATCCTCTCAAAAACCCTAACAGATCTGGCTAACATCTTGGCCATCCTGGGGTCCCGAAGGCACCCATACCAAAACTTTATCATGACTTGGTTAAAAGTTGAAAACAAATCCCGTTGAGCATGTGCAGCTATCCCTGATCATTAGAATGCACTGGTCTCATACACAGCTTTTTTTTTTCACAAACACAAAGAAGCTTTCACTTCCAGGCTGGGAGGAAAAGTAAATTGGGAAACTCCCAGGCATGCAATCACACCACTCAGCATCTGGCATAATTCTGAAACAAAAAGTAAAGTAGAATTTGACAAAGTGCCAAATCTCAGAAATGCACATTGGCACAAAAATGTCAGGTGAAACTAGGTATGAAGTCGTTGACATTTGTACCGCATAAGTAGAAGAGAAATAAGTGCTCACACCTGGTTTAGGTCATAAAGCTTTTCCTTTGTGCTTTATCTTCCCATGTTCAAGGATGCAGATTGCACCTCAGATAAAGCTAAGAAAGTACTGTTGAGGATTCTGAAGTTTATTGAATTAGAAAAAAACCCATAAAAAAACAACAAGCTGAACTAGTCGCTTTACTCACCTTGCAAAACAGGTGAATTAAAAAAATACAATATTTAGAATTTTGGAAAAGACACATCTGAGAAACAAACACGACTGATACCATGTCTGTGCCAAGGTGCTAACTGTTTGCCACTGCATCATTTCTCAAATGACATTTGAAAGAAAAACAGAAGTTGTTCACTGTGTCTTGGTTTGACTTCGTTAAGATTCAAATGGCATTTTCCTTTGCATGTGTAGAGACATATAAAGACAAGTTATTTTAATGAATATTTATTATTATTCTGTATCTAAAGGATAAATCAAGTGAATGGATGCCATCACAAAATACAATGATTTTGAAAAGAGGCAGAAGTAAGAACTAGGAAGAATTACTTTTGTAGGCAACTACACCACCTAGTAATTATAAGGGTGTTAGGACCATTTTGAATCGCAACTGGTTATTTTCATAAACCCAGAACCACATGTGCACCCAATGACCAGGCTAAACAGTTATTCTACATAATATCCCATTTTATTACAGTTTATCTATCTACCCATCACAAAAAAAGTATCCCCATAACACAACGATCTCTGTAACTGCCCACCCAACACACAGACTAAATAACACAATTTATCTACTAGAAACTTACAGAAGAGTATAAGAACCCCATGGACCCCAGTTACCACAAAAACATGTCCCAAAGGAAATGTCCAGAAGCAATATTCTCTGAAACAAGTTCTGGTCAGTGACCTGGTGTGCCCCCTTCTGTCACACCAAATGAAGGGATGAAACCGTGTGCAGTAGGAGATCATCTGTCTGTCCTTTACAATGTGGTCCCTCATGCTCCCCCCACCTCCACACCCTGTTTGTCTCCAAGTCCAGTTTTTAGATGGTGGGGTGGGTGGGAGACGAACCTGGGGCTTTCCTTCTGTTGTTTCCCTGGTGTCTGGGTCCTCTCCTAGGTGCTGTGATGCAAACGGCGTTTCCTCCAGTTTCTTCGACTCTGGGTGCTCTGTTCTTCACAGTCTGACATACTGTCTCTCACAAGTCCACATCACCTTTGAATTGTGTGATGATTAATAACTGTCTAAGCTAGGAGAACCTTTGATCATTGTTAGGCAGCTCAAAAAACAACATGAGAAACACATCAACCCTTAGGGAGATACTTGGCATTCAGTGCAAACTTAAAGACAACATAGTCACTGACACCTGTTATCCCACACCCATCTTTTTCTCTCTTTGATATATACAAGGTTTAGACGATTAAAATATAGTTTACCTAGCAAAGGAGGTTACTGCACTGTGGTTATATTTCTTTCTAAATTGCTTAAAAGGGACTTTTATCCAAAGTGTCCTGAGATGATTAGTAATCACCCAGACCTTGTTTGCATCATAAAACCTCACTTTCCTATTTCAGTAGTAGTTGAGTAATAGTTGTTTCTGTTTTCAGGATTCACAGCTTCGGTTTTACATCTGTCTTAATTGTTTGACAGGGCTTGAACTTCATGTTTTTTGTTTTTAAATACTTACGTTTATTTGACAGGAGGGAAATAATTAAGACTAAAATGCGTGCATTGCATGAGAAAGTATATTACTCACCGAAACAAGCTCATGCAACATTCCATTTATACAGTGTGTTCATAGGTGAGGCTTTTAAGCACACAGTTTAACACTGATGTAGAGCATGAAAAACGTTTTCCCTTCATATTCATATTTAGGGCCAGAGCACGTCTTCACTAGCCGCTCCATATGTTGCCAACCTCTGAAAACTGTTATTAACTCTCATCTCACTGGTAATTTCTCCTTAAAAAGTCGTAAACTGATATGCAGCAAGTGATTAGGTTAATTGTAATAAAAAGACTTTGATTTACATTTGCATTTGTGTTACTAAGTCCCTACCATCACAAAAATGTTTTTCCTCCAAAATCTCAATTGTAGGTAAATGCGCGGAAAATTGAAAGTTGCCTATAAAGTAATTACACAATACACATTTCTACAATACAATTGCAATACAATTATTTTGTTTTATCCGCATTTCCAAGATAATGAACAGTTGTAAAATGTATTAATACATTATATAAATTACAGTAATATATTATTTCAACAATTATTTAACTTATTTAGTCTTGAACAACATTTGTATTCTAATATCAATTTAAGTGCAGCGGGAGAGAAACAATGCCAGTTGTAATTTGTACGGATGCACAGAGCATGCGCAAAAGGTAATCTTTGAGACCTGCAGTTTTCGTTTGGTTTCCAGGCAATGATAGAAACACAACAGTGACAGATTTCTGTTCACTTAGCAAGTACTGTAATACTGCAACATGGAGAAATACGTGGTAAAATTCTCATTTTCAGCTTTATGAAGAACTACGTAACGTAACCGCAGTTCGCGTCGACTTTTTGGATTAATACAGGCGAAGGCTTCCTACTCATTGTAACCGCCGTAATTTCTGAAAATACAGAAAAGTAATATTACGAAGCTAAAGACAGCCTGTGAAAAGATCAACAAAGCACTGAAGCACTGTTATAATTTGTATCTGATAACGTCTGATAATTTTTTTTATCGTTGGACATCTAATAAGTCTAATTAGTTAATTGAGCAATTAGAAAAGTACTTAACAAATCTTGATTAGATGCTTTTTATTCTTCTTCTGTTACTTAAAAGATGTGGAACTCGCTTTCCGTAACCTAATTCACTAATCTTGAATTTAATAGTGCCTTTGTCTTTTTTCCCCCACGAAAACTGAATAGATTTTAAATGTAATTGAGCCGGGGTCTTACGGAGCTGTGCAGTTTGTGCGCGACAGAAGGAGCGAGCAGGATTTCACCTTGAAGAGGGTATGCGCTTCCCAGCAACACTGCACATCAGATAAGGCTCTGTATTAGCCAAAGGCATAACATCAACCAAGCCAACTAAATTCAAAAATCACATTAGTGACGCCCGAATATTTTTTCCAGTTTCTAAAGAGATGCTTGTATGTATCTTTATTACATTCATCTTCATTGCTTACACACAGAACTGGAAAGGTGTATGATGACATCAACAGTACTGTATTTCATTTAGAACCAGTTATAGTTGACATGCCTAATTACCAATTATTAATAATTAATACCTAATTGCCTAATTCAGAGAGAAGGGGGGGGGGGGGGTGCATGGGGAATCTAATTTTTAAATTAATAATTCTGTTGTAACCCGTCTTTCCAGGTTGAATGTCTTGATGAGGAGCGAGCAAACCAAGCACTAAAGGAGGTCAGTGAGTAAAATCAGAACAGTAATATTTCTTTGTTTTGAGGCGCCACTGAAACAAACCCATGGCCTCACTTAAGCCACTGATGTGCAATAATGAAGTGATGCAAAACTCTTGAGTTTCACTGTTACTAACAGTGGTGATGTAACATGTGGATGCCTGTGCTTTTTTACTGCTTTTATTGCATTTTGCATGAAGTACACCCAGCCTGAAGCTAGCTGATGCTACACTGCTAGCGCAACCTCAACCACACTCACGAGCTGAGTTCAGCTGAGGTTTCAAACCAGCAATCCTTTAGATGTAGGACAAATGTTTCCCAATTCCCATGTTGAGCTGAACCACTGAAGATGAAGGCCAAACACATGTACTTAACTGCAATCAATCTTCAGTTCCCAGGATTGTTGGGGGTC
Source organism: Lepisosteus platostomus (assembly GCF_059453375.1). Lineage (NCBI taxonomy): Eukaryota > Metazoa > Chordata > Actinopteri > Semionotiformes > Lepisosteidae > Lepisosteus > Lepisosteus platostomus. The sequence continues at coordinate 5,344,034 of NC_142631.1, forward strand.
ACCTTGTGATGAACTAGATACCATACAGGTGGAGTCATGTCCTCTTAGTCAATTTAACTGTATGTAAACTGAAATAATCTCTGCATTGATAAACCTCTAAGTTAGAATACATTTGGTTTGATAAGTGTCTTAAGTTTAAGTAAGTTTGTTTATAATACTATTAATAAATATTCAAAACATTTTAGATTGAAATCACTGAAAGACAAAGCAGTAGACCTCTTTTCTAAGCATAATTTGAACAGGTCAGATTACTTCATTAATGTTGTTTTGGATATGAACACTTCTCCCTTATTGTGGTTTGTGATTTTTCAGGCTCTGTGGCTTCTGGAGCTACAGCATTCCAATGTCATCAGATACAAAGAACTTTTCATAACCTGGGACAGAAAGGTAATTACCGCTTTAGTTGTTTTATTTAACTCTGTACAGCCTGAATGTTTGTTTTAGTGTACGAAAAATAAGAAGTGCTTGTACTGTAAATTGTCAGCTATTATTCACATCTGACGTTTTGGGAGACAAATTCTGGTCAGTGATGGCATCAGTTCTGCAGTTTATTCATATTTCACTAAAAACCATCCCATCCTCCTCATTTAAGACCAAATTCAGACTTCATTTACTGCCAGGACTTTTAAGTCCCAACATGTCCTAAAGAGAATTAAATAAAGAGACTCAGGTTTCTGGATTTGGAAATGATCATTAATATATTAGGTAAAATGTGAGGAGTGCTTCCCTCATTCAGCCTGGGTCAGTGACGCAGCAACTACCACCACTCTCTTAATTGGGCACAAGCAGGATTTTCCTTCACAGAGAAACAGAATGAAGAAAATACTTCAGCTGTTGGTGCACATGTGGTGCTACTGAATGCTTTTCCAATTGTTTTCAGATTTCCTCCGTGATGCTGTGTCTGGTCATGGAATGCTCGTACTTGAGGAGTTTGTCTTCAGCTATCAGAATCCAAAGGGAAAAAGGAGAGGTGTTCAAGGAAAAGGTCATTCTAAGAACACCAGCATAAAATCTGTACAGAAGTAGTTGGTAACAACTGTTTTGGCTTCCCTGACGTTTTATACATAGCTATGCAATCAAACATTGTTGAAAAATATGTATGTACTGTAAGTGCTTACTAATGTCAAAGGACCTCACAATGTAGCAAAGTTTTGTGCCTTGTAAATCCTAAAGGCTGCCTGCATCCCTAGCATCTTGGAGATTGTCTTCATACCTTTGCAGTCTCTTTGTGTGTGTTTCACTGTCAGTGAAATTCATTTTATTTTCTGCAGGTGATCAGGAGGATGCTGGGACACACGGTAGATGCTTTAGCCTATCTGCACAAACAGAACATCATTCACAGGTCGGTAGTGGCATAGTTGGGTGTGTTTACGCTGGACTCATATTTGGAATTTCATCACTAGGCAGCCTTTTCACTTGTGGCCTGAATAAATTCAAAATTACCACAACACAATTACCCTTAAGTGATGAGTAAGTATATATATAGTAAATGTTGTTCTAAAGATATTTTGCCAGCTGTTTGTGCCCATAGTGTGTGCAAACATTTCTGTAAACTAAAATATGGCCTGTGTTTACTGGACTCTTAAATGACCTTCAGTTGTATTCAGTTTCATAGGTTGTATAGTATTAGTTTTTTTTCTTGTTTTTTTAAGACATTGGACAGCACTGAATTATCTACAGCAAAAATTCTTCACTCTCCATTTTTTATTTTTAAATGAAAAAGTTAAGTTTGTTATTTGATAGTCATGGACACCTTAATATTTCAATTTAGTAAACAAGTGGAGCTGTGAAGACTGTGGTCATAGAAAGTTTTTATAAAAACATTATGTGTTTTTTACAAACAAATACAATTTAAAACATCTCTTCACTACAGATGTGGTTTGGAAAATGTAAACCAAGTCTCAGTTATGGAAAAATGTCCTTTTAAGATCACAGCTGTATTTAGTAAATGATTTGAAAGAAATCAGAATGCACACTAAAAGAGTATATACAAACTTAAATCCATGATCCTCCATTTAAAGAAACCTCAAGCCTTCTAACATCCTGATGACAAAGGACTTGACCTTCATGCTCTTTGATTTTGGTATTCCAACTGTGACTGGAGATGAACTGAAGCTGGAGAAAAGAATCAAAGAAAGTATGTGATATTCCATATATCTGACAGATAAATTACTTGGGCATTTTCAAAATGAAGTTGTGTAATAATAAAACAGCCATCAAAAGACTTCACATTTGCATTCCTTCTGCTGATAGATGGAAAGTCTTGGATGGCACCAGAAACATTAGCACAGCGATTGTGGAGTGAGAAGTCTGATGTCTGGTCCCTGGGATGCATCCTGCTGGAAATGCTGTCTTGTCACTTGCTGGATGTATGTGTTCAGTGCCCTCCCCACCTTTAACGTAGATCAAGATTGTTCCCTTCAATTTAATGTTATAACTGTTTGTATACACATAATACCAGTGCAATTTTAATGAAAGGAGATTGACGGATGAAAAAAGTGCTTGAATTTAATCTTACCTCTGGAGAGAACACGGAGCCTAGAGCCCAGAAGAACTGGACTCAGCATGATTCATTTCTATCAGAAATACTGTCACATCTGTTGAGAATCCACCCCAATAAGCTTGCACCACAATGTATTAATTTAATTAAAGTTTGCATTTCCTTCTAAGTATCCAACACAAATGTAATTGTGAAAAACGGTTGTTTCCTGTCATGTTATACATCCCTAGTTAAAAACTGCAGTTCTTTTAGCTTGATTTCCATTTGCTTTTCTTAGTCAGCAGTACCACAGAGAGGAAGCTGCCCTTTCATTTTTGTTTGCTTTGTGATCTACTGTTGACTCCTTCCTGTCTTCAGGCAGAGGAATCCCTGTCCCTTCTCCGGCAGACCAGGCAGGATTCGAGTCCAATAGACATCATCACCTTTCCGGACCTGTCCTATTCTCTCAGGAGGATGTTAGAAAGGAACCCAGAGACTAGGGCCACTGTGTGGTGAGCAGACATATTTAGGAAAGAGCAACAATTTTGTTTCTGAAACAACATTTCAGTGACACTTCCTGAATGTGATTCTGACATGTCAAGTGCTAAGTTAATGAGATGCACAAGTAGGGTTATGATGACTAGCTGTTTCTCTAATATAACCTTTTCCAGTGCATGTTGTATGATAGTATTTCTTTCTTACAGCCTGCAGACAGCATAAGGCACAAAAAGACTGTAAGGTCTTACACATACAACATTACATGTACATAATTTCAATTTTATTGTGGCTTGGTCCCAAAGTCTTTAAACCACATTTAATCAAAGATGAAGCACATGAGTTAAATTGAGTTACATCACCTAGTTTTGATGCAATATATAAAAATGGCAATGGTCATCTAAATGTTTACTTCTTGAAAATATTATGTACATTTTGAAACCTTTTCATTTTTGTGTCTAAACATTCTCCTAATAGGGCATTTACTTCATTCTCAGAGGCAGCACTTATGGAAGCTGAGAGAAAGCGCTCCAGGTCAGGTGCTGAACACTCAGCGCTGCAAAAAGAAACTGAAAATGATTTTGTTGCTCTTGTACAGGGAGCTCACGAGAACTCCTTTTGTAAAGGAGTGTCTGGTGCAGTATGGTTCCCCTCTGTCCGGGCTAAAAAAGAAATTACCCCCAGGCCTGACAGGAGCACCCAGTGAAGAGGGAATTGAGAAAGTTCTAGGTATAAACATCCTCATTCCACAAAATGTGTATAAATGAAGCAAAAGGGTGTAAGTTCTCTATGCATAAAGGTTCACAAAGACCAAATGCTATATCCTAAATGTCCTGTAATGAGACTTTTTCAAAACATATCCTGCTATATCCTAAATGTCCTGTAATGAGACTTTTTTAAAACACACTTCCATCTTTCTTTTGGGTTTTTTAGATCTCAGAATTAATGGAATTACTGATTAGAGTTGCAAAGTACTACTTTCACAATAAATGTTCCAGTTTTGTCCTTTTGATTGCCTTCTCAAAACATTGCGACATATCCTGCTAAACACCTTTTCTAGACTATATTTGCAATAACAGTTTCTTTGTATTTTCTATCCAGAATTTATGCAGAATTTCAGTGATGTGGAAGAGGGACAGCTTTCAGGATTGGAATACCTGTCAGTGCAGAGAGACAGTGCGTACCTATCAATTGTTAGACAAAAACTCTGAAAATGTCAAAAAATCTTTCCTGTTTCTGGTACAGCTTCAAAATGAATCTGAAAGAGGGTTACACAAAGCATACAGTGTCTTTCACTTTTAATCCTTGTGTTCTTACTTGAAGGTTTCTGTCATCATTTGATCCAACTTTGTTATTCTCACTCTCTTTATCTTAGAACAAGATCTCTCTTTTCAGCTGACTTCCTCATTCCGTATACAATAAACACAGACATCTTTGGCTCATTCTTTATGTGAAACGATTGTCCAACAGTTGTCAATAATTTAATATAGAAAAAAGCTGAAAAGCCAACATACTGAAAGCTTTCACATTTTAAATGGATGAGCTTGTTACCCCCCTAGCAAGACCAGGAACAAGTGACAGTGCCAGAGATGGTTAAACCAAAGGAAACTTTTAAATGTCTTGTTCCATGCTTTCAAAAGCAATTAAGGTCTATACTTTATACTTCATTTTGCAAAGTCATGCTATTGATAATATAAACTTCGCCTTTATTATGTTCTGTTCTAGTATCTAGCTATATACATAATTAATGCATATAATAACGAAATATTAATAGAGCATAATTGATAGATATTGATAGATCCTTATTACTCGAGCTAATAACAAAATTAAGGTTGTTTCTTCATATAGTAGTGTTAAATTAGTTGATTTTTAATTTAAATGTCAGTGTTTAGAATGCCTCTGCTAACTGTCCACATAGCAGACTGATGTGTGTGTGTGTCAGTGTCTTCCAGAATCCCACAGGCCCTGCAGGCTGTTCTATCAGCCATGGGGAGCCACCTGGACAGTGTGGAGGTGCAGAACAGGGGCTGCCGGGTTCTGTTCCAGCTGTTAATCACAGGTAGAAAAGAAACCTTTGAAACCCAATGCAAAGTGGAGAAAGTTTCACTCCACTTTTTGTTTAACCATCCCCTATGAGCAGATTTTAAACCAAAGTCTCCAATTTGTAATTTTCAAAAGAATAAAAAATGCAATATCACATATGTGTTTTCTTTAATTGATGGTGCTGGGATACATTTTTCTCTGCCTGCAGAAGTGCCGATGTTAGTCGCGGTTTTTAAAAATTCTGTCACCCTCTCTGTGTATCTTCACTAAATTCTTCATGAAAGGACACTTCTACTGTAGGTTTTTTGTGGACACCAGACACTTAAGTTGGGTCCTGTGGCTCTCAACAGTTGCACTGTAATTGCAATCTTCTCTGCCTGAAGGTCTGGAGCACAGTCTGGAGGAGCCATGCCTATACACTGAAGAGGTGACCAGTTCTGTGATTCAGGCCATCCGTGCCCATTCCACCAATGAGGAGCTGCTCTCTGCAGCCTTTCAGATTGTCCTTATTCTCTCAAGGAATGGTGAGCATCCATGTGTGTGCTGAGAAAAACATATATTTCAGAATAAAAATGTCTTAGGACAAAATTGGGTATGAGTATTTTTTATTTTTTAAAATGGTTAAAAATGAACATATTAAAGCAAGAAAGATCAAATCACTTCTTATAAAACCAAAAGAAGTTGTTCAAAATAGGCTATAATGACTTTTAATTTTAAAATTCACTGGGTATAAACCTAATTAGGAGGTAAAAGGTGATACAAACATCACCCAAGGTGTGTACAACATGTAGAATGTGAATATTAGTGTGAAAAAGCTCCTTAGTCTGTTCAATACGTGTGCCTATAATTACCTGGAGTCCTAAATCCAAATGCTGAGTTTAAACCTCTATGATCTGCAAACTTTTATATTCCTGTTCACAAAAGTCAAATTAGAAAAATTATTGGATCCTCACAAAATCCTGCTCAAAAACAACATGAGCAACACTGTATTATGTGGTCAATATTGTCGAATCCTTTGTAAAAGGGGTTTTGTTTCTCTGCAGAGACATCAACAGAAAAGATTGGAGGAACTGGGGGTATCCAGGACATTGTGAGGGCATTAAAGATGTTCCCTGAAAACAGAGATGTGTGCTTGTCCTGTTGTGGTGCCCTCTGGGGTTTACTGGTGAACAGTAAGAGAAATGTCATTATCTTCATTAAAAGGTGGTTAAATTGACAGCATTCTAAATTTTAAACCTTATTGCTTAATTCTTTGGAAAAGTTGGGAATTTAAAAGTGTTTACAGTGCAATATAGTTACTATAAAGAAGGCTGCACTAAAAATCTTTTCATTTTAAATAAAGGATATCTATTAAACAGAAATTATATTCTTAAATATACTGTAGCATATCAGTTGTCCAGATATTCGTGGGCAAGAAATGTGTAAGAAAATCACAGATTGTGATTTCATCAGTCACTTCAAGTTTTTCATTTCTTTTGGGTGCAAAAGTGTCATTTAGATTTGATTGCACGTTCTAAAGCGAATTAGAAAATGAATGGATGGATGCATGTTCTGTTTACCTGCTGCCCCGACCCTTTCCAGAGCATACTTCAGGAAAAGTGTCAACAGCAGGAGCCCTCGAAGCCATTATCACTGTGGGAGAAACTCACCTGGATGACTGGGAGCTGATGGAATCTGTGTGCGCGGCTCTTTGGTCCCTAACACTCAGAGGTGTGGCAGACTAACCAGCATGAGATTGTACTGTATAATACACATTGGCTTTACAGCTCATCCCTACCTATTAGTATGCACTCTTTCTTTTGAAAGGTAGTTTAAGAGAAAAGGAATGTGAGGACACTGCTCTTACCCTGATGCATGCCCTCAGGACCCACACCAAAAGACAGGGGGTAATAAAGTATGCCAGCTTAGCTCTGGCCAGCCTGGTGAGCAGTTCAGGTATGTTGCATGAAGCAAAAACTTTTTCTTCACTTTTGTACTAGTATTATTGACCTAACATCTTAGAAAGCAGTTCAGTTCTTTGGTGTGAACATTACTGTAACCTATGTGTTGTTCAACATAGTGCAATGATCCTGCATAACAGTTTGTTATGGTGATCCAATGATCTTGTGGTAGGCTCATATAAACTCAAAATAGTAATATACAGTCCCATGACAATATGAATGTTTAAGACACTGTCTCCAACTTTTTCTCATTTTGACAACTGAATGTTTTTTAGATAATGGATCACTTGCTAAAACAGTATTTCAGTGACTCAATATCATCTGCTGTTAGAACAAACTCCCTTATTTTCCAGGGATATGGAGGGACAAAAACAAGCAAAGTCTCATTTTCTGAAATGTAGATTTCTTCACAGTGCACTTTGCATGTTCTCTTAAGAGTTGGCAGCCTTCAGAGTGCTACTGGCCCCTAGTGGAGGAAGTGGAGTACAGCTGCTAAAAGAGATCTGCCTTTATCACCATGACGATCCAGAGGTGATGGAAAACATATGCAGTCTACTCAATGAGATGGTTCAGTATGGTGAGCTCTGACAACTTATTTTAAAGTTTTAAAGTCTTATTTTAAAAACACAAACTGCAAAGCACTTCTTGCTTTGTACATGATGTGATGGTGTGAGCCTGGTCAGTACCTGGATGGGAGACCTCCTGGGAAAAACTAAGGTTGCTGCTGGAAGAGGTGTTAGTGGGGCCAGCAGGGGGCGCTCACCCTGCGGTCCATGTGGGTCCTAATGCCCCAGTATAGTAACGGGGACACTATACTGTAAACAGGCGCCGTCCTTCGGATGAGACGTAAAACCGAGGTCCTGACTCTCTGTGGTCATTAAAAATCCCAGGGCGTTTCTCGAAAAGAGTAGGGGTGTAACCCCGGTGTCCTGGCCAAATTTCCCCCCTGGCCTTTACCCCATCATGGCCTCCTAATAATCCCCATCTATGGATTGGCTTCATTACTCCGCTCTCCTCCCCACTGATAGCTGATGTGTGGTGAGCGTTCTGGCGCACTATGGCTGCCGTCGCATCATCCAGGTGGATGCTGCACATTGGTGGTGGTGGAGGGGAGTCCCCATTACCTGTAAAGCGCTTTGAGTGGAGTGTCCAGAAAAGCGCTATATAAGTGTAAGCAATTATTATTATTATTATTATTATGATGCATATTTGATGCTGATGTGACTATTATTGATCCAAGAGCGTAAAAAAGTAGAGTGAACAAAGAATAATTGATACCTTTATTTCCACTTATGGAACCATCTCAAAATATTCAACACATTTTGAAAAATATTAACTTTTAAAAACAATACCATCATTTAAAAATATTTTTTAGATGATGTGATACCAGAGTTTGTTTCTGAGAATGTGAAAGAGGAACTTCAGAAGATTCAAATCAAGTTTGCATCAAATAAGGTGAGTTTGCAGTTTTTGCTTTAAAGATAAATCTAGGTATAAAACAATTTCCCATTACATAAACTGTAATGAACATAACTGTCTGAATGGCAATATTGCTGAAGTCAACCAACACAAATTAACCGTCTCCACATACAGAAAACACAGATGACAAGTCAGAAATGTATTAGTTATCAAATAAATCACTAAACATCACTCAATAAGCATTACATTTTTACTGCATGTAGAAAGCCTCTTTGATAAGTAATTTTAATATCCGTCTTTGATAAATATAATTTAAAAACATTTTTGTCAATCACAAATCATTGAGCTCTAGGCATTTTGGCAGTTTCATTTTTTTAAATGAAAACATTCAATGAGGATCTAAATAAAACCTAAAAAAGGTTTGTAGAAAAGAGCACTAGTCCTGTGTTAAACTTCATGATTTAACATTAACTGAATTCAATTTTCCTTACAGGAGATACTGTTACTTGCACAATCTGCCCTTTCAAAAATGCACAACTGAGGTGGATCTGCATCTGGCAGAAATAAAATCTAAATATATTTCCACAGTCATCTCTGCAAGAGTTTTCTTCTGGTTGTCATTAAGGCAGAGATGGGAAACTACAAAAGCTTTTGACATCTCAGCCAATAAATCAGATCACTTAAGTAATTTAGGCAGAAAAAGCTGAAGTCATTGAGTATATAGCCTACAATGTGAAATGTCTTATTGAACTCATTCTAATGAATTGCTTGAAAACTATCAAAAATTTCTTCATTTTCAGAAAAAATGTTCAGCATAATCAGAAAATTTTAAATTCTACTGAACTACAAACAGGACCAATTAGCTGTATATCTTTTAAATAACTGTGAAAAACTGTACCCATTTTACATGTAAATAAAAAATAATTGTCACCCCTTTAGCTCTAACAGAACAGGAATACAGGAAATGAACAATCATGTAAATAACTCAATATACACAAATGCCAATTAAAGACTATGAAGTGGTGTGAACTGCACATTAAATGTGTAAAATACATGACTACAATTTAATTAAATACATGTTAGAGCAAAACTGCGATTGCAAAAACATATGTCGAAAGCAATGTAACATTTTGTCTGAAAGACATTTTCACAAATGAAAGTGCACATTGGATAATCTTTTGTAGATAAAAGTCTATCTATCTCATAAATGTTTCTGGTGTTGTAAATGTTTCTGGAGGAAATACACAATGCTTCTCTCAAAACACAGAAAATCAAGTAAAATGGATGAGCAGTTCAGCAGTCATGGTCTCAAGATTTACAAAGATAAATCCCACTTTCAGTAACTTTTGTCTCATGTATTTAAGGAGCTTGCCTGAAGACAAACGTTCTTAAAAAGATGTACACTCTCTTCTTTATGTGGTTTCTGACAAGCTCTTGCAAAAGACTCCCTTTCTCCTTAACGAAAAACTAGACACAGGTCTTCTTTATTGTACACAGAACTTTGCACCAGCAATAGTGCACAATTTCGATGTTGGCTCAAAGGCCATCGGGGTGAAAGTTATTCTGATTTGTTCCAGCCTTTGGTTTGCCTTTGTCCTCATTCTGGACTGCGTCTTTGGTTTTGTACTTGGATTTGATCTCTGCTTCCCATTGCTTTTTTACTAAAGTGTAAAGCCTCATTGCAGCTTGAGCATCTTGAACCTGCAGTGAGCAGAGAACACTACAGTTAACAATCAGAAACCAATGAGTGAGTACAACATGCAGAGTGCTACACATTGTTTTGTATTGAATATTCCATTAGAAAAGAGAGCAATATTACATTAGCTACCAGTCTGAGAAGCTGATTGGCAACAGATGCCACTGAATCTACTGTTAAAGTTACAGGCTAGAAGGGTATCACCACTGTAGCAAGCAACACCAAGATGTTACACTGTAAAAATAGTCATAGGATTACCACACTTGGAGGGACAGTGTTTCTAAATAATTTTGAAAGAAACACAAGAACGCTACTATTTGTTAGTACTGCTGCATACCAATTTATTATCATTTTTTTTAACATTACTTTATTAACCCTTTACAATTTCTTGCATTAGGAATTATCTTTTCGCATACCCCAGCTTGCTCTCAATGATCTCCACACAGACACACAGATAGGGAGAGAGCCTGGGGTCAGACATTTGAAAGGGTGGCTCAGGGTGCTCAGAAAGAAAGTTAAAATATCCATTAATACTACTCCAATACAGAAAGATTCAATTGGGCCTGAAAGGTATACAAATATTCCTTACCGAAGAATGTTCACCTTGTTGGACTTTTACATTAAGAATCTTCTCACAGAGATGTCTGAGGGAGGGGCGACTGCACTGTTTAGATATTAAAGAAGAAAACATGACATTTTTATGACTCATTTGATAATTGCAGACGCATGTCTCAGCATAAATGAAATATATTTAGTTTTCATAATATAGATTCTAGAAGCTAAACACTTATTAATAGGAGCAAAATACCTATTAATACACCAATGTACTTTTGACGTAGTAATTTTGCATGAAAAAAGTTTTATTTAATAATGAAGTTGAGAATTCTTGGTAGAGTACACTGAAAAATCCTGTTCTTAAAATCTTGAGGATAAGTATCTTTTGAATATAAACGTCTCTCAAATGTCTTACCTTTAACCTTTGCTTAAAAGGTTTATATTTCTGAGTGTCCCTTATTTTCTTCCTTGGGTGATCTATAAACAAAATCTGCAAAACCAATACATAAACAAATGTATATTCTTGCAAACCACAGCATTTTTCTTTAAACTATATCCTTCACAAATCAATAGAAACAATACTAATGTATGAATTATGATAATATTCTGTTTTAAAATAAGCAATTTCATACACTAATCACACCAGGGTTTTTAATGTTTTAATTGAATTTTAAAAAGATAGATTAGCACCTTACCTTGAGATCATTGTGCACAGCATGGCCTACTAAAATTCTTCCTAGTAAAATATCAGACACCTCTTTCTGTATGACCTTCACATCCTCTCCTATGGGAAGTGAAGCACAATGTTGGGAAATGTAGTCCAGATTTAAAGTAAAAGTTAAAATATCAATTAATCCTGCAGACATTCAATTTGCATATTAAAGTACACTTTCTTGTCCAGATTTCAATTGGCCCTTAAATCTGTGGACATGAAGAAGTTCTTTACAACTTTTATCTGAATAATTCAATACTCACCATTCTTGATATCCTGGGGTCTGATTCCACTGACAGCTGTTCTGTAGTCAGTCACCCTCTCTGTGGGCTTCACATACTTGTCATAAATGCATTTGCCATACTGGTTCACGAGGGAAACTCGAGCTACAATGCTCTCTTCGCCATCCTCTCCAACCCCAACCATCTCACAGTCCATGGCTACGGTTTTAGTTAACCTATTAAAACAAACAGTTGATCATTGACTTTCAGTAGAGACTTTCTCATTGTAACAAAAAAAAAAAGAAATATTCTGCAAAAGACTAAATCTATTTACAATACATTCTTGACTTTAGAACTACTCATGCATTACAAATATATATATATACACAGTATAACTGATGATGGACCAAACTTTAAATCCCAGTCCTCAAGATTATACATCACGATCTTATTATATGATTTAGAATTTACATTTCATAAAAGGCAAATACCCCAAAATCATTACATTCAGCAAAGAAAGACTAAAAGAAAAACAAGAAAGTTTAGTCAACTTACCCTTCAAATGCACAATCCTTCACCAGTACACTGTCTACTGTCTGGGGTTCAGACTTTTTTATTCCCAGCTTCTTCCTCACTATCTCCGCTGCATCTGCTCCTATGGCAGCCTCTATGTCATCTGGGTCAACATCATCAAACCAGATATCCTCCCTGCCAATCAAAATAGCAAATTTCTCAAGCCACCAAAATCAATGATGTGGAAACAACCTTGACATCAACAGAGAATCTTTGACTTCTTAATGTCAGAGCTGCTCACAGATAGTAGACAACTTTCAGCTAGCATCTCCTGCAAAGCAAAATGGAGGCACTTGCTAGTAATAATTATCTTGCCAACCAACCAAGGCATGACATGACAAGACTGTCTGGCTGTACTTGTGGAAACTAAAACATCTTTATTTCCAAAACTTTAAACCAACTGAACCTGCTTGACACAAGATCAAGGCAATCTTATTTAAGGCCCCCGACTTACTCTCTCGGTTTGATCTCGGTGGACGTCTCAATTTTTCTTTTTTTACATCCCTTTCCATTTGTCTCTTTGGGTACAAGCTCCTTTTTCCTCTTTTCTTTGTTCCTTTTCTCCTGGGGTGTTGGGACAGCATCCCCATTTAGCTTGGAGGTGGTAGGCAAGGGACAGTCTATAATTTGCTTCCCACGGTGATCCTGGGATTCCCCGCTACCTTGAACTGCAAGCTCTTTAGGGTGCTTCTTAGGCTTCTTTGTCTCTTTCTTGGGAATCTGTTGTGCTCTAGTAGATTCAGCCTCTTGATTTTCTGTCTCCTTCTTCTGATTAAGCAGCTAATTCATAGGACAAAACAAATGAAAAAAGGCAGAATATCACATGTACTATATTAAGTGAAATATGAACAGGCTTGCATACAATTCCAGCTTGTACAAGTCAACATGCCGGAATAACGAAAAGAAAGTGTTAATTACCAGTATAAAGGTGTCTTAGATTTAGCTGAAAACATTTTCAAATGCCACATTCTGGATTTTGTACTAGAGTCACTTGGAAGGTAGTTACAACAGGCAAAAAACTGAAGTCCATTCATATTAATTACTGCATTTGGCGCAATTGATTTACAACACCCTGGGATATACATAAAATACAATGTAACTAACCAAATTACTCTGCAAAAATATCAAAGCTGATTACTAAATACTTTTCTGTAACTAGTATCCTGAAATATTTCTCCTACCTCTTGCAGCGCTTTCCAGTTAGATGAAAACTGCTGAGAATCCTTGGGAGGCAGTATGAAATTCACATTAGCTCCTCCCTTCTTTTTTTTCTTTAAGTGTCCATTTTCTACCTTTCTTTTGGACTTCTTTTCCTTGAGGCGACGTTTGTTTTTCTTTTCCTCTGGTTTAGGTCCGCGGGTCTTGGTCACAGCCGCCTTATCAACACCCTGTAACTTCACTCCTGACATGATTTCCGCGACTGCTGTCACGTAGCTCCAAGTCAAAACGAAGTCTCTCACACAGGGTTATTAAGGTATTATCTGTCCAGATTTGCTTGCCGCAAATATTTAATTTACCACTGCTTCTGACACACTTCAAAAATACAAGAGACAAAAGTAACTAGTAATGCATGTGGTATTTTAAAATGGCCAATTTAACTGAGAGACATTCACGTTGCCTTTGCATAGTAAACTACCTTAAACATTTATTGATGTTTGCCAAAATACAATTAGCAATATCAAATGATCCAGTGCCTATAGACTGCAGCGTAAGCACATGTAACCGAAGCCAAATACTTTCGAAATGAAATCAACTATAACTTAATATGACAGTTATCGCCTTTGCTGTATGATGAAATTTGTTTAATTTTAAAGCTGATCTGTTCAGATTACTTCAAACTACCGCATATACAGTACACGAACTTACCAACACAACCTTCCTCCCCATATGCATTCCATGCTGCTTGTACTACTTCCGCTATGTCCGGCGGTAATTAGTGTTCCCTAGAAACAAAAACCTTGTACACACCATGACGGGTCCGGTCAAACGAAAGTGCAAAACATATAACTAATTCCGATTTCATAGAAACCTCATTTGAATAACGTGATTCTTTAGCATGTATGGAGCACAGAAATTCAGTGGTTTGTATTTAACACATGGATCTGGGAATAATTACGATTGATGTTAGTACTTAATATGGAAAACATCTAATCTAAAATATTTCTCACTTTTATAACTACTTAAAATATTTATATTTAAATAACAAACGTACATGTATGATAGTGGAATTGTAGGATTGTAGGCTTTTAATAAATCTTTCAAATCTGCATTAATATTACATTCTAGAAGACCTGACCTTTAAATTTGACACCTAACAATTTGCTGTATTTCGTTTTGTTCCAGAGAACACACATGACTCGAACAACTGCATCAACAAGTATTTAGAAATGGAAACAACACAGAGAACGGTAGCATGACCGTATTTGTGCATGAGCTAAATAGTTTGACCAAATCTGCCAACGGATTTTCTCACTGTGTAACTTCAAGTCGATAGATGACGCTGTTCGCCCTTCCACTCGTGCAAAGACTGCTTAAGACTACAGTACGCTTCAGTTTTTAATGTATACTGTATTTAGCACGCTTTTGATCAGCGAATAGCGAAAATAGTTACAACAGTCGTTGGTATATCATTGAAATTATTTTAAAAGCGTGATTTTAAATTTATTTTGCACGGCCCTTTGAATCAGACAGGCTGATAAAAAACAAGACTCAATTCAAGACTCTGTCACCCGAAGAAGGTTCCACAGCCGAAACGTTGTGTTTTCTTTCTTCTCTTTTCATGAAATAAATCTATTACTTTTTCCTTAATACAAGACTTGTGACTTGATACTTATTCAAAATGAAAACACAATTGCAGCTGTCAGTTTTTTTTAAGGGAAATGCATTTTCTCTTCTTATGTTCCTCTGCCTCTACGTGCATAAACGTTGTAGATCCTTTAGAGAAAATGAGGGCTGTACTGTATATAAATATGCATTAAGTATTTATCTTTCAAATATGACCGTTTTTTTTTTGTTTCAAGAAGAAAAATAAAGAACAACGGGTCTCCATGGTCGGTGGTCTTAATTCTGCGGCGTGCTCTCTTCGGCTGTCTGATAAATAAGAGGTGTGAGACGCAGGCAAATCGCGCGTTCTCGACTGTGGTGCAAGCATCACTCGCGTCCACATGTGTACTCAAGACAGTGGCGTGCTTGAATACAACAACAGGAAAAGGTCATTTAACCGAAGTAAACCTTGCGTTGTAAAAGCTTCTCCGCATTCGTGAACCCATCACTAAAGTGATTAGAATAATATTTTACATCTGAGTCCTTTGCCCGCGCAAAAACACTCACAGGGTAGCATCAGCTTTCGATTAGCATTAGAGTACCCCCCGATTCCTGCAGCACACCTCATCGCTTCAACGTTATTTTGACTTTCCCCTCTGTGCGCGTCCCCGCGCAGCTGTCATTGGACGGCGCGGGAGCCCGCATGGTGCTCTAGCCTGTGCAGCAGTTCCTGGCCATTTTGTAGAAACAGAATGAGGAGGTGAGTTAAGGAAGATACAATAGGCGGAATAAAGACCTCAAACATTATCAAACTCACTGTTGACTCAACTATTGAAAAGCACTTGGAAACCGTGGATTATAAAGAGACGATCGTCTTGAAACCATGAGCTGGGGGACAGAGCTATGGGTAGGTATTTTTTGTCATTATTTTAGTTAAGCTGTATTGTGGAGATAACGGTTTCATGGTATTGTGCAAGGGGGCTACATGATTTGTGGATGAATTTAATCTACAACTGGAAAAAGACTGAACTGAAGACAAATTAACTGCTCTTTCTGATACCATTAATGTTATACTTCTGACACGCGTTTTATTTTTGCTGTTATTGAAAGGTGGCGGATGTGTAAAGCTAACATTAGCATTAGCTAGCTAATGCGGTGGTTACAGACGAGAATCTTTTCTGCAGATTTGTGCCTTCTCAGAAGCATTACAGTGCTTTTTATACAATAGAATCTCCAATGTATACAATGTATCTCCATGGTAATACAACTAGAAATGATAAAAAAAAACATAAAGAAAAGCATGCCGCCTTTGCGAGATGTTGTGCAGTAACAGTGTTTGCAAGAAGTCATGGTAGGACAGAGCAGACTGTCCCACAGAGTTGGATAAGTTCATTTGCACCAGTTTACCAAATGATCTTTACAAATGGTCATCTGCAGGTACCGAGAGAGCAATCTGGATTTCCCGACGGTACAGGCATAACAGTGTATGATTAGTCTGACCATATTAAATAACCGAGACGAAGAAAAATCGAATGTGCTCGAATATAATGAACATCTTTTATTTGATCTATGCGTAGTTTAACAAAAATACACGACATTTGTCTACATTGCGTAGTTACTAGTAATCACACACTGCATTCGTGTGTCGTGCGTTCTGCTGCATTTGAAGTCAAAATGCTGTATACACATTAACCTACAGTATAGCTAAAGCGTTTTAATTACAAAATCCCCGGGTTTTCTTCTGCTCTTAAAATCGATAACGATTGTTAAGTCAGTTTGATATTTTTAAATGACGGAGTGGGCGTGACAGCTCCATGTCTTTCTCAGCAGGTTTGATTTGACTATGTTCAAGCTTAGATGTCAGACGTACAGTACTTTGAGTTCTCGGTTAATTAGCATTATCATTACAGTACAGTTATAAAATATTATTTATATTGTTTAAAGCATAAGAGCTTATGTTTGACAGTAGCTATCATTAAATTATTGCAGCTATATTAATAGATCCAAACTACTGTTCTATTAAAAATGTGGTTGCTGAAACATAGATTACACAACATAAATTACATATAACTACAGTACGAAAACAAAGCACGTAGACTAACATGAATACGCATCCCTTGGTAATTATGCTAAATTATTTTTTTCGAGTTTAAGCTTTTGTCCTGATTGCATTCCTTGTAGAAGGGTAGACTATACACTTAATCGCAGGTTACAGAAGATGGGACATTTTTGCACACTTCTGTCTTTGCAAGAATTTACAAGAGGTAGGATCAAAGAGTAAACACATCGACCTTCTTGGAAAGGAACGCTGAAAATTTTCATAACGTCAAGCGCCATGCCTTAAGCAAGGACGGAAAATTGCTATGAATAGTTGGAGCTGGTATTCAGCAGTTGGTAAAGTAGCAGATCTTCAACCAATGAGGTGATCTGACGAATTGACCAAACCAGTCAAATTAGAAAAATGAATGTCGTTTGGGTTAACTTGGACCTCATTCCTTTTGGATGCTAATTGCCTTACCCAATTGATCTGTTTGCTTGCTTGAAAATACAATGCCATATTTTACGTTACATTACGTATTTATGAAGCCTTGATTTGTATTATCAATCCACAAAATGACATTCTTTTCTTGGGTTTTTCTTTTCATATTATAAATGCAGGCTTCTCAATTACGTAATCCACAAACTGACATTTTATAACACAAAATAAAGCTTTGCAGATGAATATGCGGTGGTTTGATTGACGTGATTGCTTTATTTAGCCTTCAATTAAGCGAATTAGGGGCAGTCTGACTAAGGATATCATTAGTAAGGCTGTGCCCTGCGGTTTGTGCTGCAATGTCTAGCGTGGTATCGGTAACAGGAAGAACGGGAGAAGAGCACAAGTTTTTGCAAACGAGTCGTCAGGCCCGATCTGGTGAAGTTGAGGTTGTGCAGGAGGAGTAACGAAAGTGCTGAACTGATATAAATCGGGTTTGGGACATGGATGCTGTTTTCTAAAAATGGTTGATACTAACCTTGAACCTTTGACTTCGCATCAAGTTTAAAGTGCGGTCTTATTTCCGCTTAACGACCTGTCTGTTTTTGTAATCCAGTAAAGAAATCAAGCAATAGTAGCATTTGAGGTGAATTAAAATTATAGTGTTTAAGGTCAGCATCATGCACATGTAAAGCAAAGACATCCAATTGACCGAATTACATTCTCTACATTCGATAAAATAGAAAAGAATGCTTCTATTTTCAAACAAGAGAAAGTATACCTTTATTCCGTGAAAAGCATTTTTAAGGTTCTTTGCAACGCAATTTATCTGGTTGAATAAAACTTAACTGTTCGTTCCTTTCTAGGGTTAGTCGGGACTGGGTTTGTGCCATGAACTCCAGCAAGTAAAGATTATAGGACTGCTGTTGCTATTTTCGTTGAGTGTTTTTGACTTAGTACGGTAAAAATAAGAAAAAGCCCTTCCCTTTTCTCACCAGCGTCACAAATCACGAATAATTACAGATAGCTGAGAAATGCTGAACCTGAGATGAAGGTTCGAACTAGTCTTAATGAGGAAAAAAATGTGTTAGAATTTATTAGCGGTGATAGTTGGAACTCGTGGGTATAAAAGTGAGGAATTTGTCCACTGTGAAGTCTTCCCATCGTTACTAAATGCAGGCTATTCCTTTGCACACTAGTTGTTTGAATATTCTCTGGTTGTGACAAGACATTCTCTCCTTTTAGTAAAGCAGCAGGTTACAGGATATCCTTTCCTGTTTATTATTTTGAGTCATTTGAACTCAAACATCATTTGAGTAGGTCATTAAGACAATTTCTTGTGACCAGTCAGCTCAATCTGAGGCTGAGAATAAGTGCTCGTGATTAATAATACATCTCACGAGATGCCCTTTAGGTTCAATTGCTTTTCCCCACCTGGATTTGAATAAAATACAGCCACCCGCGATGCTTTCAGAAGGGACTGAATAAACATTGTTGAAGTTCACTTCTGAGGGTTGTAAGTGGAAGAAATGCAGGCAGGCCTGATGTCAGAATCTCTATTTGTTTCTCTGTTTTTATGAGTGAGGATGTAGGTGACAGGATACTGCCATATCGCAGCTATGCACATCAGCGGAATGATGCCCATTTGGCACACAAGGGTCTTGGAGCGAGACAGGTTTTGAGGAGGCGGGTACATCTGTTAGTACATCTGAAGCCAGTTTAATCAGAATGAGAACTTGGTTGTGAGAGGCACGTATTCTAAAACACTGACAATTCCTGAAACTGAAAACTTCCTTCATTTTAACTGCGACAAGACTGAAGTCATGCTTATTGGCACCCCCCATCAACTTCGTAAAGCCAGTCCTGTAACCCTATCTGTAGATGGTTCTGTACATGTGCTTCAATCTAAATTGAAAAACCTTGGGGTTATATTCGATTCCGGCTTAACATTCGACCCACATGTGCAGCATACTGTTAAAACATCTTTTTTTCACCTTAGAAATATCGCTAGACTATGCCCTATGCTATCATGAACTGTGGCTGAAAAGCTGATCAACAGATTTGTGTTCTCTCGAATTGACTACTGTAATGCTCTACTCACTGGGGTATCTAAATCTACTCCAAGTCTAGTGCAAGTGTTCACATTACTCCTATCCTGGAGTCCTTGCACTGGCTTCTGGTCAAGTTCCATGCAGACTTTAAAACCTCATGGTCACCTATAAGGCTCTGCATGGCTTGGCACCTCAGTACCTGTCTGAACTATTATCGCCCTACTCCCCACCTTGCAACCTTCACTCTTCTAATTCTGGTCTCCTTACTGTCCCCCAAGCCCGTCTACATTGTATGGGTGACAGGGCCTTCTCCTGTTATGCCCCCAAGCTCTGGAACTCTCTCCCCAAGGATATCAGAGAGTCACCTTTTCTAAACTCCTTCAAATCCAGGCTCAAAACCCTTTTCTTCAGAAAAGCCTTTACTTAACTGGTTCCATTCTTCACCCCTCTGCTTTTCTTAGTACCACCATCAACGGTCTCCTCTATATATTGTAATTGTGTTTTAACTTGTGTATTCTTCTTATTTATTGTTGTTGTCATCCTGTAAAGCG
This sequence comes from Lepisosteus platostomus, assembly GCF_059453375.1. NCBI lineage: Eukaryota > Metazoa > Chordata > Actinopteri > Semionotiformes > Lepisosteidae > Lepisosteus > Lepisosteus platostomus. Next base: position 5,364,008 of record NC_142631.1, read on the forward strand.
CTTTGAGCAGCCACCTTTAAAGGCGCTATATCAAATAAAGTTTATTATTATTATGAGTTCCTCTAGCAGAACAACGACATAGCACTGTACTAGCTTACACTGTAACCCACACCCAGTAAAAGCATGATGTTTGTAATGACACATGTCAATCATGCAGAATTAAGTCTGCATCAGGGCACTCTGCTTTAGAAGCGCTACTCATTTCACAGGGTGCAAGAAAAGATAAAACAGTATTAGAATCAGAATTAAAGTGCCAAATGACCCCAAAAATGAAAATTCTGGAACCATGAGATCAATTAAAAAAACATTTGGAGTGCTTCCGCTGTTGAATGTCCTTGATAAAAACAGCAATGGAAGATCATATCGGTTTTGTATTGAGGCTCTCCCATCACAGTCGCTTTCTGTGCACCACCTGGTGTTAAATGAGACCCACGGCTTTAAATAAAACGGTTTTAAAACGTGGCGTAGCTGTACGTGGCGTGGCGTTGTACGCCCACAGATCTGCTTTATTTTTTTGCCATTCGGCCACAGTGGTTAACTTTGCTGGGTAGGTCAGTAATACTAAGTACTAAATAGTGGGCTTTGCAATCTCTTAGTGTTCTAGTGCAGGCAGAGGGCCCCAAGCCCTAATGAACCAATGATGTTTGTTTCCTTTTAAACTACATGTGAAACAGTAAGGCCACTTCCCCAAGAATGAATTTTGTCTTTGCTATACCACATGCATGCAGCGGTATGTCACAGATAAAACCGTTGTGTGCAAAAGTTTGGGCACCCCTGGTCAAATTGTATGTTTCAGTGGGTATATAAGTGAAAAGAAGTTTACACCACGTCTGCATGGTACAACCATAAATATGATATCTTTAAGTAAATTTTAATACAGTTTCTTCTGTTTCACTTCTGGTGACTTCATACGTGGTGCCAGGTCTCTCCCTGAAAGTATTTTTGCATCCTGTGGGTGAAGGGGAATTCCTCTTGTGCACAGTCCTGTGTGTAGGAGAGAGTGGCATGGTGCCTTGCTCAGTCCTCAGTTAGTATTTCTAATATCTTTTACATATTAATCTGTCAGAAACCCACAGGAAACCCTGGCCCATGATTCATCTTGCCTTCTGCTTATTGCTGTTTCATACTTCAAATTCAGACTTGTGAAACTGCAGTGGCTAAATACTTGGTTAACTCTGTATGTCTTTTAAAAACAGCGTGATCATTACAAAACCAAGCTGTACAACACTCGATTTAGGAACAAGTAATAGGTTTTTCCATGCTGGAAAAAAGAAGAGAGAAAACACAACGTTTCGGCCATGAGCCTTCTTCAGGTGTGAGAGAGACAAGGCAGTAGGCAAAGATGTAGTGGGAGAACAAAGGTTGGGAGGGAGGAGGGGTGAGAGGCGGGAGCAGGGGACAGAAAGAGAGGCCAATCAAGAGGTGTGAAGTCAGAACAGGTGTCGAGAGATGTGAAATGAAACTTCCAATGAATGGAAACACTCGATTTATGTGTTGGAACGAATAGGTGGTATTGTGTTGTCAGTAAATTGTGATGATGATAGTTACAATGCTAATGGAATCATATTTTAGTAAGAAGGTCAGGGCTGCATGTAGGAAAAGTCATTTGATTATGACAGCAGTTATGTCACCATGCAACTCGCACCTGGCAACCCGCTGAAGGTAAGCGGGTACTGTACCTGAATGGGAGACCTCCTGGGAAAGCTAAGGTTGCTGCTGGAAGAGGTGTTAGTGGGGCCAGTCGTGGTGCTCACCTCATGGTCAGTGTGGGTCCTAATGCCCTAGTATAGTGATGGGAACACTATACTGTAAAAAGGTGCCGTCCTTCAGATGAGGCAATACTTCATGGTCCTGACCCTACGTCTTCATTGAAAATCTCAGGGAGTTTCTTGAAAATAGTAGGGGTGTTTACCCTTTTGTCCTGGCTTATAATCCCCATCTATGAAGTAGCTTCATTACCCTGCTCTCTTCATCACTGACAGATGATGTCTGGTGAGCGTCTCTGGCGTTCTTTGGTTACTGTCACATCATCCAGGTGGGACCTACATATTAGTGGTGGTGGATGGGAGTGCCCATTCAAGCATTTGGAGTGGAGTGTCCAGAAGGTGTAAGGAATGATTATTATGAATTAATATATGCAATTTACAATGTAAACACTGTTTAAAGACTTATGCTATGACTAAATATTTTTGTTTTGGTATGCGGTATATATTATGCTCTGCATATAAGAATAAGTTTATAATAAATGTTAGTACTCGCAGCATCTGAAAAGAATCTGTTCCCAGTATTGGATTTTGTTTGTATGTTACTAAACTATAATTCAAGTAACTGAAATGTTAGACGGCCTTTAAAATGTCAGCTCATTGTTATTCCTTCTGTAAGATAACCTTTTGGTGAGAGGGAAATGTGGACTGAGCAGAGAGAGGCCTTCAGAATACTATTTTTATAAACTCAGTAAGGGTGTTTTTAGGCAGGAGGGAAAATTCAGATTAATTTCTGGTGAAAGTGTACTTCCTCTGCTAAGTTACTGTTTGACTAGATACTAAAATGAAGTGCAGTAAGACTGGGGAAAAGGAGGTGCTTCTTTGCACAGAGGATTGTGGGAGTCTGGAATAGGAGTCTTCCTAGCCATTTGTAGAAGCTGAGATTTCTTTAATAAATGGCTGATAGAATTCGCCACTAGTGATCAGATAACCAAGATGGCCTCCTGTTGTTTATAACCATTTTTATCTTCTTGTAAAAAGTCATTGTAATTTTGGAGAGCAATGTTTGAACTGCTATATTGAGACAGACATAAAAATCATTTTCATAAAAGATTGTAGAAGGTGTAGGAGTTTTTACTTTCCTCATCAGAGTCAATGTACTACAACTAATAAAAGTCAAACGTTCTTTCATGTGGACTGCAGATATCAATTCATTCATCACAGGCTGTGCAAAGTGTTTCTCACTTCAAGCAGAGGTTTCAGAGGTTCAGTATGTCAACTATTCTAGTGCGATAAATTTAGATTTCTTAGAATGGACTGTGTAGCTGTTACAGTTGGCTAATTTTAATTGGTTAGAAACTGCTTCACTAACCTACTCCTCGGCCAGCAGGACATTTGTGCAGTGAAGTTTAGAAAAATTGCTGTCTTTGCAATGGAAGTAGGACTGAAATGTTCTTGCTATTATAATTTTTCTTATATAATTATTTCATTTATATTTCCCCCCTCCCATTATCAGTGGAAATAGGACTATGACAAAATCATAAATTTGTCTTTAGGCTATTTCATGTTCTGTATTTCAGAAAATGTATCACTAGTAGCATTGGTATTTAAACCAGGACTTAGGTTCCTCTTTTGGAAGCACGTGCCTGCGGTTAAGGAGTCCATATGATGAATGATGTATGTGATGGACAAAAAGTAACAAAACTGTTACAGAATAAGAGCATCGAGAGTGCAGAAGTCTAGTGCTGATGGGTTTTAAAACCCTAGAGCTCAGGCATTAACCACCTCATTAATCACATTTTATTGGATAAATAAAAAAAAATGTATTCCTGTGGAGGAATACTGTCTTCTGGTTTTTGTGCCCATCGAGATCTTAATGATTCCATTTTTCTGTTTAAGGTATATTTGTAAATTTGCTTGAAAGGTCCAATGGGATTTGTAATTGGTATAAATTCTGTACTAATTTCTGATTTTCAGAACTGCCTTTATTCAGGTGAGTTATCCAAAATATACCTAACTGGTTCCCTGCAGAAGGAAGTAACTGCTACTTGTATACGGCCGATACATTGTTATTCCTGCCTGTGTCTGTTCATCAAGATGTGATCAGCTTGTGAGAGCCGTTTAGTCAGAAATGGCAGCCAGCAAGCTGAGGAGTAGCTGTGTAAAATTCTGTGTTGAAGTTGTTGGAAACAGTACCCTGGGATTAGGGCATTTTTTACGTTCAGGGCTGAAGAAACAAGTTAAATAAAAAACTTAATCTAGTAAGCAGATCAATTAAGTCATCAATTAACACTGGAGATTTAGAGCTCAAGTGGAATGTAAACCATCAGGCAGTGTTTCTCCAGAAGCAGGAGTTAGAATGCCTGGTATAGTCTAACAGTGTAAATACTGTACATATTAATAGTGCTTTAAAACTTTGTTTTTGGTGGCTATTAATCGTGCATTTATTTGTGGGGGAAATTGAGAAAAAAATGTAAAATCCAATTCTAATCCAGACTTTGGAAACAGATATTGAATGGTTTGTTTGTCAGAAGGTTTGCCACAAGTGAGCATTTGAAAGCTTGCTGAAGTGTTAACAAGGAATCGGTGAGGGTTTGGATCTTTAATGAAAGAGCAGCAGTTGCTTACTAGTCTGCTGTAACTTTTATTGGCACGTAATTTTATATTCATGTGACTGTCATATGATTATGTAGTTTTAAGCAGAGTAGAATATCATTTTAATATGTATCATTGCAAATCTGTACTGAGTTTTCTTTTTTTGACTTGTAATTCTCTTTTCAATCAGAAACAATTCCCATATACAGGTACCTGCAGAAACTTCCCACAGAGATTCTGGATTGAACACAGCCCTCTGATTAAATCCAGGTGCAGAAATGGTCCTGATTTTGCTAGACAGTTCCCCGTAAAAGTTCCTCATAAAAAACAGACCCTTCTAATGCCAAGAGAGCCTACTGCATCTCCTGCCATATGTTCTAAACTTTGCAGGTTACGGAAGTGAAGCACATTAAAGGAAAAGGACATTTATTTCTCGAGCACTGTTTATGGACTTGCCGTTAAATAACCTGGCTTGCAGTACTAGGAAAATGACTGCCTGTTCGGTTTGTAGGAAAATACGCCCCCTCCCCCTCAAGTAGTGTCTGGACTCATCTGCCCTGTGAGGAAATGTTGACTGGTCATAGATCGTTAACCGTTCAGTGCTGCTCCTGAAGACAGAATAGACTGCAGTCCAGAAACAGCTCTGATAGTGTCTCAGCTGCAGATTAAGGGCAAGTACAGTCTCAGCACTATATTAAATTGTGTTTTAGACACACAGCTATCTAATGCACAGTAAGAGGTAATAATGCCTGTTATTAGAAAGTATTCAAGAATTGAATTTCTATTGAACTTCAGTGTTCTATTTTCAACAGTGTCAAAGAGGTATATTGGGCAGTCTAGACCATATGAGGTAATTGGAGAAAGCTACTCCTTACTGCACCTTATGGTGATGGAACTAGTTACATGTGGCTGTATGGCGGACATAGTGACATACTATTTGTGCAACTTCACACTTTCCCTTCTTTTTAAAAAAGCAAGGATCTCTGAAAAAGAACTTGAAAGCAATACTGAAACCCTGTTAAAGAAGCTTTGTCACGTCCGAAGGACAGAAGACTGTTACCTTGTCTAAACAGATAAATAGGAAATTAAGAATTTAATGTGATGTGGAGTAAAGAAAACTGGTTAGTTGTGAGTTATGCTGGCAGGGTTGTTTCCATATTTTTTCTGTCGCAAGGGCTTTACAGAGATGGAAGTTACGTCATAAATTCTTTTGCCTCGTGCATGATCCATGCTTTGCACACAGGCCATCAAAGGGAAAAGTGAAGTGTGTGACATGTGACAGTTGCTAAATCAATTGTAATTACAATCCATGTGACAATTACTAAGGGCTCAGAGACAAAGCAAACAAAAAAAATTACTTAAAACTCTCAACTTTCAAACTGTCACATTAGGAGTTCAGGGAAGCCTTTGCTCCTGTACAGTTTTAAGTAGATGTTTCTGATTGAGTTCCAACTAATGTGCACTTGGTTTGAAATGTCTGGTTATTATTATTTTTTATAAAACTGTACTATTTAATGTAATCGGACAAGCTATTTCCGGTTCACACACCATTGTCTCCTAAACTGATTTAAACTACTACTGCAATTATAGTAATTTTTCTCAAAGTACAAATTTTAAGTCTCCTGTATGTGGTTACTTTATGAGAATACGAATATTGGTGTTTGAAGCAGTAAAAGTCTGTAACGATCCATAGGTTCTGTAGGGGAAGCATAGCATAGTGTACATGTTTCTAGTCTCACAATACATGGCTTGTAGTTTCCAGTTCCCACTGCAGGCCTACTGTTGTAGCTTGAAAGAGTTACCTCAGCCCAGTTTCTCCAGTATGAATGTGGACCAGCATTGCCAGGGGGAGGGTAAACCCTGCGATGGACTGGAGTTATGTCTCGGGAGGGAGTGATGTGCTCTCTGTCTGCTTAATGCCACAGGAACCAGGATGAGCTGTGGCCTAGTGAGCTGCTGTGGCTTTAATGTGGAATGTATATATTAAATTAATAGCTGTATAGGCTGTGTACTGTGAGTTGAATACTTAATAATGGTTATTACAGAATTCTGAGGGGTTTGTCTACATTAGGAGACCTATTTACTTCATATCTCATTTTGGCGACAAGTGCTCGACACCCAGCCATTATCAGAATGGTGAGACCTGTGGGCGGCACGCCGGACACACTGGGTTGAGAGCTCACAGCTGCTGTTGTAGCTGCTGGTGTAAAGTGTGTCAGTCCATTGCAAAGCCTTGACGAAAGAGACAGTTCAGGGCGGCCAGTCAAATCTTCCCAGCACAGTTCTGGGAGAAAACTGGAGCATCTAGCGTCAAGCTTTGTGATCATGATGAGGACATCCAGACTCCACACAGCAAGACACCAGTCTGGAAGCAAAAATTACAACCGAGGATGCCAGAGCTGTGAGGCATCAGTCGCACCCCAATCTACAGACATCTGAGGCTACAGTTCTGCTGGTTTTGTGAGTGTCCTAAACTTGTGAGTTGCTTGAGTTACAAACAGTATGTTACACCTTCTGCAAACAGTTACATTTGATCACCTCCATTACAAAGAAGGCCCAAGTCAGCAGTCCTAGCAGATGTTTAAAATTAAAGGATTAATATCCCTGCTCTTAACTCGTTCACCAGAGGATCCTAAACTGTTAAAGTGTGACCTCTTACAGTAAGTGTTTACCATCCCCTTTTTAAAAAATTTGTAACCTCATTTTGAAAGCGTTTCACTTCTTCACTGGAGAGGGAGAGGTGATCAGTGCATGAGAGCAGCTGTGAATCTGCTTGTCACAGGGCCTGTTGTTCTTCATGCTTGAGGAAAATGGATGCAACAAAAATTGAATCTCTAGTGAAAGCCCAGCAACTGAAGGTGAGCATGGCCTTTTTAAATCCTTCTGTTTCAGTGCTCCTTCCCCACTGTTTGGCTGGCTCTGTGTCCTGGTCATTTGGTGTGGGAAGCATCCTCCTCCAGATCTGAAGGATTTTTCAGACAGACCCACTTAACTTAGTGTTAAATGTTAAAGGCGATATTTAAGAGAAGTCTGCCTCTTGACTCTTTTATTTGTACACCTACTTCCTCTAATGAAATGACCTCTCCTGACATTGCAGGAAATTGAATCAAAAAGCAAGGTGTTTAGTTCAGTGTCTGTGAAAGGCGGGGGTTTGAAACCACTGCAGAATCTAAAAGTGCATTCTTGTACAATAATAGTCACACAGCAGATAGAAGCTTATTTTTGTTAGAATTGGGTACTGGTGAGCTGATTTATAGACTGTGTGTTCTGTATATTTACAAATCATGCACAGCGGTAATTTCTGTTGCTTCCCAGCTCCTTTCGAAGATCAATTTAGATGATGAAATGAAAAAGTTCTAGAAACTCTAGAAGGTAGCAAGCATAGAAAATATTGCTTCATCATCCTTCTTGAGGGGCTGTGAAAAGCCCTGAGCTCAGGTCACCTACAGGATGTATCACTGTGTATTACTGGATGTATGCTGGATGTATCATTGGAATTTACTAACATACAGTTAGCATGTCCTGGCACAGCGGTGATCCAAGCCCAATGGATAGCGACACAATGAGATTCTCCAACTTCTCTCCCGCGGCAGACTGTGCCCACATTTTCATCATTTCCAGGGAAGTTAGGGACACATCTTCAATTATGAGGGTACTGGAAAATAATGCTTAAAAAGGTTATATTGCAAAAGGTAGTCTTTTACATGAGACTAAATTTCTGAAGTATGAAGTATTTAAATCTGCTAATCTTGTTTTATAGCACGCTTACGGTTTTGCAAAACAAAGGAAAGAATTTACTTGTAGTTAACATTGTTGTTTCTTACAACCACTGCACTTCTTTTAGGGAGTAATCCAACATCAGGAAGGAATCAGACATAGGGGTAAAACAGTTCAGAATTCTACGGCCACAGTTACCAGTAATTCTGTCCGAATGATTCTTGTTGATAAATAATATTGTCAAGAGTGATAAAATTGGATTAGTACTTAATTGAAGTCGCATGCTTACAGCTGCCTAATTAATTGAATTGAGTTTTGCCAGTGTAATGAATGCACCATTATCATAGAGAAGCAACTATGACAAAGTTTAGCAAAGGCCTCTGTCTTATGTGTTGTACAAAAATGAATATTCTTAAACTATGTTATACAAAAGCTTTTGTTTTCTGAATAAATTGGTACTAATGTTTATAGTCAACAGCGAACTATATCTGCAAAGCAAAAAATCACCATGAAGAATAATTTCTCTGCATGCCTGGCATTAGGTTGATACCTGATGCTTTTGATTTTTTCTGTGGCTCAGGTAAAGCTCAGTTCAGAACTCTATTTCTTGTACGTCTTGTAGCTCCTTGTATTACTGTTTGTTAGCTGTGCATCAGATTTCCTCGGGCAACATGATCTCCTGTGTTTCCTTCTCAGAGTGTGTCCGGACAGAGGTCATGAATACTGAAGAGGGCTGTCTCAGGGGAGGAGGGAAAGATGGAAATAGACAGATCAAGACCCCTATCAGGGCTGCCTTTCTCATTGGTGCTCACACGGGGCTCGCTCTTGATGTATGGGTGCCCTCCAGCTCTGGCAGTCTGCCCCTAATTACTCCTCTGAGTGCCTGCTGCTCCACAGGGATCTCAGCGTGCACTGAGTGGGAGGGAAGGTCAGGCTGCAGAGTTGTTTTTGCACCAGTGTTTTTCAATGTACAGTGGGCCCAGGGAGGGAATCCACTGTAGGAGACATTGTGGTGCAGCTCTTTGTTAGTTTGCTGTGGTTTTTGGAATAATACTTGTCCAAGTTTTAGTTATTGTTTTTTTAATTTCATTATTTTTTTTAGCTTTCCACCATTATGAGGCCACCAAGGTGCAGACTGGAAATTGTAGGATCAAATCCATTTATCATTTTTCTCAATACCTTAGGAAAGTTATTTCCAAATTATTATATTATATACGTTATATTATTATATAATATTAGATTATTATGTTAATTATTATTATTAAACTGGGTCGGAGAAGTGGAAAAATGTCTCTTTTTCACTTCTGCTGATGCCAGTTCAGGAGAGCTTATGTCATCACAACACACTTCTCCCAGGGGATAATAAACCTTGAATTGAATCACTCACATCAAATCACTAAGTTTCTTATAACAACCTTTTTTAACACAGCATACATTGATGACTGATTTTTATTTCCTTTGAGGGAATTCTGTTTTCTCATTTTGGTATTGTGCTTGATTCACAAATCCTGGTTGGGTTGGGGAGTGCTGTTTGTATCACACAATACTGTACATCATCATTCCAAAAGCCCTGTGCAAAATTGTCGAGCATTGTTAATAAAGAACCTTCTGGAAGGCACAGAATTGAGGGCTAGCCTAGGGAAAATGGTCATGTGGAAGATGTGGCTTGCGAACAACAGAAATGAAAAAGGCGTCTGACACTCCTCACTATAAGAAATAGCAGAATTGAAAAGGTGTTAAAATTTCAAATGGGATGTGATTACTCTAAACTCGTCTTTTAAGATTAAACAGATTTAATGCATGTCTTTAAAAAAAAATAATCCTTGCATTTGAAGACAACTTTTAGTTTTTCATTTTGACCTTTCTGAAAGCCATAACATTTTTCAACCATTACTTTTGTACGTGATAGCATTTAGCATAAAGGTCTTTGAAATTGCATGTTGTAGACAACCTATTCCTGTATCATAGCCCCACAGTAAAAAAAACAACTCATATGATAGTCTTGTTTCTTTTCATTATATCCATTTGTGATCTCTCCTATCGTTTTTGGCTCATTTGGAGGAGATTTTTTCCTGGTATGCTTCGTAAGAGACAGGCTTACTGTATAAATGCTGTGTAATGTCAGTGAGTCTGAAAATAATTTGTACTCCGCCAGATATTACTGTTACTGTTATATCATATCTCCCCTGTTACAGCTAATTTTAACCTTTACGTTTTCAAGAAGGTTTTTCCACCCAGTGTCCAAGGGGTAGCCTAATACACAAAGCAACAGGAAACCAGGCAAATAGTGTATATTTCTTTTTAATTTCCTGTGTGTTTTATGATTTGAGTGTTTGGTACAGTAGATGATTTACAAGGCTTCTTTTTGAGTGGTACTTCTGTTGGAATTGCTTTAATTGTTTCTGATGTATGGGAAAGGTTGGCTATGAGTTGCATTTAATTATGTTTTACCTGCATTTGAAAAGAAACCAAATAACATATTCCCCTTGAAATCGGGATCAAAAGCTCACTGAAATGAGAACTGGGTACTTCTCTTTTGCAAAACTATTCCACACATTTCTTCCTTTTCTGTAACTGTTGCCTAGCAACCTAGTGAAGTTTAGAATATTAGCCTTATTGCTTTACAGTATTGAAAGAAGAACGAACTTCTGTAATGGTGACATTCAACAGGACAAATTCACAATTGCAGTCAAGGACCTAAATGGTCTCTGAAGATGTTACTTCTTGTATGATAGCAGTCCTGTATTTTTACTTAGGTTATAGTATGTTTGGAAAAATTAAAGTAAAACATGATGGTATAGTATGTGAGTTCTCAGCTAGTAAATGTGGTTTTAGACAAAAAAATTGTATTTATGGAACGGTAGTTGTTAGGTTCTAACAAAAGAAGAAATTGCCTGTAAAATCAAATTGACCTCTGAGGAAGGATGTTGACAGTAGACTTCCAAAGAAACTCATGAAAGCCATCAGAGACCATGCTGTGGCAGGAAGTTAAATTTTAACATGCACAGTCTTTTCTTTGGGTTTTCATGGATAGATCTACTGTATTTATTATATGTTTGGTGTTTTTATTTCCCAAATGCTTGAAGTTAATAAGTAATTGCACAGCATTAACCTTCCACATTCACATGGGCTGTTAAGTTAGAAAATGAAGCAGTGAGGAAGAAAATGTAAATCTAACAGTAGCCGTAAGAGAATATGAACAAAAACACTAACTGCTTTAAAGAGGCACCTTCTTTTTCTCCTTTTTCCCCTCAGTATTGCAGAATTCCTTCTGGACAGAAAAAAGCCGAATTTGTGATATTGAATCAACATTGAGCTGTTACGTTTTCTTTTCTGAGACGAATATTTTCAACTTCTCTGACCGACAGTGTTAGGCAGTGCATGGCAAACATTAATCTGGAGCTAAGAGCTGTTCAGGGGTCATTGGAATCTACCAGCGATTTTCTTACTCCTCTATGGGAGTGTTGCGACAGAGTTTGCAAGAAGGGCTTTCTAAAGACTGTAAAAAGGACAAACCTAGAACTAAATTTCCCTCAAATTCAAGGCTAGAGGCAAGCCTGTACTGTGTATACTGTATTTTCCTAGATAATGTAAGATGTTTAAGGGCAGAGCCTCTGGAGAGCAGGGGCCACATAAGGTTTTAAGGCCTTTCAGTCACTGTTGGGCAGCTTCAGCCCTGAGCTCCCGTGTTTTTCATTACATCTCATTTGGAAATTTCTTCACTGACCTATGTTGATAAGTAGTCTCTAATTTTTAAGCCTTGATCAGTTGCTAATTAAAGATAATTTGAAAACTTATAGGAGTCTGGCCGTTCAGTTTTCCATCCATGCAAAAATCTGATTTTGTCCAAACAGCTCAGCCTAGGACTTCGTTCATTGGAGTACTATTGGAAGTTTATTTCTTGTTCAGTCTAATTCAGAAGCGAGGAGAAAAGAAAATGAATGCTGATACAAACGCTGATTTGACATGGAAATGTGTCACCGAAGCCACTCCTTTTTTGAACAAAGTGCAGCATGTCAGAAGGAGACATGTAAGAGGAAACATGCACGACACAGGAAGTCAGTTGTGAGGATGTGATGAGTTACATGCTTCAGGCTGAGCTAGTGAGAGCAACACTGGCTGTCTTAGGTTAGGAAAGTGGGTGGCAAAAAAATCTGGTTGTCTTTGCTTAAGGCCAGTTGCCCAACAAACTCCTGGGCAGCAAAATCCGAATTGACAATTTCAAAGGGTTGCTACCACGAATAAGATCTCTGATAAATAATGTGCAGTTGTACAGCATGTACTATAACATAATGTGTTATAACTGAGGGGACGTTAGCCTGTTCCTTCCTTTAACATTTAAATTTTAATCACAATCCAAGTAATAGCTTGGCCATGTTCAGAATGTTGTTGTTAAAAGTTTGTAATGGATATCTGGAGCGAGTTTAGCTTGATCACGTCCGTACACTTTACTGAACAAACCAAAGAGTGATAATAAGCCTGCCTGAAATCTTTGAAAAGGAAACCAGTATGTTTTACATTCTTAAACCAGTAATAATATTTCAGTAGCTTACCTAGATAAAAATATCCACTTGAAATGGAAATAAGTTTAGAATTTCACATTGTTATACAAAAAAAGTAGGCTGTCTGTGCAAAACCTTTGAGAATTTCATCAATTACTTTCTAAAATCTTTTGCTAAGATGTTTATTAACAGCAAGCCCAAATCTATATTATTTTTAATGGCTGAAACACTGCCAACTCTGCCTGTACTGTTTTGCTCTTACGGTCTTGCTGTTGTCAGAAGTGGCCATCCTCAGGTTTATTTTCATTTTGCAGACCAGAAAAGAGGTTTGGAGACTAGGCCAGATGTGTCTCACTAGGGTTTATTAACTTGTAACTTTAACTTTAAATTACTTTTAAAGATGTTGCATCCTTTTATTATAAGGACGGCTTTTAAAAAAGGCACTTGTTCAGGCATGTTGTAATTTAATCTGGACCTAATTACTTTTGCAGCTTGTTCAATGTAGTTGCAGTAGACATTAATTTTTAAAAAGTAGACACCTGTACATTGGCTACAAGCGAAGTATTGCTGATAATTAATTATGATGCATGATGTGCTGTATCACTTACATTTGCAGCCAAAGGGGGTCTTTAGTTGTATCATCCCGTCTTTTGCATCACCTTCTTTAGGTGATGCTCAAAGCATGGTCTGATGAAATGGTTAAGTTCCTTACTTACTGTGTTACTAATTAATGACTTTTAGTGTTAGTTTCACAGTTGGTGCCAAAAGTTTTCAGTGACTTGCAACTCCCTTTGCTCATTGAGAAAGAATTTGTCTTTGAACACTAGTAAGCAAAGAGTTTAGGTATGGACAATTGCTAAAAAAATTATTCAGTGTAACATTTAACGCAGTATTTTATGGCCACTATATGTAATTATTTGTAGTGCATAAAATGGACACATTAGAAATATTTTTCTTGTGTACAGTGTCAAGCACGTTTAGGATTGCTTTTTTCATATCTATTGATAACAAATCTCTATAGCAACATTTGAGGTTTTCATCTCTGTCTGGATTTTTATTGGATGAACATAAACTCTCTTCTCTAATATTGTTTCCATATTGATTTTCCTTGCACTGCATCCAATTCCAAATCTCTGTTGGGCTTGCTCTGTATATTGTCATAATTTCTTCACCTTCTCTGGCTTGGTCAGCTAGTGGGCTGTCTCCTGTCTTCAGACTAATCTGAATGCCAGCTCAACTCTTTAAGTCTGCAACAGGACAATAAATCAGAGAACTGAAACCAGCATTTTTTTTGGTAATAGTGTGTTTGGATGAATGCCTTTAACTATCTGTTTGAAAGCCATCTTCCATAGGTTTAGTTGAGTTTAGTGTTTGTTTTATTTTTGTCTTTAAAAGAGATGACCAACTGGACAGCAAGTTAGGTCATTTTTATTGTTCATCTTATGCAGTCTTACCAGTTTTGTTATTAAACTGGATGCATCAGATTAGCTTTAAGAATTACCTTATATGCACATTAGATGGTGCTTATAAATATCTACACTTTGGAACATGCAATCACTTTGTCAAACTCTCATACTCATTTGGGTTCCATTGTCCATTTAGTTTTGCCAGCTGTTAGCTAATACTCTTCTGGTCCTTAAGGGTTTTCAGGCAATTGCAGTAAATCCTCATCTTAAGCACTCATCAAGCCTCTCTGAATAGCTCCTCCTATTAGACTGTCCATTAGACTGTGCCTAGAGACTATACTTCTAGCAATTTTCTGTTTTTTCTGTCTCCTAAAAATCAAGTCTCATTGCTCTTTGTTGAATGGTTCATTAACAAAATTGTGCCCAATCGGCCTACAATCTGACCACCTTGCACTCAACCCATTATGCCAGTTTCAGACCAATATTTAAATTGATTTCATGTGGTAAATGAAGCTGTACTTAAACTTTGGACATTGGGAATTAAGACTAAGGTAGTTGTGAAACCATCAGATGGGTTGATTATGGCTGAAGATTTAGCATTTTTATTTAAAAGACCTTTGTCTAGGTTAAATTGTACCTTACGGTTTTGGGGAAGTCAGCTGAGTAGCCCATTTCTTGTTTGCTATGTGCCACAGGCTAGGAAATAATTGTTGGATTTCTCAGGACTAACGCTGAAGAATATTAATCCTCAAGTTTTTTTTATGGCAGGGGTTACAGAGTTATAATTGTTTGCTTTTCTAACTGACAGTGCTGCATAATAAAAATGAGAAATCCATGCATCCTTTAGAAAGCTGAACTGAACAGCAAAAGCAGAAGAAGAATCTCCTCTCTGACAGCATCCAGGTCTGATGGTGAAGTTAGGCTGCACTGGGCTGTTGTACTTCCCATCTACGGTATGTGAATAAGTGTGTATCCAGTATACTTTGAGAAGAGAAATATTATTTTACAATACTGCTGAGCAGGTGAAACCTAAAACCTGAAGTTAAAATAGTCTACATGTAATGTAACCTTGATTACTATCAAATAATAAAATGAGGCAGATATGATATGCATATTGTCTTTATTTCAGGATGCAGTTTCTTGCCTGGGACACGGTTAATGTCTGTATGGTACATTTAAAGGAAGATTGTTGCCAGAGTGCAAATTCTTGGATCAAAGGTGACAACCTTTGGTTTGGTTGTTGAGCTCATACATGAAAGAATGGCTTGAAGGTACTTGAAATTCTGTTTTCCCCTTAGCAAAATATTAATGCCAGACACTTTGACGTTTCGTCTTTCTCTTGGGCTGTGTGAATGAAAGGAATAGATTATAGAAGACACTATCCTCTCTTTTCACAAAGGCATGCTGTCTTTCAGGCCAGTGGCTAGTCAGAATGTGCAAAGGGCCCAAGAATAGTAAGTCATAAGTGTGTCTGTGCATCATTGGAGGTGAGATTCCTCCTGTTTCTGACACTTGGGTTACCCTGGCCTTGTGGATCACTCAGGCAGTGTGCACAGGCCCTAGGGGAGAGGGATTGTGTGTGTTGCAAACAGAGTTTGATCACTCCCCTTGGCACACTGAGTATAGTCTATTTATATGTTTTGACTCTTACAGTAGTACAGAGTATTGGTGAACTGTTACTTGAGCTACGCAAAATGAAGCCTATGTTATCATGTCTAAATAAAATTGAAAAAAAAATGTCATAGGGGTCATTTCATGGTGTCACATGAATAATATACCTATTATTTTTGGATATACCTTTTAGCTGATTCTATGAAAATGACTAGGTTCAGAAATTTGTGTATATGATAGACTATAAGAGATATTAAGTGCAACTAAAAATGCGTTTTGCTGTTCTCCTTTGGAAGTGTGTTTTGAGTCAGGTGTGTTTATATTCAGGTATTTTGAATATCCTAGGTACATTTGTTTTTTAATATGTAAAGTAACCCAAATGCATTCTGCAGTGGATTTGAAGACAGACTGGTTTGGTTGTTTGACTTGAACTTACAGGTTCACTGAATTTGTGAATCAGGTGACAGCAACCAATCCAATTTATAAACAGAGTTGGCTATTGCCAGATGCACCTATGAATTGTGTTTGAAAGACTTGCACTTATAACTGAAGATCATTACTTTTAGCAACGAGGGGTTGGGATCATGAGTAAAAAAGAACAGTAATCAAATAAAAATGAACGGGAGAATATTACACAAATTCATTATTAATAATAATTATTAAAAACAAATTAAACAATATTTAAATGCTACCTTACTATGTCTTCTAACTGCAGTTTAAATGTGAAAATATGCAAAAATCGGGCCTATAGACGTGCTTGTTCAGCAAGCTTTCTCGTATTATACATGACTGTTTGTCAAGGGGGATTATAGCCGGCATTGGCATTCGTTTGTTTTTGTTTGCTTCTGTGAGCAAATTAAGATGTTATGTAAGAGATAAGCAACACAAAGTTGCTGAAATCTACCCTGTGTTTTCGACACAAGAACTGTGGTTCGGTATAACACGAGTACAACCTCTGGACATCTTAGTTCAATCGCATGACTAATCAGCTTTCCAGACATTCAAGAACTATGGGTTATTTAAGCATCATGGTGGCATTCCTCCCCCTTATTGCTTATAAAGGACCGCATGGACCTTTTTTCACAGTCCACATTAGTGCTGGACAGTATTTTGGGATTTACAGGATACAAAGATCTCGAGACTTCCTAAACTATTGGTGTTCTTATTAAGCAGAGTGTTTTCCAGCAACCGTTTAAAACGGGAAACATTCTCTGTACAGGTCACTCATCTGTGAATGACTAAACTGAGATTAGAACTGACCATCAGTTAACTCCAATGGGCTCTTTAACATGCAGTCTTGTGGGGAGCTAAATGCATGTTGGTCCTGCCTGAGAACAGAGCGATGCTGAAATATCGGATATTGAAATTAATCTTCGACTCTCAAGGGTGAAATGACTCCATCTAAGCTCTCCCCTTTCAGCCAGTATCTACAATTCATCATTTCTCTGAAGACGACATGTGCAGAAACTTATCCCCCCACTCTTGTTTTTACTTATCAGTTGAAATAACTAAGTCACCAGCTATGTGTAAAGCATCACATGGGATGTGATATTATTTGTGAGCTAAGGATATAATTAATTGATCACTGAATTGTCTGTACTTGGCAAAAAAGGTTTATTAAAATTTGCTTAGGCTGGGTTTATTTTGTAGATTTGCTGTCAACAAAAGTCATGGTTCATTGGATGGCCATTGCTGTAGCTTCTGCTATGGGACCCTGTCTCTTATTGACCTCAGAGCAAATGTTTCTGTCTTTGATGAACTGCACCTGAGATAAAGATCTTGTAAATGCAACATTTGTGGACATATCCAGTTTTAGAAGTATATTTTCTATGTACATTTATTTAAAAGAACCTAGTTCTTTTTATTAGTTGAGCCTGCAACTTTTTGTTTCACAGCATTCAACTTTTTAATTAAGTTTGGAAGACATTTTAAGAATATTTCAGTTCTGAGTTCCTGTTAGAAAGATAAAGGAAGTCAGGTCAGTGAAGCGACCATAGGTGGGCCTTTCATATTTTAGAAAAGGTTGTGCTTTTCCTGTGTTTCACTGCCTCTTTTAGGTTCCTTACAGTGGTACTGACCGCATTGTGGTGGTCTGACAGAAAAAAGGGAAAAAGCAATCTGTTTCCCTTTTCACAAAGCAAAGGAAAAGTACACTCCTTCTTCACATTTTACTCACAAAGCTTTGGAACTCTAACCTTTTGTTTCCCGATTTAATGTCAGAGTCCTTAGTGTTATTAGCTATTAGAAAAAAAAAAAACACTTGTATCTCAAATTTTAAAATTCCTTATCTGGCCTTAAATAAATATATCCAAAAGGAATAATTAGGTGGCAAGGTAAACAGTTTTTACCTCAGCAGTGTTAGCCAAGACTATACAGTACACCATATGCAAAATATTCTTGTAACATGCACTGTGTTGTAAGATTATTTTAAAAACATAAAGGATACTGGGTGGAGCAGGAGTGTAGCTTGCACTAGCGTATGCCTTGGTAGGGCTGGAATTAAAGGTAAGATTAAACAGGTGTGTCAGACAAATAATGAAAAAAGAGAGAAGATTGGCAATGAGTTGGTGGAGTAGGCTGGGTAATAATCGGTCAGGGTCCACAGCGGCTACTGTGACTTACTGGGTACTTGCAGGCTTGCACAGGGAAAAACACCAGTAGGGCTGTCTCTCATGTACTATGCAGCATGAAATGACAGGGTGGCACTGTCACTCTTCCCATGCACTGCTGAGTTGTAGCTGTAAGCTGAAAATTAAAATAACTGACGATTTCAAAATGGAGGGGAAACTTGTATCATACACAGTTTATTGGCGATTTCAAATAAAAACAAAAACATCACTTTCCTGTACTACCTCACTATGGATGTACAAGCTATTGATCAGCTGCTCTCATCACTATGACTGCTGTACAGTACCAGCAAAGAAGTAGTGTGGAGTATGTCTGGTTTCCTCTGAAGACAAATGCTGTATAGCATTCAGCTGTCTTTCACATGGTGAGTCCTAAAGTGCCTACAGCAGAGGTATAGTCATCAATTGGAGGAGTGCTGCATCTCTCACTGCCATCACTGCAAGCTCACAGGCACAAGACAAATGACAGTGCTTGCTGAAAGCAAGGATGCCCAGGCTGACATAAGCCAAGCCAGTCCTGTCAGGGCTCGGCCACTTGCTCGCCGCTGATTGGGGATCCTGGCCACAGTCGCTAATGAGATGGAACAGATTAGTGCTGGCAGTGTCTAGACTCCATGGCTCAAGTGATACTTTGTATGAGGTTTTACTGCTTGAGTCACTTCAGAGACCCCTGGCTTCATATTTTCAGCTTTGTGAATACATTGCTGTAAGCAGGGTATCTCAAGCAGTGTCTTATAATGCTGACATGCTATACTCAGAATGTGAATAGATGAAGACATGTTGTTTGTAAAGATGCAACGTGACCTAGAAGATGTTTTGTGCAGTGTCTGCAAATCATTTCCAAATTCTGTGGTTCTGGTGTTTATCCTGAGACATGTTATTCTGGACTGCGTGTTACAACCAAGTAACACATAATTGCGCTTGCTGTCACCTCCTATCCTTTTTAAAAACTAGTTTACTAAAGCTGAATACTTGAATGTAATAGGCTTATCCTCTCACCAAAAGGAAGCTGTTTATTATCAGTCACTAAAAAAAATCTGAACTTAATTATCCAATTGTGAAACATATTTGTTTAAGGAGAGACATGAGTACATAAATGCCATGAAGCACAAAGACAAATATTTATGGTAAATACACTACTTTGAGCTACTTTGTTTCAGAACAGCATTCCTTATTGGGAAATCTTTCTCCTTCCAGTTGTGGCTCAAGGGTTAAAAGAGCTCTGTGAAGTCACATTGTTCAGGGCTGCTGGTAAACAAAGACACTGTGTGTTGGGTACAGGGTCAGCATTTCTTGCAAATATTTTTCTTTAAAACCGAACGCCCACAATGGTGCATGTTTGAGACGCATCTAACCCCATGGAAGACCCAGAGAGCTTTTCAAATTGGTGGTTTCTGTCTGCTTCCTAAAGAAAAGAAAGTCCTTGTGCAACATAAAGCACTCAAAGCTCATTTTGTTTCACATTGCAAACCTCTCAAAAGATTTTCACTTGTTGTAGCTGTGCTCCAGAAAGGTCATTGTTCATGAGTACAAGACTTTCATTTTTAAGGGTATGCTAATGTGATTACTGTAAAAAGTAATGTATTAAAAAAATCAGCACAGTGCCTTAATTGCTACAACAATTTGTTCTGGAACGCTAAAACCCATTAAAACCTGGTTTTGTTTAATGCAAACTTTAGCACTAAAAGCTGTATCATTCTCAATGTATTTGAACAACATTTGCACTGATGAGGACTTTGTCCATATTAAGACACTTTGAAGAGCTTACTTTAGTCATGGGATTTTAATATGGGCTTTATCTTGTTTTATTTGAGTGATTAATCTCAAGTATCAGTGGATACTCATATTGTCACATCTGCTAGGGGATTTAAATAGGACGTTCTTACTGCCTACAACAAAATTATGGCACAATATTCACAAGATGGCTATTTTTCTGTTGGTGCATGATTTGTTTCTTTATAGATGTGCATTGCAGAAATTATGTGGTCGAGTTGTGAAACTTTCCTTGTGACGTCTAGCTTGAAGCTTAAAAGAGAGAAAGAGCATTAAAAAGGGAGTTGGAGTGGTTTCTGCCAGCTCCCATCACCTCAGCTTGACCTTTGTTTCAGGTTTACGATGATAGGATGTCTGCTGTAGTTCTTTTGTTTCTGGTTTAAATTCAAAATTAGTCAGTTTTTCTCTATTTCTTTAACTTTGCCCGAAGTTTGTGTTTGATTCAGCAGCATGTGCCCCAAGACTGTGTGTGTCAGGTGTTTTTTAAGATACTTTACTGGATTGTATGATCTGTTGATCTGTTTATATACAGGATGTAAATGTTCATTGAATCTCATGAGAGCCAAAAAACTGGAGGGACTTACATGTCTTTTGATTTGACCGCGTCAGATTGTAAAGCTGTCATGCATGTTTTCATTTAAAATGTGGTTTCTTTCTTTCTTACTTCCTTCATAACAGGCAGTCTTGTTTGCTCATAGTTCTATAGTTCTAGTCTGGTTCATTTTTTTTTCTCTTCTTATTTCATCACAGGACGTTTGTGACTTGGAAATCTATGCTTTTCAGGGGAGATGATGATAAGTGTGTTGAAGCCCGGTGCTAATATTGTTGCTCATTATCCTCTTTGCCTCTCATTCATAAATGTTATCAGCGTTTCCTGTTGAAATTTTGTATGCTGTTCTCTTTTCCTTTTGCATTGGCATGTCGGTAGCTGTAGTACATTGTTCAACTGCGAAAATACCTACAGTGTATAGCCTTTTAGGGAATAATAATTTAGGTCGAAATTCAATTTTTTAAAGGGGAACTGCAACGCCATTTTTATATTTTGGAGTAAAAAGGAATCAGCATTGATGAGTGCATTTCAAATCACGATTGAAGTAAAATGTACACGGTGACTTCTAAAACCTCCAATTTACATAATAAAATAGACCAAATTCCAGGTATGCACAGTGCCATATTCTGTGATTCAGAACAAGGCAACAAAACTTCCGGTGATGTGGAAAGGACAATTACATTGTAAACAAGCAAGCTTGTGAATACATCGCTTTTAATCCAATAGAAATATTGCTCTCGATTTCGAGACGGTTTTGCAGACAACTACAACTTTCTTGTTAGCTCTGCCTGCAGGTCACGTTGGAACATTCCTGCGATGAAATACCTGCTGTACAACCTGTACTTATTCACTCATACATCACGTTGCATTAGTCACTACAGTGACTAGCGAGTCTTTTTTGTTTTAGCAGTGTTCTAGTTCTGCTCTGCTGTGCTTGTATTTGGTGTGGCCCAAGTCTGTCTGTGAAAAACTGCAGTGAGCACTAGAGGTCATCTGTTCTGGAACAATACAGGGAAATGGCAGGGAGGACACTGATAGTGCAAATGCTCTGTTCTCCCAAGAAACAGGCCTTTCCATTCTTTAGCAAGTAGTATCCCCCCTGTTGAAACAACATTGAAAGCAAACAACCACAGACTACTGAAAGAACTTTGAATCCGCATTTGTTGAATCCACGTGTATTGGCGTTTGACTTTTTTTCCAGTTTTCTTTTGATTGAAAACAGCGTAGGGGAAGATGTCTGTACGCATTCCCACCCATAAGCATTTGCATATGGTATATAGTTTGTGGGTTTCTTGCTTTTTTACATGAAGGACACAACACCAAGTATGGTGGCAAAGCTCTAGTGAACAGGTGTCATTTTTTGAAAATGTTCTTATTAGTTGCATTTAGCCATGGTGCTCTTTTTTATTCCAGCATTAGTAGGATTTTCCTTTTTGTTATGTATTCCATTGTTCCCACAAACACCATTTGAAATGTAGCACCAGGAAGGTTATTATAGGTCACCAGTCTTCAATTCTAGTCCCGAAGGGCCTAAATCTGCAGGTTTTACTTTTAACTCACTTCTTAGCAGCCTAAGCAGCTCATTCTTGGCTTCACTTGGGTAATTTACCTGCCCATTTCTACTCCTGCCCTACAAGACTGGAGCTGAAGACTTATCTCTTATGGATTTGTCCCAACAGTCCCTGGCAAGAGAGAGCCTTCCAGCTTGAATTAACAAGCCAACTTGGTTCTGTTTTTGTAAACCTTTTGTCGTATACTATGGTTTGTAAATAACAAGTTCCCTTGTAATACTTATACAGTATGCAGAGCACATGATGGCATTATGTTATAATCCATATACTATGCAGGTGGCTTAAATCTGTAGAAGAAACAGCCACAGTTATGCTATTGTTCTCTGAAAGGTTTGGAGCTGATTCCTTGGGTACCTGGGCAGTATTAACATTATAATTATTTTGTGTGATCAATAGAGTGGGTTTTTACAAGTATGATGTACTATTTCTAAATAATCCACAGAAGAGTCATTACAACCTAATTTTGTGAGAATATAGTATTTTGAACTCCACTCCCAAACCTAATACATAAGGACTAATTTATGTTGTAGTTTGTTTTATTCTATTTGGAACATCTACACAGTTTTAAGACATTTACAATAAACATGCAATGCAACTAGATTGCATTGCAACATTAAGAAAAAATGAAATGCTATGGAATTTTTCTGGAGCAACCCTATCAGCCCGTACAACTATTCCTTACTTAGCCTTGACACAAAGGTCTTTGTGTAAAGGAAGAAAGCAATATAATAGTTTAACCAGTATAATCATTATAAAATGATTTTGAGCTTTTTTAATTTTATATAACTCAACACTAACTTTCCAATTATTTAATCAGAATCCCTTTTTACAATTACTCCAGGAAAAATGTACTCTTCATCACTGCTATTTTAGGTGGTGGATCTTAAAAGATACCCCATTGTGAAAGTGAGGGTTTAACCTTGAATGTGTCCAGATTGAGTGCTTGGGTTCTCAGAGGCCTCCCCAGGCTCAGACAGGCCTTGCTTGAGCAACTTCATGTTGCTGCCAAATATGTGACTTTGAAGAGCTAAAGACCAATTTTTCTTTGCTTGATATGTTGACAGTCAAAGTTCATAGTCGTTGCAAGTCAACAATAGCTGTTTTGACAAGCTACAAGTATGAATTATTTTCTTTGTGTGTGAAAGAGAGCGAAGGACCTTTTGAGACCTGAGTTGAGACCCATGGAAAAAACTCCCTTAAAGAGAAACATCTGAAAAATAACCTTTTCAAAAGAGTGGTGGATTGGCCGCTGTCGGAAAAAGGAGACGACATTAAGGTTTAAAAAAACAGCAAAGAGAGGAAGGGGGTTTAGGAAGCTCGAAAGGGTGTGAAGTTTGAAGTGGGTGTGCATCCTAAATCCAGTGTTATGCCTGTGACTTCTGTATCCTGGAGTCATGCAGGTGCACTGAATGTAAACAAAACACACCAGTTCTTTTTTAGAGTTCTTTGTCTTATTATTTCAAAACAGGTTTATTTTGCTTTAAAATAAAATAGTAACTCTGGTGTGTTCAACAGTACTGTTGCCTTTAAAGGCTACAGAAGAGTGGATGTTGTTACCATGGTAATATGGGGCAGCTAGCAGTGGTAGACATGTTGTAAAATAGACTGACTGAGCTATGCACTTCTTTGTTTAATGTGATTTTGAAGAAGTTTGAAAAATCGTCTCACTGTGTGAAGTTTGGCCTGTGTACAGTTAAACAAAACATTACATTTTGTTATGTAGCAGAAGATGAATATACAGAAAATATTCAATTTTTCCACTTTATATTGGTTTCAGTTTGTAATGTTTTTGTCTACAGTAATAATTTTTTTGTTTTATGCTCTAGATCAGGGGTTCCCAACCTTTTTTGTCAGCTGAACCCCTTCAACCCAAATTTATTTGCCTCAAGTACCCCATTGAGATTTCAACTAAATCAAACTTTTCAAGAAATGTAGATAAATGCTACAGCAACCCTTTTAACATGCTTCTTTTCACTTTGTAAAATATTACTATTACTTCTGTTGTTTTTCTTATTCTTATTATTACATTGTTATTAATTAAGAGGACTATATAATTTGACATTGACGTTTCCATCATAATCTCATAACCCCCCTGCAGTACCATCATGAACCCCTAGGGGTTCAAGAACCTCCAGTTGGGAAAACCTGCTCTAGATGACTAGAAACCATTTCTTGCATGTTATAGCACGGTAAGAATTTGAAGCGAAAATATGTGGGTTTGATTTCTTATACTGTACAACAACCAAATATCAGTTTGGTTCATAACTACAGGAATTCGAACACTCAGCATGATCTTGATGCTCAGATAATTCCTGATGCAAGGGTTTTTGGCTATCAGGGCACAAGGGAAGGAGGAAGTCTATGTTGATTTGCTGGTTGGTTGGTGGAATTGTGTTATCACATAGATTGCCAGTGATTAAGGTTTTGTGGGTCGGCCAAATTTGCAGTCAATTACACACTAACATGCAGCATAACGGTGATAGGTATTGAATGGTTAGGCTTGATACCACAAATGAGTTTGTTAAGTATTGTTTATAGCAAATGACCTGTTTAAAGAAAATATTCACATTTGAGATCTCTGATATTAAAAGCAGCTGCATTGTCTAAATATGGTAACCAACATGTTGCTGAGACAATATATTTAATGTCAATATCTTTCTTTTGTATTGATTCGATGAAACCTGGTTACTGTGTCAGTCATTGAAAAAGGGGCATCCTGTGATTACCATATTGACTTCAAGACAAGACTAAGAAGAAAGCATGTGAGAGTGATTTGTTTCTTTCGAATTGTAATGCTCAAGAGGAAACGCAATAAAATATGCTGACCACAGTAAAAAAAAAAAATGATGTAGAACCAAAAAAAGTGTTACCCTATGACCTGCAGAGCTTGTTCCTACGTTTGTCATTTAGGACCCAGGCCTGCATAGACTTTTTTCAGGGTTATGTTTCTCTTATATTTGTACTTGTTTATATGTCTGCGTTTTATAATTCAATGTGTATTATACTTGTGTTTGATCTTGAAACTATTTCTTATGCAAGAAAATAAGCACACAGCATTTATTGTGATCCACGCATTTAGATTCTGTATTCATGCATACATAATTTTCTTTTGTATAGAACTCTTTATTGAGAAAATGTTGTGCTTTTAATTTCCACTGTTTCAAGGTTGTAGATAGTTTACTTATTTACGGTGCTTTCTACCTACATGCAAAAATTATGATTCTATGTCTTGATAGGAAAGAATACTGAGCAAGACCATTTTTTATGTAGATACAAGTTTCAGCTTATACTGTGTCATTTCAAACAAGCACAGCATTGTGTGGACTGTCCTAGATATTTTTAAGCTTGCATTAAAGGGGGGAAGGGGTCAAGGCTCCCTGACAGTAGACAGTAGAGGATGTTTTTTTTTGTGAAAAACAAAAACGACATGGAGTCTCTGAACAGGAAGATGCTTACTGATAAAGGATTTGAAGCAATGCCCAAAATAATATCTGCTCTGTGGTGAGTGCCCTCTACCACTATTTCAATAGGTGACTTCCTGTTGTAAGTACAGTATTGCATACAGAATAATAAGAATACACATTTAGAAGTGAAAAAGGCTGATATTCGCGTGTGGTTTTTACTCACAATTATGGTAAATGAATAAAAAAAAATTGTACACAATAATGTCTCTAAAAAACAGAATCCTTAAATGTGGGTAAGCAATATCTTTTCACCTTTATCACTAATGACAAATTCTGTGAATTTCCAGGGAGCTTGGACTTGAGATCAGCTTGTTTGTGGCCTGCTGGGTTGTGTGTCAAACAGGTCAGGACCAGGGCTCAGTGCAGTAGCTGTGCGCTCGGACAGCCCTTCCCTTGTGCTGCTGCTCCCAAACGTGGGCTTGTACAGTGAGGGAGTGTTATAAATGACCCTATTCTGGCTCTTGCTGTGCTCTCGTCTCTTGTTTTCCTGGTGCCTGTCATAGCTTTGAACTTTGCATGCAATGCCTCTGCGTGCCTCCCTGGAAGTCTCCCCTCCCTGACTGGAAGGAGTCTCGGCTGGGATCGGACGCAGGTGAACGAGCTCCTGTTTAACCGCAGCCCGTGGCAACTTGCACGCTGCTGGATGTGAAGGAACGAGCATTCGATGAACTCAGGATAACATGCTCCGGAGGAAAAAAAGGGTAAAACGGGGGAAAAAAAAGGCAAAACAAAAAGGGGCTGTGGAGAAGGGAGAGAATCTGGCACTTCTCAATATCTCTGTGCATGTTTGTTTCTTTAACAGTATAGAGGAATGCCAAATATGGTGGCCTCCATCGAGTGTTTTAATCAACTAAGACTCATTAAGAAAATATTAGGAGATTAATGGGCAAAACAGCTGTTGATGTTCTGGTCCTCTGAGGACACGATTCAACAACTTTATTGTATGTATCTACTTATTAATGGGAAAGAACTTGGATATAAACTTGGGGCTTGTTTTACAATAAAAGCAAGAAATAAAGAAATTAATGCAGTTATCTTGCTTCTGCATCTGGGAAACTGGCACTTGCATTCCCCTGGCACTTTACGTGTGTGGGCAGTTTGACTGTGCAATTAGCAGGAGTTGAATCCAGTTCATCGTGTTTTATTTACTCTGTGAGTCTGCCTGTTCAGTTTAAAATGAATAAAAGAGGGAAAAATTTAGTTTTTAAATTTGTTTATATTCATTCTTAAAGAAACAAGTGATTTTCATTTTTATTTAAATGGCTTTACATGGAAGCATAACTAACTGTTGAGCGTGGAAGTGGATATTCTGTGGGTAGAAAACTGTTGCCTGTTCTGGTGTAGCCTGTACCGGTTACAAGAGTCTCAGATAATGTTCCTGTCTCAAGCCCAGTGGTCCTTTGTCATTCTCTGTTGTTGTACAAATACTGAGTGCCAGCCAAGAGCAGATACGTCAAGCTCCTCTCAATGCTAAGTCTGACAGGCCATCTGTGCCATAAATAGGCTATCTGCGTAAGGGATCACTGTTCCAAACTCAGTGGGCCTGTGGTGGCATCCCATGTAGATTCATGCTTCATCATTACAGCTGAATTTTATTTTTGGTGTCAGCTTCATTATCTGTTTTACAGCAAGTTAATTCTGTATTAGAAGGAAAAGGGATGGAGTCAGATAGAATCAGTATATAAAGAGAAGTAGTTTTTAAGGTGATACTGCAGACAGACGTCACTGAATTACTTTTCTTTTGTGCACTTAGATATAATTCATTTTGCCATTGGCTTTCAGTAAAAGTGGATTTTGAGTCCAATGGCTGTAGTAGCAGCTTTGTAAATCCTGCAATCAAGTAGCTTTGACGTTACACTTCTTCTTCAAACATACATCCTGAAAGGAGCTGTATCACAAGAAGTAGGGTCTCTTTTAAACAAGCCATATATGCTGTTGTGTTGTATAAACACAATAAACTAGTTCTTTGTGCTATGGAGAAAATATTATTTTGGCATCATCTCTACTAGTGCACAAACCTTGGTCCATTTTGTTTTGGTGTTGTTGCCTCAGGGTGTTGCCAGGGAATCCATTTAGAATGTACACAGTTAGAAGGTGTTTTCTGTTGCCATGCAGTTTGTTGCTGTGGTTTTGGCGAAGGAGAAGGGGTTTTAATTGACAAAAACCCCTTTTGAATGCGTCATGAAGCATTTCAAATCTCCGTTGATGAAAGGGGGACTTCTGCAATTGATGAAAATATTAACGTAATCAATGCAACTGACAGTTACTATGCAGTATGACCTTGATTTAGCAAAGTAACATCTGTTGTCCAAACACTATTGTCCCTCCACAGAAAGGACTAAATGATGGCACTTCATTGTGTAAAAGGTTGGTTGACAACCCATTTGATGACCAAGCTAACTAGCTATTTTAGCTAACTATCCTTCTCTATAAGCTTCTTAATCTGGTTTTACAAGCAAGCTGAGGGAAGCATTTCATAGTAACAGTGTATTGTCAGATTTTAACTGGTGTAGCAGCGATTTACTCCCCACAGAACTTACTTTAATTCAGTTATTTTTGCTGGAGTGGGCTAGCTCCAGTATTTTACATGAAAAAGAGGTCATCCACAAGTTAGACCATTTCTTTTCACACCTTGCACATTATACTGTATTTGAAAATTTAAGAATTGAAATAAAAAGGAATTCAATTATTTTCAGTATGTCTAGTAAAGAGTAGAAAGGTTATGGAAAATTAGAAATTATTCATAGACTCTGAACAAAGATAAGGGTTGTTGCATTTTAACTTATACCCAGCTATAGTCCTTGAATTGGCATGATGATAAATCTTATTTTTTTATTTTAGGGCTAAGAAATACCATGTATAATGTAAATTATTCTTATCTAGTGATTAATGCTATTTTTTTCTTAGGTGTTTTTCTATGATTCATATAAGAATTTTTGTGCAGCCATTTTACTTCAACAGAAGTTTCTTTCAACCCATACAGTAATAGTAAAAAGGTGAAAACACACAACAGAAGGAGGAGTTTGTAGTTAAGTAATGACTGCGTTTTTGAGATTTGCTTTCTTCAACACCAGACACACTAATGTTCATCACCTACTGATGTCCTGAGTTGAAAGAAACTTGAGTCTTCAGACTGAACTGAGTTCGGCAGTAGATTCTCTGAGCATTAGTATATATTGCCGTGCTGTTCAGGTTTATCTTCAACCCACTTCCGGTATAGTTTTTGCTGTATTTTCTCTTGCATATAGTAGCACCAGTTTTTTTCCTATGAGCGAAGGAAATGGGTAGTTTTTGTGTCCTGTTGTAGCTTTAAAGATGTCCGATTGACAAAGCAGAAGATTTTAGCAATGGTTGAAGAAAAGATGGGTGTCTGTTGGAGTCAAACTAAGGTGAATTTGATATCAGTGTGTTTTAAAAAACTGCATATTAGATTGTTGGTGGTGGTTGTGGTTCTTTTTTAAATCTGCTCAAAATCTGTCAAGCTACATTCTGATCTCCCATAAAGAACTTCTCTCTGGCTTTGAGACTTATTAGTGAGGGTTTGTGTCTTTAGATAATTTGATATTGATGTGTTTATTAAATTTCTCTTGTGAGATCAACCAGGAGGTGATTCAGAAAATTGTTAGCATGATGCAACCTTGTGAACTGAAGGATAATGTTACTTTAAGCTAAGCTTGGAATTAAATCACTGGTCTACTTGTCCCTGATTCTGAGTTAATTTGGCTTTCTTTTGTCACAGATTTTAGTTATACTTAAACTATAAGTTAGATATTCATCAAGTGCTGTGGATTATCTTTTTATTGATCTTTTACAATAATCAAAAGATTTGATGTAAAAGTTATTTTCATCATTATGTTCATCAATGGGGTTGACCTTTTGTGCGGTCCTGTTTCTTGCAGTCGGGTTTGTGAAAGGAGTTTTTATTTTGTTGTTAGTGTTGTTTATCAAGTGCCATGATTTATAATGGCAACTGTTGTCATCAGGGACCTCGTGACAGATCCCCTTTATGTGAAATTCTCATGAATAACATTTTATCATTTTGATGGTTATCAATTAGCATGCCGATTTTTTTTATTTTAGGATGTGCCTGGTTTCTTTCTTGCGTCTACTGTAATTGACTTGTTCTCAGATGACCTCTCCAGACAAAAGAAATATTGTCTGAATGCTCAACTGATCAATACTTTATGCTCTTTGCAAAATGTTTTTAAGGCTATCTGATCGCAGTTTGTTGTCCAAGGACCAGTATCCATCTAGGACTGATATGTCACTTGTTACATTATTTGATGATTAGTGATATCATTAGTGATATCACTGTACAGGCATTTTTGTGATATCATTATCCTTTACAATTTGCATACATAACACCAGTAAAAAGCACATTTTCTAAATGTAAATTAAAAGGAAAATGTTAGGCTTGCAGATCACATCACTGCAAACCACTTCCCGTCTGATAATAAGACAGTGTTTCCTGTCCTCAAAGATGAGTTAACAACATCCAGATGAAAGTAAACTGCTTACCTATTCCTCCTGGACCAGAAATACATTGATCATTTTGTTCTGCTTTTACAAGTGCAGTTTGAGTTCTTTTACAATGCAGTTCAAGACTGCGAGTCTCTTGCTAAAAAGCTCTAAATGAGCTCCAAAATATCTGTGACTTAAACATTCTTGAATATACAGATATGGCATTAGCAGTCCAGGATATTTGCAAGAAAAAAAAAACACCAGGAATTAAACTAAAAAATATATTTAGTTTATATATTTAGAAGAGCCCAGTTTTGGGAGAGCAGGTAATATGTTGGACAGTGTGCCATAATTATTGTATGGAGCCCTGGTGCTGTTCTGCACAAGTCGGTGTTTTCAGTCAATAGTGAAATGTAAGCAGTAGACCCATCTCCAGTACAGATGCTCCAAAGCAGCACATTTGACACAAATTTCTGTTGGGGAAACGAAACACTTTATGTATTGAATAGGGATACGTGAATGAGACTGTGAAGTCACCCATTAACACCTACATACATGTATGATTGCACAGCAATAAATGGCTATATCTGTACTGAACTGTGTATGAAATGAAAAAAATAATAAGACTAAATACTGTATAGTATAATAAAAAGGATAAACATGACATTTGCATTTACTTCAAGGATTGCATTCCAAGTAGTGTGGCAATGATGGGAAGCAATCAGTTTGTATAAACTATAGTAAGTCTTAAACTCTTTTCTTTGAATGGCGAGGATGAACCTTACCAAGTTGTCTTCTCCATGCGACCACTTTTTGCCTTGCGTTTTGATGCCATACTGCTTTGTCGTGGTACTAAACAAGTACAAAATGCTGAATAAAGTCAGTCATGACTTCACCACACTACTCGCAGTGACAGAATACACAAGACTGAGAGAGTCTTAATCTTGGGGCAGAAGTGTAGGAAAGACTTTAGTACCTGCGTTACCATGGAGTTTTGCACTGCGATCCTTAGTCACATTTTTCTAGTATATTTGTTGTTATTGATTTCTTTTTTGTGTGTAATGAAATCAGCATTGGACGAATCCACCTTGGAGAAGGGTTTACTGTTCATAAAATCCATGCATCTCAAAAGTTTTAGATGTCATACACCTCACCCTGATGGAATTGTCTTGTTAAGAGTGATAAGATAAGTATCTCTCCAGTACTCTGGAGTATTCTGATTATAAATCACCGAATACATGTAGCAATACGTACTTTCATATTCTAAGATTCAAAAAGAAGTGTTTGAAGTCAACTTACTTCATAAATCTTGCCTGCTGTTGCCATCACTGCTGTCCAATTGTAGTATTAATGGCCTGAGAAAAAGACAACTTTTGTGTGCCCTTTAAATAGTATTGTTAACCTCTTTTACAGCTGCTTATTGTGAAACAAAATAACTTGAGTTTGATTTTCTGTTGTATTTTTGGCCAGCAATTCTCATATTGGCAAGGAGGATTTTCTAGGCCAGGATTGGATTTGCCAAAAATGTGATTGTACACAGACATTTGCCTCACCCAATTTAATGAGTATAGAAGATACAGACAGAGCAGCACTAACAGAAAACACTAGCAGACTACTTAGCTGGGAATCAAAGCAGTTCCTCAAATCACAAGACTGGTTTTCACTCCTTCCTAAATGTGATATTTCAAGACTAGACCCACTATTAACCGATATATAACATTTCAGGAAGAATTAATTGGCAAGTATTTGGTCTGCATTTGGATACAGAGCACACAAAGCCTGCTTAGAAGGAATAGGTGATGCAACATTTTATTTAATAGAGTGACATGAATAATTCAGTCTGTGAATGGCTCGTAAAGCTGATTATGCTGTAAGTACACCAGGAGGCAAAGTGAACAAATGTTATACAGGCCAACACCTACTGAACATTTTTTATTTATGATTGTGCTTTAGAGTTGACAGGTGTTGCATTGTTTTTTTCCTCATTATTAGCAATTCTGTAGCAATCTTACTTCTTTGTTTTTAAAATATGAGTATATTTTATTTGTATACTCCTAAATGACAGGATTTTGTCTGAACGAGAGCAGAATTTGGTAAAACAAAATAAAAAGAAAAACTATCTTAATACTCTGAGGATTATCACTGACAATTAACACCTTCAGACAAACTGGTGTGCACAATTTCGCACTAATTCTGTTACCGCAGGAACTGTTAAGGGGACAAAAATACTAAACTTCCATAGTAAATTTTAACAGCTGAATTTTGGAAGGCTTAAAATTGTCTTTTTCTAAAACCTTTTAATCTATAAAAACATTATTTTCCAATCTAATATTAAAATTCAGTTCTTATTTCCCAAATGTTTTTTTGGAAAAAAATGAATTGTGGGGAAATCTGAAAAGACCTGCCAGTGTTTCCAGTTTACAAAATCCTGAATGTTTTTCAACAAAAAGAATTGTAATACAGTAGGTGGAAAAAAAAACCTTATCATAATGAGTATTATTGAATTGTCTCTTACAAGGAGTAACATTTTATAGCAGACAACTCCTGGAAAGTGGTACAAAATGTTGAAGCACAAAAATGAATCTGTAGCAGAGTTTATAGGCAAAATAAATACATTGGAATCGGGAATGTTTAAGTTCAATTTAAACTTCAGAGAAAAGCAGCTGGCCTATCGGAATAGGAGATACTGATTCTAGATAATCTAAAAAATGCAAACACTTGTAAGTCAGATGACAAACAATATTAATTTGTAATGCATTACAGGCCAATCTATGTTTTCCTTGAAGCCTTTATTAAATTAAGTATTTGGCACATCTGGAGGTTTTGACGAGACAAAGATGCCACTAAGCTAATGAGAAGGAGCGGTTACATTGAAGAAAGGCAGCAATGTAGAGTTTTAAGTTTACCATACTGTTTCTTTTCCACAGGACCAGTTTGACAACTTGGAAAAGCACACGCAGTGGGGGATCGAGTTTGTGGAGCGATACACCAAATTTGTGAAAGAGAGATCAGAAATTGAAATCAATTATGCAAAGCAAATTAGGTAAGGATGTTTTTTGTCCTTTTTTAATTCAGTGTGTTGAAGGAGTTGTGTGCTTCAATAGCGTTCACATACAGTATGTATTATCTAAAATTCCACCCTGAATCACAGTGTTTGATCACTGCTGATAATTGTAAATCTTCTGCATCTGTTCATACCAGACCTCATGAATTGGGCAGACTCATTAAATTTAAAACTAGAGAAGGCCATTTGACCCATTTAATACATTTGGTGGTTGGTAGCTAATTGATCCAGGGATCTCATATAGCCATTTCTTGAACCAGGTTATCGGCTTCAACAGCATGGCTGGGCAGCTTGTTCCATCCTCTCACAACCCCCTGGATAAATAAGTGCCTCCTGTTCTTGGTTTTACATGTCCTTCCACCTACAGTTGTTTCCACTTGTGTCCTCTGGGTCATGTTTCATTGTTCATTGTGAAGATGTCTGCCCTTAACCAAAACCGTAGACCATATAATATGAGGTCTTAATGGAGCATAATGTAATTTTAACAAAAAATACCTTCATTACGTTCTGTGCTTCTAACTATATATCATAACATTTTGTTTTCTTTTTTAATTGTTCCCTCACATTGCGTAGAAGATGTAAAAAATTTCAAATTTAACATCTCAGTCTTTTTCATAGGTATCCTCCTCTACCTCAGTGTTTTTTCATTTTGTATTTATAATTGGTTTTTGCTTGTATTTTATCAAAATGTGTGTGAATTTTATTTTGCTCCTTCTAGAAGTGATTGCAAATCATCCTCAGACTTCACTAGTTTGCTAACTATACCGGAATCGAAATCACTGATATAAATTTAGAAGAGCAGTGGTCCTGATACAGATTCTGGTGGTACTCATCACCCCATTGGGAAGCAAGATTGCAAAGTTTAAAGATACCCTGCAAGATAAACTAGAAAACAGATATTTATATCACCCTGCAACTCGCAACTGGCAACCCACTGAAGCTAAGCAGGTGTGAGCCCGGTCAGTAACTGGATGGGAGACCTCCTGGGAAAAAACTAAGGTTTCTGCTGGAAGAAGTGTTAGTGGGGCCTGCAAGGGGCACTCACCCTGCTGTCCATGTGGGTCCTAATGCCCTGGTATAGTGGCGGGGACACTATACTGTAAACAGGCGCCGTCCTTCGGATGAGACGTAAAACTGAGGTCCTGACTCTCTGTGGTCATTAAAAATCCCAGGGCGTTTCTCGAAAAGAGTAGGGGTGTAACCCTGGTGTCCTGGCCAAATTTCCCATTGGCTCTTACCAATCATGGCCTCCTAATAATCCCCATCTATGAATTGGCTACATTACTCTGCTCTCCTCCCCACTGATAGCTGATGTGTGGTGAGCGTTCTTGTGCACTATGGCTGCCGTCGCATCATCCAGGTGGGGCTGCACATTGGTGGTAGTGGAGGGGAGTTGGACTTGGACTTGGGTTCAGTTCAGGACAGGAGCATCTTCTACAGTATTTGCAATTTTCATGTTAGTCCTAGCAACTGTCTGGAGTGTAGTCCCTCCTTGCATCCTGTGCTTCCAGGATAGGCTGTTATCCTTACTGGGAATACATGGCTTTATTTCAATGGATTGAAAGATGGAGTGTAGGAACTGAATGAATATTTTCAGTTTTTGACCACTCACATTCCAGAGTGCTGAGGGCAAACTGACAGTGAAAACTATTTGCTGGTGGTTGCTGTGTGGGAGTGGAGGAATATTTACAATCTAAAGTCAAGCTCAGGTCTAATGAGAACGGCTTTTCTCATGTTACAAATAGCTCAATCGCCATGAGAGAAAATGCTGTGAGGCTTTTGTTTCATAGGGTCATTAGAGTGGTGGGCTGGTGAACAAGCAGACAAGAAAAGTTGTAATGCCTTAAGCAAGCAGGGAGTTTGATTTATGAGAACTTAAAAATTTCAGTACATTCTGCATTATTTCTCCTGTTATGAAATGTAGGTCTTTTCTCTTTTTCTAAAAAAGGCTTTGCAGAAGTGACATTTATGAATTACGGATCCAGGTGAGAAATTAGTTTGGTAAATACCATAATGTAACAGTGGCAGTACGTAATTAATATTTTAGTTTTTTTAAACCTTCTTATAATATAACACATGTATATGAGAACGATCTTGGAGTTATTGACTCGTCACTTCATTTGACTAGATTATAGCTAACCAATACTAAAAAACTAAAAACGCTACTATAATACTTGAATAATTAAGAGCGTAGAACTTAAAACAATGAATTAAGTCACAATAAAACGAATACATTAGTCAGGCCTACTTGGATTATTGTAGTTGGTTATGGTTACACAACAAGAAAGACAGTATGTAGGAGAATGTAGGAGAACAGATGACCATTTCTTTCTCTGACATGGACCAATTCAACTGGGAGAACTTTTTCAAGATCAGCAGCAACACAAGGACCAAGGGATGCAAGTGAATATTAGGGTCATTCTGGACAGAGAGCCATTTCTTTATAAAGGAGGACCCCAAGTCAGAGATGTGACATGTGACACGGAGGTTTTAAAACAGTAAGGCAAAAATAAGCAAATTGGCAAGATAGGCCCAAAGGTCTCTTTTTTTTTATAACCTTTCTCATGTTTTACAGCCAGTGTATAAATTGTTACATACTTACTTAGGGGTGAATTTGGACTGGAAATTGGGTTAGAGATTCTTGTATGTCCATCTTAGAGTATTCCCATCTTAGATTCGGTGTCCATTTCATTCCCTTCTGCTGAATATCCTGTTTTTTGCTCTGCTGCAAAGATATTTATCACAGCATCATTGTGAGATTGTATTGGAAGGTGTTGAAGGGGGAGACCTTAATGAATACAACAGCTTTAATTAGTGTGAAAATACAGAACGCAGTTCAAATAGGTAGCTGCATCAGCACGCGTAGGCTACAAAGGAACAAAGCGAAGGTTTATTTTCTTTTCAGCGTGGAATAAACCAACTTGTTCCTTGTTCCTTTTCAGTGTAGGGTATAGTTCATTATAATAAATACCGATAGACATGTACTAAATTCTACGGAAACTCCAGATGCTCTTTAATGACACAGGTAAGGTCTCATAAGACATGTCTGTGGCAAATGCTTTATTTTAACCCTGCTCGAAGAAATGCAAAAGTATTAGCTTTGACAGGAAGTATCATTAACAAGAGGAGGATACGTTACTATGCAACGTGTCTGTGTTCTTCGCAGCACTGACCTACATTCTGCATCTACAGTCAATCCTGGCAGCCTGTCTGTCAGAGATCTAGGAAACAATAATGTTTTTTGATGAGCTGCCTGAAGGGAGAGATTGGAGTCCTCTCTTCTGCAAAGACCAGTAAACAACTGCAAAATATTTCCCTGTTCTCTTGCTCTTCAAAATTTCTGTATGTTCACATGCTAATTGCTGATATCAAGATTTGTGTTTTTCTGTGATGTGAGAGTTCAAATATATTACCACATTGCAGTTCATAGCTTCTCATGTTCAGTATGTATTTCCGTAATTTGCATACAATTTATAGAGAATATGCAGAGTCTTATACTGTATGGAATTCATACTTGCCCAGTTTGAGAGCACATCAAAAGCATGGTTTACGAGAGCTTTTTTATTTAAATATATGTAACACTTTCAACACTGAAGAACTTGCATTTATGTGTCAGCTCATTTCTTAGATTTTCACTGATTTTCCAGTGGACTGTTTGATTTGAAGTACATTATGTTTGAGAAAATTTGTTTTCAATGCAATGATCTTTGAGCCAAAAATGCAACTGAAACAATCTCTCATGATCTACAGAAACTTCCTTAGTCTTCCTGGTTATACCGTATCATCATCAATCCAAGACTGCAAACACCCTGAAACACTGTTGATTAAACACTCTTACCATAATAGACATATCGTACTTACCAAACCAAATCCCTAATCCTTCTTAATTCCTACTCTATTTTGTCTTATTGCTTAAATATTTTCAAATCGTAATAGCCTATTCAGACATGACATCTGGTTGCTAAGAGCACAGAAAACAGATCATGAAACAAGGAGATCCTGATCTGCCTAGTAACAGGCCAGCCAGTGTGTGTGCAGTCTGGAGGACTGCCCTGAATCTTCAATCTTTTAGTGTTAAGAAATTGGTGTTTTTAAAGTGCTATTTCTGGCAGAAGGTGAAAAAATACAGCCTACATACAAGCTTTAGCAGCATTTGTGCATTTTCTTGACACATTTGGGAGACTGCAAGCCATTTTCAGATTAATCCCAGATATGTGAAAAAGCTAGATTTAAAAAGCATGTACAGTAAAAGCTTAGCAAAGAATAAATGGTGGTAATTAAACCTCTACTGTAGTGTGCCTCCATGTGAGTGGTGCGTATCTGCAGATTTATACTCAGGATAGTCAACTTTTAAACTAAGCCACAGGATATCCAGAATGCAGTTATGTTGTGGTGAAGTAGTAATTACAGTGATTTCTGCAAACATGGAAATATTTTATAAGGTTGTGCATTGTTAAGTTGCACGCATTTTGCAACCGAAATATACTGCATGAAGCATTTTTTTGATCAACTTTGGAATTGTAGCATTTTATTCAGTGAGTGCTGGTGCTGAACTGGCTGTCTGGGTGAAAGTCTGCAGACCTTAGAGCCTGTCTGGCCAGTCCAGTTGAAATAGAGACAGAGATAAGGGAATCCCTGTGCTGTAGTTTTAGTGGAACAGGAACAAGATCAGCTCTATGTGGTCTCTGGGGCAACTGAACCATGTGCCACTTGCTGTGCCTGAGTGAGCACATAATTCTTAAAAAAAGAGGAAAAGGCAAAGGGAAAAATTACAACTGCACATAAACACAAGCATGGCTAATGTCATTGTGTTGTTAATGGAAATTGTTCTGACAACTGACCATTGACAGGAGATAATAAAAAGGGCAATCTGTGCCTCAGCTTTTGAGTCTGTTGATTTGATTGCATTGCCATATTAAATAAATATGGCTTGTTGCTCTGACAGAGAAAATAATTTGACAAAGGGAGGGTGTGATCTGAAGCATTGGTGTTATTCTCCACAACAAGAAGAAAAGGAAGTATTATGGAAGAGAAAGGGGGCAAACAATACTGCTGCATTTGCCTATTCAAAGCACACAGGGCTCAGGTGTTGAAGAACGAGTATGTTAAAAAGATTCAGTGGGCTCAGTCTGTCTCTTACCACCTTGATTACACTAAACACGCAACCAGAATGATCCTTAATAATCGGATATATCTTCTTTTTCCATTTATTTTTTGGGAATATGAAAATACATTGAACTACACTTTGATGCCATGTCTAGCTGTTTCTGTACTGGATAGATTGACTCTCAAGGTTATGGCTTTCTAATTGCACCTCTTGAGGGTTTGTCTTTAATTTTCTCAGGAAACCTTTGCTCTTTTTTCTATCAGGGTTTTAACTGAATTTGTCTTTCACATGGTGAGATTATACAAGACAAATATTTTGATCTAAAATCTAAATAATTTGGATCATCAGTTCGGATGAATTCCTTTAAACCTCTCTTCTGAATTTCCGAAGGAGAGTGGCATGGTATGAATATAGTGAAGATGTCTGCATGATAAACCCCACCCTATGATTTTAGCATTATGACAGATAATAACCACAGTCTAGTCAGCACTAAGAGATATTATTTTTCAAATTGTTGTAGTCCTTGCTACTACGTATTATTAGCTTTTGTCACTCAGTAGATGTCCCCATATTAAACTAAGAGAGTACACTGAAGAGTGAAAAATCTGGAGAGATGCTTAAGATTTGTGTGACGGAGAAATGGGGTCATATTGAACCTATTTAACTTTCTAAAACTACAAGACCATTAACCTTAAAAGCAAGGTGCTGCAGCTTAAGTTCTTCATGTACTCATTCAGACACAAAGAGAGAAAATATCTACATATCTCTTAAGAGAGAAGAACTGGTAATATTCCCTTAATTAGCACGGTTTATGTTAATAGAACCCTTTCCCAGGTTGGAATACCTGATTTTTTTTTAAATGGCAAATGGCAATTTTCAAGGCCTTGAGATTTTGAAATATGCCTTTTAATTCTTTTGTTTTTTAACTTGTGCCAAAAGAGAATTCAGTGGATTAGGGTTTCATATATTGCATTGCAGAATGCCACCAATATCCTGTACTGTATTTATATTTTTGTATTTTGTAGATGGTTTGACTTTGCTTTTTAGCTATCTTGTGACACTGATTTCCCCCAGTCTTCTGTGTGTCTATTTATTGTTTATTTCGGTTGCATACAGTAACAGCATGTCACTTTTGGGTATGAAAAGATAATTACAGGCTCTTCGTCCTGAGTTATGGCTGAGCAGTGGCTGAGATCCAGCCGTCTACTGTGATGCTGTTATATTGATACTGCAACACTGTTGAATAATCCAGTCTCGCAGTAACTGGACAGCAACAGTACCTGCCCCTTCATGCTAGACACCCCTTAACAATACGCTTTGCTGTTGTTTCACAGGAATCTTTCAAAGAAGTATCAGCCTAAGAAGAACTCCAGAGAGGAGGAAGAAAACAAGTAAGATAGGATTCTGTACCTTCACAGTATATCAGATCTCAAGTTATCCATATAACTCTCCTGGTAATTGTACCAAATCATATTGACTGAAAACACTGAATTATTGTAAATCAAAGGAATTCCTGGTTACGAAGATGATGATCATTTTACTACACACTCATTGAAATTACAGTACGGTGTCACTCATATTGTGATATAAAAATTAAGTAACTGTACTACTATATGTTTTGATGTTTGCATCTTTAATGGAATAAATCACCCACCTTTTAATGTGAGCGGTTTTGTTTAAGATGTGTTTGACTCCTGCTAATTGCTTTCTCCTTAATAAAATAACTGTTAATAAAAAACGGTTTATTTTGTGTATGGGGATTAATCATTAAAGTAACACTGCCACTAAATCACTTAATTTTGTCACTCTGGGAGAGATGCATCTTATTAGCCACTAAAAAATGTGTGTGAGTATGAGGGGGAGTTGGTGAAGGCTCACATTTCAATGTATCTTGGCTGTGATATTTACTTTTTAAAAGGTGAGGAATTTGTATTTAAAGTGCTTTGTGCTCACATCTTTTAGATAGTTAAAGACGTTCACATATGCAAATGAACACAAACCCTGTAAATAAAAAAAATGTTGACAATGTCAGTGAAAATATCAACATGTGTAGTGTAGCAGAACAAGGTCTGTGCTGCCTGACAACTCGTCGTATTGCAGGAGTTTTCACAGGGGCTTAAAACAAATTGGACACTGTGCTCTGTGCACTTCATTGTACTCATAACAAAACCCTCTCATTCTCCTGACAGATTCACTTCATGTCGGGCTTTCTTATCTACCCTGAATGAGCTGAATGACTATGCCGGGCAGCATGAGGTCATCGCAGAGAACTTAACCTCACAGATCATTGCTGAACTGACGCGGTATATTCAGGAGCTGAAACAAGAGAGGAAGTCGGTAAGATTTATTTGCCTTGAATATTTCCACATAGGCCATGCCAAGCTAAATATGTATTTGCAGTAGCGTAGCCTTTATAAGTTGCACAGGAGAGAGGAACCAGTGCCATTTTTCTCTTGGGAATGTGCTGCCCAGTTTCTTTCGTCACTGGAACCAAACTTAGACAACACTCAGGAACCCATGGTATCAGAGCCATGCTAGAGTCACCTCAGCCACTGGACATTGCTCTAAAGTATACAGCAGACTGTATACATCTGTGGGCTGCACCTATTGTGTGATGTGTTAGATTTTGAGAGACTAAAGTTTTGAAATCTCTGCCAACTTTTGTAATTGATATTATGGATCACTCACAGCAATCCATATTAAAGAGTGATCTTTAATTTGTCAATTTACTTGAAAATGGAAGATAGAAATAATTCTTAGTAACTGCTTTGTGACTTACTCCTTTGCATGGGGGCAACCTTAAATGCCTTTTAATGACTTAAAAATAGTGTCAGAGCTCTGTATACCTTTATTTTATGCAGTCCTGACTCCTGTGCAAGTAATAGTGGTGCCAATGTCATCGGAAATAGCTGTTAAAATCATTCATGGGAACTGAGTCATCCCAGCCGCCATGATAAGAGTCTGTTTGTTCTATCAGCAGCTAATTTTGACGGCAGCCTTTTGTGAGGTAATTCGAGTTTTTTAAGAACTTGTCATGCAGACAATGCCTTCCTGTTAATTTTCACATTGAAGCTGCGGATTTTCCATTTTCACTTCCAATTACTAGATTATGAGAATTTTCACTGAAAAAAATCAGCATTGCACTGTCCAATTAATCTGGTAAAGAAATTGGGTTAAGCATCCAGGTCAGCTGTTGTGTCCAATAAAATCCAGTCTTCTGGCAGTCACAAAGCAGGAGGCTCTGTCTGGGGGAAATGACTGGAAGTAATGCAATGTAGAAAAACAAAGAAGGCAAGCTCCCTTCTGAGGTGTTAGGTATTGATGTCATATCTAAAAATCTTCAAACCATAATATTCATTCCCGTTATCATATGGAATATATACATAATAGTAGACTTAGTAGACCTTGAATATTTTACAAAATTTGTATACTTCCTATAAACCTTCCTTTAAGGCTGGTTGTAGACTGATTTCTGTCTTACAGTGCCATAGGAAGCCACTTTTAGAGGAGGTAGAGGAGTTCATTGCCATATGTACATGTACATTGGAATTCTTATTTGCGCTGATCTCTCTGGACATACACAGTACAACAGACAACAAACTTGCCTGGTGTCAGAGTGAAAGTCTTGATGTAGCTTTACTGTCGTTAAAGTGTACTGTATTGTGATCCAGGTTCTTTACATTCTAGAAACTAATAGAAACTAATGCTAGTAATTCATTTTTCTACACTAAAAGATACAAGTCTCTTACTCTGTTTTTTAGTATAGCAATACATAAGGACTGGGGCAGACCTATGCTTTCACTATGCAGAGCTTGCTGAAAATATACACATTTTATATGGTTATATATATTTTTTTTCAAATATCACATTAAAATGCTTGTCTATTAGAAGTCTTCTTTCCGTGTATATTGAGGAAAATAGAAGATTTTTTGT
The DNA here is from genome assembly GCF_059453375.1 of Lepisosteus platostomus. Lineage (NCBI taxonomy): Eukaryota > Metazoa > Chordata > Actinopteri > Semionotiformes > Lepisosteidae > Lepisosteus > Lepisosteus platostomus. The sequence goes on from NC_142631.1 coordinate 5,406,092, forward strand.
TGAAGTGGTTTTAACTTTTGCATTTGATTTTTTTTTAACCATACTCAAGATACTGCATACTGTATATCAGTTAGTTCCTTTATTGGAATATACTGTAATTTACATCACTGTCAAAAATATAAAGATGCAAAACATGTGGACATCAGTTGAAACATGGTAAGTGTCTGAAAGAATCTGGTTATTTCTCTAAGCCTAAAACCACTTTAAGGGAACCAAACATTTTTGAGCATTTCAGACTTATCTTCTAGTGAAGCTACTGTAGCAATGGAGGAACATTAAAAGTAGTGTCAAAAAAGCCTTCCAAAGTGATCTGCATGCCTACAGAAATGAGGGCTGTTATTGAACCTGGGAACTTGTCATACGTCTTGCCTTGTCAACAAACTCAGATTAAGTACATGGCTGGAATTTCCACACTAATTGTCTACATCAGATTGGCCTATGTCCAGTCCTGGTGTCTGTAGGTTTTCATTCTTGTTTAACTCTTAATGACTTAATTGAACTTTTTTAACATCTTTACCGAGGTCTTCGAATGCTACTGCTTTAAAGGGGCCTAGAAACAAAACACAGGACCAGGGATGGGTCACCCTGGTCATTTTTTTAACACCACAGGTTGTAAAAAGTATAGAATCCACTGTTTTAAGGTTTTCTTATGTTGCTTGTTCACAGTTGATTGTAGCACAAGGGATGTTTATAGTCATTGAGCATAACAAATAATATACATGCCCTAGGACATTAGTCATCAATAGCTGAATCATTAAATAGTTTTTTAAGTGTAGTCCACTTAAGACAGAATATAATTTCATCTTACGTTTACAAAAAGGCTGCTTTAGTGTATCATTTAGCAGAACCTTGTGTCTATTTGCATTGCCAATGAGATGGTCTGGCATGTGTATTCCTGGTATAGTCTGTAATTCGCTGAACATGTCTTTTCTTGGAGTTCATATTGAGAAAATGTGTTGTGCAATTTGGATAAAAATGTCACCAAAGCAGCTATCGCTTATCACGAAGCTGCCTTTTCCTGGTGAGGACTGGGACAGCACCCTGGATGCCAGTCCATAAATTGTCCAGGGACAACTTTAACACAAGTCAGCCGATGACTGAAGGTGGGAGGAAATGGGAGCATCCTAGACTCACACAAATATGGGAAGAAAATGCGGTCTCCAGACAGAATTTGCCAGTCTGGAACAGAACCCAAGACCCAAGAGCTATGAAGCAATGGTGCTCTGCTCAGCTACCATGCTGCCTGTCAACGAAATAAATGAATCATCAAAAGTGACATGTCTGGACTGAAGAAATACTGAGACTGAGAAGTACTTTCCCAGACTGAAATTCAAGTGGATGAAGAAGAGAAGTACTTCACTTCAAATCCTTGTCATATGCTGTGTTTGTTTTCTCTTATATGGTACACGTTCAGTCTTAAGCAAGCCTGATTTCAATTTGTTAAGGGGTGTTTTAGTAATCTATATGGATGTCAAGCAAGAGATAAGTGCTTATTCTGTTGAGGGCACTTTACTATTGCCTGTATTAAGTGCTTTCTATACACAACTGAAAAATAAATTAGCCAGGCTTTGGATAAAATAGCATTAGTTAGTAGTTATGATAAATGGAGCTTTCATGGATTATAAATAAAATTAAAATAAAAGAAATACATTCAGCTGTTGACACAAAAACAAAATATCTTGGGAGTTCAGATTAATTTTATCTTATTCCAAGAAGAACATGTCGCTTACTAAGCAGACAGGATATAGCCAAGATATTTTTTCTTCTCTTTTTTTTCCCTGAGATGATCTTTGGTTTTATCATTGCTGAGTTCTTTTCTCCTGTTTGCTTGGCCTCCTTCCAGTGCATCATCCAAGAAACTGCTTGCAAGCCAGCAGAATGGTACAGGCCTGCTTCCCGTTGCACAGCTATCTACCAGAGCCATCACTCTTTTCTCACTGAAAGCTCAAAGAGAAAAAGAGTGAAAAAGGCACTTGCTGTGTGGGTGAGGGTAATTAAGATCAGGCACTGGAGAGTCCAAGATAAGGCAAGGAGAAATCTGTAGCTCAAACAGTGGCTAGTCTGTCCAGAAGCCAACCTTTTACATACTGTAAAAGCTCCCCTTTCTTGAGAAGATCACATGGAATTGTTTGTAAAGCTCTGAAATTAGATATTTGTTTCTTATTTCCACTTTTAGAGCTGTAAATAGTGTTTACCTCGATACCTGTACTTTAGATACAGATATTACAAGTTTGAATTGTTAAAAGGAGTTATGATTTTTTTATAGAACAAGGGGCTACAGTAGTTCCCTCAAATGTCTTGAAGGGATGCTGTAGGCCTAAGTGTTTACTCAATGTTGCCATGTAGTGCCTTTGTTATACGAGAAGTATTTTTAAGATACATTTTGCGGTTGATTTCCAATGCTTTAGTCACTTAGTCTCTTTTGTGCTTGTCTGTTCTACTACACATTCCCCTGTGCACTAGTTCTTATATATATGTTTTCAACAAAGGCCTTCCTCCTCCCCCTGACAGGTAGGACCTCTAGTTTGTGTTCTGTTTGGCTCAGAATCACACAGTTCAAACTTGAATATTCCTGCAGTACAGTATCTACCTTCTGCTCACAGTTCAGTTCTTCACTCTTCACACTCTGTGCAACGAGTGTGATCCCTAAGAAGTGCTTCTGGTTCGCGTGTGGTGCTTGACAAAATGTGTTTGACACGAGGTGAGATGCGTGTGGGCACTTTGAGTTACATTTTTAGAAGAATATGCCAGCTTGGATGTGGCAGCAGACTGGTGTTAATTCCAAACCGCAGTCACACATACTGTACAAAATGAAACAAAAGGAAGGTAGGTAATCACATTCCTTTTTTCAGTTTTAAAATGTTTCTTATATTGAGCGAGGGGATTTATATTTAATTCAAAATCTCCCATGAATAAAACAATATGATTCAAGGAGTAATTCTAGAATAATTCAAAGTTACCATTCAATGTTTTAAAACAATTTTTCTCTAACCTTGATAGGCAGAATGGTCTTTTTAATATTGAACTTTTTCATTTGGATGTCCTAAGCTGAAACTTTCCTCATCTTGAGCTTTTTGACTGCAACTAAAAGGTTAGGCTCGTGGTTAAGATCTGTGCTTTCAGATGATAGTAGGAAAGGTACCTCACAAAATACTTCTCCAAGAATTTCAGCTTCTCAATGGTTAATTTTCTTCACAACAGTGATGCTGAGTGATAAGGTCATTGCATGTCGAACCTAGCCACAGACTGTTCACCGCTTTGATGTTAATTTAATAATTAATAGCTTATGCTGAGACTGTCAGGGGGGTAGCATAAAGCTAAGGTAAAAAAAAAGTTTGCTAACAGGCCATTTAAAATATAAAGGCTCTTTATGGAGACTTAACTGCTGGACATTTTTTACTTGAAATGATGCAAGTTATTTAATCAGCAATATAACATGTGCCAAGTAGCCACAAAGGGCAAAGACCTTGGCAATGGTGCAATGGTAGTTTTTTGTTTTATAAGAGACCTCTACTGCATGCCTGGGAGTTTCCAGTACAGACCAGCAGCAAAGTTTGCTTGCTTGTTATATTTGTCTTTTTTATATTTCCTGCATAAAACTCCACATTCTAAAAAGATGGGATGGACACTGTCGGAGGGCTGCAAATCTGTCCCCAGATTTCAAATAAAGGACTTGCAAAGCAGATCTTCTGACCCCACGAAGGCACATATACTGTACATACCCTGGTCATATCCTGGTGAGAGTTTCCTTTCACCTGTCCTGGAAACACAAGGCACAACTCAGAACAGCCCATCGATCCTCAACAGCACGTGTTTGGCAGAGGAGCGAAATCCAGAGTGCCCATCACAAATTCATGCCAACATGTCAATCCAAGAAGAACATGCAAACTCCATACAGACTGCCTGAGGCTGGATTTATAATTAGTACTACTTATTAAAGTTCAGAATTTGTAGCATTTTTATTATGAAAATAATATTTTTGTACTGTTGAAAAACCAAAGAGTGTCTTACATGAGATATATAACATACTAAGTGTATTTGCAACTTGCTGCTGTCACATGACAACAATGGGGCAGCAGACAAAGGATTAGGATGCACTCCTAGGCTTCATATTGAATTTACAGATTTGCCTCTCATAGATGTTATCTGAAGGAATAGGGGCCATTAAATTAATTCCCTTCCATTAAGACCACTTTATTCAGCTATAATGGAGAATGAAAATCCCCAGCTGTTATCAAATGTCTGTTCTTAGATCTCATGCCAGCATTACAGACATTTGGAGGCCCAAAGGTGAGCTGCTCTGCCTGGCAAAGTGAATGTAGTTTTACTGGTAACGAGAGGCCATGCGTCAGCTATCTGCAATACAGAATGCATGCTGAACTGTACATTGGGATGAACTGGATGTTCTCAAAGTCCCTTTCAGATAAACGAACTGTGTGTACGTACAGTATGTCTGAGTTACTTAGAGCAATGTGTTACAAAAGTCTTTGTTTTACACTCAGTGTAATGAGAAGCTGTCTCACAATATCTCTGTTACACATCCCAAGTGTATTTTAACTAATGAGCCTTACTCAAGCATTTTTGACAGAGTAATGAAAAGTTTCAGATCAGTTTATATGATCAGTTTCCTTCACTCATTTTCATGGAACACACGCTTCTAATCGTGCTTCTTGATTTATTTTTTAAGTTATTTGTATTTTTATCTCTGTCTCTCTGTCTTTATTTTTTAATATGCCAAAACTATAAAAAGTTCACAAATTATGTTGGATGCCTTAACTTCACTACTGATGGAAAAAAATAACATCCAAAAAGGATGTATGGGACATTTTATGTTGTGTGTATCCTTTTAAACTTTTTTTATTCACCTTGGGAAAAATGTGCTTTTGGAGAAACCTTAATTCTTTCAGTTTGTGCTTTTTCGTTTCTCTATGCTGGTAATTCTATTCTGTCTTGTTCCTTATATTTCACACAAGCAGACTAGAAAACAGACACTGTGACACCTGTGCTGTAATCCTTAGTTTAAATTATGTGGGAGATCTTCTATAGAAGGTGCAATGCATTGGATTTCATTTATCTCTTAGTGCCAATTTTTAGAGAGTGCCGTAATGTCAAGCCTGAGGATTATGTGAGGAAGCATCATGTGAGCTGCCTGAAAAAAGGGATTTATATCCTAAAACAGAGCATTCTGCACTGAGCAGTGCCAGGAAGACATGCTTCTAGAATATCAAAATGGAAACTCATTGTACTGGCTGGACTGGAATGAACTCTGTAAGATCATGAATTAGGCTGTTAAATCCAGAGGAAGCACACAGTGAAAATGAGTAAACGTGGTAGAGGACAAACATTTATTTATCAGAATTCTGATGCTTTTTAAAGAAGGAGAATTCATCTCATGATTTCATTTCTTAAAAAATAATGTTCTTTAATATTTTTGTCTGGGGTTCTTGGGATTAAATGTTGTTTGGTTAACAGCAAATCCAACATTATGACGCTATCAATTTCTGCTAAGACTATAAATACATTCTGCTTTTTTGATCTTCCTGACACTGGTCTTGGTATGCTATGTGCAAGGATTAAAATTCCCTCTGCTTGCAGAGCCAAATGTGAGTCTGGTGAGGAAAGGTTTTTCCTGTGTCAGTGTCTGCACTGAAGTGGTTTGTGTTGAGTGAGAGACTGGTTCTGTCAGTCTTTACAATACTTCCATTAAAAACAAAACACAAATTATCTACTCAAACTATTTCCTTTGCTGAGATCATTTTTTTCACCAAAAGATGCATGACATACAGTAATGCAAATTAACACAATGCTCCTTACAAGTACAAAATCCTAAACTGCTTCAAACTAAGTAAAGTCAACCCACAGAATGTCTCTGAGCACTTCACAAATAATAGGTACTGTATACAGTATGTGCCTCTGAGAGTCAAGTTATGCTGATGAGATGGTTAAATCTGCTATGTTTTTTTTCTTAAAAGCAGAAACCCAGTGAAACTAATTAAGAAAATACATACTGTAATAATTTTAGTTGTCACAGTAGCACAGTACGCAAATTGAAATGTTTTGATACTTCTACATTTACAGTACACTCCCATTTGCATTTTATGAGTGGCTAGGTCCTAAATAGTATGATGTCCAAAATGCCTGTTTTTAACCAGAATGTCAGTTCTGCTTAATACTTGCTTTTTATTTTGTTATGTCACAGAGAGGTTATTTACCACTTCACAGCTGACTAACCTGTGAGTGTTGGTTCAGCTCCTGTCGAGTGGCCCCAGTGTAAGTGTTTCACGAAGTTTGAGAAACATTGCTATGTATTAGGTAATTGAAAAAACAAAACAACTGCAAGACTGCCTAGTCCCCATCTGTAAACCTGACCTTTTGCCAGTATGGCTGCTGCTCTGTGCTTTGGTTGTTCATATAATCTGGAAGTGTATTCGCTATGCACTACCTTACTGTTGGGGTTTTGCATCCTTTCACCTAGGGGGCGCTCCAAATTCCAGAGTCCTAGTTTGATTGCTGGTATTATTTCCAGGTGTTAAGAATCAGTGTTGATATATAAGCCTAGACCTTCTGATACTCAGGGCTCAGCATTAGGACACGGATGTCCAGAGGCCCACCTAGAACCAGAGTCGTCTGGGGGCATAAGGCTTGCCAGAGGCATCACGCCCCCTGAGCCCGTATGTTCTTGGACTGTTCCTGATTTCCCTGTGTCTGTCTGGTTGGATGGATCGCCTGGTTTAGGATTATTGGACTGCGCCCTGACTTGCCCCCATGGATTCGCTTGTACTTGGATGCCTTGTTTTCCCCTATTCACTGGAGCACCTGTTGTCACTGAGCGCTGTCTTTGCGAATAAACCCTTGTGTGTTTTCCCTGATGTCTGTATCCTGTTTGTCCCGGGTTACACCGCATAGGGTCTAATTAGCATCCCTCCACTGAAAACTGGGGCCCATTCGTGACGCTAACAGCACCATCTGGTTGTGGTGGGACAGGTTGGATAGATGTGGATTTTATGGCCGCCTTTTCAGTTTATCATTGTGTCCTTTTGTTATGGGCTTGTCAAAAAAAGGAAAACAACACAACTATGTCCAGTGTGCCCTCGGAAATGTAATCACACATCAGGAATGCTGCCAGCATTTCAGCGCTGGCTGGTACATTATCGTAATTGACGTTTTATGTCTTATTTCTTCGAATTATTTATTAGCTATATAAGAAATGTTCAGCTGAATCTTGTTTCCAATACCATCAATCAGGGAGTGCTTGTGTTTTTTTGTGATTTATACTTCCCAGGTGCCTGTAGTAATAGAACTTTAAAACTATTTTGTGCCGTATTCAGAGTACATTTAAATTAATTTTTAACTCTGCTGCAGCAGCTGGTTCTCTGGTAGTTTGGGTGCAGTGTTTTTAATCGGCTCCCAGCTGTTGCTCGCTGTAATATCAGGTCCTTTGCACTAGAGCTTGAGCTCTTTGCACTATTAATAGCGCAGGGAGCGTTGGTAGGGGTCTACTCCAAGTATTTCAAGTTTGTGCTGTGGGATTTTGTCCAGAGGTGTCATGACATTTCAAGAACAGAGTCAGTTTAGTAAAGATGTGATAACCTTGTTGTTTATACTCCATTTTGAGTTAATGTAATTTTTCTGTTGTATGGTTATATGTTGGTTCACATTAATGAGCTAAAATTCAGCATGAAGATGGTTGAGAAACGTTTTTCCGTTGGTGTGGACGGTGGTGTCTCTTATCACCTGTTTTGAAACTGGTTTTTAGTTTTACAAGAGTGCATCTACACTTCAAGTTCAGCTGAAACGTATCCTTTATTTTTCGCTGATTCATTTGTTTTATTTAGCATAATCTTGCGTAGTAAAGGTTGTCATGGTGAATAATATTTTTTCAACTGAGTATTTCCCCTTATCAGGGTGATGTCACATATTCCTCTTCTAAGCATTGAGAAATTCTTTTTGACCTCTTAACTCATTGTGCACACAATGTGGCGTGCTGTTTAAAAGTGCAATAATAAGCAGGGCTTAAAAACATTTTTTCTATTGTTGGATCTCATTGTAGCTTAAATCTTCTTTCTTACAGTGTAAACATATTTAGTGCATGTACAGTATACTCACCAGTTAGCTTTTATGGGATTAAATGAACTTGCTCATCTCATGTTTTTTGTCTGATCTTGATTTAAGACAGTTGTTCATCTTCTGTCATGAATAAATATTGCTATAAAAGAAATTAAAAATGTACAATACTAAGTATTTGCCATTAAAGATTTGATCTGCCACGATTGTGGGTGAAATAGCATTATTTAACAACAGTGAACAAAAATGCTACAGTAAACATGTGATTTCAGTAATTAATGGGAGACTTTGTTCCCTCTAATTAAGCTCTACATGTGTGCATTTAAGAATGTATTGCTGCAAAATAAAGCCATTGGCTCTAGCAACTGCCAATGGAAATTACAGGGCATGCACTTCCCATTCAGTGGAAGGCCAGCTCTGTTTCCTTGCAGATTCAGCCTTTTTTCCAGTCTTTAAAAGCTTAATATTGAATAGCACGGGATAGCACGATGTGTGCTGTTATTGACAACTTTCACAGTACATGTTACAATTTTTTGTTCTATTAATTTAAATTATTTTTATATGCAATGTATTTTTGGATTGTTTGTTTCTCCCATTGTGTTACTTATAATAACATCTATGAAAAGGAATGTGTCAAGCTAAAAACAAATTGTTATCCAAAGAAAAAGGTTTGTCCTATGTTAACATTTCCTTAAAAGGTCCTCGGTAACAGCGTCTTGCCTTTGTGTACCTTGTAAGACATGTCTCATTATTTTGAATTACGTTCTTTAGCTCAAGGCTAATTTAAAGGGGGGTTATTGATGGTTTTGTGCTTTTCAGAAGGTCCCAAAGTCAATCATTTGAGCACTGCATGCAGAATTATGTATAATGTTATATAAGGCAATAGATTTCATAAATAACTTGCCTTGCAGATTCAGGCAACGTTTTCCATCAGAATAAGCTTTTGCTTTATAATTACATTGTTTTTAAAAAGAAATGACTGGAGTGACTCCTTAAGAAACCTCTCTTGTTTAGTGAATCTGGCAAAAATGGCAGCTGCGCTTTTCCATTGTGCAATATGTGAGCCTGGCGGGGGAGCTGCCTTGGCTACCAATCTGCAATGCTTTCAGCTCCAATGCTGTACTGCAGAAGAACCCACATTGAAAGCAGCAGCTTAGCAAGGGAACAGCTCCTGCTTTCAGGGTGCGATCTGGTGCCCTGCCCTTATTACAACAATAAAGACACATGCTAACAAGAGAGTATGACATATCTTCCATTCTAATTAAACATCGGTTCACATATACTCTAACACTGTACTGCTGCATCGGCAGAATGGAAAACAATTATTCATTATGGTAGTAGATGGTGAGTCACAAACCAGCTTGGCCTGTCTGTATGCTTCCAGCAGAGGAAGCTTTGAATGGCCTAATATTTCCTTTACAGGTGTATTACAAGATCCAGTAAATGACAGCCTGGTATTGCATAAATATAATTCTTGCTGAGCTGCAATAACTGGCATGCTTCTAATACAGTAGGTCTTTTGCAAACACACAGGTGACGTTGTATTGAGTAATATTACTTTTTTTTGCATTTTGTTTCTGTTAATTTTGAAACAATTGAAGATAACAAGGGCAAAACAAAACACGTAGGGAACACACACAAAAAAGGGAGAAGGGGGAAAGGTTCACGTTCTTAAGAATGCGCTTGAGCATGTTATCACAGGTTTTACACGAACAGACAGTAATCTAGCCACATTTCCTTCTTGCAAGACTGTTTCAGTGTCTATCCAGCTGCATAAAATCAATTTTCTCGTCTACAGTTAGAACTGCAAATAAAAGACTCTGTGCCTTTAGATCAATAATAGCTTGGAAATCATCGTTGTGTTGGGACAGCCAATATTCTATATCACGATAGACAGATGGGCTCATTTAATCTTATTTCTGTTTTTTTCTTGAAAATAGCATGCATGTTAAGACACGCAGAGGCCATATCCCTTGTGTCTGCTTACAAATCCAAGGATGCCCCTCATTAGTAATAATTTCTGACCTACAGTACTAGCTTGGATTTCTTGAAATGGTTCCATCATACAGGAGATACCCTTATATAGAATGTATGTAAAACAATTTTGACTGTGGATGACAGTATCCAGTATATAATGAAATGTAGCTGGTATGCTTGATCTCATTTTGGTTTCCTCACCCACACACTAAGGAACTCATATTTCAGACAATGACGTTATGTCCTCTGTTTCTGATTGGCCTCTGTAGTCTATAATCTGTGCCAGATAATTGATTTATACATATAAACCAAAGTGCTCAATTTATATTTTGGTAAAAATCTTACATTACTAAACACAGGCTTTTTGGTGGGGGGTATGTACTTAACAATGAATGAATTTCCTGCATTTTGTTTTGTGATGTGGGGTTTATTTATATTGTCTTGACATGATATGTTTACAGTCTAAGAAGTGGTGCTCTGCTTTCAAGTGAGAACTATAGTTTGTGTAAAGCTGGTGGCGTGTGTTGCCTTCTTGATCCTGGAAAGCAGAAATTGTAGAAACAAGATACAAATAACTGGATTTCATGTTGTTCAATGCATCTTTCAATAGAGGAACTTCATCTGTCATTGATCATCTGCCAGTGTGTTGCAGGGACAAATTCTAGAGGGAATTCATCGGTATAAAGAAGATTGAACTGACTTGACCTTTAGGCAGTGAGGGGGATTGTGAGCATTTAGTTAATATTCTTTTTTCCCTTTTTTGTTTTTTAGCATTTTCATGATGGACGCAAGGCGCAGCAACATATTGAAAACTCCTGGAAGCAGCTTGAATCGGTAAGTTTCTTTGATAAAAAGGGCTCTTTCTGAAGCACTCACTTGAGAGCTGTAATGAATTTGTTGTAGAATAGCTAATGAAATTGGCACATAGGATTTTGGATTGATGGGTTTCAGCTGTCTTACTCTGTAGGACTTGAAATAAACATGAAAGAGGAGTGTTCTAACAGGATTATTTTTTTAAACCTGCATCCAAAGCACTTTTAAAGAAACTTTAAATATGGATTTTCTTCAGCAGTGAATGCTGTTTTCTGTCTGTTTTTTTTTATGGGAAAAGCATGTCCCTTTATGTGGAGCTGGATGTAGGGCTTTCACTGAAACTGAAATGTTACATATTACTAAACATTAAGGATTATGTCCTTCATATGCATGAGTGTCAAATCCCAAAATATTAATTTATAATTAGACTACTTATCATAAATGGAAGATGTTAGTTCCAGTATTGTAAGGCATAACATGTTTTTGTAAGATGCTTTGCAAACATCTTACATTTTATATTTTGCATTGTTCTACTATTTTCACTAGCAATTTTGTTTCAGCTTATTGTTCATTGTGACAGATTTGTTTCAGAGTAAAGTTAGCTTGATGGTTATGTTAACGGGAAGAAATGACAAGAAGCACTAGCTGACAATAGGCCAATTTGATAAGTAATAGGTTTATTCCATGCTGAAAAAAGAAGAAAGAAAACACTTCTTCAGGTCAAGAAGGTCAAGAAGGTCAATTAGGTTTGATAGGTAAATGTTATAGGTTAGGTACTAGAACAATTTGTTGTTTTTGAAGATGTCGATCAGTGTGAGTTAATTGCTAGTGAATAACAAGCTTGGTTTCTTCTCACCTAGACTGAACTGTATTAATAACAAAGTTATTATTATTGTAAAAAATGTTGATGTTTATAACGCGCATGTATTGTGATTTCTAAATGTGTCTTAAGATGTTGTAAGACCTTTGCATGTCCATGAAGGCCTGAGTGAAACCTGCAGTAAACCTAGGAAGACTTTAAGAATTGTAAACAAATCCACAACAATAATAAAGTGGTTATTTTTCAAGTCCAGCTTCATCTTAGTGAGTCTGAACTATATCTGCAGGAACTACAAGCATCTGAAAAAGGTTGGAGACAAAGAAAGCAGACTGATAGAAGAGTTTTACTCCAAATCCTGCCAATGAAAATTAGGAAGAAGATACCCTCCAATCTAGATTTTAAATTACCAGGTCTTCAAAATAACAACTAATGGGCTCTTTGTTTAATGCACCGTAGACACTCCAAATTGAAAATCAGACATGCATCTGTCAAGCTGATTCCGGAGGTTTGACGGTGTGCCGTGTTTCCTGTTTGTGGTTATGCTTGTCTGTATGACGCTCTGACCCTTCTTCCTGCTGATTTGAGAAGGCAGCTGGTTCTTATTCTGGTCTAAACAGTCCCTCTTTCTGGCACTGTATTGGAGCTCTAACAAGTTGTATCAGCTTGGGAAGACTATGTGGAAAGAAGGTGTACAGTATGTTCATTGCTACAGCTGAGGCACTTTAACTGTCATGCAAGCATGGATTCAATGCATTTACTCACATTGTTCAAATAGTTAACAGATTGTGCTCAGCCTTATTCATCAAGGCGAGACTTGCTAATCATTCCCCCACCAAAAACCATCCATTCGACTCCATCAGACTACATCAGACAACATCTTCTCGACCTGTGAAGGTGATGGTTTTAATAATAATAATAACATCACTTTATTAACCCTTTAATATTTCTTGCATTAGGAATTTGTCTTTTCGCATACCCCAGCTTTCTCTCCATGAGACACACAGACACACAGATAAGGAGAGAGCATGGGGTCAGAGCACAGGGTCAGCCATTGTACAGCGCCTTTGGAGCAGTTGGGGTTAAGGGCCTTGCTCAGGGGCCCAACGGAGTAGGAATCCTCTTCCAGTTGCAGGATTTGAACCAGTAACCTTCCAGCGCAGATCTTTAGCCACAGAGCCACCGCTCCGCCCAAGTGGTTGAGGTGGTTTGAAGTGGTTGAGGAGATCTTTCTGGATTAGTTGAGATTGATGGGGTTGAATAGATAAGTTGATCAGGACTTGACAGGGAGTTCCCACCTTGATGAATATAAATACTGTAGATAATGAATTTAATCAACGTTCATTAATGCATTTTAACCTAAGCCTCACTATATGCCCATAGAGGACTAGCTCTGTACTTGGCTTTAGCATAAATGCAGAAAGGTTTGGTATCACAGCCTCCAAGCCTAATCTCCAATATACTGTACATAAAAATTAGTTCTTGTATTTCAGCCATAGCATCAGCAGTGTGTGGGGTGGAGGGGATGGTGTGTGGGAGTTCAGTTCTCTGGACATTTATACTATTCAGAATGCACTGTTCCTCATTGTTCAGTTTCCCTGCAAGGGTAAAGTAAATCATTTGATGTTTCTGTGGGACATAAGACCTTTTAATGAGCTCTTACTGTGAGCAAGTAAGGGGTTAGATACAGTATGTTCAAGATATATTTTCATGGAGCAGACACTGTTCTTTGTGTCTTCTCATTCACATCATCTGATCTCCACATGAAATATTTCATATTTTCTGTGGAATAAGATTTCCATCAGTTAAACAGAAATGCGGGACTTTGCAAAATGACAAAAACAAAAAATCGATTCAGAAGGCTAACAGAATTAATGGAAATAAAATAAGCTGCAGTGAGGCACCGGTGCTATGCATTGTAAACTTTATCCTAGGCAAGGTAACATCCCTGTGTGCTGTACACAAATCATACACTCTTTGATTATGTGAACTGTTTGTGCGAATGTATGTAGGTCTTTCCTAATCAATGTTTGTGATCTGTGGAATTTACATCATGTTCTTCAAATACAGAAATTACCTCTTGGCTTATTCCCATCACTCTTTCTGTTTTTTAAAAGATGAAGATGCACTTTCTTGATTTGTAAAGGTTAATGTGCCTGGTTTGTTTCCCTGCCTTTGATTATATGAGAGTACGGATTTCTGGACTTTTGTGCCTTTCTTACTGTAATCTTTGTAATGGTAAAGAAAAGAGCACTGTCATCTGACAGAGTGCCTTGTCAGGCCTTAATAGGGGTACCTTGTCTCTTCTCATGGAGTAGGAGCTCTAATCAGCGTGCAAATAAATCTGGTTCACTATATCCCCCAGGATACTTTTTTAATTATTAAATGTCCCCCAGGAGTGTTCCTTTTGTAAAATTACATTAAAACAGTTTTATTAATCTCTTTGACAAGAGTAGTGTCTACATTGAGAACTCCAGAAATCCCAAACAGCTTGGAGCAACTGTATCAGTTATCCTGTCTAGCCAGCCTCCTTTAATGCGCTTGTCCTGGTAAGAGTTGTGATATGTTGGCTTATTTAAACTATCAGTTACTATTTAGCCTTCCTGCACTGTGGCAGGGTTCTGTCAAAATAGTGATATGCAGCACAGCCATGCCTTCTAATCTTTGTGTTTTTGAAGTGTCCTTCAAATTACTTTTTAATTAGTGATACATTTCTGTTTTCTCCATGTAAAGTATATACAATTAACATATCAGGTGGGTAGCTGTGTCAGCATGCGTAGGCTGCAAAGGAACAAGTAATAGGTTTATTCCATGCTGAAAAAAAGAAGAAGGCTGAAGAAGGCTCCACACCTGAAGAAGGCTCCACGGCCGAAACGTTGTGTTTTCATTCTACAATTAATATATACAGTTAGTACAGATAACTGAGTTTGTTCCAACTCAGATGTTATTGTTGTCCTCTGGTTTTAATGGTCTCCAACCTTGTTGATGCCGAGGGTCTGAGATCTTATAAATTATACATTTTATTGCACCTGTACTAAACTGGCATTCATCCTGGTTCATGAACTAGTAAACATGCAGTTATCAGCACATGGAATAGATTGCTGGAGCAGGCTGAAGAGAAAGAGATGCTGGGATCTGTAAAAGCTAGTCTTGATAATGTGTTGAAATCACACTTACTTACTGTATACCCCATTTACATTAGTAAGACAAGCCAAGCCAGGAATCTTCTTGAGTAGCTTTTAACTTTAAAGGTGAGTCAAACCATTGATGTCCTGTGTAATGAACAGTATGTATAAGACAGTAGGAAACAGTAGATCAAGATGTTGATCCAGATTCAGATAGGTTTCAGGACTGGACCCTCATGGCTCAGTTTACCACAGTTCATTTTTGTGCTAGAAAACCACTCACATACTGTTCACGTGTGATGTTGTAAAAAGGGTGTCAGTGTATAAGAATAATGATGAGTGCTGAAGTGCTCAATGGACTGTTCTTCTCATTGCCTTTTCTTACACTCCTGTATTTCTTTATTCGGTTCCCACTTCATTAATGCTGTGTTGTTCTGGTTCTCCCTGTCCTCTGTCAGAGTAAAAGGAGATTTGAGAGGGACTGTAAAGAGGCAGACCGGGCACAGCAGTACTTTGAGAAAATGGACGCCGACATCAACGTGACAAAGGCAGATGTAGAAAAGGTGAGTCACTGACAGAGAGCTCTCATCTGATGGTTAAGCAGTAGAGGAGTCGTATAATACTGCCTTACATTTTTTTTTCACTCCTTTTTATTTACTTAAGATTTAAAATTTTAAAGCATTTATTAATCTATTTTACTTCTAATTTCTGAAACCAAAGTAGTGATGTTATATGTGACAGTGCAGTAGAATTCTTAAAGCAGTGTTTTGTACTGGTGGCACCGCCATCATATCAGAAACACAAAACTGTGGGGATGGCAGTCTTACATAGTGAATGCCTCTATTTGTACACACCACACAAAGTTAAAAGACTGCTGTTTATTTGCACACATTATGCTTAAAATTTTTGTTTAAGAGTCTGTTTAAGATAAATAATTTTAATAGCATCCAGCATTCCTCAAACAAAAAATCAATTTACTGGCTTGTGACTAGGGAAGTATAGTCAGTGTTTGCCTGTAGCACAATGGAGTTTCTGTCACAGGACACAATCCCAGTGCTTTATGTTGACTGTCTCCAGCTCTAGAATAATCAGGGTGAGACTGTGACTGTGATCTGCAATCTATTCTCTTTACCCTGTACATTGGGGTTTTGCTTAGAAATACTGATGCCTTTTACTGGCAGAAATCAATACAAGTCAGTAGTAATCTGCCCTACACTTTGTCAGCATGTATTTACAGTAACAGTCGTGGAGTTCAGATATTTTGGACCTCTGACAGTCATCAGTTGGTAACAAAAATCTAATGGTACGGTAAATAGTATATGTTGTGTGTAGTCCTGTAATGAATTTGAGCGTTCAAACATTATCTTAAGAGACTCCATGATCACAGAATACAATTCAAAATCATGTAAATTTCACTTTCCCTTCTAGTGGTAGTGGATGTTCTAAAAAACTATCAACTTTGAATGAGACCTTAACATCATCCTGCTGCTACTACTAATACGTGAAGAAGTTAGCAGTGGCCATTCATTATAGTGACTGTATACCACAATTTTCTGTTGTGTGCCAGCCTGCCAGATTTCCTGCCAGGATCTTGATGTCATTGTTAAGATAGGATAAGATACATTCCCTTGTTAAGATAGGATAAGATAAGATCATTTTATAGGCCATATACAAGTTATTGTATAAGGAATTCATCTTTTCGCATGCCCCAACTTTCTATCGATGAGACACACAGCCAGGGAGAGAAGCTTGGGGTCAGAGTGCAGGGTCAGCCATTTATATGGCGCCCCTGGAGCAGTTGGGGTTAAGGGCCTTGCTCAGGGGCCAAACTGAGTAGGATTCCTCTGCCGGCCACGGGATACGAGCCAGTAGCCTTCTAGACACAGGCGCAGATCCTTAGCCACAGTGCCACCGCACTGCCCCCTAAGTCCGAGTGGAGATGCCGGGGAATGAACCCGGGACCTCACGCATTGTTATTTACGGTCTGAAGATATCCTATATTGAAAAGCAATGAAAAGGAAGAAGTATTTGATTAAATGGAGAGAAGCTTCAACTTTTTGTCTGTTTATATCTCAGCTGAAAGGTAGGAAGATTTCTTCTAATTATGCAGCGGGTACAAGACTCTTATCAGGTCAGCCAGTCCTAAGCACATTGGGAAAGATGTGCCTTTTGAGAAGTGTGTGCAAGTAAATTGTCGTGCTTTTGTGATGTCCATGTTTTCAATCTGTGGCACAGTCTCAGTGTTCATACTCTCATATTTTCTGGTCATAATCTTGCATTGCATTATAGGATTGTTCGTGTGAGAGGCATTATTCATTTCTGCCTAATTGTATTCCTCCTTTTTCTTTTCCAGTGGTGCTGTATACTGTAGCTAAAATGAACCACAGACTCCTTTTAATGCAAGAATGCCAGTTATTTGGAGAAGTTATTTGGATAGTTGCAGCTTCTCTTCATCTTTCACAGATTGTTCTTAATCCTTCGTTTGAATGCAGAACAGCTATCTTTAACATAGCTACCTTTGTGTCTCACATATGATAAAAATCCCCTAAGGCTAAATAAACAAATCTGGTGTAAACCTGGAAGTGAAATTCAATGCAAATTTGCAGCCTGTTCAAAGTGTTCTCTGGCGTTGGATTAAAAATAGCATTCAGGTGGAGAAGTGAACTCTGGAGAGAGCAGTGCACAGGTAATCTAATACCGATCGCAGAGGTGTGCGGTGTTCTGTCTTATCTTTTGACTGAAGGCATCTTCTTGTTTCTTGAAGTTAAAAGCCTATTTAACCACATACATTAAGATTATCTAAGTGTAGTCTTTTGTCTTTACTATATTAAAACATTCCTGGTTTTTGGTAACCTGAGTTTTGCTAAATTTTGTTGTCTGTTTTTAGTACCTTAGAACTTTAGATGGTAGAAATATGAAATTATCCCCTTGCTTCCTTCAAAAAAGAATCATTACAATGCTCTGAGAGTCGGGCAATCCCTTGTAAGATCCCATGGAATAACCAGTTTTTATGGGTAGATGATGTTTCTTTTTAAATGACTAATTTCCAATGATTGGATGCTTTCAAATTTCTCTTTAATTCTGTTGGAAGGGAAAAACAAATTGTGAAGGAGTCGAATGTGAAATCGACTCTTGTAGTTCATTGACCTACATGTAGTTACACCCTAGAAAAATAACATACATGAAAGAATCCAAAATGTATTATTTGATTAGGTCCTCCTTTGTGAAGCACATTTAAATATAAATAAATGGTGGCATTGCTTTAAAGGCATGTGGTTCTTTTCCAAACACACATTCTTGTTTGGGATACAGGAGAAGTTTATTTTCAGCCTTGTATCACAGAGGGAAAGCACACAGGGCTTAAAGGTCCACTTACAACAGGGTTATCGTAGCACACGGAGTGTGCAATAACATTTAGGGATCACTTGGGGCAAGGGTTGATAAACACATGGCTGACTGTCCTCATCCTCGCAGCTCATGAATAACAGTCTTTCTATAGTCACCCCCTCCCAAACTCCCCTTGTCCTGCAGCCCAGTGCCATGTGACTCAAGTGATAGCTACACATCTTCAGACTACAGAATAGAAGTCTTGTTCTGTGGATATAAAAAATGATGGCTGCTTTTATATCTGAAAGCCCCTTGCCTTAATAAATAGGCCTTCAAGAGAACATAATTCCCTGTGTGCTCAACATGCCATGTGGAAGTATTGTTCATAAAGGCTTTTCCTTTTTTTAAAATGGGGGAGTCTAAAGTCAGCCTGCCACTCAGGCACTAAAGCCTTTTTACCCTTTCATATGTCTTCTGTAATTACACAGCTTTATGTTTTCTGCCTCTCAAGTGATTTCCATTATTGTGGGTTTTGCAGTGGCTCAATTCAGACATAGTGAAGCACTTCAAAAACACATGCATAAGGTACAGCTCATAGGAAAGCCTGAAAAATTTAGCAAGAGTCAAGTTGCACTGATGTTCTTCAGACACACAGCAGACTTTGGTTTGGTTGATCTTGAATTTGTGCAGGCCAAATGTTTAAAAGTCTTGACAAACTGAACATCTGTGTGCCAGAGTGAAGACATTGCTGTCACAAATTGGATTTTAAAGAAACAGCAAATTCCCCACCATTTACCTCTTTATGTAAGGTCAGAAGGGGCAATGAAAAAGGCCACCGTTGGTATGATTGTGATATTGTGGATAAGAAAGTCTCCATTATGAAAAGAGATCTTTATTTATAGTGTACAACTGGAGCTACAGTATATACAGCATGTTAGTTCTTGTCATGGGAGTAGAATCATACATTTTGGGCAGTTTTGCAAAGCTTTTTTTGTTTGGCACATTAGAGGCCTAATGTCACACGTGTTATTTTTTCAAGATGTGTAGTGTGTTTGGATGTCAATTTCTTTTATTTTATTTGTGCTTGACATGTGTTATTTTTTCCTGATGCTACAGTACATACAGAGTAAATTTTCTCTTGAGACAACAAACCTTAGATTTAAGTAGATCTTTTCCTGTGGTTGTCAGTTTCAAGAGAGGTTTATACTAAAATCCATTGTTTTATTTAAATATTAGTCTGCATTGCATTAAACCACAATGTAGAACTGTAGCTTTTACTTTATAATTGTATTTTAAATTTATAGGGAAGTCATAGTCCCATACCTACAAATTAAAGTACACTAATGGAGGTTTGTTTCCAATTAGATCCAATTAGATTAGTTTCCAAAATAGATCGTCAAAAAATCTAATTTCCCATATTTATAAAATGCAACATTTTAGATGCAGATATTTAATAATCCAGTGTAACCAAACATAATAAAACTAATCATTCCCCCTTTTCATTTTATTTAAATAATTAATAATATTGATAGCTAAAGTTTTTTGAGGGGTTCCTGAAGCAAATTAAATAATGGAAATAGAATGTCAGATTTTTTGTCTTATAATACAATATATTAAAATAAAACGTTTAAAGCAGTGTATGCAGGGAAAGTTGCCTTTGTTTCGCTGGAAAATATGAGGGCTGTAGAATAAGGTCTTTATTTATGTTTTAGAGCTTTCTTTCACTCTCCAGCTGTTGAAAGGAAAAATAAAGTGTAAATGTCTGTTCTGGGAATTCAGGGATCGGCAATGGCTTTATGAAGAAAATAGTTCCTTTTCAGCAGGTGTTTTCACAGATGAAACATCACTAAAGTGGGTAAAACATCATCCTGACCTTTGAGTGGATATTTATCATCTTCTGTCTGTCCTGCAAAATGAATCAGAATTAGCTTTTATTGAAGTTAAAAGTCTTGGATCTGGTTGACTTGATTTGATTTACTCCAGCTGCCTCTCCAACAAATATTTATTCTGAACTAAAACAAAAAAGACATTCAATAGCTGAATATGAAGAACCATTTTTTATAAAAACATATCAGAACCAAATAATGTAATGTACTGTACCTGTATGCCCATAATTAAAGTTTGTAATTGTGAACTAGCAGAAGATATTCCATTGACATTTGCAAACGAGATTTGAATAATCTATAAATAAGTCATGGTGAACTAATGCTTTAGATCTAGTGATGTACTGGCTAAGAAATTTGTTGGATGAAACAAGCAATCAGAAGAATGCGCCGAGATAAGTAGTTGAGCCCCCCAGAATCTTTTGAGGATGTTTTATTTTATTTAAGCAAACAGTGTGTTTCTCAGGGCTTACTCAGAGAATCCAGAAGCCTGCCTTTGTAAGTGCAGATTAAGTTCACTGAATTCTCAAAAAGGCATCCATTGTGGGGTGGAGATGACTCAAAGCTGAATTTAAGATGCATCCCTCATTACTCATGCAGTTGGTACAAATTAAATTGTCTGGATAAGGGATTTTTCAATGTGCACATTCTCTGCGTCTGTGCTTTCAGAAGAAATTCTCTTTACTGTCAATATAGTTCTTAGCCTTGGCTGGTGTGGGTGAGAGACATGCTTCTTTGCTGCCTTTGAAATTTTGATTGAGTTATGCCAGAAATGTATTAGTAATACATACAGATACAGTACAGCTTTTCAGATGGAGTCTAAATTACTGCAAACAAATCAACACTTTTCTTTTCCTGACCTTTGTACCCAATCCATAAATGTCCTGTTCTTTTTTTCCAACAAAATTAAGTACAACATTTTTAAGTCAATGCTGTTTAAATCATATGTCATAATCTATTTATGGAAAAGATAGGTAAGCTTACAGAGGGCTTTTATGATTTTACAACTGAACGACTTTGTATTTTTTAGTTAAAACAGTTAAAATAATTTGAAAGGAGTAACAACTGTTTTTGCTCATTGTCTTCCTTCTGGCTTTTGAATCTTACATTGGAATATAAAAATTGAGCTATATACTGTATAGTTCTTTAAAAAAAAACACTATGGTAAAGCTATGCATGCAGCATCTTTTTGTTCACTGTTATGGCTCCCTTATGATAAAGAATGTCAGAAGGCAAATGTGCAAAAGGATATGACTGTGAATTTCAAAAGAAACAAGTCAGACATCAGGGTTAGAGAGAAAGTTTGAATATTAGACAAACTCATTATCAGTAAGCTGTCTTTGCTTAATTCTTTGTCATTGGTTTCAGTACAGTGTTTAAGGTTTCAGATCGTCAATGCACATTATCACATTCTTATAGTACAGTTTAGTCTGCCTGTTCTTTTAATTTACCGTCTGTGAACGATAAACTGAAACCAGACATGGTTACTGAATATTTACATTCGTAGCTCTTGTGCTTCAGCTGAGGGCAGTGTATTTATTATTACCATGCCGAAGAGAACTTAACAGTGTTGAAATTTGTATATCTATAAAGAGGATTTTACAGAACATTTTATCTTCATACAGTACGCCTTACTTTGAGAGCACAGTGTTCATAGACATTTTTCCTTTTATGCGTTTCTTTCAATAACCTTTTTTGCCCATTCATGTGATGAATGAGAAAAACTAACCATTGCAGTTCTTTTAATCACTATTTTGTTACCCTGCCTAAAGGGTATTCATAGTTTACCCTTTTCTTAATGTTGTTGCTTTCACTACACACTACCCTAAAGCTAACTTCATTATTTTTGTTTTCTAACATGTCTTGAAGCGATGTTCCCACAAGGTAGGTTAATTATGCGTCTTTCGTGTTTGTGGGGACCTGTATACATGTTAAACATATACCTATAGTCACAAGCTAATTAGGCAGAAGAATTCCAGAAAATCATTAATAGAAACCGATTGATTCTAAAAGTAATGTATTAATCACACCTAGTTAAAATAAACTTACACAGCTCCTCCCATGTTTTATGTCTTATTGTGTCTTATTTGCTAAATCTTATGGCATGTAGTGAAATGATGTATGTACTTTCTGTTTTTTGTGTTTGTCATTTTTTGTCACTCCATACATTTTTTCCAGGGGAACTTCTCAAGAGTGTTACTGAATCTCATTTGCAGGAAGTGTGCAGGGGACATAAATCAGAAGTGCAGTGGTTCTTGCCTGATAAGCAGTGCACCACTGATATACTTCCTTGTGTTATTTCCTGTCATTGGGTTTTGAAAACATTTAACTTAGTTTACACTTCTGGAATTATGTTGGGGTGGCAAAATACCATCTAGCTAGAAACGACAACAAAAACACAACGAGTAGTACTTTAGTTAATATTAGTGTTATTGACTCCTAGAGTACTAATGGCACAAAGTCTCTTTTGGAGTTTCTGAAGCCATATTAAAACTATTCAAATTATTTCCCTGTTCTGTTTAAGCATTCAGAAGATGTAAAATGATGTACTAAATGAAGAGAGACTCCATTTTACAAAACTGGGAAAATGCATTCCAGTACTTTTTCATTGTAAAGTAAGCATTAACATTAATAGTTTATTGAAAAATAAAGCTTAATTGAGGTATGCTTGGAAACATTGAATGTACAGTACAGTATATTATGTCTTTCTTGAGATGTGTTTCCTGAATTATATGGCATTTGTGTATTGCAACCAGGCCTGTTAACAGTACTTCGGTTTTTAAACACTATAGACTGATTCAATAGGTAGCAGTGGCTCAGTTTTGAACATCTAATGTTCCTAGCCAACTAGGAAATACATAGTTTTACATCTGATGACTTTGTGTGTAGTGGGTGTCTGTCTTTATTCTTAACTGTTCTTGTATGCTTGTGCATGCGAAGTGATATCTCACTGGAACATTTTGTATGACCGTTGCACATCTTACCTGGTGCTGCTGGGAGCAGTCTTCTATAGTGTTTGTCTTTTTTCATCCATGTTTGTTATTTTCATCACTCTATAATTGTGATCTGAGCACTCATTCGTGTGTGTCTGCTGCCCATCGCAACATGTGCCAGGAGATTCATATAAGAAGCTGAGATAAAATGTTTGTCACGGAGTGTTTCAGTTGAGTGTTGGGCATAATCAAGAAATAACATTTTCAAGTAATGGAAATTGCTTCATCTGCCCTTTTGCTCTGATTCTTATCTAAATTTTGCAGTTTAAAAGGTAGTTAGCTAATAATCCAAACCTTTATATAGTGGGAAGATTTATTTGTGTGTGGATAACAGCTTTTCTCTGAAAGGCATAGAATAATCAGCATTTGCAATATTTTAATGACATATCTGACACCACGCAAAGGGTTCTGGATAAGAAGGTCACAGATCTTAAGGCATCTTTGTGGTAATGAGATACAGTCCTGGGCAGAATCATGCCAATGACAATATCGTCTTTCAAAGGACATCTGCTGAAATGTTAGCTGTGTCAATAAAAAAACGAATACTTCGTTTAAAGTATGTTTCCAGTGGCAGTAGTCAGTTTACTGTATATGGAAAGATTTTCCTGAAATACAAGATAGAAGTATTTAAAAAAACAATGGCAGAAATGAAAGTTGACCTGTGCTTGCAAGCAAAAGTTTTCAGTCTTTAAATTCTCACATGAGATATGAATCTTCAATCCTTTCTAGAAATAGTGTTGTCTTGGTATTCTCAAAACAGTATATTTTTGGGTTGTAACCTGGAAGTAATCTAAAGTAATCAGATACTTCAGATTCTCCTCTGTGGCTTTTTTCAGTGATAGATGATACAATACCATCCCTATGGCCTTAATTAATAACACAACATTCATATTAAAGAGATGTATCACAAGCATACATATTCAGTAAAACAAATTTTTAGGCATTTACAAACTGTGACATGCTATCCTTATCTAATTTTTTTTCCTTTGGATCTACCAGAAATTCCAAGTCTGTTTAGGAGGTATTCTGAAAATTAACATTAAAGTGATATCTCATGTTAAAATGTCTTCACTATATTTCAAGCACTAACAACTATGGGAATAGTGCACAACCGTATATGTGCTTTCCAGAAACATTACTATTATCAAAAGCAATGACTTTATTCGGCGCTCAGATGAGATATAGCGCCATTATCAGAAGGGAAATGTGGGATTTACTGTGTTCTTAGTCCACCCTTTTGTTCCCTTCAAAGCTGAGCTTGATTGCTATCATGCCTTATAATGCTTTGCTTGGCACCACTATTGTCCATCTCTTTTCATAATCATGTAGTGTGCAAGCTCAATTACTAAGAGTGCTGCCTAACAAAGTTATTCTGCTGGCAAATCCCTTACACATCTGCTCAGTTTTATCTCCCTCCAGAGGTTAATGAACCAGTGCGCTGTTAAGTTCAATTGCTTTTAACTCGACGCCAGAAATCCTTGATTGTCCTCTGCAAGGTAGGCATGTGCAATGCGCAACAACCATACATGGTACGGCAGTGTATGCAAGCATTTATATGTAATAATGTTTTAATTAGCCTGAACACACATAAATGTCTGTTTTTAATTCATATATAAGTGTACTGTTGTAGAGATGTTAGAAGGTAAAGAACAAAGACTGAGATAATAAATAAACTGTGGTGTTGTGATGCAGAAAATGTTACACCCTCCTTCTTCATAATTGGGCATTATGCAGAATGGAAAAGAGCATCATGGCATACTATTATTTTGTCCTCTTTATATATTCAAAGTGCATTTTCAATTGGATTTAGACTTAAACAGCAATAGACCTTCCTGACTCACTGCCACTCAGTGGGATAAGAAAAAAGCAGTTGCTGGGCAGTTCTGTAAATGCACCTCTCTTGGCTCCGTCTCTGCTCAGTCCTGCCAACTGTCCTGTCTGCTGGAGAAATCACAGATAGTCTGTCTGAAAAACAAAATTGAAAAGAGCAGACTCCAGTCCTGAATTTATTCCTGACAGGGTTGGAAGACAAGGAGAGTCAGAGAGTGGATCAGTTGTTGACAATGGAGACCAGCTTCACTAGATTAATATAAAGTTTATCTCCTGGTACTTTGCATCGTTACTCTGTTTCTTTGCATAAATTGCCTGCTTTTTTCATGATTTCATGCTTTCCATGACTGTTACAGTGAGCTAAAGGAATGCAGCTTTCATTGTTTGCATGTGGCCACACCAATAATTGCCATAGTCAACGTAATTGTGCACAGAGAGCTGTGAGCAGGTAAGGTCAGATGGGTGCAGAAGAAGGACTACCATATGAATACACTGTTACCCTCAGTGCGAGCTCATTAATGATGTAGTAGGTACTGTGATTGAGCACCAAGCAGTATACAGTGAGCAAATAATAGTAATTACTTGATTGAAAGTCTGTTTCTCATGCTAACCAGAACGGTCAATACTGAGCATAACACAATGTCGGTAACAAGCATCAGGCTCAGTGAATGGATAGAAAAATGTGACAGTGCAGTAAAAATATCTCTAGCATATAAGAATTGTAAATAATCATTACATGAATAAGTTCTCTGAATTGATCATTTCAACAATTCTGCTTTGTTACTTAGAGACAATGGAAAATCATGAATAATTCCTTATGCAGTATAACACTTTTCATCCCAAAGGATCCCAAAGTGCTTAACACATCAGAGGAACCCTCTTAATCCAGTACAGACGTGCAGCACAAACCTGGGTGATGCATGCAGCCCCACTGCACACTTGATGAGGCAGAGATGGGAGAAATTACGTCTCAATTGGAATAAAGGGTGACTTTTATATCAGCCTGATTGTGCAAGGTGAAGGGGAATTCAACCAAGGCCCTGCAGATAATACTTAAAATACAAACGCAGATGTCATGAGATCTTTAATTACCCCATTATAAAGAGTCTAAAAATAATAGTAATAAGATCCTTACCTGCAAACTTTTTTTTCCATTGTTCAACAAGTGAATTATTTAGATATAACAGTCTTTATACAGTTTATCTGGTACCTCATCCCAGAGGTACAATCGATAATAGGTGAGTATATTGTAAAAAGAGTGGACGAGAGGAGTCATCTAAGATTGTATGTGGAAGATTAATAATATGTCGCTCTGTTAGACATATTATTGAGTCCAAGGAGGCACTGGTAATCTTGTCACCAGTCCTGATCACATTGTTCAACTTGTTTTTATTCTGCAAGGACAGTGCACCACCCAGATCTAAATACAAAAAGGTTAAATAAAATAAAATTAAATTCTTATATAAACATTTTACTTTCTACATTAAAACTTCCTTAAAAATTACAACCTTTGCAGCGCCTTAAAATACTTTGCCCCCATTTTGGAAGTCCAAGTCCATTTACAATCGGTAGTAGTGCCAAGGTTAATGAATTAATATTCAATTACTATTTTAATATCAGTTCCAGTAAGAGGTACAGGGATCATAGAAATAGAACATTTCTTTCTAAAATGAATTCCTTTATTTTGCTTTGTGTTTAAAAACAGTGAATTATCCTGACACCAGTTACAATTTTTTATCACCTGTCTGTAATTGTTTTCATCATCTTTTAAATGTCCAATCAAAGTAAAATCATTCACAGATTGAATAATCAAGCAGTTGTCGTAGTGGCTTTTGCAATTATTAGTGTATAATGTGAAAAGCAGTGGGGACAGCACACAGCCTTTGGGTGAAAGTTCCCTAAGCTCCCTCACACATACTGTACTGTACTGTTGCCAATCAGTAAGAAAATTGTACTGTACTGTATATCCACTGAGGAAGTGTTCGATTTACTCCCATGTATTGTACAAAATGAAATATAAAAAGTACCGTAGCTCTTAATGAGACAAAGGTATAACCAAAGTCAAGAATAACCAAAGTCAGGTAGCCCTTGGAATCATTAGAAAATCATTAAAAATGAAAAAGACACTGACCCGTATTTCCTCTTTTGTTTACCTTGGTAAGCAGGGTAGCTAACAATGGCAAGATGTAGAAAACTCTCTGGTTACCAGGTGATGGGATCTCTCTTCTCCCTTCAGAAATTACTGTAACAAGCGCTTGGATGCAAGTTCCTTGATGAAGATACGGGAGGCTTGGTGCACATGATGCTTACGCATTATTAATTCTGCAGAGCCTCACGTCGACACGTGTCTGTGCATGCTTAGCACGCCCCCAGCCGCCCTGCACAACTCTCAGTGGAGATATTAACATGGAAAAACATATCCGCTTTAGCTAGGACCTTGACCAAGGTGGGAAGGCAGCTGTATAATGTTCAAGGTGACACTGTTGCAGGGGTTACTAAATGTACACCCTCAGCCCAGCTTTATCATTGCTCATAGAAAAAAACAGAGGGGGCCAGTTAACACAGATCTGGCTGCAACGCATTTCGCTGAGACAGATGCAGATGCAGAACTGCCTCTTTCATTCTGCTGAGCTTGACTTTCAAATTTGACACTTAATCTGGCTGACCATAAAATAATATGGCTGTGGCTGCATTTTTTCAGTGCATATGTAAAATGTTATGTTGACTGAAGTCTGAACATCCCTAAGAGGTAGAGACTTATAGGTAACTTCAAGTGCAAACTAAGACACAGTAACCCTCAATCAAAACATGTCTTGTCAGTCTGTTGAAAGAAAGAAGTACTCAGGATGATGTTCTGATGCATATATGAGGGTCAGTTCTTCTTTATCGGTATCATACCTCTTCTTTGTCAATAAGATTTTATATAAATTGTAGCTATTAAAATGAAATTTCATACAAATAGTCAAAGCACTACATATAAATATATGAATAGTAAGTCCTAACAGCTTCATCTGTCATTAATTAAATATTGTCCCTTGGCCTAAATTGACGTAGGAAGACAAGTAAGACAGGTACCTTATGTATAGCACGCCAGAGTAAATGAATTCTGTTGAAATTATGCCCAAATGAAAACTGGAGTCAGGGAACTAAGTAACAGATAAGAACAAATGCTCTCCTTTCCAGTACAGTGCAGGTTGCCACTCTACAGCTGGTGGCAATCTGCCTTTCCGCTATGACAAACGCCTTTAGAAATGGGTTTGCCATAGTGCCACGGACTTGTATCTAGGACCTAAACTATTTCAACTGTCTTACGTGGAACTTGGTATGGTTACAGCGTGATTGCTGAGGGGGAATAAAATGCTCTCCATGTGTCTGGCATATTTCACTGTCTTCCTGTTATGAACTCAACATGGAGCCCTTTGGGAATCTAGAGAATCGAAGAAACGTGGCTGACAACAAATCAGCCCACCTCAGTTCTCAATGGGAGACATTGCACAGCCACTGAGGAAGCCAGCTAAGGGTCATTGATCCACATTAATCCACAGCATAAATATCTCTTAAAATATCCAGAGAATTAGAAAACGGCAATGGTGCTTCTGAAGTAACCGTCTCCAGCCAATTTGATTGGCTCACCCTGTGTAAGAGGAGAAGCCTGCCTTTGATGTTGTTCTCGTTAATAGCTCAGGCAGGCAAAGGCAATGGAGATGTGGGGCCAGCAGTGAATGGATGAGAGACAGATGATGCCGTACTCACTAAGGAATTGGAAGCATGAAGGAAGGCATGAAGCCAGACAAGTTTCTCTGCAGTGCAAGAGCTGAGACCCTCAGCAATGGTTTGCTGAGGTAAAAGAGGGAGATTCCAGATTGTCAATGAAGAGCACTAAGAACGCATTTAAGAATATAGAGATAGGTTTCAACATCTTGCATTTAGTCTTTGCTCATTTTTTGTCTCAGCCTTCTCTTTCATGAAACTATGCATGCTTACAGACTAAAGTACAAGCATAATTGTCTAGCAGATAAAAGCAAACCTGCAAACCTGAATGAACAAAAGTATTTTATGTCTTTAAAACTTAATGTGTTTTTTGTGCTCTACTTCCAAAGGAAAACAGCCCCTGCAGTCCAACGCAGGTGAACATGTTCTGCAAAACTGTGGAGCTAAAAATGAAATATAATAGTCATGATTGCAAAAACAAAGTAGAAGCAGCAATTGCAGCAGAACATCAAAGCAAATGCAGTTTCAAGGTTTTGGGTTATATCTGACATTTAGACCACTTTAGAAATTAAATTAACCTGAATCATAAGGTCCACAGAAAGCAACTATTTTTTGTCATCACCTTTTTTTATGAGTCTCATTATGTCTCATAAAATACCAACTGAAGTCAGGGGGATTCGCTTAAAAAATATGATGCACCTGTGATTGATAATAACTCTTTTGGAGTGCTGGCAGTTGATTTCACTCAGTTGTTACTAAGATCAACAAAACAGTGTAAGATGCTTACTCTGGACTCTGAATTTATTAAAACCTCTACTTCTATGGAGAACACCCGTTTGTCCTGTTTACAAAAATTCCCTTGGTGAAAAACAAATATTATTAATTCAACATTGGACACTATGAAAAAAATTCCCTGAGCTATCCTCAGGTAAAGTAAAGCTGAGCTTTACTTCAGTTAACTTGATTCTTTATATTTTGAATTTATATTACAGATAAAGACCTCGTTGATTAATTTGGTTGAAAAGTGCTTGGAGGCTGCATATTATAAACCGTGAAAAAATCCTAGTACATTATTAGGTAGAATACTACAACATAACATAAAATAGTGCAAAAGATATACTGGAAAGGAAAGCAAAGATTCAATATAGGCAATGTTGCGTTCTGCAGTACTAAATAAAACAGTTTTTAGGTTGCAAGGCAGAAGGAGTTACATCGCCAGATGTAGTCTGAAGAGGTGATTTAATTATAACACATTTGATGAAGGGAGGCTTGGAAATCTTTGAACTTCTTCACCTTACATAAAGAACTGTGAAGCCAGGTATTAGAGTTGTAGTCCAGGGGATGGTTTACTTCTATGTATGCTTCTTATGAAGACATTTAAACAACGTCAGCTGTGATAGCAAAGTAGCAAAGTTCACAACATGATTGCTTTAAGCTGTTGATCCTTGTGTTATTATTTCAATGCAAGCATGTATTCCATTCCTTTGAGATTGGGACTACTCTAAAATAGTTTTTAAGATCTTTTTTGATGCTTGGCATGAGCCCAACCCAAAATCTGTTTCTGATCTGCATTTAATCTCTGATTTTCAACCATGGGCATGTTCTACAACCAGTGATACAATAGCGGTAGCAAAGTAAGTTAAGGAAAGCATTTTGGTGGATCATAGCAATACAGTAGAGTGTCATTGTCATAGTGAAGTAATTTAGGTTCTAGCATCTTCTGCAAGAAAGATAACAAGCAACAGTTCCTCCTGCATAGCCACAGGCAAGCTGGAGCTTGGGATGGTAGGTCAGTTGAGAGTGCAGGTTACTGTTTTGATCATCCAGCAGTCTCAAAACTTGGGACTTCCATTTCCTTGCTTGTGTGTCCTATTTTTGTTAGCCCTCATATCAAAAGCTCTGACTGAGGAATGCTTACGCCTGGAAGGAAGAGTATCCTTCACAATGGCTACCCATCTTATCTTCTAGTCCAGCTCCCATGTCTATGTGATGTTTTAGAGTTTGAATGCAATCCGCAATGTGTTACTGGAAACCTGGCGTGCTGTCCCCTGTGGTGTTGGTGAATCCTCTTTGCTTGTCTTTGCAGGCTCGGCAGCAGGCCCAGCTACGACACCAGATGGCAGCTGACAGTAAGGGAGAGTATTCAGTGTATCTGCAGAAATTCAACAAGGAGCAGAATGAGCATTACTACACCCTCATCCCACATATTTTCCAGGTAAGCTGACCCCCATTTACCTTATAGCGAGCAGCTGTATTACCCTGCAACTCACAACTAGCAACCGACTAAAGTTCAGCAGGTGTGAGCATAGCCAGTACATTGATAGGAGACCTCTTTGGAAAGCTAAGGTTGCTGCTGTAAGAGCTGTTAGTGTGACCAGTAGGGGGCGGTCATCCTGCGTTCTCTGTGGGTCCTAATGTTTCATTACAGTGATGGGGACACTATACGTAAGGCACTCTGCTTTGGATGAGACTCAAAACTGAGGTCCTGACTCTCTGTCATTCAAAATCCCAGGGCATTTCTCAAAAACAGCAGGGTTGTTTACCTGGTGTCCAAGGCAATTCCCCAGGCCGTGGCCTACTAATAATCCGCATCTATAAATTGGCTTCATTATCCTGTTCTCCTTCCCACTGATACCTGATGTGTGGTCAGGGTGTCGCATCATCCAGGTGGGTGCTGCACATTACCTGTAAAGCACATTGACTAGAGTGTCCAAAAAGCACGATATGAGTGTAAGGAGTTTATTTATTTTGTTTATTTACAATTTGTCAGTGAAAGTGGCTTGACAGTTGTGTTGGACTCACAAACAGATTAACTGTTCTGTTCAGAGAAATGTCAAAGTGCAGAAGAAAGATATTGGGTTCACATGTAAAAGCCATTTACAGCCTTCACTATCCTAGCCTGTGTTTTGAGAAATAAATAATAAACGTCTTAAACACATAGATCTTAGGAAACAAATATTTGAATTATTCTGACCAAGAATGGGAGTAGCAATCAAACCATCCAACCACTTCAAATCCTGCACATGTACTGGGACTATAGAATTAAGTGCATATAGATGCTGGATTGATAGTTAGAGGAATGTCTTTCCACAGACTGTCACTCCGTCACTGACTGACAGCTAGTGATCAGGATCTGAATGATGCAAGTAAACCAAATGTGCTCTTCTCGCTTCGTGGTCTATTTTATACTTCTATATCATTACTGAAAAAAATTAAGTAGAGTTCAGAGTCACAGACAAGGAAGGAACAAGTGGGTTTAATGAGAAATCCATGTTTATTAATTCCTGCCAGATGAATACTTAAACTGCTATTACTTATATCAGTTTGCTTTTATTGGGCATAACTCACCATATCAAAGTGTGACACAACAATCAAATCAAATTAAGTATCTGACTGAGTAAATAGTCATTATTTTTTTATATTTACAGTTTTGTCTGATTAGTGTGTGATCATCACGTTTTCCTTTAATCTTCTTGTCATTTATTTGGGTTAGGATTGAACAGCTATGAAAAATGACTCCTTTCTGGAACTCTTGCAGAAAATCCAGGAAATGGAGGAGAAGCGGATAGAGAGAGTAGGAGAATCGATGAAGACCTTTGCAGAGGTTGACCGTCAAGTGCTGCCCATCGTGGGCAAATGTCTAGATGGCATGACTAAGGCAGCAGAGTCCATTGAGCCAAAAACTGTAAGTACAGTTAACATTAATCTTACCGTAGAGATGAGTATTTGAAGAATTATCCATCATAGCTTAAACGATGATCAGCAAGGTTAGCCACTGGTGTCTCTGTCTGTGTAGGCATGAGCATGTTCTGCTCATGTTTGGTGGTGTTCCACTTTATCTCCATGTCCCAAAGACAAGCAGTCTAATTTCATTCAGCAATCCGGAGCTGTCTCTCTCTCCGTGGCCCTGCAATGGACTGGTGTCCTATCCAGAGGGAAGAGGGAATCAGCCTCATCCTACATCTCACATTCCAGGAATGTCCTAAAGCTTATCCATGAGCTTTACTAGGATAAGAGTCTTACTGCTAATGGATACACCTACAGTACACCTACAAAAACATTTTTTATTCCTGAATTGATTTGAGATTTGTATAAAATAAATAGTATCTTAAAGCAGGGGTTTCCATCTCCAGTCCTGGAGAGCCTCAGTCCTGCAGGTTTTATAGGTAACCATTTATCCTGAAGTGTTTGAAAACAAATTATTTGCGATGAAATAAACAGGTGATGTGACCAAGTTAGAGCAAGATCTGGGACGAGAATCTGTATACCCTCAGCCCTTGAGGACTGGAGTTCACTCTGATATTTAAGTATTCCTAACCTTCAGAAGCAGTTAACTAAGTGGATTAAGGCTCCTCAAGGGTGATGATTTGGGACTTCTGTCTTATATAAATAATGCATTGATTTTACTAGGTTAACCAAAACCCTTATGACATTGCAAAAGCCATGAACAATAAGCAAAAATCAAACACGTATTTTTTTTTAAAAGTGCATATGATAATCACCATGTGGAAGCTGTCAATGTGTTGATATTCACTGGTGGTTTAGAAATAAGCGCTGTAGAGGAAGTGTGAAGCTCTTACCGTTTGGCTTCACAGCAAGAGCTTATCTGTGAGATTGTTGAGGTATATTTTTGGACTAAAAACAAGTATGAAGAGTCCTCATTTGAAACCAGAAGCATAACATTATGACAAGATACTGTAATTCCTATTAACATCTAAGTAATTTGAAATATTTAATTGACATACAGTTCCTAAAAAAAGTGTTTACACCCTTCCAGTGATGTCACATTATGTTGAATCATAAACTGAGCAAAACACTTCTGTGGGTGAAAGAATTTAGTTCAGGTACACAAAATTACTTTGAAAGGTCATGCAGTTAAATGGCCTTGGTGTGCAATAATTCAATTTCAGAAAAAAAATAATTTGTAACTATTGGCACCTCATATCGTAAATTAGTCTACAATTTAATGTCAGCTACCATTTACATACCATTCAATAAATGTACATGTGCAGCCCAGCTGACCACAGTGTTTACGGACATCTTTAACTCCTCCCTGTCACAGTCCATGGTCCCCACCTGCTTTAAAAAAACCACTATTGTTCCAACCCCCAAAAAGACAAAAGTGTCATTCCTGAATGATTACCGCCCAGTAGCATTAACATCTGTGGTTATGAAATGCCTGGAGAAGCTGGTGTTGTCACACATCAACTCCTCCATCACAGAGTCCCTGGACCCCTTGCAGTTCGCCTACCAGAACAACAGATCAGTGGATGATGCTGTCTCCCTGGCTCTGCATACAGCCTTGGAACACCTGGACACTAAGAACTCGTATGTGAGAATGCTGTTTGTGGACTACAGTTCAGCATTCAATTCCATCATACCCAGTCAACTGGTGACAAAGCTCAGGGGATTAGGTCTGTGCAACTCTGTCTGCAACTGGCTGCTGGAGTTTCTTATCGAGAGACCACAGGTGGTGTGGATAGGCAATAAAACATCAACACCACTCACCCTGAGCACTGGAACCCCACAAGGCTGCTGTCTGAGTCCAAGGTTGTACTCCCTATTCACTCACGACTGCACAGCAAGACACAGCAACAACCGCATCATTAAGTTTGCAGATGACACCACTATAATAGGACTGATCAGTGATGATGACGAGTCCACTTACAGGGATGAAGATGTACAGCTGCTTAGGTGGTGTCATAGCAATAACCTGGACTTGAACATAAAGAAAACGAAAGAGCTAATAGTGGACTTTCGGATGACACAGGCCATACACTCACAGCCCACTCAGTATTGATGGAACGGAAGTGGAAACTGTCACCAGCTTTAGGTTTTTGGGAATTCACATCTCTAAAGATCTAACCTGGACTGTGAACACTGACTATATCATGAAGAAGGCTCAGCAGCGCCTTTATTTCTTGAGGTGCCTCAAGCGATGGGGGATGCCAATACATGTGTTGGTGAACTTCTACCGCTGCACCATCGAGAGCGTCCTCACCAACGGGATCACCGTGTGGTATGGCAACACCTCTTCGCGAGAAAGAAAGGCACTGCAGAGAATGGTCAATATGGCCCAGAAGATCATCGGCTGCGGTCTCACCGAGATTAAACAGCTCTATGAGGGCCGCTGCCGTAGTAGAATTCTGGCCATCACAGAGGACAGTCACCACCCCGGGCATGAGCTCTTCACCCCACTGCCCTCAGGCAAGAGATTTAAGAGCATACGGACACTTACCACTAGATTCTTCAATAGCTTCTATCCACAAGCAGTGAGACTGGTGAACACATTTAGCCATCCCCCTCGGACCACACCTACACCATCACCATCTACCTCTTTATGATTTCTTATCTATTGCACATCTCCAGTCATTGTTTACACGTCTGTATTGTTTACATTCAAACTGTCTACATGTTTACTTGCACATTGTCTATTGTTTGTTTGTACATTGTCTTGATGCACTGTTTGCACTTTGTTTTGTTTTCTACACTTGTTTTACAATCAAAAGACTTTTGTAAGTAAGAATTCCATTGTACCAGTACCGGTTATATATGGCAATAAAGTTCAAGTTCAAGTTCAAGTTCTTTATAGACAAAAATACGTCTGTAACAGACACTATAATTATTCTATAAGGTTCCTTTACCTGTATCAGTTTACTGCTACTTCTGTTTTAATTGAACTGAATTCTGAACTGATTTCATCCTTGACATTACAATAGAAGTATATTTTTTACAACTGGAAGAGATTCATGTTTGATTCCTGATGTTGACACAGATTTGCACAGAAGAACTCACAGAAATCCTCTGTGAGTGGGAGGATTTCTGTTCTAGCTAAGAAAGTGTCTATTTCCTCTATCAGAACTGCCTACGTGTATGCGTTTACAGTTCAAGGCTCCTGAGACAGATGCACAATGTGAGGCAGTGCCTCACAAGCTCATTAAATGTTTTTCACACAATCCAAAATATTATCAATTTTTTTGACTCGTGTTCAGTAAAGATACACTTCCAAAATAACATTTTATGGAAAAAAAACTTTTCTACAACTGTATTTTAACTTTCAAGATGTGTACCTTTATTTTACTGTTACTTCCAGTAAAAAGAAATTGCTGTTAACATTTTCACAAGAGCAGCAACAGATTTAGTTATCTGTGAAATATTTATTTCAGGCCCTGAAACAATTGTTAAACTGAGGTGTCAGTTGTTAATTTGAGGTGTTCTTTGGTGACAGAGTCATATTATTATGTATTACTTTAAGACAGGTCATTCCTTTTCACTTGAGATGACAGAGTTTAAATTTAAAGATGCTGATGAGTTCAGTCAGATGTTCTTGGTTATGACAGTAGATTTTGGTCTGTAGCGATATAAGGAAAGTTGGTGAGGAAGGACTGAGGACTAAAGAAATCTAAATTCTAAATAGAGGTTAGTAATCATGAGGACATAAGATTGGTACCTTAAATCCAGAAAGAAAAATGAAAAAATAGGCTGGGTTAGCCACGCTGTGGTGACAGGTTTTAAGAGTCCTGTGAGAGGGGTTAATGACACCGTACTGCCAGTGCAGTAGACCTCCTGTTGAAGGGCTGGATTAGGGCTTGGTCCAGCGGTGTAAACACTCAAGAGCAGGCTGGATGAATCAGCAATCCGTGGAGCAGAGCCAGGGCTGCTGCTCTTCCAGATGTTTGGATTCCAGCTGCAAGGAGAGCTGTAAATAGAAAGAAACCAATGATGTCATTCTTTCTCTTTTAACTGTTTTTAAGCGGCGATCCTTAATCCCTCATCTACCCCAGTCTTGCTTTTCAAAATGCTTTTAATTTTCCTGATTAAAGAGACTGCTTTGTTTAAATGGTGTTCTTAATCTTTAATGTGCAATAGTTAAAGCTTCTCAGTTAGTTAAAGTGGGTTACCTTCCTTATACCGATTTTTTAAAAGTTAATATCATATAGTATATACAACTTCTAATAATATTAATTCCATTCCTCACATCCTCAAAACAGAAACTTGTCCATTTCGAATTCTGTTGTCTGTACTTAAATTCGCTGCAGTGTGGCTTGTTGTCTCCTTATCATGGTCCATTTAGATGCTGTCTAAATATTTGAATGTATGTCTTTTATTAAAAAAATATCTCCAGTATATCACAATAGAGTAGTATCATATTCTCCTGTAGGTCCACAGGTTATTCATTTAAATATTATTTCATTGCATCTGTTAAAGCATTTGAATGAACAGGGCAGCCGTCCTGCAAAAAAATGCCTTACTGATGTCTGCCTAAACGTTTTATCTCCTGACGTTCTCTTGCGTGGCTCTATTCTGCAGGATTCTAAGCAGGTAATAGAATGTTTCAAATCGGGGTTTGAGCCCCCGGGAGATGTGGAGTTTGAAGACTACAGCCAGGCAATGAAGCGGACCGTCTCAGAATCCAGCCTGTCCAACTCTCGAGGGGAGGGGAAACCAGAGAAGCCCAGCAGCAAGGCCAAGGGCAAACTGTGGCCTTTCATGAAGAAGAACAAGGTATGGGCCCCGCCCTCTACGGTAGGCATCCTACAGTTCCCCGGACAGGCCCGCGAGTGCCAGGATGCGTATTATTGAGGGAGGTGCTTAGGGTAGAACCAAACTGCAGCTTAATGATATCCTGCTGTAGCAGTTTTCACTCTGCCAGGGCTCTGGTATTTATTTTCAGTTCATCTGGTTTTGCGTTTGAGTGCAGGCGTTTTTATATTTTTTATATTGTTTTTCTTTTCTATGTGATTGTTTTTTTTTGTTTTATTGTCACGTTATGCCATTGTGATTGCTGCCTGTCCTTGTTCCCTTTTTTTTTTCTTTTCCACGCGCCATGTTCATTTTTCGGACTTGAAACACTAATGCACTAATGCAACGATTGCTCTTGAGTTCTACGGTAATTTTGTTTCCGTTCCGTCTGTTTTCCCTTTCGGTCTTCACATGCCATCTCTGCTGAATCTAACTTTAGCCCATTATAACAGTCCCCCCTTAATTATTTATTTTCCTCTGGTTTGGGCTTCCCACAACTTCCAGCTGATGTTTTGCAACTAGCAATAATGTGGGTTTTGTGCATTTGAAGTCCTGACGGATTCATTATAAAAACCGAAAGGCACCTAATGCTGCAAAGAACATGATCAAATCTTTAATTTCCTCTCAGAGACCTCTGGGAACATGGTTTACCAGTGGTATTACAGTACAAATATGCAGGTTTCAAATTCTCTTCGCCATTGACAGTAGAGTATGGAGTTCCATCCTGTACATAATGTGTTGTCTTACTTTTTCCCACATATCCTGTGCAGGTTCTTAAGGTTTAGACACTTATCCCAAGCTTTAATACTTGGTTTATGTAAGTGGAAAGAAATGTAGATGCAGGTTATTCACATAGATAACCTCTTCTGTTATTAGTTTAGAATAGATGACCATGTTTTCTTAAGTCTTAGTAAATGTACTTACTTAATGTACTTCTTTTAACCATGATCTTGAAGTGCCATTCCTACAACAAATTCGTCAGTGACTGTGGTCTCAGAAACGCTTGTTTTTAAGACCATTTAAGCCAGTAATTGAATCCATTAAGTCATTAAAGGCTTGAATAGAATGATACCCAGAACTTATTCTAAGCCAAGCTCAGAATCAGTTCTTAACAATAAAGGGGATTGTATTATCTGATAGTACAGAATGGGGCAAAGGAACCAAAACCACTGTAGAATACATGGTGACCTGAGTTGTGCACAAGACTGCAGTGAGGGAAGTAGGCATAAAAATGTATTATGGAGTGATTTATTTGGATTTGGAGCAAACAGTCATGAAGAGTTTTGAACACTGTTAATTAATCCCTGGTATTAAAGAGAATGTGAGACCTTAGGGTACTGTATGTATAGGTAGAGTATTATCATCTGGGCATCTTTTTAATTCACACAGTTCTGAGCCACCACCTCTGTATACAGTAGCCAAGGATTCATTTACTGAGCAGTGCATGTTCTTGTTTTACTTCCTAAATGCAAAAACTCATTTATTTTTTAAGACGTCTCTTTAGTTTAAATACTTTTTACAATACCTCTGTGACATGTTCTAAAAACATCCTGCATTACAAAATTAGACTTTCTGGACCTCCTCACTTATTCCCTGATGTTGCTTCATTAATTGCATTTGGAGTTATTTAATTAAAAGTACAAGCTGTTTCAACTGATTTGGGACAGTGAGAAACAGGACTTTCTTGCACTCTAATTGAAGCTGCCTTGAGATTTCAGTGTGGCTCACCCACAGATGTCTATGAATCTCTAGTCCGAGAGCTTGCATGTAAAATTAAACAAACATAAAGTCTGCATGGACTTACTATCAACATATTTCTTGTATCGTAACGCCTTACATTAACATACTTATGCTTTTCACATTCTTTGTTTTCTAACTTCTTTTATCCTTTTTTTATTAAAAACCCCAAAACTAAAACCCATGGCTCAAATATTCGGTTGATATTCCGTTGGTTGCCCCTGTGTTTCTTTTTGAGCCTTATTTTCTCGTTTGTGTTTCTTTTATCCTTTTTTTGTTCCTTCTTCTGCCATGACTCCATCTCTCACTCGTAGCTTATGTCCCTTTTAACATCCCCACATCAGCCCCCACCTCCCCCCCCTGCCTCTGCCTCACCCTCTGCTGTTCCCAACGGCCCCCAGTCTCCCAAGCAGCAAAAGGAGCCCCTCTCCCACCGCCTCAACGAGTTCATGACCTCCAAACCCAAAATGCACTGCTTCCGGAGCCTAAAGCGAGGGGTAAGTTGTCCTGTGGATATCTCTGTGTCTGCCCTCCCTCGCTGTATGAAGAGTTCTCGCAGTACCGCCAGGAGAATAAAATAAAAGCTCACTGTTTTTATAACTAAGCCTTTTTTGGTCACATTCTAGTCTCAGCTGGAATTAATGCAAAACTCCAGCACCTGTTTTTCTTCATAGTGTTAGAATTAAACAACAGCATGTCTCTCTCTAGAGTGCGTAATTAGTAGGCCTCTATATCAGAATGCTATGATGTTATAAAGGGCCACACCTATTTCGTACCAAATTTGACATTTTCAAATCAGAAGAATGCTAAATGGTAGGCTGTTATACACAAGAAAAGCTGATACTTTAATGGGACCATTTAAAAAAAGTGTTCTTTTTGCACACACTGTAATACACTCCAAATGGTGTCACAGCTTCCCATTCCTACTGCAGGAAATTAATT
The DNA here is from genome assembly GCF_059453375.1 of Lepisosteus platostomus. NCBI lineage: Eukaryota > Metazoa > Chordata > Actinopteri > Semionotiformes > Lepisosteidae > Lepisosteus > Lepisosteus platostomus. The sequence goes on from NC_142631.1 coordinate 5,445,834, forward strand.
TGGCAACATGCAAATTGTGTTGAACGCCATGTTCGGCGGGATTTTAGTGGCAGTACTGTTGTTCTGTTCACACAGCTTTTTCCCTCTTGGTCTTTGTTTCTGGCTAGCTGTTGCACGCTCCTGTAGTCGCGATCTATCACTTGGCCTTAACTTGATAGTGCAGTAGGTGTTCGTTTCCTAAGGAACGTTTACTAGTTTGTCTTTTTTGTCCTATTTACGTTTTTCTTTCCTTTCAATCTGCAGACAAACCTTACACAAAGAGATTTATGATGATTTATAAGAGATCACTCACTTGAGGAATCAAAAGTGACTGTCAGTGAGATAGGTCTTGTCTTCTGTATGAACTCCATTTTATACAAGTCACACAAATTTATTTTCTCTGAAACTTTCCTCTTGTGTATGTTAGGTTTATTACTAGTTACCGTTTCTCAAAAATGAAAATTGTACCTGAAATTTATCAACAACTGAGTGTCTTTCAGGTGTTGAAAAAATTGTCAAAAATGAAGCAGTGTCTTGCCAAAGTTTATGAACCTACCCACAGAGGCCCGGTGTTCAGCAGCATAAATAATTATGAGTAATTGCATTTCTAAAGAGATGTGGAAATACAACTGTAGGACTAAAATAATTTGACATATTAAAGAATATAAATACTAACTGTGGGTTGCAGTTTCTCTTTTCTGCCGTGGAGTTTCTGATATTGTCTAAACCTCTCTCAACTCTCATAGTGTGGCAAGTCATTGCAGTGTAGAAGGAATGGAGAATTTATAAATGGCCCTTGAGATATAATGAAATATATATATACATATATGATACTATGACATACATAATATGTGTATACAGTATACTTTAAATACCTGTTTACCTGTTAATTAACTAACATTTAGCCATTAGGAAAAATACATACCTAAGCCTAGATTTCAACAACAATGCTAACAACAAAACACACAAATAATGTAATATATTTAGCTATTTTTTTACATCGTAATTCTTACTTCAATTAGTACAAAAGATTTCTCGCATAAACTTAAGCATTGCCTGTTTCTCTTGCATACCTTGATTTTATCAATGATAAAAATATTAACCCTTACACTAGTTTATTCATTATTTCAATCATTATACTGTACATAGTTTTTAACAGAAGTAATATCCCATTCATTTAACTTCCTAATCAAATATGTATTTGGCAGATATTCTGTCATCTTGTTCAATTTCTAGACTAATAGGAAAACCAAATTCCACAAGCTAGAAAAATGTTCTCTTATTTTCTTCTCCAATTACAATTGAAGTGATGAAGGACTTTAATTTGGCTTGATTAAGCTGCACATGAAAAATACATGTGATGAATCGAATCAGAGAGAAAGCTCTGCTTCATGAGACAATATACATAAAATATCTTGCTGAAATCTGGTATAAGATCACATTGACTGAGGTTTGTCTGTATGACTACAATGAGAGAATAATTAGACAATGGTACTCCAAATCCTTCACCGTTTGTCTGTCACTGAATGCATGCTCAAAGCACAGTCAGCACTAAGCACTAAATGGCCATTACAGACCATTGGGGAACGCTCACACACTCACTGACTTGGTGTTGGCAATCCCACCACCTCTAGCTATCCGCTCATGAATCAGAGAGAGCCTAGGGTGGGCTTGAGCTACTCCACTCAAGCATATTAGATTTGTACAGCAGCATTCTGACTGGTTGCAATCATCCCCCTGCAGTTTATTGAATTTCCTTTAAACAGTATATCTAGTCAGACTTGGGGTCAAAGGTATCTGAAGTGCTGTTGAGATAGGTTTAAGATGTTGTTTAAATTGTTAATCCACAGGGGTTGAACACAGTGTTTTACCCTGTTTTACAGAAATATTTTACTACAAATCTGTATTCAGTTCATTGGGATGGAATATACCTCAGGAAAGGAATTTCTGTGTCTGCAGGCTGGTTTAAATCACCTGTTTTAAAAGATAACAGGCATAAGAAGAAATATAGTGTTTACCACAAACTGAGTATTCTTACTGCACAACATTTTTAACATGCCTATCTTCTAAATGACCTAGATTTCTGGAAGAATTATTTTGGCTCCAATTGCAGCTGTTTCTCACCATTACAGTTGGTAAATACAGAATAATGTTGCTTGTGAATGCCAAAAAACATACACAGTACAGTATATACTAACTTTGTGCTATATATTTTCTCGCACTCTAAAACACTTCAGTTTATTAATTTGTAGATATCTAAGCAACAGACCCATTGCTCGTTACTGTTGCAGTAACAGTAACATTTATCCTAAAACAGTGTCAAAGAAGAAATAGATTATGGAGATTTCATATTTGTAATCATTGATTAATCTGTTCAGTTACATGACTATAAGAAAATGTGGAATATTTTATATTTTATTGAGAGTAATTATGTAGTACTGTTTTGTGTAGTTTTCTCAGAAGTTTTTCAGAACTAGATAAATGAATGAAGTTATTTCCCATAATCACAAGATCCAAGCTAGTCTGAAGGACCAGTTTTTCCTGTATTTAAAGTCACTTCACGGGGTATGTCAGTGTCAGTTCAGCATAGATATATGATCTACAATGGAGATATGGTCCATGAAGAGACACTTTACGTCCTTTTTTGGTTGCTCCAAAATGTTGAATGGGTTAACCATACTGTATCATATAGTACAATATGTACCATACAGCATGTACCATACAGTATGTATTCACCTTAGTGAATATATGAGACCAACCAGAACATTACTTTAAAACCATACTTGGCCCTAGCTTAGTAAAATTAAGTTTCCTGGTAGTACAAAACTAGGGTGAGGAGGATGGTGTTGTAAATAGTATAGGAGCATTAAAAGAATATTAAGTTGCCCTGGAAGTATATAAACGTCACACACCTGAAAACAGTGTGTTTTTGGTAGCTTTTGAGCTATTCCTAGAGTGTCTAATGACAGCACCAGAATTTCCAAACCATTTTGGACAGGGACAGTTTGTAGGAGATGATGCCCTTCTGATGAGATGTTTAACTGAGGTTCTGACTACTTGTTCATTAAAGATCGCATGGCACTGTACACGAAAACAAGGGTGTTAACCTTGATGTCCTGACTAAGTTCAACTTGGACTCCTCTATAAATTTCCTTTGTAAAATGTTGAAGCCAGCATTCTCGCATCTCTGCGCCCGATCTGCTAATGGTACTAAACCCAATCTGCTAACCTATCTGGGTACTGCATTTCATTGGTGGATGAATTAGAAACGCCTTGTTTGAAAAGAGCTATATAAATGCAAGCCATTCATTTTTATCAAGGTGCACAAAGACCATGACCCTTGCAGAGAGGCAAAATATTGTGAATTCAAGGTCAGGGGGTGACACTTTGTTGGCCTTTGTCTATCTGTATTTACACTCTGTTGTCACTGTTGTCATCCAGTTGATGACAGTAAAACAAAACAGTCTTATCAGTTGGCCTTTCCTGAACATCACATGGACCTCTTCCCTTCACATGCTGTATAGTGTCCTTTATTGTTCCTATTCTCTGGAAATGCCCTACTAGGCTGCTAATGATATAATAAAAATAGGAAGGGAAAACCCTATTTTGCTCGAATTTTAAAAGAAAAGAACATGCATTTGTCTTTGGTACCTTATAGAAATAAGCAAGTTTATCAAAGTTCTTAGAACTGTAATGTTATAAATTGGAATAAAAGATCTGTATATATGTCATTCAGTGTTTACTTAAAGAAAGGGAGGAGGTTGACATCTGAACTGGAAATTGCACTTGATTCCCAAAATGGATCAAGATGGTAATTAATTTTATTTTCCTTAGCACATAATCAAGTATGGGTGTTTGTAAACATGGATTGACGCTGTTTGAAAAGCAACATTTCCCCATATCTAGTATTTTCCAGTTATCACTTACTTATACAGGGCTAATTAATGTTAATACAATTAAGGAATCTTGCCAATCAACGTTAATGAAGTTAAGGAATCTTGTCAATCAGAATCTGACAAATTAAAGGGAAAAACGTATTTTGTTGCAACTGGGAACATTGTGACATCGTCTTATACTAAAATTTTAAAGCACCAGTAAGCAGAAGTTTACTGTGCATTCCCAAATGCATTGCTTTGCCTTTCCTAGCACACTTTGACATTGAAAACACAGGAAGATCTGAACCAAGAGGGAGCAGCTCAGAGATAACAGACAGGACTTCGCTGTCATTCTGTAGACAAATGGCTCCTCTAATCTACACTGGACGTTCTCTTGTACTGATTCTTGGTAGCTTTTGAGCTATTCCTAGAGTGTCTAATGACAGCACCAGAATTTCCAAACCAGTGGCTCAGTACGATGATCAGGGACAGTGTGTAGGAGATGATGCCCTTCTGATGAGATGTTTAACTGAGGTTCTTGGTCATTAAAGATCGCATGGCACTGTACAGGAAAACAAGGGTGTTAACCCTGATGTCCTGACTAAATTCAACTTGGACTCCTCTATAAATATCCTTTGTAAAATGTTGAACCCAGTGTTCTCGCATCTCTGCGCCTGATCTGCTAATGGTACTGAACCCAATCTGCTAACCTATCCAGGTACTGCATTTCATTGGTGGATGAATTGGAAAAGCCTTGTCTGAAAAGAGCTATATAAATGCAATCCATTCATTTTTATCAAGGTGCACAAAGACCTTTGGTTTGCTTGGGTGTTTGTAAACATGGATTGACGCTGTTTGAAAAGCAACATTTCCCCATATCCAGTGGTTTCCAGGGAGGGAGCAGCTCAGAGATAACAGACATGACTTCGCTGTCATTCTGTAGACAAATGGCTCCTCTAATCTACACTAGAAACCCTCTTGTTCTGATTGAATTTAGTAAACTGAGAAAAATGTATTTGGTTTTGCAGATCTGTAAAGAAGAACTGATCAGCCCAAAATGTGTGTTATAAATGAGTAGCAGCTTGAGATGGGCATCAGTTAATAAGTGCAAAAAGTGCACTCATTGCAGTATAGTTATGTTTGTGGGAAGTCTTAATATTTTAAACTTCAATTTCATGCTCTCCAGTCATGCATTAAAATTATTTTTAAGCAGAACTGTACCCACTGAAAAGTTCCTTTCCATTCATTCATTTTCATTGCTCACAATGTGCATGATCACTTTTATTATTTATTTCTAGTTTTCTTGTGTCTTTTTCTTTTGTAGGTGATTTAACAGCTGGTGCACACAATGCAATCCAAATAACTGGTATCAAATAACTTAACGTATTTGTATGGCTTAAATGCATTACAGGACGTCTATGGTTCAGCAAGCTACACATCCTAATTCATAAGAAATATAAGATGGACCTGGAACTCCTGCAGCCACCCAGGTTCAAAGTGGAGAGATATTCTGTGACCAAACTAGTTTAGATACTGCAAAGGAACAGGTAAAGGTCTATTGCATGTTGAAAGGAAAAGGAAAGAGACACAACATTTCAGCTGTGGAGCCTTCTTCAGGTATGAGAATAAGTCTTTACCTGTTCCTTTGCAGCCTACGTGTGCTGATGCAGCCACCTACTCAAACTAGTTTATAAACTGTCTTAAAATAAGCTAGGGCCTGCAACATCTAATGCTTCTGAATAGATCCTGCAAGGAACTGAGGTTCCTGCCTTTATTTTCCTTCCTGAAAATCCAGTGGTGTCAGTGAAAGTGCACAGTGCAGCTTCCTAATCAGATGCATAACTAGCCAGATTCCGAGACAGATCCCCATTAGTGATGGCCCGTATGGCATACCCTGACAGGATTTTCAAGAGCCTGAGGAAATTGGTGGCACATGTGCACTGTGTAGCTGCAGGCATTGCTCCTGACTGTGAGGCATTTCTGTGGAACACAGAAAACTGGGTTTCTTTCAGTCAGGTTCAGCAGGTATCAACTACGAAGGTCTGCAGTCCTGCTGGGATTGAAATAACCCACTGTTCCTTATTCTGAGACCGTCTACTTTCATGTTACCAAGTCAGTGGTGTAGATGTTGTACAGTATCACATTTTTCCAATCCCAGCTCTGCTGTACCCGCAGTGATGTGTTGCCAGTTACTGGCAAAAACTCGAGCCTGTATCATGAAAGCTTTGAGGTGTCCTAGTGGAGGGCTGTAGCACTGTTTTGATTACTAAAGATGTGTTTTTTCTCACTAATGCCGCAGCAGAGTCGAACTTACTCTTATCACAAAGAGCTCATGAAGAGGACTTTAGGCAGACCCACATACGCGTATGAGGCCAGACAATATGTTGTAAGTCTTTGTATGGTGAGCTGGCCATACAGGTGCTACACAGTCACTAACTGCATTTTTTAAATGTGTTATCAGAATCGGATGTCTTAATCCAGGAATGTATATAAATATAATAAAGTAGATGTAATTCTGTCAAAATTTACTTTCTCAGCAAAAAGAAACATAATGTTTTGGCTTCTAAAAACTTACTATATTACTGTTAGAAAAATTATCTATTAATGGATAAAAACATTAATATGTAAATAAATAATACAGATGCATATTATAAGGAAATTACCTAAAAGGTGCTATAATGTTTTGTATTTACCTAGTAGAATGAAGACGTTTAATAATTTGTTTGATTATAAATTGTTGTCTTCCAATTTGAATATATTATTCTATTAAAACACCAAAAATTAATATTTTGTACTGTATTATGACAAGAACAGCTGGTTGTTGGTTGGTTAGTTAGTTATTAGCTCCACATTCTTCAGTTAGCATTGAAATTTTATATCAGACTACGTTTTGCTGGCTTTTTAAATGGGGTTAGTGTCTGTGTCTCTGGGTGCCCAATAACACATGATCATGTGCTGGCTTCATTCTGTGTCTCATGTGTTATTGAAACATGTGGCTATGTAACTCATACCTGTGACATGCTAATAGATTAGACTTATGTCTTCACAGACAATAGCCCCTGCATTTAACGTCTAGATCAGCTGACATGATGGGGTGAATTCTCAGTGTGTCACAAGTAACCATTGGAAATGTTTTTTTTTAGCCAAGAATTTCTACAGGTCTTAGTTTTTGCTATATGTTTTTTATCTTAATTTGAAGATTTATAATTTCAGCTTACACTTTGGAATTCACTCTGCTTTGTTAGCTGTACAGGCAAATCGGCATCCATAATTCTTCAAACTTGTGCACATATTCCTGATTCCCCTAAATTAAAGGTGCCTGTAGAGCAGCATTGTTGATCATGCGCGATTATACTGCATTTGTGGAGCTCTGGTCATGGCATTGTGTTCAGAAGAGACACATTAAAGTTTTAGGTCTTTTATTGCATTCTTCTGAGATGTAGCCACATAGCATACGTATTTCACCACAGACATACAGTAAGTTGTGAATTTGTTAAATCCAGTGCTTTACAAGACATACAAGACTTTGACCACTTCAATCTCAAATTAAGCAGCAACATGGAAAAAAAAGACTTAAAAGCAAGTTTTTTCAAGTGTGTTTGAATTTCTATTCTAGCTAAATTACCTTTTTTAAAAATGGATTGTGCATTTTTTATTATACACCCTTTAATTTGGAAATACCAGTTTTTAATTAATCAATCCTTATTATTAAGACACTGCATACCTAGCACCTACAGTAGGACACCTTACTCTGAGACATGCACTGCCAGAGCTACAGTATCTGCCATTTTCCACATCGCTGCCCAGCACCTTGCTGGAGGATTGACATGGTTCACTGACAGCACTGCAAGCTCACAGGTATACGCAAAGCCTTAAAGATCACTTAAAGCAGAATCTGGACCGAGTCTCAATTTGCACTCCAAACGCTAAATAAAGAGAAGCACAAATTGCTTCTTTTTATCCCCAGACATCAGATTTAGTTACCTAAAGGGATTACTGCTCTGACATAGAAATCCCTTTGGATCTTTGCATCTGTAAAACACTCACTCTCTTTGGTTCTTCTGCACATTGATGGTGTTATTTTATGACAGTGCTATATTCGTTTCATAGCCCTGTACAGAACTGCAGGAAGTAATATGCTGTAATCATTTAAACAGAAGCAACAAGAAACTAAGTCCAGTCTACATTGTCTGAGAATTTCTTCTTCTAAAGCTGCCATCTTTTTTAATCTCTCTTGTGTTTGAGCAATACTGCTCAGCTCTTCTTTTCTCAGAGCGCAAAATATTGCCAAAGCCAAATGTTTCAGCATGTTTTTTCCTATTTTGAAACTACCTCTTATTACTTTCATATATTGATCAGCTACTGTACGTTCCCTCACTTTCACACAGTGAAACACACACAGTTACCTAGGAAAATACTCCCTAAATAATGTTTTTCATCTTTTTTGCTTGTCTTAGAGTTTTATTTTCTGTATTTTTAAACTTTTCTTCCATTTTTGACTGTTTAATCCATCAGAAAATGTGTTTCATGACTCTTTTATTTTTGGAGTTATTTTTTAATTCATTAGCATTGATGATTTTTTCATTGATATTTCAAAGGGTATCTTAAAACAGCTCTGACACATTATTTATTGTACTTAATTTAAAAAAGGCACTGTGTTTTATATGTATATACAGTACACACTATCATAAAAGGTTTATAAGTATCTCTGTACAGAATTACTGCCATAAATCATTTCAGTACAATGAAATCTCAAACTATTTTTGGACTACATTCCAATCTCAAAAATATGTATGCTTCTAATTAGTCAGTCTTACTTCCTTTGTTGTCCCAAATGTGCTTTGCAGGTAGGTGAGAATATATTCATGATACAGAATACATAAGCCTTCAGAGATGTTCGACATATTTTACACCTATTTTATAATTTTGGCAGTAGCTCTCTTGCTCTGGCAGACGCAAAGACCCTCACTGTGGCTGAGAACTCGTGTTCATCTGTACAAGGGAAGTGGTTTAGACCTCTAAATTATCTGTCACCTGCAATGGCCATCCGTAGTTGCTCATCAGCCTTTGAGGAAGAAAGGCTTCAGTTTTCCCCATATTCTTACAAGTCAAAACACATCTGTGTGTTTTGTTTAATCAGTTCACTATGAATTTTGCCTGCATTGTATACACTATTGTATACAGAGTGGAATTGATCTGCTTCTCTGACACAAGTAATGTGAATAACAATCCACGTTTTCTTAATGTTACAAAAGAAAAAAAAAGTTTAACAGGTTGAGTCTCTGGTTTCAGTGTACTGAAATGCACAAAGTGATGAGCCAAGCATTACGTATTGTCTGGTTTAGGTGCATTAGGGACATTTTATGGGGCTGGAATCTGTGCAGACGTGTAATTGCATTTGTGCAGAATGAGTGCTGCCTGCTTCAGTATGACCGGTCCAGGTCCAGATAGTCCCCCCAGTCTTCATAGCTGTGCTGTACTTTGGCTGGATTGAAGGGTTGGATGACCAGTCTAGTCATGACCTGACCTGCTATGTCTCTTCCTGCCAATAGTCTATCTGTACCTGTTGGCTCCTCATACAACCTGTTGTGTCATGAGCAGAAAGGTGAAGTGGTGATCTGTTGTATCATCAGCCTGTATGTCTGTGTGTATATCATGTCTTTTCTTCACTCTATCACACCCTCCACCTCTCCACTCTGTTGGCTGACTAGTGTGCGTTTTAGCCCAGTGGCTGTTATCTTCTGTGTCTGGTGGGGGGGAGGGGGGGTATTTCCTTATGAGCCCTCCGCTGAACTTCACTGGATGATTTATAAAATAAAACTAAATGGACTGTTATTACTGCATTGGAAATATTGCAAAGGTGCTACTAGCATTTGTAAGTATTTGGTTTCACGTGAGGCCACTAATCTGAATAAACTTTGCAATTAAAGAAGAGCAAGTTTACCCTAATTCCCACTAAATACCACCTAAGAGCTTTGTTTGCCTCTGAATGCTTTCTGTTCTCTGCTTAGTAACAGTATGAATGCCCAGAATTGAAAAAGTAGATCAGAATTTTCCAATCCCTGCCACAGAAGACCTGTATGTCTGAAAATTCTGTTGAACTAAATCAGCTCATTATTGGCTTGACTGGAACAAATTATCCTAGTGCTAGAGCTTTAACGAGAACTAGAAAATCTATAAAAGACTTGAACTGGCAACCCCTGAATTAGAATCCTTCTATCATGACAGCAACATTTTTGAGTTGTATCCTGACTCATCAAATCTCAGAAGCTAAGCATGGCCTGGCCTGTTCAGTACTGATCTGGAAGACGTGTAAGTAAAACCAGGTTGCAGTTCTAAGTGGTGCTGGTGTAGGAGTTACTCTTCACTCTAGACCAGAATTTCCCCCACTGTGGTAAATGGGGGCACTGTGCTTTAGGACGTGCTCTCCTTCAGATGAGATGTTGAAAGTACTAACAGTCTGATTATTAAAGGCCCCATTCCACTGTTCCTAAATGTAGTTATCCATGCTAAATTACACTTTGGGGCTTGCACAATGTAGACACAATGTAAATTTCCTCCTGAACTGAATTGAGCAAGACAGTTCTCACTCTGCCTGATTGGCTATCTGGTGGAGTTGCTGGCGCGTAATGTGTCAGCCAGGTAGACAAGGCACTTCAGTGGTGGATGAAGTGGGACTGCCCCTTGTACTGTACATGCAAGATGCTTTGGTATCCTTTGAGGTGAAAATCACTATATGAATGCAATAGTATTATTATTACGGCTATTAACCTTGTTTCCTTACTAATAATTATGATTACTATAAACATAGTTGTTGCATTTATATAGATCTTTTTTAGTTTTGTAGGATAACTGTTTTAATCTGAACCCTGTTTATCTTTGCAATATTTCAAACTGCAAAGGGTGCACATTCTTTAATTTTAGGAAAATGGAACAAATGAGCCCCTTTTTTTCAATATTTAACAAACCATTTCCCCAAGCCTTCCATGTGGTGATGTTCTGCGCTGGGCTGCTCTTAGAATGGGTTTTTTTTCCTTGTGATGAAGTGTGCGCGTGCCATAATATAGCTGTTAACAGTTCGTGTGAGCATATCCAGAATACCAAATGAAAAGTTCATTTCCTACTGATATCAACTTCTTATTGTTTTGTCTTTCTCTCTTTTTTTAAAAAAAAAACTCTCTCCTTCTCCCGTGAAGCTTTCTCTCAAGCTGGTAAGCATGAATATAGCATGCTCATCCTGACATTTTTAATCAGAATAATTAAGTGTTTTTGTTTTGTTTTTGTTTTTTTTGTGACAAGAATTAATTGTGAAAACATGTTGTTGTCTCTTTTTTGTTGTGTTTTTGTCTCGTTTCTGTTTGTCCTGCTTTTTGTCTCTGTCCTGTCAGATAACTCTGAACACACAGGTCCGGAGTCTAATCGAGGTGATCAGCCTTATATAATCTCTCCTCTTTTGTTTTCTGGTTGCTTTTAATATTTAATATTAAAAAACAAATCCATTTTAAAATGAACATTCACTTTTCTCCAAATTACAGCAGGGCTCTAAACCTACAGATGATGAGAGGCTGATAGGGATGGGGTTTAACAGATCAAGTCATTCATCAAAGGAGGAAATGAACCATTCAGACCAACCTGCAGTAGAGAAATATTTAAAATAGTCAGTTCCTGGTACCAAATGGCTTGTTATGTTTCCGTTGACACCAAGCAACAAAACAGAAAACTTTCATATGTAGCAATCATAACAAACTATTGAGAGCAGATTAATTTTCCTTTTTTGTTTTTTAATCAAAGGAAGTGTTACATAGCCAGTTACTGCCAGTATTACTAATCTAAAAAAAGGCTAACAGGGTTCTGAATTTAATATAGGACCAACATTTTCTGTTCTGAGTCACTCTGGCTGCTTTTGATTCTAGATTACATTTAGGAAATTGATTCGGCTCACTCCATTAGAGTTCAGAAGCTATTGTAATGCTCCAGCGCTTTGACAACAGCGAAGGAAAGAGCAGGTTCTGCTTTTTAATATTCCACTCAATTGTAGTTTGTCAATGCATATAGTCATTGTACCATTATGGAATTTGATTTGCTCAAAGTTGAGCTAGAGTGCTGAGCTCTTGGTTGCCCAGGGTCAATGGTTCATTTTCCCTTTTATTTGACTTCAAAATATAAATGTAAAAAAAACTTTGTTGTTAGGTGGCATATCGATTTGTCAGACATTGTTGTGAATTTGTCCACTGTGTATGAAGTTAGCTCTGTTATATGGTGGACAGACTTCGCAGCATCATGCTAAAATGCATTGACAGGTGTCATTACTGTTTAGAGCCCTGTTGATATTACCTACAGTACAAGAGTAATACTGTAACGTCTCTAATACAGTTTAATAATCCTAAAGCATCTCAATCATTATGTGTTCTTAAACCTATTTATTCAATAACCAAGTACTGTATGTGAAATTAATCAAATCATACTAATTCATTTATATCTTAGTAGTGTTTCATATAAAGGGTTTGGTAATTACTGTAGTTTACAATCTAAAGTGCATTTATAAGATCCTTAAAAACTTAATGTTAAACATATTAAAAACTTAAAAATTAAACTTAAAAGCTCAAAAAACATATCAAAGTGTTTGTGTTTGTAAAAGAAAGCATTGTTTAATTTAGAGGAGCCTCACATTGAACAATTATTGTGACATTTTTTTTAAATAGTGCAATTCAGAATTTTAATCAAGAGCTTTAAGGGGGTGCTTTTTAGGGGAAACTACAGGTAAGACATGAATGGCATCCTTAGTTTGAATTTTTGAAATCATGCTGTTAATGTCACATTAGGCCTTTTCTTACATATTTTACAAATAGTGAGGTAACATGCAGCACCAGTAGTAAGATATGAAATGAGTGTGATGTATTTTATTTAATAAAAAATAAATTGTTTTAAAAATAATGTTCTCTTTAATTTACTGTTAAATAATATGTTAATTGCATGGCTGGTTAAGGTGTTGGGTTCTCATGCAGAGAGATGGGGTAAGGTGCTTCATGTTTATGATGGTGTGGTGACATCTGTAATAAGCAGGCCTGTGATCTGTTAGTGTGCAAAAGAGTTGATTGTAAACCTTTTCAGTCTGAGCAGCAACATCAAAACTCTTAAGGCCAGTGCTGGGATCTTGAACTGAAAAATGAACAGGAGATTTAGATTAAAGCCCTGGTTAACCCGTCTGTTTCATGTAGATAACGTTTGTGAATCTGGTGCCAGAAATGTGTCTCAAAATGAAAAAGAGCCATTGTGCACTTTTAATTTAAATAAGTATGCCATGAAGTATGTGGTATAAAATAAATAAAGAGGTTGCCTAGGAAAATGGGAGAAATCTCTTCTTAAACATTATTTCCTGACTCAAGTAAAAAAAAATATATAACCCAGTGGCCCAGCAGAGACTGAGTCTGAAGCTCTTTTCCCCATTATGTGGGGTGTCTTTGTAATGAAGCATACAAATGTACCTGTCAGGGAAAAAAAGATGACTAGTGCCACCATCTGGTGCAGCGTTGAGCTGCCACACATGTGAATCATGTACCAGTGGTTGGGCGCAGGCTGGTCTTTAGACATATACAAGTTTGTTAATAATAATAAAATAATCTGCAATGACTTAATACTTTTAACATGCAACATACTTTTAACAATTGGTCAGCAGGAATGATTATTTTAATATTTCACAATGAGAACTCTGCTCTTTAAACAGCACTGTATTTTTAATTGTGGGATATTTGTAAATTATAATCTGAGTGCAAGTACAGGTGACCCTCCTGAGAAAAAAAGAAAATGCTTCTAATAGCATTTTTGCTAATGCACAGGGATGAGGCCAGAGATTGAAAAGGTTTATAGAGGCCAGCAGTGGGAAAGCTGCAGTCTCCCCTTGATTTAAAACATAATTTCTGTGAAAAATAAGTGCTCAATTAGTAGGGCAGAGATGAAGCTGAGCATTCTTGGATGCCTTCCATCCCTTGAGATCCAGCTTTAATGAGCTGTTATTTATGAATATCCTTACTTGTGGCATGCACTGTAAATGCAGTGCTGAGGTTTTATACCCTTGCTGTGGCAGTGCCAGGACAGGTGAAAAGGTCAGTGTCAGGCAGTGAAGGTGGATGTAACGTCCAAGTGCTAATAAATCAAAGAAGTACCCTAATGGCAAACCAAGCCTAATGATGCACTTACTGTAGCAAGCCTTACAGCTAGGCTATTGCTTGTCTGAGTCCCAGCAGACTTTGCAAATTTTGCAGTTAGTAGTTGGCCATGGCCAGCAGGGAACATACTGTACAAAGTGACTGCAATGGGAAATCCATTGGAGGGCTGTAGCAGTAACCGAAAGCTGGATCGGAGTGGGAGGAAATTATATTTCAGTTTCACCTTTGTAAAAACTATATACAGTATATCTGTGGGTAAAAACGGTGTTAGAACTGTGTAGAAAATATACTGGTGTAATACAGAGAAGTCCTTTCATTTACTGACTAAAATACAAAATCCGTAGCTGAAAATATGGCAGTAGCTTTATTCATTGTAATAGCTCAGCATTGACAAGACAATAATGCATTTTTTAACCTTATGTCCAATTGGCTGTATGGCACAGGGTTTGAATTGTTTTTAGCTAAATTGTTTTAAAGAGGGGTGTACTGCATCTGTTATTGGTGGTGGTGTATAGTCTCTCCAGTTTGGTAGGAAATGTGCAGATGCTGACTGCGATTTTCTCCTTTCCCAGGGCTCTGGGCCGGAAGATTTTAGCCACTTGCCACCGGAGCAGAGGAGGAAGAAACTTCAGGCAAAGATCGACGACCTCAACAAGGAAATACAGAAAGAGATGGATCAGAAGTAAAATCCCATTTTTCTACAGAGGATTCTTCAGTACCTTGCCTATTTGTCTCATTTCAGAACACTTTCTAAAGGAACAGCTTAATAGTTTAATAGCGATGAGAAGACAAAGATCTATTTTGTTAACTTATTATCTCGGTATTTACAGGTTTCTGTAAGGAGAAGTATTATAATCAAATCAAATATTTTAGGAGAACTGAGTTTTTAACAAAAACCGACGTCAAGATTGCCCTGTTCAGTAACTGAATTTGTATCTCAGGAATTTCATTTTATTTTTCTGTGGCAGGGATGCACTGACCAAAATGAAAGACGTCTATGTAAAGAACCCCCAGATGGGAGACCCAGCCAGCGTCGACCCGCGATTAGCTGAAATCTCGCAAAACATTGAAAAGCTGCGACTGGAGGCGCAGAAATTTGAAGTGAGTCCCAGTGTTTGCTCGTGTCATCTTGAGCACTGTGGGAGGCTGCTGCCACAAAGAGGATCTAGCTGCACTTGAAGGGAGTGCACTTCTCAGAAACAGGCTTGAAAAAATCGAGCTGTGTTGTGTTCATATTCTCCTTCCCTTTTTCACCCACCTCCTTGCTAACCTCACAGAAGGCGTTCGCTTTAAGCCCTACCAAGATGCAAGCGATCATTTAAGGCAACTCAGGCGGTATCTTGGAATGAGAATGCTTTCAGAGGACAGAGCTTGTATAAATAAAACAGAAAACAGAAGTGGTCCTACCCCAACATAGGAAACCATTTCCAATTCCTGCAGATGTGTATTCTGCTGCCTGTAAGGAGACAGCATAAGGCATGAGCACAGAGAATGCTATCTGTGGATGACATTCTTCTGGCACTTGAGAAAGAGCAGCTGTACAATATATTGAAAAAAACTCCATCTTGCATCTTGGCTGATATTTAGTTTTAACGCCAAAGCCTGAATGCTTATCCCTCACCCACCTCAATTTTATCTAAATTCTTTACAGATGACAAGTTAAAGGATTTCCCTGTTGGGAGTATCCAAAATGAACTAAACAGAACAGAAGGTGTATATGAAATTCTGCCAGCTGATTCTGATCACAGGGTGCACATTAGAGGAAAACAATGGTGAACACTGTGTAGCAGTATCCTGACCAATTAGTTTTATTTGAATTAACAATTAAGTCATTTTAAAAGAAGTAAACAATTTTACGTTGTATGAACTAATAAAACCTTATGCAGTTAAAGCAATAATATCTAGTTCAAGAGTTAATACTTCATAGGAGTTCACACTTCACACACTCAGTTTATTCTTTTCACAGTGCTCTAATTGTCTTCTTTCATTAACATAATTCTTCACATTTGGCTGGTCTTATCAGAAAGGAATTCTTTTTGGTTTCAGTTTTCACAATATTTAAAATCACCAGTCCTGGTATCCAACCACAGCATTAAAAAAAACCTTAATTGATCAGTGTCACTAGAATGTACTGAGCGGAACTTCATTCAAGGCATAAATGGAACTACTGCCTACTTTGTTTGCAATTTCCTTGCTTGACTTAAAAGTCTCATTAACCTGTTGTTAACCTGCACACCTGATTTCATCAGGGAGTGTAGAAGATTGAAAATAATTTGTGCTCAAAACTTGTTTGTGGGAGGAACAGTTCCACCATTTAGTTTTTGAGTCAGAATAAGCAAAAACAACAGATAAGACAATTGATCAAATTTATATGATTGTAATAAATAAGGCTACTATTACTTCCTGTAGAACAAGATGAAAGCAGTACAGAAAACAGTAAGAGCAGCACTCTAAGCATCAGAGAAGATTTAATATTTTTATACATGCCTAGAGGAATTTTCTCAATGTTTCTGGGGCCTTTGGACTGTGGAGTGTGAATCATACTCCCAAGACAGCTTAAAAAGGCAGTTCTTAACTTTGACCTCGGTACCTGAGGGGTATCCTCTGAAACAGTCCAAGCGTCTTCCAGAAACAATGGCAGAATTTCAGCTCCTGTAGTGTGGTAGTCTGGTTGACTGATGGCTTGTATTTTTCCAGGGCTGGCTGGCAGAGGTGGAAGGAAGGCTGCCTACGAGGAGTGAGCCCCCACGAAGACAGAGTGAACTGTATGAGACCCAAAACAGCACACCTGTCAATAACAACTGCGCACAGGACCGAGAGAGGTACAGTACAGCTCATCTGGAAAGAGGGAAGATGCTGGAGGTGAAAGATTCCGAATTATTACTAGTAAAAGGTTTCAAAAGCTAACGCAAATTGGAAAATGTAATAAAAAGGTCAAATTGTATTTTTAGTTTATTAGCCTATCTAATATGATTGAATAAAGGAAACAGGACTCAAGGGCAGTCTTCCTCCTTTGAGTGCAAAAGTCCAACAGGTTTTATCAATGTTTCTTAATCTGTAATGTATGTCTGGTAAAAATGTATCAGGACAGTAATTCTAAGCAATTACTGTAATAACTTATAAAATGTAGATTTTGTGTGCAACAAATTAGGAGACTGTGGCACATCAATTGGGGCTTGGCCCCCAGTGATTAATAATACATCTCAAATTAAGAATTTACTTTCTAATTAAACAGAACTTCTAGGAAAAATTCACTTTACAAATAGAACTAAGCTTCTGAAAGCGGAAGTAAAACCTTCGTCCTTCACAAAGGCTGCCCTGTTCTGACCACTCTGAGCCGTTGCTATAGTTACTCTATGTGTTCCTCCCTTGAGCAGCCCGGATGGCAGTTACACAGAAGAGCAGAGTTCCGAGACTCAGATCAAGGTGCCCAATACAGAGTTTGATGATGAGTTTGATGATGAAGAACCCCTTCCCACTATCGGCACCTGCAAAGCCCTTTACCCATTCGAAGGTACAGTAACTCGCGAGTCACTGTTGTTAAGCTCCGGGGAGGGGGAAAGGCAAGCTCTGTTTTTTTTTTATTTTCAGCATCCATTAAGTTTGCCTTTCCAAAGACACACTCAGCTGTGAAGAACAGAGCTGCCTAGCACGTGGTTGGCTTGTGTGTTTGAGAATCTTCTTGGTCTCCAAACAGGTGCAGCGGCCTTTGGTTCATCCCTCCTTCTGCATCAGACTGAGAATACATGGGCGTCATTAGGACCGTTCATGAACGCATTCAGACTCGTTTCTCTGTTTACTCAGGACACAATGAAGGCACCATCACAGTGGCAGAAGGGGAGATGCTGTACGTAATTGAAGAAGACAAAGGGGATGGCTGGACCCGGGTGCGAAGGAACGAGGATGACGAGGGATACGTGCCTACGTCATACGTTGAGGTCTATTTGGACACAAATGCCAAAGGTGCTATGACATACATTTAACAGTAGACACATGAAGAGCATCCAAAGTGCTATCTTTTCAATCCAAGCAGGGCCAGTCCTTAGTTCAGGTGGCAGAACAGGGCAGCCCTAATGCCAGCTGCACCTTCTCTTTGAGCTTGTGCTACAATGCAGGACAATTTAAAACCCTTCTTCAGTGACTACAGATGTCCTTGTTCTCAAATCACTGCATTGTAGGAGGAATGGGGTGGGGTCACTGGAATTTGTTGGGGGTGGGGGGGGGAGCGAAGAAGGGTTTTCACTGTTTTCTGCACACACTATTGCGTCGTCTGTGTTTTTAAAATAATTCTTTATGTTGTGCGTTCAGCTCTTAAGTGCTGGTAACTGTGGGAGAATGCCACCAGAGAGTGAAAAGCACAAAAAGAACATCCTTTTCCTGTGGTAAAGCTGGCTATACTGGTCCACATGTAAGGCTTTCTGATTAACTTCTGTGATAGTTACCTCCATAAGCACAACTGATGGGGGACAATGTTTGCTCTGTTTTATCAGCTGTTCTTAATGTTTTACGATATAGCAAAGTGGTGCCATAAATGATTGAACAGATGTATATACAGTACATATTTAAAATATGGACAGGTTTGTGGTTCCTTTTTTTTTTTCTGCCACAAGCCTTCACACTTACATGCATGTTTTCCTGAATTATCAAGTCATACTGATATGAAACCATTTCAGTTAGTATTGCTTTCTCAGAAATGTTACTGCGTCGTTAAAATATCACTTAATTGTTTGTTTGGCGGAAAGAAAGCTAGATGTTGTAATAAAAAATCTTTTGGTGCATCTGGCCAAAAAGCTTTTTATTTGTATTTTAGTTACAGAGAGGGTTTTTTTTGTTGTTCCTGCATATCTTTCTTCTAAAGATACATTTACAGTACCTACAAATCTCTCTTCTCTTAAAATTATTTGTTTAACTTCTAGTATTGGCTAAAGGTTTTACTTCCACATAAATCAAACACAAAAACAGAAATTGAGTACACTAATACCTGACTGAGATTTAAAAAATAAAACAGCTTGTTCTCTCTCCCCTCTCCAGTGTTCCACTGCTGTTTCTGCACAGTGCTGTTTTGGTTATTTAAACAGACAACACAATCCATACTTTCTTTTAGTGGTAAATGAAGACTTTGAAAGCACTTAGTTTACAAAATGTGGTGACTGTGTTAATCATTCGATGTTCAGACAGTATGTACACTATGTTCTGCAGTTTCTAGTTCTGTAATTATAAATTGTATTTGAAGAAAAGAAGCAAAATCTTTAACACATTTCTTTCTAATTAGATTGAAAACTAACCAAGTTGCCTAATACAGGTAAATGAACTGAAATGCATGATCCCTCCCTTTCTGCAAAAATGACATCAGATAGTATTTGTGGCAGGCAAAGACATCCTTGCTATGCAAATATTTGCAATAAAAGTGCAAATCTGTTCGGCAAAATAACCTTTTTTTTTAATAATCTATTTTATATTTATCTTTCAAAAATGTATGCATCTCATCAGGAGGATTTACCAAGTGCATGAGAAACAACTTGCTTTCATGCGTATCTGTCAGATACCGTTCTTTGTTTCAGTACATATTTCAATGTCTCGATTTTTTTGGCAACACCAGGAACTCCACATTTTAGTTTTTGTTTTTTATGGTATTTGTGTAACAATTCAACTCACATATGTTGTGTAGTTTCACAATCTAAAACGATTTGTGGCTGACTAAGCACTATTTATGCATGCCATATTTGTTCTTTAAACTGAGCACTATATTATTCTCTTTCTGCCTTTTTAAGAACAATTGTTGTATATAAGGTGCCCTTATTGTAACACCCTTTTCCCCTTTCTCCTAACTCAGTACATTTCTTGAGTGAAATAATCACTATTGGCTCTATTGCTCATGCTGGGCAGGGAATCAACAAATTCATTCTTTTCAACATTTCCACAACAAAAACCTAACATTCTCATTAACATCCTCATACACAATGACCATAAATAATCAACAAAATACTAGTGACACAAGCATGACGTAAGGGAAAGTATACTTATAAACTGGTTTCGGAAGAGCATGAAGAAATGTTATTTGAAAATTAAAAATCCCATAAGCACTTCTATTTTTAAGAGGTGCATACCAGCAGTAAATGAAAACAGAGTGGGTTACTATACAGTCCTGCTATAAACCATCTGAGCTGCTGTTCACATTAATATGTTAAAATGCTGTGCAGCATATGAGATTGATAAAAACTGTGTGATCTGCTGTAAAATGTTGTGGTGTAAAAATATTTAATCTTTTTTAAGGTTACTGAGGATTCATATGGAGTAATACAATATGAAAAAGTACACACTTATACTTAACATTTCCATTTTTATCAGATTGCCAATATGTAGTTTACTGTGCTAATAATAATAACTGCATCTGCACTATGGCGACAAAATAGAGAATATTGCAATCATTTCATTTTCCTTAAGCACAAATCGGTCACCTGGAATATGACTCGTTCAGGGCAGGAATGAAATGTTTTTCAGACATTATTGTCCCAAGTTTAACGAGTGCATGGGCTGCTTCTGTTGCATTCTAAAAGGTTTTTGTTATTGCTTTTGAAGCAATGTGTCTGAATTGTATTATTTTTTGTGTTAACCTTGCAAAACTGAAATAAAACTAAAAATCAGACTAGAGCTGCAAAACAGCTTTTATACTCACAAGATATATTTTGACAAAATAACCATTGCAGCCCGAAAACAATCAGGACTGAAAAAATATACTTATACATACTGTAGTTAAAAACTGAATGGCCAGTGCTATTGCTGTTATAATTTCACAGAATTGCATTGCCTGTCTTATGGGGAATGTGATTTCTTCCCTCCATATCTAATTTTTTTTTGCATCCTATCTAACATGTTCTTGTTATTTGTGTTGTGTTTTTGTTTTTCTTTGTTTTAAATTGCAGATTCCTAAAAGTGTGGGGCTGGCACAGGAATCACAGGGCAAGCTGCTTCTGGAGAAACCCGTCCTCCTCTTAAAATGCTTTTAGTCAGGAAAACAGACGCCAGAAAAGGGGACAAGTTAGGATGCGGTTGATTTTCGCCACTCAAAAGTAAAAAAAGCAATTGATTGAACGCTCCTTCTGGTAGCAGAAAGAAACGTAAAGAAACCAAATTTATCAACCATCATATTTTCATATTCTGCTTCTTTTGTTGCTGCAAGGCATGCTTCTCGACATACTAACTTGGCTTCCTTTTCTTCGTCAGCAGTGGTCACTTGCTAATGCTCACAGCTCTTTTGACAGGGCTCCTAACTAAAGACATAAAACGTGATCTTGACCAGAAGGGTGTGCCACAGGATCAGAAACCATATCTTTTGAAACCATTTTATTCCTGCACAGCCAAGCCACCTTCCCGCATACCTGGTTTATAAAGTTTACATACTGTAGATCTTTCACATCGCCTTTACATGGAGCTGCAGGACTATTCCCTGCAGATGATTTTAATGGCATAGCATGAACATACTGCATGGAGAAAACACATTTCATTTTATACTACAAACAGCCTTAGAAAGAAAGAGATTTTGCAGGTTGGGATTTAACTACTTTTCATAGCGTGTTGTGCTACTCTCACTCTGTGGCTTCAATAAGTGTAAAAAAGAAGAAATTTTAGCCAGCTGTTCATCTGTTTTTCTCATGCTTTTTTCTCAAACACAAAAAGCAAGCATAAAAAAGTTAACCCCCGAATTGGACATTTTGCACTGGAACACAATTCACGGCATACTGTACCAAAGACAGGATTGAACGTGAACTTGTGTTGCTACACGGAAGCACACAGACTCTGTTTTCTGCTCACGTTCTTATGCCTGTAGGCAGTGTGCTGTAGATGAGTCACTCATGACTTCCCCCAGTCTTTCTCTCCTGTGATGCACCCTCCGGTAAAGGACTCCACATGCTTCTCACCCAGGCTACAAGGCCGTGTGTTTTGATTCCTAATTTCGCCGTTTTTCTAAGCTTGCATGCTCGCCCTGTCTCCCTGCCTTTGCCAACCTAAATGGTTTTGGAGTCTTTGGCCTGTTTTAATTTAACCATTGCCTGTACAGTTTTAAATGTTTTATGATGTTTTTTTTCTACATTGTGCCTGTGTTTTCATTTTGTTTTATACCCCCCCCCCATCTCGCATGATCACCTGTGTGTTACGTTGAATTTAATAATTTTACACACTCCCAGAATTTTCGTTTTCCCTCCAGCTGTTGAGGAAATGTTTTTGAGGATCACAATTTGTTTTTGAATAGATAGAGAAGAAATATCCTATTTTATTTAAGAAAACAAAAATGAAGTACTGCCAATCTCCATGAACAGTGTTACAAACAAGTCCATGTTACCTCATTATACTATTTTTTTACTATCAGGCTCTGACTCACAGATAAATCATTTTCTGTTTCAGTAATGAGCAATCTGTGTAATAATTTTTATGAAATAAGGTGATTATCTGCATAGCTAGTTGTGTATCAGTTATGTTAAACTGGTCCTTGAAGACTTTCCCTACTGAAGAGGCATAATTAGAGTATTATAAAGCAAAATTGGGCATTTCTGGGTTGTTTGTGGTCAGCAGTAATTCTTTGATTAGCAGCCTCCCATTAAGGTTCTTCTGTGTGCCACAGCTTTTTTATATATAAAAAATATGTGTCCTTTGTAATGTGGAGCCGGACAGTACATTATTGTCAGCTCAGTACAAATAGTATATGTCAATATATTCTGTTCTTTGTGGCACATAATGATTTTATTAAATTTTATGGGGTTACGCAAATGTCAGTTTTCTTCTCTCTAGACTGATCACACCAATCGCTATTAAAAAAAAACCCTTGCCAAAAATAAATTTTGGAAGAACATTAAATAAAGTTTGGAATTCATATTAACACAGCTCTTAACTTTCATAGGAATATTTTGAAATGGTCTTAAGGCTATATGAAGCCTGTTTGTTTAAAAAAACACTTCTTAAAGATGAGACTGATGATTTTTTAAGTAAGGATTCCCTAAAGTCTGGTAATTAAATTAAAATTTTAAATCAGCACAGTGCAATGGCTAAGCTTGAGTGAATGATGAGGATCATCACAGAAATTTAGTACAAACAGCTTTTGGGTTATGATTGTTGGATCAAACAGATTTAACAGCACTGAAACGTATGAGACTCAATTATCATGAACATTGCACAGAAAACTTTCCAAGTCCACAGTTTCTTGCATTATAAATGTTAGGGAAACAAGTGTTCAGTTTTGGAAGTTCTGTTGTAGTATAATAATACGTGACATACAGTACGTTTGCAGTAATGAGACAGTCTCTTAGAGAAAGCCTGAATTTACTTTGGCACTCATCTGTCTCTGATGAAGATTCTGACCACTACCTAGGAGCTGGAGCCCCAGATGTTGGCAGTGTAGTCTACCAATGGCTGTGCATTACAAATACAAAACAAGCATGAAAAACAATGGCAAAGCCTTGAACAGGTTACACAACATTCGGATATAATTTATGCATGATGAAAGGAGAACTTGAAACAGCACCTGAGCTGATGAAGGATCACCTCAAGTTAAGTTGCTGTGGTTTGTAACTCATCCTAATATGTACAGGAGATGTTTTCAGAATCAGATGATATATATAAATAAAAAGTTTAAAAACAAATTGAAAAAAAATCTATTTTTTAAAGGTTTAACTGTAATTGTACGGTTGTTGAAAATAAGTTTTGCTTTGCTAAGAGACATTGTTTTGTAAAGTCAGCCAAATGTTCTGAATGGTTTTGCACTTTGTTTTTTTGTTACATTTAGTATGCTTTTGTGTCTGAGCATTGAAGTTCACAAGTTATTTTTACAGGATACTTTACATTAACTGTGCCAATTAAAACAAAAAAGTTTTCTGTCAAGTAAATAAGTACTCATAATGCTTACTAGTCTCTTAGTTATGAGGGGAGTAGGTGTCAAAAGAGTTTGCTTTTCTTACTAAATTGGCTAAATCCCTCAATGGTTTTCTTCTTAATGTATGTTCGAGGTGTACATTTCATCTATAGCAGGGTAACTTAAAATGGAACAGAGACAGAAAGTTTAGTACCTTAGATTTTTTTTTCCATGATATGAACATCATCACCAGTGACAGTGAGTATTCTGTTGTTCTAGCTGTTTCCTGTTTTAATCTCATTAATTTGTGACAATGAAATGAAGCAGTCTGTGCTGTTAATTTTACAGTCCTGTAGTTTCTAAGCCACTAATGAAATTCAATGGAGCAGTGTAATCTTTTGTGTCTGTGTCTGGGCTGTCATTTGTCCCCTGCCAATTTTTATGATTATTCTCCTCTTTGGCATTTTACAGAAATTCATGCAAGTGTATTTTCAAAAACAAATCATCGTAAACTTGTGGAACTCAAGGGCTAAAGAATGATTTGAACTCAAAAAAAGTTAATCAGACAAGTAGTTTTCAGAATTTAGCAACATTAAAATGGACTGCTCCATGGTCAAATGTAATGAAAAGTAGCCACTAGACCTACAGTATATCATAATATGTATAATACCATAATCAGAATAATTCAAAATCAAATTCTGTCAACGTGTATTTTACTATGACTTTCTAGATGAAGTCTGCTAAATCCTTCAAACATTTAAAAATATACAGATTGTAATTTACATGGGTGCCACATATTAAGTATTTAACGGGGATATTTTATTTAAAAAACATAGTCCCCCTAATGTACTTTTATGAATGTAAAATGTGTCTTAAATCATTTTCTTGAATAATGAGGATTCCCACAGCAGGAAGGGGGCGGAAAAAAAAAATTCCAAAAATGAAATGAGCCTTTCTGAGAAAGGCACCTGACTGCTCCAGAATTACCCATCAGCCTGAATTAGCGCAGTTTTAAATTGCAGTCCAGAAAACAGCTTTATGCCTGACCCCGATAGAAGAATTCAATCGTGATGGCGTGATATGGCAAGCAAAAGATACTTTCGAAATGAGAGTACAGCCCTGAAACATTTACTATTTCATCTTAGAGTGTGCTTCAAAATGTATCCAGTTATTCTAAATAGAATTCATTTCTGTTTCATTTTCAGTCATTTTCAATTCATTTTCAAATTTCTGACTTTGGGTTTTGGAATTGTGGCATTTGTATTTTTTTTCCTATTGCATAATACACTTACTGCATGAATTTCTGTGACAGAGGAAGTAGCACATAAAATCATCAAAAATGTACATATATATATAAAAAAAATCTGGTCTGCCTTGCTGTGTCCTGTATTTTCATGACAAAAGCAGATGCCTGGTTATTCATGTTACAATTGCGCCCTCTGCTTTTCATACATTGTATTGGTAAAGATAAGAGATCTATTTGAGAATAAAATATTAAAAAACAATGTTGTTCACTTACAAGTCTTTGTCTGTTCATCTGTAGTCCTGCCAATGCATCTCGATTTTGTTGTAGTTACTGTACCTCAGAGATGAATATTATGTATATATAAATTAAACCAATCATTTGAGATTATAAAAGAGAGATCAACTACTGTGTCATTCAAGTGTGAGGAAATAACTGTCTTCGAGTACTTACTCATCTAACAAGCTTAAAACTTGTCCAATGAAGAGTCCATCCATGCAAACTAAAGCATGCTAAATATTCTTAGTATTTATATACTGCTTTCGACCCTGAAGGATCTCAAATCACTTTACATGCTGTATAGGGGACCCACTTTGTCCATCCATTTGGGTTCTTTACAACATCAGGTGAAGAAACGGTGTTATATTAAGTAAATTCTCACGTCCCACTTCAGGATACTAGAGTTAACAGAGAAGTCAGAAGTTTAAACTGAACTAGAGACGGCATTGGAGTGTAGATATTA
This sequence comes from Lepisosteus platostomus, assembly GCF_059453375.1. NCBI lineage: Eukaryota > Metazoa > Chordata > Actinopteri > Semionotiformes > Lepisosteidae > Lepisosteus > Lepisosteus platostomus. The sequence goes on from NC_142631.1 coordinate 5,471,683, forward strand.
AGTATGCAGCACGAAATAATTTTTAAATTACAGCACCCACTACTGTAAAAGAATTACCTCTGCCCAGAGAAGTTATTTTCTTGAGTTATGGACACGATAAAATAAGAAAATATTAAATCCTGTGCCCATTAAACAATGGTGCCCAGCTCTGGTCCAACAGGCTTTATAGATATCTTTAAATCAGCGGCACTTTAAGAGCTGGGATAAGCTGTTAAAAGCCCTGGCCTAAAAACCTGTAGGCACAATGACTTTCCAAGATTGAAATTTGGCACCTCTACCTTCAAGACTCACTCTTTGGATGTCGATTTGACAAAATTTAAAAGCAGAAAACTGCAAGTAAAGAGTGCGGTACATACAAATAAAAATGTGAACACTTTTAAACTTTTTTTTTTTACAAAACAAGACTCATATTTTAATGTTTGGCAAATTAAAAAAAGGACATTTTAACAGCACAAAGAGACCGAATGAAAACACGAGTTAAGATCAGACCTGGATTTTACCCAGGTCTTTAGAAATTGCACAATCATAAGCTCCGTTTTTAGGTAAAGCTCCAACTGATTTCTTTTCAGAAAAGATTTTTTTTAAATCACTAAAACCTGCTTGTATTTCATGATGAGAGTGTTAACTATTTTAAATTACTTCCATAACAATTAAGTTTCTCCTCATTTTGAGATTTATTTAAAGAAAAACGTTATTTTGCATGGCATATACTGTACTGTATTAGTATTCGATTTCCAATTGCACATCAGTTTTAAATTATGTGATTAAGTTTTTTTAACATAATAATCATAATCTTATAAAAACACAAAGATATTACATTTCCTACACATTTTCAGTGAAAAGATGTACAGTAAATTGTGTTAAGGCTGGTCTCTTAAGCCTCTTGTAGGAGATATTATTCCATAAAAAGGTTCAAAAGAAAAATTAGGTTCAGGGATTTGGATGGCCATTACTTAGCTTACTCTCTCTTTCTGAAAACAGTGCTCAATTTAGTACAACATTAATTTAAAGCAATTAAAATAACACAAAATTGCTCCCTTGTGCCAAGCAAAATAAAGCATTTCCAAACATTTTTAACAAAAAAATAATTTGTACACCAAAAATATTAAAATCATTCTTTCCAAAATTAAGATTACCTAATGATGAGCTTTTTTTTGGGAAGCTTTGCACCACTACAATTGAAACCTTCAGTGCTTGAAAGTGCTGTGCTCCCACAGAGTACAACATTCTCTCCTACAAAAGAGCGTGCTTACACCACTCTTCTGCCCAGCAGTTCCATTACAGGTTCCAGGATCCATTACCTAAACGTTTTATCCAGTAGAGGGTCATGGGGGAACCGGAGCCTATCCCGGCAAGCAAGTGGCGCAAAGCTGATACATCCTGGTTGGGGTATTAGTTAATTGCAAGGCGCACACACACCAGGGCCAGTTTTCCCAGAAGCCAATTCACCTTAAAGTATGTTTTTGAGCTGTGGGAGAAAACCTGAGCACCTGAAGGAAACCCACACAAATGTGTGAAGAACATACAAACTACACACAGAGAGCACCCAAGCTCCGGGATTGGACCCAGACCCCTAGAGGTGCAAGGCAACACTGCGCCACCATGACACCCTTATTACAGGACATTATAAAAAGCCCTGGAGAAATATTTATTTTAGGACCACACAACGGACTTCATTTTTTTTCCCACAATACACTACAAAACTGGGATTGTATTATAAACTTGTTTGGGGGGAAGCAGAAAATTTTTGTTGACAGTGAAAATTTCAAAAGGGCTGCTAAATTGCAGTATGCACAAGATAGTTCTAGAACAGGTAATGGAATATAAATATTGGCCATTGGAACTTCTTTGATACATTGAAAAGAATCAATTTTTTTACATCTTAAAGTGCTATTCTCATATGTTTATTCTTAAAGTCACCAAGAGGAGCTGAAGGTGCTATGCCTCAGTCTTCTATCTCTCAGCCCAGCATGTCCCAGGAACACCTTTTGATGTTGCAATGGGGAATTGCAAAATGTGTTTCTATTCAAAACCTTCCCAAAATGGAATCACTGTTTCACAGTGGAGTTCGCTGAAATGATCCTGCACCAGACCAAAGGTCTCCAGCACACCAGCGATGGACTGGTTTACCATCTAACCCACTGCAATCTCCACAGTGCCCTGCAGGATAGTCAGCATCAATTGAAGGAGTAGATGAGATATATCTCTCATAGATGACACTAGAACTTACCAATACAGTAGCTGTTGAGTTTTAGGGGTCTCAGTGGATTAGCTAGCTGATTCAACCCCAACAACCTCCAAATGTGCTGAGCCAGTTATGCAGTGGTGCTTAGTGAATCAAAACTGTCAGCTGGCTGACAAAATAGCCCAGGTCCAAACTAGTGATACTGTATGTGGGACCTATTGGGCTTATACTACATTTACAGCAAGTGGCTTTCCAGGTTGGGCCACTCAAAAGTCCCCTTTTCATTAAACTTCTATCACAAAATCAAGAAATCCCACCATTGCTCTTGAAAAATTAGGTCCTCGGTTAATGAAGGCCTCAAAATGTTACACCGATTCACTGGTAAATTCAATTCAATTAAATAAGAACTTAGCATTGGCTATGTGGCACAATGATCTACTATACGATACAGCCAATTAAAAAGACTTGTATTATACATTGGATAAAAGAGCTTCATGTGACAAATGCTGTTTTGTTCAAACATGTGCTATAAGCTCATGGTTTAAAGGCATGTCAATCTGAAAGTAAAAAGATGAAACTGTAATGACACTGTCTATGAAAATACATACGATGGCACCAACGGGTTTACACTATAAACCAGTCCTCTAATGTTGTTTTTAAAAAATCTGGTTCACATTTTTAAAAAATCCCGTTTTAATTCCAAAAATGAATTTGAACAGAACTTAAAATATACATCATCACTGTCACGTTGCCCAAGATGTCATATCAAATCACAACTTTTTTCAATATGACAGAAAGAAATGGACACTGAAGCAGTTTTTATCATCCTTAATTGTCTTTCAATCCAGAGAGGAACTACTTGGATGCACTGTCTCCAAAGTCCAGCTTCTTCCCAGCCTTAGCACTGGGTTAAGAGAGCTACGAGACTGAACAGGGAGGCATAATCAATGCCATCAGGTTCTTTCTTTTTAACTCCAACTGTCAGATATCAGTTCCCCTGCAGTTTTAGAGGCCTGTGGAATCCAATGATGTTTTTCCAGACTTCTAGATGTAGAAGTCTAACTTTCCTCCAATAGTTTTGCAGCCCTTGACAGAGAAGACTTTTTCATCTTTGGGGAAATAGTTCATTTCACTGGCAACACTGCTGGCTGCTTCCTCATCTGGCTCTATTCCGCGGGCTCTCATCTCAGCTAACACACACATCCTCACATGTTTGTACTCCAGGGGCAGGAAGGGAATGAAAAAGTCCACCAAGTTCTTATCGATGAGGCTGGTGTGCCAAAATCCACCTAGAAGAACACAGGGGCAGAGCAGGAATTATGACAGGCTTCAAATGTGAAATCCATTGCATCTATATGTGCTGAGTGAATTTGTGTGCTGGGATGTTCCTAGCTGTTTGTGGGCACATTTGGCTTCAAAGCCAAATAATTCAGCAATATCCAGGTTCTAAGAGGCTGATATCACTGATGATAATGGATTTACTGCCACTTAGCCTGTTATATGTACAACAAGATAAGTATTTAATGTGCATGTCACCATCACTTTGCCTATTTCTAATGTTTTATGTATGTGTCTAATGTGACTAGAGTATCATTAATAAATTTTTATTTTTTGGTTAAATTACCAAAATATGCAGACAAGACAAAATGTCATGATTAGTTTATCACTTTTGTCTTTTTCATCTAATAATAAAACAGGGATATAAGGGGACAAGAGCACATTAAGGGTGTTTGCTTAAAGGCATTAAAATCGAAGGGATATACAGTGCCTTCAGAAAGTACTCACCCCCCATTGATTATTTCTTGTTCTGCTGTGTTGCAAAGTCACATTAAAGCTTATTTAAAAGAGATTTTTCCCCTCCTGTAGAAGTAATTCTCTAAATGTTAAAATGAAATGAAGTATTTTGATGTCTTCAGAATTATATTAAAAATAAAAATCTGAAAATTCCCCCCCTTGTTTTAACTACCTAAATTGGCTGATGTATTCAATTATCAATTACACACTAAATACATTAACAAGGTACACCCTGTGCTCATTTCAAATCCACCTGTGTTCAACTGCTTGATTGCACAATAAATATCACTAACTTTGTGAGGTCTCAACTAAAACAGCAGATCAGATCGGTCCTGCTGTCATGAAGACCAAGGAGCTGCCCGTGGAACTTTGATAAGAATTTGTTAGGAGGAAAAAAGCTGAAGAAGGTTACAAAAAGATTGGCAAAGCTTTGAACCTTCCTAGGAGCACCGTGAAGTCCATTGTAGCAAAATGGAAACATAATGGCACATACTAAGATCACGCTGTCCTACCAAATTGAACAACCAGACAAGAAGGGCAACTGTCAGAGAAGTGATCGAGAGGCAAGCTACAACACTGACAGAGTTGCAGAGCTCTTTGGCTGAAATGGGAGAAACTGACCAGACATCAACAATCTCTTCAGCACTTCACAGATTCGGCCTCTTTGGGAGAGCGGCTAGAAGGAAGCCAGTTCCGAGAAGGGCCAACATTAAGTCATGCCTGGAGCTTGCTAGAAGCCATGTGACAAAACCTGAAACCCTTTGGAAGAAAATTTTGTGGTCTGAGGAGACTTAAGTTGAGCTTTTTGACCTGAAAGGAAAGCACTATGTTTGGCGCAAACCAAATACAGCCCAACACCCAGGTAACACCATCCCTACCATCAAGCATGGTGGTGGCAGCATCATGCTCTGGGGTTGCTTTTCAGCAGGAGGAACTGGAAAGCTTGTTGCCATCAAGGACAATATGGCTGGAGCCAAATACAGGCAAATCCTTGAGATCTGCATTCAGGGCAAAGATTCATTTTCTAGCAGGACAATGACCCAAAGCACACGGCAAAAACCATCAAGGAATGGCTTGGAAAAAAAAGGAGGTGAGTATTCTGGAATGGCCCAGCCTGAGCCCAGACTTGAATCCAATTGAAAATTTGTGGTATGACCTGAAAATTGCTGTCCACTGACGCTCTCCATCTAATTTTGCAGAGTTAGAGCAAATTTGCATTGAAGAATGGGCAAAAATTCCACAATCTAAATGTGAAAAGCTCATACAGACATACCCAAGAAGACTCGTGGCTGTAATTGCTGCTAAAAGACTATGTACAAAGTATTGACTCAACGTGTTAAAATTTGGAGGTGTAACAGGAACAAAATAAGAAAGGGGTGAGGGGGTGAATTCTTTCTAAAGGCACTCTATTTACACAAAGGGGTATGGGGATCTGGAACAGCCACCTCTTCAGTACTGACACTGTTACTGCAAGTTCCAAATTCTAGAGATCCTTCGAGAGGTTTGACAGCAACCAAATGAAAAGGGCAGGCCAGTTGTTCTCTTTTCAACTGCTACCTTTTTGTTCACATCTCAGAATCAAATGTCAAAACTGTCAGAATCAAATCAAAGATTATTAAAATCCTCAATACAAAACAGAATTCTACTTTTATCCTTAAAGTCGCATGTAAAGAGTTTTAAAAAGCTTATGAGAAACAGAAATCAAGAAATCAGAAGTCAAAGCAAGTTACTCTTCTGGCACTGCAAAGTGACTTAAAATCAGTGACCTCAAGATTGCCAGAAAACAAAATGTAACATTATTAATTTCTCTGACAGACACTTTTATCCACATCAACTTCCATGTGTTTCAATTACCTATATATTTATATCAATAGAGTTTCTGGTAACAATCTATACAGATAACATCTTGATCAAGGGGACACCAACAGAGTACCAACAATCCCACCTGGGATTTGAACCAGCATCCCAACCACACCTCCATGCTGCCATTCCCAGGTCACATCTCGACTAAATTTTGCAGAGAAACCAAGCGAGAGGCAGGAGAGCAGAAAGTGAGAGGAAAGACAAGAAACAAATGTGTCGTACTCTTCTTGTTGTTGAAGACATCAAGAGAGACCTGGGTCTCCAGGTCCTTTAGCTGAATGTCTTCTCTCTCCTTCCCATCTTTCCAGAAATCAAGGACAATTCTCGTTATGTTTTCGCCACCAGCATTGCTGTGAAAATGGAAAGATGGGGGGAGAAGCAGAAGAGAGAACTGATTGGTGTCAAGGCTCCTTGACAGTATCATCAAATTCATTTGAAACACAGAAGGCAAGAAATGTTGCTACGACTCTTCATGAACCAAAACTATTTAAACTGAAGAGCTTCTGTAGGCACTTATGCCGGACTAGACTGTCATTTTCATTAAAACAAAAACATCCAATATGGTAGGAAAACAAGAATCCAAGGTAGGAGACAGACTTTGTTTTGACAGTAACTATATATTTTACATTCATAGCATTAAGTGTTGAGGGATGTAGTACTCTTTCAAAGGACTTCTATTTGATGTAGCTTAATTTATGAACAAAGGTGCTGACTGTACATACTGAGTGCACTAGAACAAAGCCTAAAGTGAATAGAGTAAATCTTCTAATATACCTGAGAAAGATGAATATAGACTGGCGATACGATACGCCATCCAGATTTTCATAGTAATCAAGGAATGGTTTTATGCTGTCAATCAGTCCAGGGTGCATTTTATCCATTTCATCGAATATGAACAGGGATCGAGCACAATTGGTCACATTCCCTCGAATCCACTGCTGTAGTTGCACCTGTACAGAAGGCAAAGATGCAGATGATACAAATGAGCAAGGGTCCAACAGCTGAGTCTCATAACCAAAGTCAGATAAACAAATATTAATAATTTCTTCAGCAATCCAAAAAATAAGAAACAGCAATTTTAAATAAAGTTTTGCATTTCACAAAGTGAAAGCTGGGAAAAAAAGCTTTAGGCAAAAAAAAATTCTGAAGCCCTTCATGTACTGCTGTTTGGAGAAAAAGTATACCGAATGTTGCCATCAGACTCCACAAAGTTTCAAGTTCTAAAATGAAGGATTTAGGTTTTTCATTACATGGGTTATTTTGGGGTTTTTACTTTGAATACCATCAAGCCCAGAATATTTTCAGTAGCCAGAAGAATTAAATTAAAATATTTCAGCTGTCTTAAAGGCAATAGTGCAAAAACTAAATGGAAAATAAGTCTTTATGAACAAGTTTGTTTAAGAGTTTGCCTTCTCCCACATTAGGCTGACTTAGGTCAAAGTCCTGTTTGCTAAGCTTGAACCCAGTGGCCCTTCATTTTGAAGTCACTTATCTTTATTGAGTCACAGTATACAAGGTAACATCTCAACAGGTTACTATACAAACAAGATGTATCAGGCAGCCTGACAGTTTCTATAAGCACTGGCATAATGGAGTTTAAGTATTTGAGGAAAATCAGTTGGGCAGAGTTTCTTGTTGCTTTAATGAGCATCAAGTGGGTTAAAATTGATGGGCAAGCCATTAATTAACCCAGAAGGAGCTTTAAAGACAAGACACATACAGTAGGTAAGGCAACATTCCAGCTGGTTTTCAGTCCTTTCTTATGATTATTGTAATCACAAAAGAAAAAGTAACATGTAAATCCATCCATCCTTTTTTTTTACTGTTTCATCCAATTCAGGGTTGCAGGGGCAGCCAGAGCCTATTCTGGCAAGCAAGGTGCACAAGGCAGGACAGACAGGCACGCTGTACAGGAAGCCAGTCCATTGCAGGACACTCACACAGACACACACACACACACACACACTCACACTGGGGCCAATTTTCCCAGAAGCCAATGAACCTACCAGTATGTCTTCGGACTGTGGAAGCAAACCAGAGCACTAAGGAGGGAACCCACGTGAACATGGGGACAACATACAAACTCCACACAGATAGAACCCCAAGCCCAGAATTGAACCCAGGGCCCCAGAACTGTGAGGCAGCGATGCTAACTACTGCGCAGCCAACATTTAAATCATGTAACTTAAAAAAAACATTTTTAGAACAAAGTGTACTGAAGTGTACTAAAAAGGCTGTTCAAACATGGTATTTCAGACACAATAGAGGTTTATTAGGTTAGACTTTTGTAGAGCAGGTGTTGCATACGACTCACTTACCTTATACTGGTCAACGTGACTGGGGTGGGGAAAATGAGCAGTGGAGACAAACTGGTGCACATAGCCACTTGCCATGCCTTTCTTGTAAACATTCTCGGCTATCAGCTGCGTGACGAAGTTCTTGCCCGTCCCAGTCCACCCATGGAGGGAGAGAACCAGCGGCTTCTTCGGGTTTTTGTTGTTCATGAAGCCTGTAACTGCCTTCAGAATAACCTTGGAGGCCACGTGCTGGCCGAACAGTTTCTTCTCAAGATCAGCCTCCAGACCTGGGGGAATAAAAATGAGGAAAAAAATCCTCAATTTCAAGAAACATTTGACAGCTAACATAAGATATGCTCCTTCCTGAAAGGGCTCAATTAGAACCTTAAATTAATGACAAAATGCAGAAACTTTCCAAATTACTCTTCAGGTACTCTACCTGGTTAATTTTCTCAAATTATAAGAGCATGTCGGTAGGATCTTGTACTCTCAATGCTAAAGCCCAGGTTCAATATACTTACAGTATAGCCTGATCTCATTAGATCTCAAAATTCAAACATGCTGAATCTGGCCATTAAGGGGATGTGAGACAACTATGGTAAACCATCATCTTGTTGTTGAGGGTGACTACTGTAGTGGTGAAGATAACTCATAAGGTACAGAAATACAGAAAACCTACACAATACAAGCTTCCTTCACCTTATGGCTTATCCATTTTTAGTTTACCTAAATTCTTGCAAAACCTGTATTTCTTATGGTAGGTAAGGGAATGAGGACCATAACTTAAAATCTTCCAACTTCCGTGACTAAGAAATTACAGGACTATGTCTAATCACCTAGTCTTACCTAAAATCTTAGAGAAAATGGTTCCAAACCAACTACATGATTTCCTTAAGTCATGCGATATCTCAAACTTGTTCATGCTACTCATAGCATAGTGTCCTTTAGTCTCTGAATTGCATTGCCCTTATACTACTAGATAAATGCAGCTTTTGACACCTTTGGCCACCAAATATTAATTGTTTAGAAACATTACACTTCTTGTTATAGATTTGTGCTCTCTTTTAAATTATACCCACATCTGGAGTCCCACAAGGTTCCCTTTTCAGGCCTACTGTTTTCACTACACATGTTCCCACTATGAGACATCATCATAAAACAATGTACAGTGCAATTTTACTGAAATCAGAATTTAGGAGTATTGTTTGATCAAGAACTCTCATTTGATTTACACATAAACATGCATAAAGTAGCTTTTTTCCCCATCTAAAAAATACATCTTCAAGATAAAGTGATTTCTCTCAACGAACAGCACAGAATAACTGGCACATTCATTTCTTACATGCAGACAAGACAATTAAAGATAATGGGCTATATTCTGGAAAGCTATATCCAGACCTCAGTTCATTCATAATGTCGCTGCACATCTCTTTGCTAAAAAAAACCTCAAGCATATAATTCCAGTATTAACACCTTTACACTGGCTCCCACATCATTACAGGACATAGTTTAAAGCAACCCTTTAGACCTACAAAGCACTAAAAGGTCACACTCCCACCATATTTAGAAGAACTTCTAACAACAAACACACCAAGCAGAGCTCTTTGGTCTGAGGACAGCAGGTACTTACTGTAGTAGTCTTAAGAATCTCCAAAATAACAGTTGGTTTAATCTACAAGTTACAAGGCCCCTCATAGGCTCAAGACCTATTTGTTTAGTCCATTTGGTTTTTCTTAGCCTATACTATCACAGGGCAATGTTCAGAGCATGATGCATGAATTTATTTACTTCTTACGGTGGCCCTAAACCCCGTCACACACTTCTCATCATTTTCAGATTTCCACTGTCAGGATCCCAGCACTGGGTTCTGGGTTCTCACGCTAAGCATACATGTCTCGATGGCCAGCGACATCAGATCTAGGACAGCAGAATCCCAGCCCTTGATGTTATATATATAATATATAACATTACTTTATTAACCCTTTACAATTTCTTGCATTAGGAATGATCTTTTCGCATACCCCAGACAATCTATTACAGAGATTGTCCACAATGTATTTAAAGTTAAGATACCACAAGCTCTCTGCATGGTGGGGGAGGCACTATAAGGCCCAGAAGTTTATTTTCTCACACTGGGAGTTCTAGTTTTCATCTCCTCCACGCCCACATGGCTTACCGTTGATTTGTTATCAACTGCTATATAATTCTAAACATGCTTTTGTCTTAAACTGTTGTGAAGTGCAATATAACAAATAAAAAATTAAAATCTTGATCGACTGTAGTCAATTCTCTTCTTCTTTGCCTGATCTACTACTATGTAGTGGGGCTGTTTGTGCATGACACCTGCCACATATCTCTCAGGTTGGAGCTGAGCTTCAGTTATGGATGAATGACGAGACTTCCCTCAAATCTGTAAAGTGCTACACAAATACAATAAATTATTAATAGATGGAACCAGATGTAGCCATAAACCAACACAATGAATCAAAGTCAAAAGACACGGGACACATCAGACTAGTGAACCATCATATCCACTAATATTATCTTTTGTGGAATAATGCAATGTCAGCTTCAGCTTTGATCATAATATTCCTGTTAGGTGCTTTAATAAAACAACAACACCAACAGCACGCTGGAATCCCTATCAGACACTAGCAGAAGCTGATCCCCTCCCTGTCACAGCAAGTGCGCATATATACATATATAAACAGTCTGTGTTATTAGGTGGGTCTTCATCTTTTACAGTAGAGACATACAGTATGATTTTAATTTTCCGCCTCAGGTTGGCACGAACAGTTATACTGTATGTACCACATTTTTCTTTTAAGAAATGGAAAGAATCTATGGTACCAACCAGGACATAAGATTCAGATTTTGTACAGCTCACTATGGATATTTAAAAGTATTTTAATCACAATCACACTAAATATGTGACAGAATAGTGAATCGAATGTAGGACTATTCTGTAAACAGAAACTAAAGTATTTTTTTATTTTGAATTATACATATTTGTGTGCCACTGTAGTGTGTGCATTTTGTATACAGTAAAAACTGCATTCTCCGTTATTTACAACAGGACTCCTACAATGTTTTAGCTACTTATAGAACAAAAAGCGCGAATTAGTTTAAATGAAAATAGAAAGCAAAAACCAATCACAAGACATTATATGAAAAATAAACTACATTTGATTGCATGAAACAATAATTTCTTAATGTATTTTGCGATGCAAAAGACTTCAAACCAGATGGTAAAAACTGGTATAGTGACTGAAAAAATCAGAAATTCAACAAAATAATTAACGGTTTCTACCTGTCGCCGACATCTTGCTATCGTCGAAATCGAAACTATCTTTGTCGATATTATTTCTTAAATTAAAATCTAAATCAACACAGAAACTTAAAATTACGAATGGTGTTGCCTTACCGGTGGAATTAAATGCGATCCATTTGTCGTTACAGTTTTCATTAAAGTAATTGTATATTGTTCTTCCTAAATATGCACTTATGCCCCCAACTATAAAAGTGGTAGAGATGGGCTCAAATGCATGAATGCACACGAAGGAAGTATAAAGAAACAGCAGCAGACCCTGGCGCAGATTTCTCATGATATATTTTAAACAAAAGATATAGAGTGTAAAGAACAGTTTTTCCAGTGTAGCCAAAAACAAGCCTGCATGGAAAAGAGAACAGAGCCTGTCAGCTAACTACATCCGCAAATGACGTCCTTTCAGTGCGACAGGGCGGTTCGGTAAAACCCCCAAACGCTTCCGTCACCAATGCATATGAAATTTTCCTGTCACTAAAATCTAATTTCACCAGCTTTTACTAATAAACTTGCTATTAAAAATAATAACTGCAATAATCACGTTATCTGTAAGAAAGATTCTTAAACTAGTAAAAAATACAATGAAAAACTTACAGAAATCATGACACGCAAAAATATATTATCCCAACGTTAATCAGTTGCAATGTATGCACATGATAAATTATTAGTGGTAATACAATAGTGTCCTTGCAAATAGGACATCCTAGTAGAATATAATGAGTTGTAAAAGCATTTGTGATCTTGAAAAACAAAAATGCTAAACTCAACGCACAGTTTATGTACAAAGTTACTTAACGAATTCGCAGTACGTGAATACATTTGTGCCGGAGACGCACATCTTAACTCTTATCAATAGAAACCGAACCAGGTAGTTATAACAAATATACCTGTATACCAAGACCAGGTACGAATGAGAAATACCGTAGGACCTTAGAACTAATAGAAAATACCTTACCAGATCTGTTAAAGGAGATCCACTCTTCTCTACAGCACTCGTGAAAGTAGTAGAGCACATTCTGGTAGGTGGCGAGGAAGCCAGTGAGGGCTGCCGCCATACCCACGGCGATGCTGGTAGTGATGGGCTCAATCGCTGCTGCCATCATCACACTCCAAGACGTCCAAACGACAAGAAAAACTCGACCCTGAAGTTTCATTGTTGTCTCTCTTGTTGCTTTCCTTATCAACAAAAACCGAATAAACTCCTTGGGGGGAAAACGTTTTTGAAGAAGTCACTGTACTGTGCTAAGGTTATAAAAACATTTACTTCTAAAACACAAAACGTGTAGTTTACTCTAGGAACAGTATATATTCAGTTTTCCAAAAACGTGGTCTGTCAATATCAGGACTTTCAGTTTTTTTTTTGGTGTGTTCTAACTCACATACACGAAATAAGTTCACTATACCACTACAATCTTTGATCCTCTTCAGTGAATCGACAGCTTGCCTGCTCACTAATCTTTATGACGTCATTTCCCGAAGTCGACGCCATCTTTATCAGGGGAAAAGGTGAGGGGCAAGGTGCATGTTCAGAAGTGAGCTGCTTATCCTTTGAGAAAGTATCATTATACAGTATGTCGTGTTAGTTTTTATTATGGTGATAATGAAGATAAATAAAAAAACACGGCATCCACGTTATTGCGGCAAGAGATCTTTGCATCAGCTTTAATTAAAAACGCATAGCAATGTATATGTGGCTACTGTTGAACTACAATTTCTACCTAAAACAGCCAACCTTTATCATAAATAACTGAAGACTAGCATTATCTCGGAAAAGACGGAATTAATAATTAAAATGGGCAACTATTTTACACAATAAATAACAGCATTGAACGGGAACAGACTTCAAAGCATACTGTCCATTTTAATTAACCTGTTGTTAACATTGATAAATTAGTATCCAAACGTCGAAATATGTTTTTCTTATGTAAAAATGTTAACATAATACCAACGAAATGGCAAGGTTAATGTAAACATTTGGTTTGCATCATCCCATCTTTGCCCTGAATGAACTTTGAACATCAGAATGAACGTCGACTCCAGGATGGAATTATACCGCTATTACTACAGAACGAAATTATTTGGCAGCCTAGAGATGTTACCAAATTCTGAGTGACTTTTAACCCACAGTGTTTAAAACTGATAAATGACCAGACAAACATTGCTAACTCTATCGCCTGCATGAACTCAAAGCTAAGAAAAATGCAGTTTAGTAAGCACAGAACTAAAATCAAAATGTTGTCTTATTTGAAACCTTTTACAAATTTGTATACTTACAGTAAGTCTAACAACAAAATTGAATTAGGCACATGTAGTAATACAGACCTAATATAATATTTAAGCACCACACAGACTATCAATCATGTGCTCTTAGGTCGAGAGCTGAAATTACATTGGGCCTTCACTGTTCACGGTCACAAGGTTACTCTGTAGTTTTCCACTCTACACTACCATGAGAATCACAATGTTTAAACGGAAAAAAAAACACTTCGAAATTTTCAGTTTGACGGCCACAAATTTTAACTAACATCACAAGAAAAACATGTGCTTTCATACGAACGAATTTACTCAGGCATTAAAAGGAATACATCTATTGCAAACGACAACCGGTACAATAATATTGATTGTATAGAAACACGACATAGCACTTTTAGGTTTTCTCGTTGCTTTTTGGGAAACATAACTATACATTCCCTATAGGTTCAAATTATTTAACTGACAGTACCAATTCTGTTATTGACACTAGATGTCACTAAAGCGTCAAAGATTAATGTGCTTTAAAATTATTATAACTATTTTTGCTTTTATGGTATACTAAAAATATTATTAGGAACGTTGTTTTTTTTATTTGGAATTTGTATTCCCTACATTTCTACATGTATATGTGATGTAAGCAATTCAACCGACTTTAACCCAAAATGTTTTGTTTGAAATAATAGAAATGAATGTAAAGAAAAATGATAAAAATAAACTAAAACGAGAAGACAAAAATGGCAGTAGGAATTAAAATAAGGCTTTCAGCCAAACATTGTTTTTCAGATTTCTGTATTGATGCTCAGTTTTTAATCTCATTCTAAATTAACATTAACCTTTTGTGCTATATATGAAGTAGAGTACTTCCATTTTGAAGCAATAAAATAAGTGTGTGTAGATCTTCATCATTCTAAAGATAAAAGAAAACAGGAAATCATCTAGATTTAAAAAATGTAGTAAAATGCATTTCAAGACCCTAATAGTCTAATACGCATTCAATGTGTTTCTTTTCTGAAACTGGATTTTAATGTAATAATTTAAAAACCGTACCATTTTCTTTTTCTACATGAATGAAAAGCGGGAGAGTGTTAGTTATAAAAAGCATGAAGTCAAGTCACATTTCTCCTGTGTTCTGCTGTTACATCCTCTGCACACGTTAACAATGTTGGAATAAGACCTGAAATAGCTGTAATTGATTCCATCTGGCCCCCAGCAGACCAGAGCAAGCAGTCTATAATAGATGAATGGTAAGTTCAGAAGAATGTGCAGAGCCTCAAGACAAATAAACCTGACTATCACAGCCTGCAGGATTCAATTCACACTCCAATTGTACCCCACTTCATCAAAGACTCATTATCCATCCATTATCTATTAGCACAAAGACGCATACTCCTGGTAAGGGTCACACTGAACGATAAATTAAGTTGTAGGAGGTGCTGTATCATAAATAATTCGCTAGCCCAGGACTGCCTCCTGTTACTTCTACCATTTTTTTTTCTGCTTGAACTGCTTGGTTTCCCCCCTCCCACACATACGTGCCATTTCTAGCAAACGATTAATTAAGAATTATTAGCATTTTCATAGAACATTTCATCCCAAAGGATCCAAATGCTCTTTACAAATGAACGGGAATCCACTTCACTCACCTCCTTCTGTTGGAAGGGAAGGTCTGAAGACTTTATCTTTCATTCTTGGATATCTGTATTGGGGCATACACTGTCATGTGTTGGAGGTGGTTGTTATCCACACTACAAGGTGAACCTACAAGAAGCCCGACAAATCTACAGTATGTCAAAGGTAAGAGCTATATAACTAAAAAGGACACCTTCCTCTTCTTTAACTAGTCTCACAGGCCACCCTTCCTACTGTCACAACTGGCCGACATGACAACGCTTAGACTTTCACTACTCTTTATATGCCAAGAGAGCTCGTTCAGTATATCAACCCCTTATGGTTTGGAACTGGCAAGGCTTGTGCAGCAATGACAAATCCTTTGGCTCAGCAGATTTTGTTAGCTTGCCTGTGGACATGTGGCTTTTGTGGTCTGGGAGATGCCTGAGAGATGCCAGTTGAATCTGGGTAAGAGATGAACCACACACACCACAGATGCGCGTGCCCCAGAACACGCAAGACAACATTATGGTTTGAATGTTGGGCAATGAGACAGTCCAGGCTTCGTTTTCCTCTCTGCAGCAGTTCCAAAACTCTCCTGACCTACTGTGTATAAAGATACAATACTCTGTCCCACAGCCACAGGCTCCCCAACAATATAAACTTAATTCAGTGATCACTACATATACAACACGTGTTTATATTTGAGAACAATTTGATCCAAGACAAATGGTCAAACATCAATAGAATTTTGGTTCCAGAGGAGAGTTTTATTTTTAAGAACAAGTTCATTTAAATTCTGTTTAATTGCAGTGGTGTTGAATGTTACAGCTAAATACCTCAGGTATTACTCTTGAAGGTTTTCAAATATTTACATATGTAGGAATTAAGTTAAGTACTTCTTTCAACATGAACATAACTATTTCAAATGATGCATGTATGGTGTTACCAGAAGTTAGAAATCACAGGAGAGCCCATTACAATTTAATGCAGGCCTATATTTTCTGGTTCTTTGATGCTTTATAATTGCTCAGGATGGGCAGCTATTCAGATATGCAGCCACAATCTTGTAATTTCCCAGACAAAAACATGGCAAGATGCAATGGAAAAAGAAGCCCACTTTATTTAAATCCAAGGTATTTAGTGTGTCTCTGATGACTCTGATGACTCCTGCAACAGAATTTCTGCAGAAACCAACCAACAGCTACAGAAGTTACAGTATATTTCAGGTTCAGTAAAAGTAGCAGCAAAACAAACAGCCTTTACAGCGGCTGTATAGCCTGAGAATACATATTCCTCATGATACCTCTCTCTCAGGAGGAATGTTAGTTATAAATCAAGAAGCAGAAGATATGTTTAATGGCTTCTTCACTCACCAAATTCGTGTTTGATGAATGAAACATGAAACAGGAATATTACAGTACGACATGTGGTGAGGCTGTTACTGTACACCACCACAAGGAAACACAGATGTACAGTACTGGAGCTGAATTGTGAAGAAAGATTTGTCTTTATTTATTTTTTTATTACAATTGATAAAACAGCACGCCTGTGATTTTTATTAACTTTTTATTCGGGGCATTCTCCAAGAGAGTATCACGGGTGGATGCTGTGTTTATTTTTCTGGTTTGTAAATCTTATAAATATGCCCTGTCTGTGCAGAGCATTCGCTGTGTCATGATTTTGAAGTTATAATTCTCTTGACACACTCACACAGTGATCATGTTACCTGTACCTCATGTACTTTGTGTTATAATATAAAACTCCTGCACATCTTATATTACACAAAAATAGCTATAGCAATAGAAACAGCATTTTGTTTAAAATTGTGTGGTGACCGTTGAAAATGTTGGTGATAGAGGAATGTGATAAAACAAAAGGTTTATTGTATCTCTTACAAAAGTACTTTGAAAAATCACTACCACTTATGGCTCTGTGGTCTACCTTATACCACTGGTACAGAACACCCCCACATACAGTGTTCCTACCTAGCACAACAGTAACTTACTTCATTATATCTGCTGTGACCCAAGGCTTTTCCAACACATACTGTTGTACAAGGCTTGATAATCCTCTGTAGAAAAAGGCTGATTTGAAGTGGGGGAACCACATGGA
Organism: Lepisosteus platostomus; assembly: GCF_059453375.1. NCBI lineage: Eukaryota > Metazoa > Chordata > Actinopteri > Semionotiformes > Lepisosteidae > Lepisosteus > Lepisosteus platostomus. The sequence goes on from NC_142631.1 coordinate 5,489,123, forward strand.
CAGATGCCAAAATAAAACAAGCTCATTCAAGTCCAATAGAAGGAATCTGGACATTATACTGTATATGAGTCAAAGGTTTTCCATGAATTATATCTGGGAATGGTAACAAAATGTTTTTCTACTTGCAGAACTGAAAAGTAGCAAGCGCATGGCCTTACATGTAAATGTGGATTGTTTATCTTGGTCTCACTGGCAAAGGAATATGAATCCTAAAGCAATTGAACATATGCAAAATGAAGAGGAGTTTTCTGCGGGTAATTCTGTTCTGCATTTTAATTGTTAAACGTAGAATAAAGCTAAAGTCCACAACAAAGCAAGGGTTTATTAACTCATACTGACAGCCTGTTTCCTGCTATTCTACGGCTGTAAAGCATTTTTTTGTACCTTGAAACATGCAGTTAACAAAGTCTGTATATGGTATTAACCAGAAAAGTACCATTACCTTTGCCCCTGTTTTTATCATTTTGAAATTCTGTTTCCTTTTAGGCCTACACGAAATACATTTCTGGTTTTGGGAAGCAGGGCATTGCTGAAAGACAACCAAACATTCTCCATTTCTTCCCCTCAATCGCTGTCTGGTATTCACATGAAGGAAGGAAGCTTTGAAAGATGTCCACTGGCCCTGTTGCACCGGTTTGTCCCATGAGATGCTTCATATTGAACCCTGGTACACAGTACAAAAACAAATCTGACACACTCACTGCCAATCACTGCACAGCAACTATTCTTAGGACTGTTCTTAGGATTGACAAGATTGCAGGTTCTGTTTCTAATAGGAAACAGAGAATAAGCAAACACAAACACACTGAAACACTGAAACAAAAGAAATCCCAGTATCAATGTGCCACTCCTCACTGGAGCTTGAAACTGGGAAGGCTGGGTAATATAACATCCTCACAAAATTAAGATTTATTTGGGTTATGCAGTTGTGGAAAGTTAAAGGGTAAAGGTTATAAGGCAAACTGCAGTACTGTGCTGTGTAAAGCCCAAATTCCGATATAACAGGACAGTATTTCTTTTTTTCAAACAGGCTTCTGGACATAATAAGTGTAAGAAATAAAAGGAAGACATTACTCTTCCATCTTAGTCATCATGGAAAGTATTCAAAGAAATATTAAAAACCAACTAAAACTCACTGAAAGTTTGGACAGGCCTCCCATGTAGCTGATATTTCCAGTGAGATATAATTTTTGGTTGTCATCAGGAAAATGCTGGCACATTTAAAGATCTACAGAGAGAAAGAAGACCATTACGTCCAAGAACATGTTTTGTTTTTCTTTAAATGTTCACTGGAACAGACTATTTCTCCTGCTCAATACTTTCTGCTGTGTGTAAAGTTACAGAACTAAAAGGCACAACTGTTGCTTGAACATGTTAGACCCTGCCATGAACCTTTTTACTGCAGAGGTGTAAAGCAACTCAAATATTACACAATATAGCTGCACTATGTCCCCTGATACTCTAAAAATGAGGCATTCCATCATACCTGAGACAGGTGAAAAAAAATTAAGCAAATCAAATTTGGCAAGATGATCTGAAGTTCTAAAGTCTCCTGGCAAATAGACCTTTTTGTTAATGAATAAATCTGCCAGCTCAGATACCCCTGGGGTAGAATTCAAACAAAGGGAACTTTTTTCAAGCTATGAAACATATGACTGGAAGGCCATTTTTAAAATATACAGCCTGACTGGTATTAATTACAGGCTCAGCTAAGAAAGCAGGAGCCCTAACATTCTCCCTCCCCCTCCAAGGGTACAGGCTAAAGAGGGACACAGACACTGAAAAGGAACAGAGACTCTTGCTTTCAGAGATAACAGAAAAGGGGGATTTTACTTCCTTTTTATAATGAAATTGTTGCTAGCTGAAGCTGCACAACTAAACAACATATTTCCATCCACACTTGGCAACATCCACTGCTATTCAGGAGGGCAATACAAAACACAAACCACAAGCTGAGAAGTGCACATTATTGTGAAAAAGACAATTATACTACTTTATACCACAGTTATGGAGTGACTGTTTTCCAGTAGAAGGCTTTAAAAAAAATAATGACTGGAAATAAATAATAGCTACTTTATGTTATGGTAATAAGAAAAACTATTTCCATGTGTGTGCTAGAACAGGTTCGTACTTTTAACTACTTCTATTACAAAAAATAAGACCACATATGAATGGTATTTCCATAATGTTATTGATGCAGACCTTTCATTCAAATTGATTGGGAAGAGTTCTGAGCTTGCAGCAATTCAAATTAATATATTTCATATACAGTATATACTGTATTATTTACCTTTTATTTAAGTAATACTTTAAAAGGTAAAGTAACAGAAAAACAGACTAATTGTCTTTTATAATTTCATTCTAGAGAATATCACAGCACCTCTCTATGGGATACCTTGCAGAATGATAAATGGAGAATTTATAAAAAGTCTGTGTGGGTCCTAATGCCCCAGTATAGTGATGGGGACACTATACTGTAAACAGGCGACGTCCTTCGGATGAGACGTAAAACCGAGGTCCTGACTCTATGTGGTCATTAAACATCCCAGGGCGTTTCTTGAAAAGAGTAGGGGTGTAACCCCGGCATCCTGGCCAAATTTCCCATTGGCCCTTACCAATCATGGCCTCCTAATAATCCCCATCTATGAATTGGCTTCATTACTCTGCTCTCCTCCCCACTAATAGCTGATGTGTGGTGAGCGTTCTGGTGCACTATGGCGGCCGTTGCATCATCCAGGTGGATGCTGCACATTGGTGGTGGTGGAGGGGAGTCCCCATTACCTGTAAAGCGCTTTGAGTGGAGTGTCCAGAAAAGCACTGTATAAGTGTAAGCAATTATTAATTATTATTATAAAAGATTAAAATGGAATATGGAAAATTATCAACATATGGAAAATTATCAACAAACAGACACCCTCAAATTTCCAAGTCTCAATACCTCTCCCGTAGTATCAGAAATCTGTTCTACTACCCCTAATCCAACCCCCTTTAGTAGAAAACCCTCTACATCTCATCACCTGTTGGCTATCATTCATTCTAAGCAAGTGCCTCTAAGTCATAAAGACCCTTGTCCAATCAATCTTTTTTTATGTCGTATCATTTTCAGGTGTCTCTGACTCTTCAAATTGCCAACTTTTCTGTGAGGTCAACATTTTCCCCTCCCTGTCACCCACAAAATAATCAACTACCACTCAGTGCAGAGAAAGTGTGTTTTCTCAGTTTCCTTCTAGTTTTTTAATCTGATGTAAGATCTTACATGACCAGTGATTCTGGCTTAAAGATATTTAAGGGATCAGCTGATGCGCCTGTACATTGCTTTTATCTGCATACCGACTCTCTGTACTAAAGTTTAATTTGAAACATAATTTTACATATTGTAACATAGTGATGCTTGGAAAAAAATGATTACTGCTCCTATTTAAGAGAAGTTCTGATGTCCATCTACACATTTTCTAACTTCTTTATCCAATACATGATCGTGGGGGAGTCAGAGTTTCAGAGGGTAATATGATGATGAAATTGTCTCATATAAGTTCAAAGGAGAGGATAGGGTACCAAATCAAAATGAACAAAACCGTCTTTTTGTTACAGACTAGATGGAAAGATACTACACCGGAAATGTTACAATAATAACATTTTGCATGTTGGCTACAGGATAAATATCCCCCTTTTTTCCTAGGAAAGCAGAAAATGTCTCCCTGCGGCAATGTGGTTGCTTTCCTTTTTTCTGACCAAGGTTTGACTCTTGCTGTTTCAATACAGAATCTTGCAATGGAAACACTAAACCATTGTTTTTTGGCAGCTGTGATACTTCACCAGTGGGTGGTGAATGCTACGTTTATACAGCATGTTACACTCAAGGGTCAAAAGAACCGAATATCTTTTGATATAGGACTTGATTCAAGTGTTCAAAATCCTCAAAGATGCTAATAAAGTAAACCCAGGGGATGTGCATTTAAAACTGAAAACAGAAAATACTTATTTTTTTAAAGGTTGTGTCACCCAGAAATGAACTACTTAGTCATATCAGTGATGCAATGTTTCTTTTAAAAAAACGACTGAATGAGATCCTTAATCAATGATTTACCAGCAACAGCACAAACTCCACTTGGTTTTCGTACTCTTATGTTCTTAGATTTTGCTCTATTATTTTCTTAGTAATGAGAGGGTACTTTGTATCTTAGACTAGTGGGAATGTCTCTACAGTAATAATGTTAGCACAGGGGGACTATAAAGTTCTCTTTGTTGTTCTGCAACAGTATACTGTACATATCATTGAGTCTACCTTTACAGACAAGAAAAAATGGCTTAGATTTAACCATCTTGGCAATGGCTGGTGAAATTCAAAACCTTTTTTGTTTCTCGGCGTCGATTCATTTCACCAAAAATGTTTTACTCTTTTCATATTGCAAGTATGTACAGTACAAGTGCATCTCAGAACATGTTTTCTCACTGATAAGGGGAAAGTCAGGACTCACAGTGACCCTCTGCTGGAACTCTTAAGTAATGAGGCAATTAGAGGAGAGCTGTCACTGTCTTCAAGAGAGCGGCATGACATATAGTACAAGGAAGTTCCAAAAATACTAAAGTTTAGTGCAACGGGTGAGAAAATAAAAATAAATAAACTATATATATATACTGATCCTTACACTTACTGTATAAAACACTTTTGAGGACACTCCACTCAAAGTGCTTTACAGGTAATGAGGACTCCCCTCCACCACTACCAGTGTACAGCCCCACCTGGATGATGCAACGGCAGCCAGAGTGCACGTGTACAGCCCCCACACACTAGCTCTCAGTGGGGAGGAGAAAAGAATAATGAAGCCAGTTCAGAGATGGGGGATTATAAGCAGGACATGACTGGTAAAGGCCAGGGGCCAGGGGGAAATTTGGCCTGGACACCAGGGAAACACCAATGAATATGTATACTTTTAAAATATTTTTTAAGTTTATATATTAAATATAACTACCATGTAAACCTACGGAAATAATAAATACACATAAGAAAAAAATAAATACAAGGAAGAAAACGAGTAACAAAGCAAATTAACTACAGAATATTAAGACCAAAGAAAAAGCCATAAAAAAGTATTTAATGTAATTTATACTGGTTTTTAAATTACAGTATCTATACATAGAATTATTCTTCTATACACCAAATGGTTGTTCCTTTGTACCCAGGTTAGCAGTTTATTTGCCAAAAACCTCTACATATTCTATGCATGTACACTGTTTGGTCTTGAGATGGGTCGATCCAAATGTCCAGTGTGTATGCAAGCATGCTACTCTGTCTCACATGATTAATTTAGGGACAGTCTGGTGCTTGCCTCAGGGGCACATGCCTTGTACAAAAGACTGCGGTGGACTAATTTGTCACTATGTCTGAAGCATGCTGCCTGAAACGTGAGCATTGTAAGAACACCAACCAAGCCCCATCCATGGAAATCAATTTTTCTCCTGGTGAGCTGCAGTGATTGAATGTCATTCGGATGGAATAGTTATCAAACACATGGTCATGTTATCCTTTGCCATCCTTGTTGTTCTGGGAAACTGAACAAGGATCTCAGATCTCAAAGGAAAATAATACTGAACTAATGAGCTGCCTTGCTCCCTTGTGCCTTCATATTCTACAAAAAGGTATATACAAACCTTTTTATCCTTAACAGATGCACCATACCACTTGAGTGTACACTTGAAAACCTATTTATTTATCTCTACATTTTTAGGGTATCATTCTATCAGCGCTGAATGGTGAATATTTTTTTTATTTCCTTAGTCAAAGTAATTTTGGAAAAATAGTTCTGTGCAAATAGTTTCAACTTTGGTTTTAGGTTATATCAAAAGTAAAAAATCCAAATTTAGAAAAATTAAATTTTTCAAAATGTAGAAATCGATTTAAAATGTTTGATTTTTTAACTTTATATTAAGACAATACAAGCACACTTTGTCTGAGGACAAAGTAAATAATACCTTAAATAACCATCATATATGCAGATACTTTTTCTCCAGAAAAAAAATCAACAGGATTTTATTTTTACTTGTCTTGTGGTGCAAATGTCTGGCACAAACTGATTGAAAAAGAATTGCTTTGATGTTCCAAACAAAATAAATTAAGACTACCACAGTAAATGAATCGCTAAGTGTTATTGTTATTGTTATTGAGAAAGGGGTTTAGGCTTTAAAATAAGGTTTACTGATCTTTGTGTGGATAAGGTTTAAATCAATGGCCTTTTCTATTTTATTCTGTCATTTCGCAAACACGCCACTTCAGAGCTGCACCTGTTTTTAACTGTTGTTTTTTTTTCATAAAATGTAGAGGAGCCACTAAAACCAAATTACAAACCCTGTCCCACTATTTCTCTACGATAAATCCTTGGTAGAGTAGTGTGGGTAGAGAGGTCAGAGCTGTCATTTGAAAGGATGGGATTCTCATTGTCACCTCTTCCATGACTTGAATTCTTTAGACAGGCCTTTCCACAGGCTCAAATACTGGACAGACCTGGATTCCTTAATCTTAAATTAAACAGAGCCCACTACTGGAACAAAGAGGACCTCCCTAATTGTTAGCTTTCATGTTGAAGAACATTCCTGTGAAGTCAAGGGTTTGTAAACGTGGTGACAGACCCATTGAAAACCTTGCAGGAGTAAAATTAGTGTACATTGCAGTAATGCTCAGTGATACCATGGTAAAAATGTATAAACCAGAGACATACAAGCTTAAAACAGTGAGCCGGTTAACACAGTGTTAAGCTTTCGTAAAGAAACAACTCAACATTTTTTACTTGCCAGAAATAAAAAAAACTTCCTTTGATTTGAACACTACAAGTTGCATAAGAATTTGTAATATAATTACTCTAAGTGTGTTTGTTGGCTGAGAAACTGTCAAGACTCAAGAGAAATGTTCCTTTCACATGACTTAATGGGACTTTCCCAACAGAATTCTTTAAGGATTTGATGTTCTCATGCTATAGTGTTCATGGATTGATTTCCCCCTAAGTTTAAAATGCAGGTTTAAGCAAGTATTGCTTTTCACGTGTTTTAAATGAGTTTTGTAAAATCTTCACTCCATCTGAACACTTCAGGTAAGCAGTGTGCTGCTTTAGGTTTTTAAAATTTAACATGGCTTTTAAATCAATATTAAATATGCAACAGCCCTGAAAATATGAACCAGAATGTTTAACGAAAGTCTTTCAATGAATTTGCAATGAGTCTATTGAGCACTTAGTGTCCTGACCTTTTCCCCCTTTTAAATAAACCGCTCATGGCTACCAGGAGACATCAAAGGACATCTGTTGGACATTGTTTCAGATTTGAAAAAATGAATATGAAATTCATTGGGCTTGGACTTGTGGATTGTTTTAATTATTTTGCAGCAACGTAGCAGCTCTGAGGGCTCAAACCAGCTTACCATCATACAAGGGATGACTTCAGTGTTAATGTTAACAGCAGTCCCCAGAAAGCATTTCCCTTTCTTTAAAAAAATTAAAATAAAGCTGCTCAATACATACCACAATGTATACCCTTAAAGAGTTCAGCACATTAGAAGAACCTTTAAATACACTACAATTATGATGAAGGCGTTTAATATTTTCTAATAGTATCCTCAAATAATGGTGCCATCAGGTTGTTTCTTGAATGATGCCAGGTCAACACTTCCTTCCACCAGTATCTTCCATTGTAAAAATTGCCATTATTGTTAATGACATTAACATAAAAATATAACAAAAAGCAGTTTAGTACTAGCACATCATTTAACAAAATGCTTAGCAATAGTGTAGAAAAACAAAATTATTTTTTTTTATTGTTAGCAATGTTTTTTAATTTCCATGCCAATACACATGTTGAGATCAATGAAGGGCCTCCATTCATCCATTCATCTATTTTTTGGAGAGGGCGATGGGCTTTATTTTACTTCTTCCTCATGTTAAATGAAGGTAATAGAGCGCTAATCCCAGTGCTGAATGTAGCTGCTTATTCTTTCAGCAGTCATGACCTAAGAAGCTGCTGATCTCTAAAACTTCAGTTCAGGAGGGGAAACATGCTGAGACCAACTCTGAATAAATTCAGATTGGCAGGACACATGGAAATGAATCCTCTTATTATTCCAATGACTTCTGTCTGGCACTTTGTTTTATAGTACATGTTTCTCTCTCATGATCTGCTTTTTAGAGGTTTATGTTGATTTATGTTGTATCTTCTTTTCTGTGGGGGTGGGTATCTGAAGATGTTAACTTCAGAACAGGAGGCTGGGTGATCCAGTGAATTTAAAGTAAATGTTTGGAAACATGTCAAATAAGCAAATGTTTTTTTGTTAGTTGATATTGTTTGGGCAACACTGTAATTCATCAGTCACATCCATGACTACTCTTTGAATTTGCCTTTTTTATCAAATTAAAGCCCTGACTTAGACAGTCCCTTGACCTTATTCTGCGTCAAGCTTCTGACAAAGTTCAAATTCGACGTTCTGAATGGCACAGCTGGTGATGCATAACTCACTCCTGTTAGCTACTGTTATTCATATAGTAGTGTTTGTTTTTGCTGTAATTAATGTTATTTGCATATTCTTGCACACAGAGAAACATTAATGACACGCCTGTTTATTTTTGAATGCAATACATACAATATACCAGCAGGTGGGGTTAATTTCTTTATCATTTGTTGGAGACAGTTGAAAATGCTTAGTAATACTTTTCATATCCCTTTAATCGTTACAATTACCTTTCAAACTAATTATCAATACAAAAAGTGCAAGATAGACCCAGGAAAATAACTTTTAGCAGCAGATAATACGTTGCCCATAACATGACAAAAATAGAAACACAAAATGATGTAAGGAATATGAGGCAGATGTGGAGTCATTCCCAATTTTGCAACATTTGAATTTAGCTTTGTAGAATGGGGGGATATAGTACTTTTCTTTTGAAGCTGAGGGCAAAAACCACAGGGAACATTGTTTCCAATGAATGAAAAGGGAGCACGAGGACTGGAGATGTTTTCCAGCCTCCAGTAAGTCGCTCAAATCTCTGGACCCCGTCCACACCACTGAGAAATGTGATCCCGGGTCCCTCCTGCTGAGGAAAACAGCACAGCAAGTCTGCATCCTTTGATCCTCACACAAGACACGGGCATCAGCTCTTTCAGCATCTCAGTTTCTTTATCATGTGTCAAGTTGTAGTTTATAGTAAGTAGCCCACAAGCTGTGGATGAATTTATGTCTGAGCTGTGAGCGACTACTTGTGCTGCGCTGGAGGAATCTTAGTCTCTAACGTTTTAAGCATTGGCTAAGAGAAAAAGTTTCAGGAGACACAAACAGAGCCGTATAATTTGTTTTGTGCTTCCTATGTGTTGAGCCATTATCAGAAAGCCACTTACTCATAGTCATGCTTGCGGTAAACCACAGCCTATCCCATAAGCATACTGTAGGCCTCAAGACAGGACTAGACACTGGTTAGGATATGAGTCCATTGCAAGGCATGCACACAGAGAGACAATTAATCTAATCAGCACGTGGTAGATAGGAGGAAACCAGGGCATGTGGAGAAAACCCAAGATCCAGGAGCTCTGAGGCAGCAGTGCTAACTCCCATGCCACCTGCATCCTCTTTGTTCTTCCTGGAAGCACAACTCCTCATGAATGTCTTTGGACAACATGGCAGACTAGGGCCTCCCAAATCCAGACTCATTGTTGTCTCCACATTTTATATCAACACTTTTTTTTTGTAAGGACATGAATGAGATCCTATTGCTCCTCTTGATAGCCATAACTCCCAAATCCCACAAGGATGTAAATTCCAAACACCTCTCTACGCAAAGGGCATTTGGAATTAACCAAGAGGTCATAGCATGTGTTGGCTGTACTGACAAAGTCTAGGGTTTCCACAAAATAAATAACCAGCATCTCCACTTAGTGCTTGACAGTGATTTATGAATCGCTCGGGAAAGGAGAGTCCCACTGTCTGCTGTTTGTTATGTTGGATAGGGGAGTGGGGGTAAGGACACAGGTCAAGTTATCCATAATAAAATACGGCTGTATGCTTTTGAATGACTGGACATTGAGGAACGTTTTCAATAAGATAATAGAAAAAGGGACATCTACTGACTAAGCTGATAGGTGGTGAATGACTATTACATGTGATATTAAAGGGAATTAAGTCTGTAGTTTAGGGAATGTTCGCTATTACTTAAGTATACTGCTATGACTTCAGTTTTAATGCATATTTTGAGTCACATCTAAAAAACCTGTAAAGTTCTGATGTACATTTTATCCTGACTAACAAATTGTACTTCAAAACCTTAATGTGAAGTGAAGCTATGGTGTAGCTAATCTACTGTCTTCACACAATGTTTGTTTGAGCCTTTGCCTGACTTGTTTTGATTACAAAACATAACATACTCAGCATTATAAATACTGTCACAATGCAAGAGTCAAAACGGAGGTCAAAGTGGAGAACAGGAAAGCTCCCCTGTCTACATACAGTGTACCAGTGCTGTTGCAGTCGCTTCCCCATCTTGCTGTTTATCTTTAAAAATAAACTGAAAGAACAGAACAGGAGCCTTGATCCATGCCCCTCTGCCTTTCTTACTTAAACTCTACTATCAGAGTTCCTTTCTCTAATGGTGCAGAGGCTTCCCCCCAGCCCCCACCCCAGTCTGTGAAAAGAGAAGCCAAGATTAATCATCATGAGCTCCATGAAAGGAGCGAGGCCTATGTGCTGACAGTAGCACATTGCGTGCAGCCTTGATCCATTGTTTCAACAGGTCAGGCTTTCTATGAGAAAGATGTCCACACTGGCTGGAAAAAAAGGTGTTACTTCCGTCTATATATCAGATAGTTTGAATTTATTCCTCAGCTGCCATACATTTGCAATAGCTGCAGCTCTACCCTGCTCTATCCACTTTCACTAGGCTCCATTTTGATAAAAACCATCCATTTCGAAAGACCATGTCTACTAGTTTAATACTTAAGCAGGATAGGGAATTAGGCAAGAGAGCCAGGCAGAGTATAAGGCACGTCAGTCAGGGATGATGCATGGAGCTGCTGGGAAGGAAGTCTCTATTAATTCAACACCTGCCTTCACTGCCACATCCTAAAATGATTTACTTATCCCTCTGTAACTTCACATGAAATACTATAAGCACTTGTTCCCTAGGCCCATGTATATTTATATTGGGGTGCACAGTAGGCTCTGTTCAGTTTCCATGAGCTAATTCTCATGAAAAGACAGTTCACCTGCGATGTTAAATGTGCAGGTGGGCCATCTGCTACATACTGACATCCTATTGTTTGTTTTACTGTCAGGGTCTGTTGGGATTCCTGTAAACAAACAAGAAATATTAGGTGGTGGAAACTGAAAAGCACCTCTGATGTATCTCCATCATACATTTTAATTAAAATGTTAAAGCAAGAAAACAAACAGGAAAAAAACAACCATAATAGCTTACCATAGTGATTTTTAGTTATATACTGAGGTATTTCCAGCAAGAGATGCTATTTTGATAGAATACCACAGTAAATTATAATGTACTGTAGATGTTCAGAATTCAGTTTGAACAACAACTTAAATTAGTTTTAGTTCTGTTTTATCTTTACTACCATGTGGTTAGAGTAATTGAAATGTTGGTAAAGAGTTTTTAACAATAGTTGCTTTGACATGCTGTGCATCCTTTAAAACTAATGACAATAATGTACTGTATGCTGTTTTGTATGTACCAGTTTGCTACCGCATTACAACGATGTGTACTCATCAACAATACAACAATAAGTGCACTTACTGTACCTTAGGAACAAGTAATAGGTTTATTCCATGCTGAAAAAAAGAAGAGAACACAACGTTTCGGCCGTGGAGCCTTCTTCAGGTGTGGACTACTGTACCTTATGTAACTGTAATACCAAAACAAAACTGTTTCTGTGAAAACCACTTATAAAATAATATTTGGAATTTTCCCTTGCTATTGGAATATTGGATACAGTCAGGTTATCATGCTGCAGTTAGAACTGAATTGACCTGTTTACTCCTGAGCTCCAAGGTTTGTAAAACCTCAGCTCATAAAATAGTGCAACAATCGCTTCTCAGCATGTTATCTTCGCATGTCTGGACTGTTTCCTTTTACAGATTTGGGACTTTGCTGCCCAGGTGGTGAATTGTATTAAACCAATTTTAGCCAAAAAGAAAACACTTCAATCTAACTGAGGATACTGCAGTCATAATGTAAAAGAGACTGGGATGACACAGGAAGTGCACAGCAGCGAACTCTGATACTAGCCTGTTGCTTTAACAGGAAAGACTGAAGAAAAAGCATGCATGTCAGTGGAGCCTGAAGGGCGAAACAAAGTCCAGTACTGTGATTTAGGCCTTCCATTAGCATTATTGTTGTTCACTAATGAAGAAGAGAGGGTGTGTTCTGTGTAAGTTTATAGGCATTGTTATGAGCATGTGGCAACAGATTTTACACAGCAGAAAAGGAAGTGAGGACTTTTTTTTACAAAAGAAAAGGAAATTCTTGGAGGATGCAAGTACTATACTCTGCAAGGAAATTCTACCAAAATATACCATACCTAAAAGCATTTCTTAAGCTGCACTATTACATCATCTAACACAGACCTGCCTTAACTTTAGAAGCAAAACAACAGCCTTTCCTTTTCTGGCAAGAACAGCATTATCTCATTCTAACAAGTCATTTCCTTCTTTCCCAGCAGAAACTACTGTACTATTTTACCAGACCCCAAATCACTTTACTCTGCTTCATTTATGACCTATTTTAATTACAAAACAGTTTTGTTTTCAATTCAACAATAAGTCCACAAGTACAGGCAAATACTGTATGACCATCTAATATTGATGACTATTCTCTAATTTGAAGCCCATGGCAATGAGCAAAAGTGGTTTTATGTTGTTCATCTGATTTTTAGAGGATCTTTTCTGGGACCACTAGAACTCAATTCATGGCTTTCAATCACTGGATCTGAACCAAATCCCACAGATGAAGAAAATGTTCTATAATAAGAACATTTATATAAGACCACCCAGGGTTTATCGAGTCTCCCTGACTGTGCACTATACTGAAGTGTGAACTACAACTGGCACACTGTTCAATCCTCGATTAACAAACTATAATAGTAACAGAGGTGGAATTGCTCGAGTTTTATTTTTCAAAATAAAATTGTTTGGGAATATTATTTTTAGCTCAAAATAAATATTACAAGCTATCATCCAGGTCCAAAAGGGAAACCACTTCTTGCTTTTGTCTTTGAGTAAGACTTAACACATTTAGAGCTAAAATACAGAACATAAGAAAGCAGCTTCCATGTTTATATTTTGTTAATGATCCCAAGGGTGGACAGAACGCATTGTGGTCAGAGCTCCTGGATCCTGGATGTGATTCTGAACTGGGGCATCTTCTGTGTGGTGTCTGGATATTTATGCTAGCAAGGGCGATCTAAACTGTCCCGGTATGCTTGTTTGTGGGTATCACATACAGTGGGTAATCCTTGTGTTTCTGGGATACACTTCAGGATTGCTGTTCCCAGATGTAAATGAATTTTTAATAATCAATGGACAGTAGAAAGACCCCAGGGTTCCAGCTTCAACAATGAGATGGGTACACAGTTCCCAACAGTCGTATAAAAAATAGTGCTATATGAAACTGCAACAAAGAAGATGGTGGGTAAACATTAGGGTCTGAACATATAACATGTAATAAAAAATATCGATTGTTTTAAGAAAAATGAAGGGGAACCACTTTATTAAAATATATTTACATAAGCACTATAAGGAGAAAGTGCTACCATGCATTGAAATTAGAAAGCAAAATCCTGAGCAGAAATCTTACTTTTTTGTCAACTTTCATTTGGAAAAGCACCAAGCTACTGAGTCACCTGGTTAACAACAGACGGACGAGCAGCAAAGCCAGGTCAATTTGAATTCCATTACTGCCTGGCATTGTTTATAGGATTCTAGTAAAAATGTAAAACTGTTCTTTAATAGATCTGTTTTGTATCTACAGCTCAGAGCGGTTCACCAAGTTGCTTTTTGAACAATTTTGATAGACACTAATGGAAGGTTTTGCAGGAACCAAAGGTACATTAGATTAACATTTTTAGGTGGTACTAATCCTCTTTTTCACCACTCAGTACCAGTGGACTGAAAGTTTCAAGGACTTGAATAATGACATTATACTGTAAATCACCAGTTCTAATTCATGTCAACTCACTGAACAACTGAAGTAAAAAAAAAACATCTATTTAAGGATTCACAATTCTGCCTGACTTTGTGCCAACACAAGTTAATTACAAAATAGCTTATATTTATACATTGTTCCAAGAAGTTCATTTTCAGACACTTGTAAAACATATTTAGATTATTTAATGTTGCCTGAGAAGACATGAGCTTTCTCATTGAGAGCAGACATGGGAGAAATGGCAAACCAATTGAACTCACTACAATCTGTATTATGAAATGTATGATGATTTATCAGATGGATGTATGATATTAAATCATATCTACTAATGGTCATAAGACAAAGTGGGTAGAAGGACATAAAATGAAGCACAGCGACAACAGTGAAAAAAAGATCATTTTCAAACTGGCAGAATACACAGTAAATACTAATAATTTTACAAAGTATAATTTTTCAGAACACCTGGAGACTTTATCATGATGGATACCAGTTTTATGAGTATTAAAATTACACAGATATGCTTTGGGTGATAGTAAATACCACATTAGTGCCAAAAATTTCACTTTACATGACAGATGACTTCAAATACTCAAACACAGAAATCAGAAATCTGATTAGACTGTTCTCCCTGCCAGCATTGTGAAATAGCGAAAACTAATTAGTATTAATTCCAGTGATAAGTATAAAAATAGAAAGAAAATTTATAAAGAAATAAAACAGAATGAAAAAAAAAAAATTAAAAAACATGGCAAAAGTTTTGTGGGCTTCGTGGTAATAGCTTCTGTCTGCCACAGGCCGTCATGTTACATTAGCAATAAGTAAAATACAGAGTGAAAATTAATCATTAATTGGTTATTATCCTACATCATTACAGCATTATATTCTAATTGGAAATACACATTAAATGACAAAGCTAACATTGTTTATAGAATTTTCATTAGAATTCTAGTACAGTAGTACAGAGGAGGCAAGAGAAGAAATTTCAAGGAATAGTTCAGTAAAATGTCGATCTTAGGCCTGTTAATACAGGTCACCCAACAGGAATTACAAATATGAGCTTTTAGCAAAGGGTCTCTCCAAGCTGAAATAATAGCACTGTAGTACAGACATGGAGACCTGGAGGCAGACTGCTTACATAAATGCAAATCAAAATATTTTAAGGATATTACAGCAGCTCTCTCTATCTTCTTTAATGGTAATACCTTCACAAATGTTGATCAAAGGACAGGTTTACTTGGCTTGACATCTCTGCTGCAGGCTTTTCAATTTGAAAATCATATGTATACCTCTAAAATATATACATCCAAAAAAGTACACAAGAACATTCAGACTGTCTGAGTACAAAAAGTGTCCAGATGGTTACAGAAACATGAACTGCCACATGTGTACAGTACTGTCAACTGCACTCTTTCTGTGGAAAAACCAGACAGGCCTCTCTTTTCACCTCCAGAATACTGCTTGTGAAAACTAGTTGGAAACTAGACAAAATCTTGTGGCTAAAAAAGCATTTCAAATTCAATCTTCTGCAGGGACTCACACCACTGAGGAAAAAGTATAACAACTCATTTTCTGTGAATTTTCCACAGACTAGAAAGCAGAATCTTTGCCATTGCTGATGAGCCATTACATCATATAAACATACAAGAACAGAGAAATGGAGAAACAAATGAATGAGACCTTGCCGACTGTTAGGAATGCAACAGGAACCAAAATAACTACCAACTATTTATGGAACTCATTTTATTAAAGTCTGAGAACACTTGATGATCAATATAACTGTCAAACCCTATTAATATGCAAAAATCATATTCTGAACTCTCAATTTCCTGAGAGTCAATGTCATTAATAAGTGTTTAATAAGTTTTAAAACAACCGTGCACCTTTGCTTACATGGGAGATATAGCAGCTTCACTGTGGAGGGAAAGCAGGAGACAGAAAGCAAAGTTTTTGAAACCCATTGTGCATCTTCCTTCTGCTGGCCTGTTGCTAGGAGATGGGATTTAGGATCTACTGATACAGAATGCATTATACTTTGATGTGCACCTGTGAGGGATGAGATTGACAGTAAATGTAAATTCAATACATTTTTTTAAATAACCTATTTTTTCTCCTTCAGACATTTCAACCCCCTCCTTTCTGGAACATAAATAAATATTAGCCAGACAATTAGCAGCTCAACAGAAAGACTCCTTGGGGAGAGAACAGTGTTATCGACACTCAAACATCTGTGAGGTTTTACTCTGTGGAATGCAGCAACAATACATAAGAACAACAGTCCAATAAAAGGATAAAGAGGGTTCAACAGAAAACAACAGACAATAACGGAGTAGAGAAATGTGAAACTGAGTGAGTTGCAGTGGTTCAAAATGTTGAGAATTTAAAAGTGTAGTTAAAATCTTGGTAAAAAATCCCATCTTTGGCTACACCAGATGAAAAAAACAAAGTACTGTAGTTCAGAGGGAGAAATATGTTATACAGTATGCCAACACTCAATTCTTACTTTACTTAACATTCAATAGAAAGAATCTCAAAAAACGCTATGTCAAATAGAATACCCAAACCAAAATAAAATCCCCCAAAAAACACAATTTTTGCAATTGACTTTTAAATGTATGCAGCTGAAGAAGATCTGCTAAATGTGTCAAGTGGATCTTAAATTTTGGTTAGGTTACATTACAGCTCAGCCTTAAATAAAAATTTAAAAGCTTGATCTGTTAAAAAAAAATTGTCAATTCAGACCAAAGGAGCACTGTTCACACTAGCTGTTATCTGAAAAAACCTCCAGACAACATTGATGCTGTAACTGTCTGCTAAAAACCGAAGAAGCAAAAATGATGACATGGATATCCTGACCTGCAATGGGGAATGATAAGGGAGTGTTTGATTTGTAAAACAGCAGTGTTTACAAACCTTGTAACAAGGGATGTTTCTCTTCACAGACATGCACAACCACTATATGAAAGACATCCACAGGACAGTGTAATGTTATTCATGATCCTGGGCATATCTTCTTTCTCTCTTACTTTAGGGCTCCATGACTGTAGTTTAATTTACATTACAAATGTTCCAAAGGGTGATGACTAATTTTTCTTTAAGCTTTATTTTAATTTAGCTCTCTGTGAACTAAACTCTAGTCATGTGTTTGAAACATGTGAGTGTGCATATTGGAAACAGCTGGATGTTACCTAATATTCAGCTGTGCGTTGTGGATGTTTTAGAGAAAATGACAGGTAAAATATTGGGATCAAGAATTTTTTATTTGTGCTTAGGTATACAATTTATGAATGGAACCTAAGCCTCCCAGCTTCCCCAAACAAATTTAAAACTGTTGTTCAGAAACTTACTTGAGATTAAAAGCACAACAAATATAAGGAATAAAAGACAATGCTGATAATAAATATGTAAGTAATTCGTATCCTGTATCATTTTTGATGATAAGTTTAGTGTTTCATATCATATAATTTTTTAGGGAAGTAGCCAATCCAATAATCTTATTATTAAGAGAATGAATTTAAGTGAAAATATCTTCTACCTAATGGACAAGTAGAGATGCATAATGCTGTGAACAAATCATATCGCATATAGGGAATACAATGGTTTCTAGAAATATTTAGAGGAAAGATGAAATTTTGTGTTTTCATGAATAACATTTGTTAAAATAACTCATGCAGCGGAGCCAGATGATTAGAAATAACTTTGATTACTGAACCAGCCTAGACATGCACATTATAAGATTCAGTGATTAGACCAAGCAAGTCATTAACCTTCTCCAGCTGTCATAAAGCCTTTTTGTATTTAATTTTTCATTAATGGAAGACTGCTGCCTCCATTCTTGCCTAATGTTAAGAAGCCTCTAAAAGCAAAAAGTCTGAAAAGTCCATCTTCCATATTGGTAGGTCGAAACTGGGTCTGAAAACAGGACACACAACGACAAAACAGCATATACTTCTTCCTATGCATTTTAACTCTTCCTTTTCAAAAATAACAGTCAGAAGCACAAAAGTAAAATACTGTACTTAGTACAGCAGTAGTACAGCAGGAAATTTAATTGGTGACAAATTTTGCATTCTGAAACTAACTTGATTATTCCTGTTGAAGGAAAATAACTTTCTTTGTTTTCCTAAATCCTATTTAAAATAAATCAACTGAGGATCTTTTTTACAAAGCAGAAAAACCCTTGTTGCATAGTCATAACAAAATGATTTTCGTCTAAGAAGATGCTCACAGCCCTCTTTTTAGACAGTCAGGTATCAGAGTGCCCAGGCAATACACCAAGTCATATGAATAAATGCAAAGTCTTCAAAACATCATATAAACATACAGCTCCACTGATGGCAGCACCACTTATAGGTTTTTATAAAACCCTGGAAAGCCCCATTTTTTCACAGCCGCAAACCTTGTAGACAAGCTTGGTAGTTTTGGCAAACATTTTTTTCCAGCACAATTTCCTATCTGCTAGCCCCTTCCTAGGTTTGGCTTGGATAATTTATTATTCCAGTAAAATACTGAAACAAGAGCACAGGTGTGTCTGCCGGAAAGTCTGCTTTAGGGAGATTTGGTAATACAGCCATCCAACAGTGATGGTACAAAGCCCTAGATCCCCACACTACTTGTGCATCAACACTGTGAAAAATAGAAGGAATAAATGTAAAAGAAACAGTGTTCCGGAACAGCTGGGACAGAAGCACCACTGACCTTGCTGCAAACGTCACATCAATTTATGCAATAAGATACGCTGTATCTGTCAACACAGAAACAGAAAGATACAAAAGGTGCCGTATGAGAAAAAATCAAACTAATAGATGATTTTAACATAGATCATGATTCAGCCATAGCAAACTTTGCCAGTAATTCACATAATAAGCTGGAAAACACACACACATGACATTCCACAGTAAAACCTCCAATGTCGATGTGCCATTAGGCTGGAACTTTAAATCAGTGATTACCATACTGAGACGAAATACTTAGGCAAATTGCACAATTAACTGCACAAGTACTTACATAGTTGATGTACGGACATTGTCCTTTTCTAAAAATAAAAATGAATATAGCCAAATTAGAAAGGAATATTTAAGCTCTTCATACAAGCTCCTAAATCCGCACCTTGACAAGGTATTGTTTCCTTTTTTATTAAAAGATCTAAAGCTGAGTGTGGGTAATGTATCAGAAATAATGTTTTTTTTATAATTCTAATTAACACTACTTATGTTCCAAAAACCAAATAAAGTGATAACAGTCTCAAGAACCCTATTTCAGATATCCCAGATATTATCTAAAAACAAGCAGTGTTTGAGAAGTTAGCTAGAAAAGCAAAGCAGTTTGTGAAGTTCAACAGCTTTAATAATATCAGATATTTCCATGTTCTTCAGATGAAAGGAGTCACGTAGCTGAAAACCTCCAGCTGACAAGTATTTGTCTTTTATCTGTTGATACACTGTAGGACACAAATACAGAGTGATCTTTCATTTATCTTATTATTCAAAAAATGTACATTAAAATGCAATATTTTGTTATATTTGAAGTTAAGAGAACAGCTTTTTTTGTTCACAAAGCTTAAAAAGCAATGGAAAATGACATCTTTAATTGTTTTTATCTCTAAACCCAACACAACAGCTGTTACTCAAAATACCTCCTCAAGTGGAGGACACCACTTGTCCTCAAGTGCAGGACACCTGCTGCAAATGATTAGACAATGTGAAAAACCCTGTCAGATTAAAATGAGCATTCACTCGGGCTAACTGTGCTATTGATCATCTCTAGCTATATTTGTATATATACAGTATATTTAGAGGGGTAGCTGGAAGAAGTCCATACAGTATTTAACCAGTTCACTGTTTGTATCCTGCCTTGATTGTTATACAGCATTCTCATAATCTCAGATTTCTGCACTTCCTCTCTACTGCAATGGTAAAGCATTGTCTGTGAAGCCTCAGTGGACCTCTTTGTGTTCTGAAGAGGGAGACGCGCAATCCATATGAGTGCTTTTATCCATTGAAAGAACCCATGTAAAGCGATACAAAGCCACTCATTAAATGTATTCAGAACACATGATTCAAAAAAACACGTTTTCATTATAGCAAAAGAAGTAACTGAACAATATGATAAAGATTTTAAAAAATCCAGTAAATAATAGTGTTGCCCATCAGTTACCATTTTGTCACAGCTGTATCATCATGGGGAAACTTCTCTGACAACTTTACTGCCACAAGTTACAACATCTGCTGCCTAACTTAAGCCTCCCATTTTTCTCTACAACTGTGCTGTATACCCTACAGTTTTCAACAGAATAAAGCTTTTTATCATCAATCAGTTTGCAGCAGGAAGTTCCAGGACAGAGATGAATGTTTTCCTCCCCTATTGGTGTAAAAAGAGAGCAAGAGAGAAGGGAGAGGAGGTAGGGGGTACAGGGGTGGAATCAGTTAGCCAGCCTGCAACTGCAGGGGTGAGATAAACGCAGGGGACCGCACACATCACTTCCTCCTTTTGTTCTGGACTTTATTTTCAAGGCTTGGAATGTTAATTCCTGTCAGAGAGAAGGAATTCAAAACAAGTACATTAACCCATAAAGAGCAGCAGGGGAAAATGTTTACAAAGCGTATGTGAGTATGCTTCAATTGCTCTACCACACCCTACAGTGAAAACATCCTGGAGCCAACCCTCCTCCAACCAAGCCTCCTCTCTGAATATTAAAGACCCAGTGGTGTCCTTATACTGGTATTCCACAATGCCCTGGTAAAAACCCACCTCTCCAGGAAAAATTAACACATTGTTCTATTTGCAAGTTCCATTTAAAAGAAGATCCAAACAAAGATATAAATAAACCGTTTTGCTTACATTTTCAAGATTTGTTATTGTTAATTCAAAATGAAAAACTTGTGAACTGGTTTGCCGACACACACAGCACAAATGTAACTGATAGTGGCTTTGAAAGGGGCAGTTTTGAAACGGTTTACAAAGAGTCACAAGCTCCAAAAACAGATTTCCTGTTATTCTCTCTGTTTTCCTTTGCCAGGCCCCATTCTCGTAAACAGACGAGAGGAAAATGTGTACGCACAATATCTGAAACCTGTGGGGTGTTAAAGCCCTTCTCCACCAGATACACCAAAGGAATGCCCAAAGGGTATCCAGGAAGACATCTGAAGGTGATACAAATATTTTTGCATTTTTAAGTTTATGTAGGGTAAGTAGCTCATTTTAGAACATTGTACTGAGAAAGTATACAATGCAAGACTAGTACATTGCAACAACTAATGTCCACTGCAGGTCCAACTTCTGGAATTCGTTAGGCTCTGTATTGATATAAATTAAGTTCAGATTTTAAGCAGAGCAAGCATGATGAAGGAACAAGTAATAGGTTTATTCCACGCTGAATAAAAGAAAGAAAACACAACGTTTCGGCCATGGAGCCTTCTTCAGGTGTGGCATGATGCATCAAGCATGATGAAGGCCACATTATACATTCTGACCACAGTCAAGCAGCATTCACTTTGATGTACAGTATGTAATGCATTATTATTGCACTTTCCTTGTTGATTTTTTGTTGTACATTTAAGTTACACCACTTTATCATCATCATCGTCATCTTTGTAAGTTTTCCTGGATAAGAGTGAGCACAAATAATACTCTCATGTTCAATCTGTTTCCTTGCTAATAGATCCAGATTATTAATTCAAGGAACATTTATTCATCATAAGGTTTGTATGGGTGGTGCTAAGATTATTCTTCCAAAGTTCTCCTTCAAACCTGTTTGTGTTAATAGGCACACCACTGCTCCATTTTCTAGGAAACCATAATTTAGGGTAGGGCCAAATACTCATTTATGAATTAGCCAGCTTTAAAGTGGAAATGAAAACCCTACTTTTTTGTAATACCAAGTACAAATCCTTAATCAGCCCTAATGACACTCCATCATCATACCAGGAAAAACAGTATGCAGAATCCCAAAAGTAGCCAACACAAAATTTTGGGACTAAAGATAAATGGGATTGTTTGACTTTGAAAACTTAGTGTAAACTGATATAACTTTTGTTAAAGCTTGTACTGGGTAAAATGGAAGAGTAGAGATAGAGCTGACAAAATCTAGATTTAAAGCTAGTTTAATGAGTAAAATTAGTCTTACAAGGCACAAAGAATAAGACAAGGACTGAGGTTTGAATTAAAGGCATTTTACCAAAGTAGAGGAGGAATGAACACCACCCAGCAGGTAGGAGATTTGTCAGGAACTGTGACAGTCATAGGTTGCCCTCCGTCACATGCAGATACATTTGGTTCAGTTCTTGCTATAAGCCAGTCTGGAAAAAGGCTTAGACTTAGTTTTCATAACTAGCCTACTTTAAAGAAAAAACAAAAAGGAACACAGCAGGGAAGTGATTGGGTCTAAGAACAGTTAAGTTGTTTGAAAAGTTCATTATCTTTCTCACATGTGACTGTTCCAGAAATTCCCTGGCTAAACTGTTCATGATAGTCTGCCTTGGAATGGAATGCCATGGAATCTGATTGGAAAACACTTAATTAGGACACTGGGGTGATGGCCTTTGACAAGTTAAACATACCTGCTCAACACATAAGAAACACAATACTCTTTATTGAAGAAATTGGCACTGGAAGAACTGAAAACAGACTTTGAAGAGGGGCCATTTGTGAATTGTTTAGAACCTGTAGACCTTTTGGACTTACACACCCATTTCCATTTAACTGTCATGTTCTCCATTTGTTGAACCATCTGTGCTGGAGCAGTGGCATGCGGTTTTAGAACTCATAATGAACAGGATGACAGAACAGTGTTGAAGCTTTAAGTAATTTCAAGATCAGTTGTATCTTCTGATTTTGCATCTGTAAGTGCCAGATCACACCACAAAAGTGGAATATTCTTAGCTGTCTTAACACAAAGCACATGAGATTTAGTCATGGCTGAAGCCCTTTCATTGTCTGTGAGCTTTTGTTGGCAAGATTATTAAACCCTTTGAAAATAAACTCATCTGTTTGGTTTGTCCATTCGACCTACAGTACCCATAGTGAATAATTGTCAAAAAGGACAAACAAAAATTGTCAGTTGATATACATGCCTTTGCTATTGGTCAGTACATGTCCATTTATTGGTGCTACAAGGAACCTATCTCTATCAACATTATTTAATCTATAAATGTGTTGTGCTAGAGTGTAAAACTGAGCATGACTTTCACATTTGCAAAGCCAATGTTGTATTTCATGCTTTGTGTTCCGAAAAAACCTCTACAAATTCTGCCGTTCCAGTTCTGTAACTGCCTTCAGTGCAGTAGCTGAAAGTGCCATGAATGAAAAAAAAAATAATTTGTAAGTATTGACAAGGCAGTTCTGCATTCATTAAGACCTAATAGAAGACAGACTTGCCCACACATGGCTTTATGAGTCTTTGCCAGTTCAGAAATGAACCACATCAGATGAGCAAATTCAATGAAATACATTATCCAGATCTGTTGGGTTTAATGGTTGTGAAGTTTTCCATTATCAGGATACCACAGTGCATGAAAGGTAATCTGAAAACCTAGAGACTGCTCAGAGAAACTAAATCTAATCACAAGTGACTCCAAGTCTTCTTCAACAGACAGCTCTGAGAATATGGGAACAATTTTTGAATGGCTAAGTTTCTTGAAACAGATTTTATTACTGACTGGTTAAATCCTCAAAGTTTTCTGGAAATTGAGCATATATTGTGGAACATCTGGGGTGGTTATTAATGTTCTACTTGAAAAGTCGGAAGACCCTCAGAAGATAACTCATCTCGCTCTATTTTATTTCCTTCCTACAAAAGTGTTCCATAAGTTGGAAAACAACTCTTAACTGGACACAAGCAGAGGAAACGTAAAAGTACAAATAAAGGTTAATCTTTTGGTTGCTAGAAAGCATTCTGGATTGCTACAGTACTTGAGGAATTGTTCATAACAGGCTGTTAGAATAATTCTAGGATTGTGTTGATCAGAACTCATTGTGTTTTTTATTTAATGCCAAGTTTATTTTCACCAAAAGAAGAAGGCCTGGTTCATTGTTTTACCTTAAATATCAAAGTGCTCTTGTGACTTTAGAGGGGAAAAAATTGGTTTATTTGAGAGGAACAGCAAACATTTCACACAAAATCAACACCCTGCCTGCACCAAGTCTAAAATGTTTAATGTTGAATAATTTATTTTGATAAAATCTGAGACTTTTGGAAAATAATGCCTTCTGACTGGTTATGGGGACGATTACTGAGAGTTTAACCATCATTTTAGAGCCAGACAGTGTAGTTTTCAGAACAACCCAGTTTGTTTGTTTAATGTAATTGCCCTTCTTTTAAACATACCTTTCAAAATCACATCATGAGTCTGATGGTTGTGTCAGAAATAGTAGAAGGCAGTGTAACTACCATTCCTAAAAGAGAACCCAAACAAACTGAATCTGATTACAACAGTAAATACTCCATAGGAGTAAAGACATTTAAAGACATTTCATTGCCAGCAACTACTGCTGCACGCTGTATTGTTGTGCATTTGATAAATAAACTTTGATTGATAGGCTTTCACATATATTTCTTTCTTTGCTTAGTTAATTAAACATAAAAATGAAATAGAACTATAATCTTGTCATCAGGATCAGTTAAATACACTGTGTAGTAAAATAAGATTTTGTTTACATTTCAATTGTACATGAGTAGTTTTTGCTACAAATAAGGCTGATGGTAGCTAGTAAATTGCAGATTTTATGGTTATATGTTTTTAGATAAATATAAGATAAAACTAAATATATTTCAATAACTTGATGTTGTGGCCAACATCAGGAAAATATGGAAAACATATTTTTTGGCCAAACATGCTTCAACATAAGAGAATTTGTCCTCCCTAATTAAATCAAAATCTGACAGAAAAATTCAGTTATATCCACATGGCATTCTGCATTCCTGGTTTTAAATTTTATATTATGAAATGTAAAGTGAGATACAATTTTGTCAGTCAGCAGAATAATACAGTTAAATACAAGAAATAGACTAAGCTCTAGCTTTTCTAAGAAAATAGCTTATTGAATATAGAGAGAAGCTGTTATCAACAATACGTTTTTTTGTATGGACTTAGAAGGGAGAACGATAGTTTTGGAGGGTTGGAGTTTTTGGGTGCGGTGGCTTCGGGTTGTTAGATCTTCAAATATAATTATGTTTGTCCGCCGAACAGAACTGATAAGGGGTCCCACTTGGACAGGGGGCCCTGCTAGTTCAGGAGGGGAGGCTGTCACAGGCTGCAGTGTTTGTGAAACGTGTCTCCTTGGTGAGTGCGTCTGGTAGTTGCCGGAGAGGAAGGAGGGCTCAGGCCATACGAGTCAGGATGTCCTGTTTGGCTCCCAGTGGTGGAAATCATGTCAGAGCCTTAGATTTAGGCTGATGGCCTGCAAGCTAGGATTTCAAATCGAAAGGGTTCATCTTGCTTTCCTTATCTAACCAAGACAGATGTGGTGGTTGCCAATTTCATGACATTTTATTTTTTTATCAAGAGGGGTAATTAGTCCTTGGGAATTGTGCATGTAACGAGAGCCCGGTGTCACTACAGGGGTAAAAAAAGCTAGAGGTGAGGCTAAGAGGATAAGCATGTGAAACAAACTGCAACATGATTTTAATTTGCAAAAAATGTACCTCTTTAATGACTCACACTGCACAGTTTTAAAGAAAGCATTTAAACCACACACACACACACACACAAACACACACACACACTAACACACACACACACACACACACACACACACACACACACACACACAATTACCAGTATCTGTCTTAATGGTGCTATCCAGCAAAATAAATTGAATTGAATCTTTAAGCATTTAAATTAGTCACATTGTGGAGATAAGGCTCAAATGTTATAAAAGTCTGTCCTACTTTAGTATGACTGCCAGGATACAGGTCATTCTTTTGAAATACAGTATATCTGGTGACCCAACCATCCATCCATTATCAGAAAGTTATGTCTCAGTTGTAAGGGTTGTGACAATCCAGGGTGTATCCCAGAGGCATATTGCAGAAAGTGGGACTACAGGCTAACAAGGATGCCGGTCCATTGCAGAATATTTACACACACAGGGATAAATTAGCTACACCAATTACCAAGAGAATACCCTTGCAAACCATAGGGGGAACATGCAAACACCACACACAAGTTGCCCCAGAATAGACTGCGCCCAGGACCCAAGATCTGTGATACGGTGGCACTATCTGCCTTGCTCCTGTGTTGCCTTTTTATCAGACCTGTAAAGTGCATTATATATTTTTCTTGTATAAAATTGCTTAATTGTATAATGATTCACCTTCTTGCAGCACCAATAATTCCTGAAACCAGAAAGAAAAGAGAATGAGATCCATATAACAACAGAGGACAACTTGCTAAACTATGATCCTTGTTTGTTGGTCGTTTCAGGCAAACACCTCATCTGTGGCGTCATTCGCACATGGTCTGGTCCAGGCCTTCATGACATATGCAGTGCACAGCTTTGAAGACAATTGTACGCTGTACAACTTTCAGTTTATTGTAGCACCACAATGCAATACAGTTATGCAATAATGAGAAGCAGCACTTTCCAACTGATTTAACAAAGTTTGAATTGTTGCTTTTTTAAGTGGTTGCGATTTTGACATAGGAACAATCTAAGTGGATCTATTATGAGGAGCATTTGCCTCAGAGAACAAAGCTAATGTTTCTCTTCTGTGACACATAAATACTGCATTTGAGGTCTCCCTGTAGTCAACATTCCAGTGTACATTATTGCATTGCATCAGAAACAATAACATTTACAATAAGCTCTGTTCTTTCCTCTGACAACCTCATATGCTAGTACTGTTGTTTATGGATATGAAACCTTTCTAGTGTTACTATTGTTCCAAAATACAAAAAGTGTTTTTGCTGAAAAATACTGCCCTTGGTAGAAAGTGCTGTTGTAGAGGCTTTGGTGAATGGTCATTTAGATGTGCCTCAATAGGTCATTGCTGCTGCCCTTTCAAAAATCCGTCAAGTTCCCCTTGACGCAGATCCGTTTCCTCAGCGAGTGAGATTTTAATTGTTCTTTGTAGCCAGGCCCCAGAATCTGTCTCCACCACTTGCTTCCTGCTTCCTCCCTGACAGGAAATGCTAGGGCTTTTTTCTCTCCTTTTTTTTTGTCAATCTGCGAAACTGAGTTCTAAATTAAACTGGATCTGTCCAGATTTGATTTCAAAGAGAAAAGAATCACATTCCTTAAAAAGAAAAGAAAACAAAGGCAAAACCACACCCAAACATCTTACTTGAGATAATTCTCACTTATTCTCACCCAATAACCAAGCTGTTGTACCACTTTATCCCTCTTGACTACTTCTCCACTGTAACAGTAAAGGAATAAACTAAGTGCTGGTGGCGATGTGAAGATTCTACTTCATTTAAGAAACAAGAGCAAATCCTTCTCATTCTTGGTCCTGAACCTTTAAGCACAGGTATATGATACAAAGGTATATGATAAAAAGTTACCATATACAGTACATCTGTAAAAAAATACAACTCCACAAAATAACTGAGCCTGTCAGTTAATCAACAGTTTGCTCCTCCAAATTCAGTACTATTCAGTACAGTTTGTTCCTACAGTACAATTTGTTGCCAAGGTCTTCATAGGACATATGTGTGGTATAGGAATGCATGTGCTCCTTATGCCAGTTGCTGTTTTCATGACCAATCTCACCTAGTAGCACTCAATACTGCCTAATCCTCATGTACAAAACATAACATGGTTGATACACAATGAAGACCAGACTAGTCTACTACACATTTTTCTGAACATGAACAAAATGTAACCTTAAATACTCATAAATCTCAGCATGCAATGACCTTAGTAAATGTTGTATGCTGCAGTTAAAACATGTTCTATGTATAAACTTTTTTTCACAATTATTGTTTTATTTTTATGCATACTGTATATTGTTTGAGAATTTAGAAAATGATTAATTATCTTGCTGGATTTATTACAAGCACTCCTAGAAGCATGCTCATCTATTCTGCATCCTGAGTGAATTCAGATTTTAGTTGTTTAAAACACATCACAGGTCAGAAATATTGAATGCTTTCAAAGTTAGCCTTGGTTTTCAAACAATACAGCACTAGTGTGTGATCTACTAAAGGTAGCCGATGGAGGAAAGAAATTTGTTTTTACAGGTTTACTTAAGACATCTTGACAAATGAAACAAATGGATAACCCTTATTCTGTTTGCCATCTTTAGAAGAGCTTTCCAGCACTTGGCCTCATGGGTGGCTCCATATGGGATTTAATGGATTGCTCTGAGAGCAAATCAGAAGAATTTAGTTGACTAAAAATAGTTTGTCTACAACAGGACTGACAAATACAAATGCCCCATCGCCTCCTTCTGCATTAACATTATCTGCATAAGGGAATAGTGATAATACTATTCTGTAAACCATACCAAGCTCATCTATTTTATCTGCGTGTTACAATACCGTTTTTTCTGCTTTTTCATTATGGTACATATCCAGTGTTTCACACCATATTTTTATGTAAATATTACCCTCACGGCACTGTTACACTATATTAAAAATGGTCAGCAATTATTGTTTGTGTGAATAAGCAAAATGCTTTTTGTGAGAAAAGGTTGATTAAACAGTTACTTTTAATCCAACGATAAAAATGTTTCTATGTAACTCATTAAAATGATGCATCTTTTTTAAAAGTTTATTGTGGTAAAGTGAAGTGAGGTAATAGCAGAGTAAGTAAAGTACAGTTAAATCAGGGCAAAAGCATGATAGTAACAACAGTAATAATAATAGTTATAATGGCCTAATAAAGTAAATGCATTGGATAAGCATGGTAAAGCTGTCAGCTGTCCAGTGTAAGTAAGACACTTATTCTGGTGAAGTTCAGAGCAGGCCACAGCCTATTCAGGAAGCACAGGACTCAAGGCACGTAAGCCCCTTGCAGTGCCAAAAGAGACATTTTAAAAGAACCACTGAAGCCTAACCAGAACATCTATGGGAGAAAATTGGACCACCTGGAATTAAACCCAAGGAGATCAACTCCACACAGAAATCTAAGATTAGAATTTAACCCTGATGCCTGTAAAGCAACAACACTACTAACCAAGAAACTAATAGGTCATGGCTTCATAACTCCAGACACATTTTCCAAACAGTACACAGGAAGTACAAAATATTGAGAGGCTTCATCTGCCATTGGTCCCATCTGACCCCCATTTGAGCAACTCCAACCATTTCAGAATACTGTGCCACAGATCTACGCAAACAGCTGCATGGGAAGCCACACACGGGAAATGTGAATTTAATTTCATGCTAAAAACATCAGACTTGCTCATTTTGAGTCTTCTGAGCTTGTAAATGAATGAAATATACCTTAATTCCTCTCCAACTCAGGTCTTAGGAGGCAGTGCTGGATAGTAAAGCACAACCACAGAGACTTGCCAAAGCAATCCCAGCACAACAGAGGAATACTTACCCTATTAACCTCATTAGCACAGCAATTTGTAAATGCCATCATGGTGACAAAAGACAATGAAACAAAAAGACCGTTTCCCCTTTTTCTCATGCACCAGAAATCGTAGAGAGAAAAGACACAAAATCTGACTGTACAAATGAGCTAAATGCTGAGTGATTAATTTGACCAAGTTATTTAATTGATCAACTGATCAATTTAAACTCTAAAATAACACTAAATTATTTATTTTTTTTCAAAAAGACAGCTGTTGGCAAACTCATAATGACTTTCTTAATTAAAACCAATTTGAATGAAAATAAAGTTAGAGGAAAAAAATCCTTCCTATGAGAAAATATTTTTTAAAAATTGAATGTCTAGAGTTTCAAGAATTAAAGAAATTAGGTTGGTGTACTTAATGGCATTGCAGCTCTTTATCCATTAATTTACGGACCACCTGTTTACAATCTAACATAGTTAACTATTTAGTGCACAGCCACAAAAGAACTAAATGAATGGTTTTATAGTGTTCCACAATAGGCTCATCAAAACACCCTTTAAAACACTTTATATTCCACTGCTTCTCTATTTAACAGCTTCCCAGTAATTGCTGTTTTATTGTACCTTTTGTGCAAGCAATGCAGTCAACCCTCATTTCAAAGTGGAGCTTTCCTTAAAAGAACAAAAAAGATTTAGGGAATCCGATTCTATTTTCCACCAAATAAAAAATAAAACAACAAAGAATTCAAGAACGATCATATGGCCCGTGACAATAGTGACAACTCTGACCGGTAAAAACAGGAATGGTTGCAATGCAGTCTCACAGAAAATTTTAATCGTTTTTATATTCTTGTGTTCTACGTACATGCACAAACTTAGCCTACAAACACCAAGTGCAACAGTACAGTGCAAAACATTATAGCACGTGCTTTTGGGTTTTATAACTTCAATGTGCAAAATCCCAAAGCAAGCTGGGGATTCATTTGACTAGGAAGTTTGTTGAATCACGCAAGGTAAGGCACCAATACCCTAATACTGAATAATTGAATGACAGGCCAAGTCAGTTGCTGTAAAATGTGAGGCGCGTGGCAACGTAAATCTTTTTTATTTCAAATTAGATGTGTACTTTTGTTAAATTAAAACATCAGGCTTTAATTTTACTATTGGAATGCATTTCCTGTAATTCTTTCCTTGTGGTCATTGAACATTGCCAAACAATTATAGACTTTCATGAGATGCTGTATAGGATTTTGATTTGCAATAGTTACACATTTCAATCACCTGTGGGATAAAAAGGATCAATACAATTGTGAGTATTCTAAGAAAACATTATGTAAACAACATGCAGGCAGGTTTAAGTATAATACAGGTATTGAAATATGTGCTTTTAAGTATGTTCCAGGTTTTATATTGCATTTTATTCTAGAAAATACACCTACTGGGCCACAGCCTGTTAAGTCTATTCATGATTTAGCTAACATGTGAAGAATTTCTAAGAAGGCTAAAAATAATAATTCTTAGTGTAAGTGCCTGAAACGTGTGGGATAGGATATGGTGAAAATGTGATTCATTAAGCAGTTTGAGCAGGATGGAGAGTGTTTGTTCTGTAAAAAACGGTTTTATCAGTTAGAAACACACACAGGAATTCCGGTTTGGGATTGTCCATCCAATTCCTGATTTCCACAGGAAGGCAAGCATAAAAAGCAACTCAGAAACCTCCAAAGGCATTTCATTTCGCTTCAGTCAGGTCTCAGGGAGCACTGAAAATGAACCGTGGGTTGTATCCTTGTAAAAACTTTGGGACGAGTTTAAAAGAAATTGAAACTATGGAAAAGTTTGGTATAGCGTCTGTCAAAGGGACAGCGTTGGGGTCTACAGCTCTGACTACCGTGGAAAAGAGGATCTTCTGCATTTGTCAAAGTTCGAGGTATTATATTCTATTTTACTAATATAATGTATTATATAAGATAATGTATCGTTCTATTATATATAGTGATATATATATATACTTCCATGAGTTTTTCAAATGTTTTATAATCATGGTATATGCATTCACAATTTAATGACTTATTCTAAATTCATAATATGGATAAAAATTAGATTTCAATGTGTATCAGTTAGATATAACCTGTCATTTTGATTAATGTGGCTAAACACGGGTTTTATATTTCTGTCTAAAAACATAAATAAAGCAGGAGATATTTTAATTTACAGTATTTATTTTTCTAAATATGCTTCACTTTGGTAAAATGAAATAATACGGAGCATTCTCATCGTCTGTATTCAATCGTTTTCCTTTTCTGCTCCGTTTTAACATTAGAAATTACAAATTAAAGGCAGGTGATAAGACGAGCGCCCGAAAGTGGATCAAGTGCGCGTGACGCTGTAGGGCACAGAGCACAAAGCGAATTAGCAGACGGAGAGCAGGAGCGCTAGGAGATGGAATTGGTAAGATTTATGTGCAGGGCTTGGAATGGAGTTTCCCATTTGTTTGGTTTTAACAAAATGCCCATCACAACAGATCTCGTTTTTTCTTCCCGCTATGTCAACATCTTTGCAAATGTGATAAGAACAAAATATGCAGAAGCACTTTGGAGCACGCACGCCCTTAGCCTTCTAGGGGACTCCGGTGTGTTTTAACAGAAAGACGGAAAAAGGCAGCTGTTCCACAGAAGTAATGGTAACCAGTACACAATTGATAGCATCTACCAGGCAAACGGGTACCAATATTGAAAAAGGCATTAAACTTTTTGGATGTTTTAATATTTTCTTACCCTTTATACAGTTTTAAACTCAAGGTGTAGTTAAGAAATAGGGGTCCTGCTAAATACTTCTGTTAGCCGATTTATATATTATACTGCAATTTCACAGCAGAAAGGCTTTAAAAAGTTCCTGATCAACAGAAGTAATGATATCCAGTATACAGTTAGTAAAACCTATCTGGCAATGGGTACGAATATTGAAAAGGGCGCTAAACATTTTGTATGTTTGAATATTTTCGTGCCGTTTATATTATTTTAAACTCAAGATGTAGTTAAAAAATAGTGGTCCTGCTAAACAATACTTCTGTCAGCGGACTTATATGTTACGCTGCACTAAAGTAGATGGTTTTAAATCTTGGAAGCGCACGGCTGTTCTGATCTTCAGAACCGAGGTTCAGAAGAATGTCCTTATCGCAATGGCGCCCCCTAGGGTTAAATATTTCCTCGAAGGAGTGGAGAGTCGCCCCATCCAAATGTTTGAGCATTCCCCTTGTAAAGTTTGTGGACGTGACGGTGTTTGTAACGATCTTTACAAACGTACTCGATCATTGTTTTTTCATGAAATATTATCTTATTTAACTTAATTTGTAAGTATGCAGATCAGGGAACAACTTCTTCTATAAAATACTGTAATATGGTACAACTGGACACTGCTTGCCAGATTTAATCAGATTAAATTATTTAAATATTTTATGCAATAATGACATTTCGTGTAATGTTATTATAAACTTAATATCAAGAATATACTGGTGTTTAAAGATTGATTATAAAGTATTATTCAAATGGAAAATTAATTTCATAGGGTCCACTCTAAAAAGCTAACGACTTATTTAATGATTTCTGATAAATTAAGACTATCGAATTTTACTGCTAAATCGTACCAAAAAATTAGAAAATATTTTTTTTTAGGTGCAGAAACATTACCAGATTTTTTTCAAAAGGCTTTCGTGTAGCTCCAAATGGTCAGTTCAGGTGCGATTTCGCTCTATGTGGAATCCCATTTTAATTACGTCATGTGAGGGTGTTTCCCAGACCTGTTGCTGTGGTCACGGGGGTTCCAGCTGGCTCGCGGGGAGGCGGGAGCGGGGTGCCCCTGAGAGTTCTGTCAGTTTCTGCAAAAGACGAGAGAGATCAAACCGGTAACTTCCAAACTACTGCACCAAAGCGGGAATACGAAATTAGAAAGACAGAGGGGATGCTAACAGCAGTTGCTCTCGGGATTTAGTAACCAATAGCACTATTCTGCGAGATTTACTTTTTTTATGTTCGCTAGAAGACGTCTAACATACGCTTCTTAAACGATGACTCCGTGTCTGGAACGTACAAAGTGTAAGTACATTTGCTTTGCTTCAAGTGAGAGCGCTCTTCGTATTAAAACATATAATTTAAGATGCACATTGTTGCCTGAAACTTCACACTTGAATTGTGTTGCATCTCTGAAAAGATTAATAACGTGATACACAGGTGCGTTACTTTATTTTCTATTCTCTGTCAATTAACTGTATTGAACAAATGCCCGTGAAGTGCTGCTATGTCCTAATCTTTAATCTTAAATTTTTTTATAAAATTTGATTTATATAAACGCTTTGATGCATAATGAATGCAGCATTTAACGTTTTTAAGAACGGTTGCGGTCCAGTTTATCCTCATTGGAATTATCCGATAGGGTCAGCAAATGTAAAAAAAAAATACAGTTTTGATTAGGGAAAATAATTTCTTTCCAGCCACGAGATTCTTGCAAAGGAGCGCCCTCTGTTGGCCAATAAGGGTTCAATTGCTTAAAAAATACCGTGGGTCACATTCTATAACTTTACATGAAATTGGCCTTTCCTTGTGTTAAAACGTGTTATACTTTGTTTCCTAAAAAATGGGAGGCATTGTATAATTACTCCAGAAAAACAAAATGTAAATGTCACCTTGAGTTGGTTTCAATCGGTGCTAAGGATTTTAATCTAGGTCTTAAGACAGGGATTACAATGTTTAGCACTGACCTCAACAAGCTTTGAGGATTCACAGAGTAACTGATAAAAAATCTACAAACACACAATATAATGACATTTACACAAAATGTAATTAAAAACAACTTTGTAAAAGGTAAATTTGTTTATCCCTTTCCATGATTTGTTTTTTGCCTGATATGAACACAAGATGCTATGGCATGCCAGTCAGAAATAGAAACTGAATCAATGGATTTGAATGCAGATAAAAATATGTTTAGCCAAAACCATAAAGGAATAAGAAGGATTATGTAGGATGATTTGCTTCACAAAACAAGCAGTGTCTGCGTTCTGTCCCTCTGAGGTATCACCTATTTATTTTTGTCTTTTACCTCAAGTGAAATGCAGACAGGATTCAAGTTGAAGATGTGATAAATGAGATGAGGCTCAGTTGGGACATAAACATGAAAGACTGTCATTCAAGAAGATGTCATGAAACTTTAAAAAGGCAGCAATTTCTTATATACATGTTCAAATAAACAGACTGCCATACAGGGTCAAACAGAACCTGTGGGGTTTTTAGGTCACACGGGGCACAAGCAATAGTGGTGAAATATGATAAATGCTCATATTTCTAAGGTTATCTAGAATAATGAGCCTTGTCTGTAGCATAACTAGCATACAGTACCTTACAGTCTTGCTGCACTGGGCAAATAAGAGTGATCTGCAAATCAGACTAACTATTGGATCATTCAAAGAACATGTAACTAATTGATGATTGATTAATTCTTTAAAAGGCTTTATGTTTTACAATACAGAAGCTCAAATCAAATATCTTTGTCACATGATATCATTGTGGAACTACTGTATAAGGGATATATCTCACACCACTGTGCAGTAACTGAACACAGAGTACACACTGGAATTTTGCTATGTTTTCAGAATCTATTTTATTCTTTTTAGACTTTCATACTTGTTGCTTCTCTTCGGTATGCAGGGAAAAAGAATGACAACGACTTTCATTTTGATAGCGTACAGTAATTCTCTGGTTGCAGATTTTAACTAGACAGCTGTCATTTGTCTAGGCGACTGCATTCCTAGGGGAAAATCCACTCTGCAGTCATCATTGTAGACTGTTGTTGAAATGTCTGAAATTAGACCGTTCGTCTTTAAAGTACAGTGGCCTCTAGTGAAAAACACATTTCAAAACAAAAGAACAAATTCAAAAACACAAAAACAAATTTAGAAGCTTTCATTTTTACATAGGAACAAATATAACACAATTCTAGCACTTGAGGGCCACTTAAATAGTGTGGGTTCTCACATTCTAAAAGAAATCAGTGAGATTTTTCAATACATAATTTGAATTAAAAAGGCAAAGTTCTGAAATATGAGCTGGGTGTTTTACGGTGTTAGGTTGTGCCCTGGGATATAGCACAGGCGAATAAGGAGGCAGAAGACAACAGAACTCAGTTAGGTGTATTTTCAAAATATCTTTTCAAAGAAGAAAATTGCTACAGGATTGTTGCCTATCTCTTTCCTATACAGATGTCTTATCAAATCGATCATTTTTTTCTGTACTTTTAGTGCATGAAAGGAAATGTCTCATATGTGCTATCGACTATGGATTACGATCCTGAGCGCTGTCCAGGTTTTCTCCTCTGGAAAAGATTTTGGTGACTTTAGATATACATCCCGATTGTAGACTGTCCCAATTAACATTTATGTTTTTCTGTTCCAGCCACCTATTCAAAACGTGGTTTCACAAAATAGAGGGAAATAGAGAAGAGTGCAGGAGAATGCATTTTCTTTTTTCCCTTTGTCCTAGTCAATAGTGGCCAGTATTGTGTGTAAACAATGTTTTTTGCAGGAAGTCTAGTTCTTGTATAAAAGACTCTCCTTGGTCTTCTTCCCTTTTTAAGTCTCTGGGAAGTACACAACCACTTGCCTCCACTTGTCAAAACTGAAGCAACTTTTGTCCGCCCCCTGTCAGGGAACAAGAGCCTTCATAAGGAGAGGCACTCACCTCCAAAAGTCCACCCAAGTGTGCGAACCAATATAATAGATCCTGATTGAGTGTCACTTGTGATTAGTAACAGAGCTGACACACAATTCAAGGCTTACTCAAGCAAACCATCCATATAACTTTTCACAGACTTTGTTCCCTATGATTGGTTGTCGTTCTGGATATCTCTCTTGTGCCAGGAAAAGCAGACTCTTGAGGAGAATGCAACCGGGCTTTTGTCAGTCTCCACAGAAAAGCCTTTATGTGTTTACTTTATTTTTCCCGTACAATGTTCTTGGACTGAAAGGGAGACCAACAAAACAGACACATACAATGCCTGTAATCCGCTGTCCGTGAAAGTTATGAGTATTGAGTATTAGTCAACCAATCTTAAAATGAGACCACCTGCAGCGACTGTCATTTATATCCATATCGGAACAAAAAGTCAGAAACAATCCTGTATTCATCTTAAATGTGGGTGTTTGGGGTTCTGGAGAATTATACAGTAATCCCATCAAGAAAAGAGGCATTTCATACTCACATGGTATATATTGTTACAGTTTGTACGTGGATTATGAGGGCTGAACACATTTTAGCAAATAATTGGATTGAGTTGTTGTTTTTTTTAAATCAGGGTTTCTTATCTGTAAGCACAACTGTCTGGGCTATGGAACAAATACACATATCAATTTTTCTACTTGATACAATATGACAATTTGCTGACTTGGAATTGTTAACCTGAAAGTTATTGGGTTTTTTTTTTTAGAAAAACGTTGCCTATTTTCAGGTGTCCTTGTTTTCGTTCTGTGTTGAAAAGTATTGCATCCTCCATAAAACGTTAAAGAAGAAATCTCTATTTAAAATCTCAATAGTTAATTTCCATCTCATGAATAGGTGAACTGCACCAATGTGTAATTTTCCCATGCTTTAAGTAACTGTTAAAGAAGGACAGCAAGAGACATTATGCTTTATGAGGAAGAAAGAGATCTGTCTGGTCAATATCCAATTTCTTTTTGAGATCTTGCCTGTGTTTGGTTAAAAATAAACTCCCAGACGATATATTCAAGCTGATTCTATGCTGGCTTTACCCCCAGCCAAACCACAGAATTGATGAAGAATCTATGTGAGATGATTTCTGAATGAACACAGACCAAGTTTTTTGTGTGCTCTGGGCAGCAAGCCAGTTGTGAGTCACATGCACATCCATGTGTGTCGGCCAGGACTTAGTTTCACCTTTACATTATCAGAAACAGGTCTACCGTAATGCTCCGACACCAAGCCTCTGAGAACCTGGCCCTTTTCTATTGAAGGCTGTCACCACAGCAATCCAGAAATCTCAAACCAAGCCAATAAAAGCGTGAGAAAATGTGACTGAAGCAAAGGGATATTCCAGAATAGGACTCATCCTCAGCATGTACTTCTGTTCTCTGAGAAAACAGAAAACTGTGCTCACTGGTTCTGGCACACTATCTCACTGACTGAAACACCCAGCAAAACTGGCTTCAGATCATTTCAAGGGTCAAAGGGCAGTCACTCTCCACAACTAACCATAATTAATTAAGTCAGTATTCAATAAGTTAATCAATAATAATTACTAAGTTAATAGACACCAACTATAACTTTATTTTGGAATGTTGCCGCTCATCTATAAAAAGGTCATTTTACGAAAAACGGGTGAAGAACAAGCATTTACAAAGAATTATATATGTTTTTGTACAGAATGTCTTAGACCAGAGATGTTAAAAAAGGAAACTTATTCTCTGCTGTGAAGTATTTCTCTATTGGACGTTACAGTCCACTGCATTAATGTGTTAGCACTGCTGTTCAGTCAAAAGATTCTTATTTATAAATAGTTTATTATCAAATGATGTACAGTACAGATTGATACAAAAGAAATTTGTAGAAAGCACGAAGTTGTCCCAATTTATGTGGTCTATTTAATCTTTTTTTAATGGGGATGTAGAACATTCACATACTCTTCCAGTGACCATTTGTGTGATTTGTTGCTTGTGACTGGTTACAGTCTATCTCCTACATTTAGTGTTACAAGAGGTCTTGTCATGCTACATAGAAACAGATAAAGACCATATGGCCATTATCTCAAAGACATACAGGAGTACGAGTGCCGGAGAACTAACCTCAATGAATTATCTTTGCTCCTTTGATTAGTTCACCAGAGAGATACTCCATGGCAGATTTCCTAAAAGAAATAAAAAATAGAGCTTAATACAAAAAAGCATTTCAAGCTAGTTTAACAAAACACCAGTTCAGCACAGGAATAGAGTGCAAACATGATCAGAGCACTGTGTTCACCAGACTTCTGAAAAATACTCCTGTCTCATGTGGCATAGCAAAATAGCCTTAAAAAGGGTAGACATTAGGAGAAAATTAAGACTTGTAGGCCCTTGTAAGTATTTCATCATTGCTGCCTGTAAAGACCCACAGGACAGAGGTCAGGTCTAATTGCCAATAAGCTTTAGGGACTTTTTTCTGAACCTTAAATAAACTGCTCATTACCTTTTTGATGGAATCGCTTCCTCTCTACTATTCTGCCCAGAACTGGCTGATAGTTACAGTATAAACAACTTCCTCGTACCAGACCATTAGCGCTGCCCTAGCTGGCTTTATAGCTACGGTGAGGTGATGCCAGTGTACTGTAATTGTCCTTTGGAAAACACAATCTCCACGGGGTGTTAATAAGAGAGTGTGGAAGGCTGGCTTATTTTCGATCCAGGAGAACCAAAAGCTTTTTTTCCCCAGAAAGAATAGTATATTTGAGAAACAGAAGCGCAATTTTTGTTTATTCATTTTTTTTATTTCTACTCAACATGAAACGTAATCAAACTGATTGTTTTAACAACAGTCTGGATTTAGAACAATAATACAAATAAATAAACTCATTGATTATAATGAATATTTTAATGTGATGGGTTAATGACAGCAGTGAATTAGTTTAGTCACATACAATATATCAAAACTTGCATAAAACAATTTAGATAAACATAGGCACTGTAGAACTTAAAAGAGTACCAGATTTAGGATATTTGCTAGTGAGATTAAACTGTTATTAGCTCCAGCATTTCACCATTATTCCCCCATATTTAGGACAGATGAGATGGCATCTTTCCATTCTGTCACTTTGGTAATAAATGAACTTTCTTTTTAATCCACAACAAGATGTTCATAGTTGGATATGATTTAAAGTGTGCTATATGCACAAAACTTCCATTGACTTTCCCAGGAAAACTTTTATAGACCATATCCCCCAAGGTAATCATTTTGACAGGGAAGTATGTGGACATTGCTCCTGTTTAGACTGTGACAGTGGGTATATGCGATTTCCATATCAATGTTCAGTTTTGCAGACCCATTTCTCAGTGTACAGTAAATACAAAAGACTGACTGCATC
Source organism: Lepisosteus platostomus (assembly GCF_059453375.1). NCBI lineage: Eukaryota > Metazoa > Chordata > Actinopteri > Semionotiformes > Lepisosteidae > Lepisosteus > Lepisosteus platostomus. The sequence continues at coordinate 5,528,878 of NC_142631.1, forward strand.
TTCAAAGCTGACTTGGTATATGAATTGCCAGGATTAACCTTCTAATAGAAGAGCTCAGATTTTCACTTTTGATAACACAATTTTACTTTTAATGTTTCCTATTATATATAGGAGAAAAGAAGTACAATATGCCTGTATAGAATGTGTAAGTTAATATCTGATGATCAGATCTTTTAGATCAATAGAAAATAAACCTGCTGTTCAGCTTTGAGTAATCGCTGCTTGAAAACCAGTGTCTACTGTTGTGTATCATTGTAATGGCACAGAAATGTTTAGTAAAGTAAACTCATGGTAAAAACAAGAATATGTGGTAAAACATTATTCAAAATGTGGGAATGCACAGCAAAGAAAAGTAAATGAATGGTAAAACTACAAAAATACCATGTCCTAATGTGAAGCTGCAAAAGCACTGAGAATTACTACGCTGAGGAACTTTAAAACAGTATAAGTTTGTTCAGCTTGTTAAATATAAGGGGGCACAAAACTGCAATAGGGAATGGCAATTGCACAGTCAATACTGTCAGTTAACATAATTATTACCAGCATCACAATTATCCCTATAATAACAGAGTATGTCATTATCTAAGTGACATATTTAACCAAGTGCAATGTGTATTGGTTCTGGCTAATGTCAGAGTTAGGATTCTGTTTCAGACATATTCTACCTCCCACAAAATGATCAACTAATGGTCTTTTTGGGTGGCACAAATAGAGTGGCTGTGAAAACTCCAGTATGATTGAGCCATGGGTTCGAAACATGTTGTTCTGTGGTTATGGATGTCAGGATCTTTAAACATGCACAAGGACAGAGTCAGAGGAGTGAGTCAGGAGTTACCATTTATAAACAAATTCAAACAGCACAGCAGTTAAATCCATCAAAAACTAACCAATGCAGTGTATATATATATTTACTAATACCTAATCTGAGGTGTTACACTGTTGTTGCTTTGTTCTGCCTGGTTGTAGCTGGAGGTCATTGAAAGCAGCAAAGTGAAGCTGGTAACCGAGTACAGCATATCATACTGCTTTGTTAATGGTGATTTACACAAACATTGTCACACACCACATCACCACCTGGTGAAAATTCTATAAGATTATTCTAAATATGGACCAGTCCATAACATACTTTAGTATTTGAACTGGCTGTTGTTCCTTATTCATTGCAAAGAAACCAATAGCAAACAGTGAAAGTGGCCAGTGAAAGGCCAGTATTAACCCATGGGCTATCTGTGTATCTTTTTCAGGCATTTAGGGTTTCCTGCTCTGCATCCAGAAGAGACGGGGAAAGGTACAAGAGCAAATACTTCTGCACTTTTGCACTGTTTGGACGCGCAGCTGAGAGAGAGAGACAGACGGAGAGTGGCAGGCAGACATGAACCCAGTGCTCCTACTCCTTACCTTTACTCTGCTCATTCTCCCAGTGTCCTGTACCTATCACTTCATTCAGCCAGGGTAAGACTGTGCTTCAAGTCAGATTTCATTTGTCAAGTCTTTTTTGCCATTTTATCTAGTTCTTAGATAAGAACTAGATAATTAATAATTAATTGTTATTAATAATATGGGACTAGTTTAAAGCTACATATTATTGTAAGTCTTATGGTTGAAGTAAGACTGTTTAGTCTTATAATACTAGCATCAGATTATTCTTATCCATAGTATAGAATACAAAAATCATCACATTTAAGGTATCCTATAGTAAAGCTCTAGTTTTGAGTATGGAAATGAATTGACTACAATTAAACTGATGAGGAGTTACCTTGAAAATCAGCAGAGTTTTCTGCATTTCATATTTTTCTCAAGACTATTACACACATGTCCTCTACAACTTATAAAGGATCCTGGGTCATTCAAGAACAAATTCTGGCCAAGAATTAAAATACCTGGCAGACTTACTCACAATTTTAAGGAACTTTTTTTAAACAAAGTTTATTCTGAGATGCTTACAGTTTGAACATTACCTCCAGATTTGGAAGGTTATTGAATGAGTTCACAAATAGGTCTGTTCTGATGCAGACACATCCCAAAAGGATCCGCCACAGAGTGACAATTATTGGACATGTTAAGAGTCCAAGGTCCTCATCTGGTACTTATTTGCAAGGCCTTCTTACTTTCTGTTTTAAGACCACATAGTTGGCTTTGATGGTCAATATGGTTTAAATAGTTACAACAGTTCTGAAAGTCAAAGCAACATACTTGAAATGTAATAGGGATAAATTACTATAATTTTCAAAGTCTCCATAAAGTTTCTTGTAAGTTTAACTTTTAACACTCCATAATAGGTCCATCCCATTTAACAGGTTTCCTGTTATTAATTTTTAATGTTTTACATACTATACATAGCTTTAACTATAATAGTAGTCCAATGGGATACTAATGGGATAGTAGCTCTAAAATTCTATACTTTATTGAATGGATTCCAGAGAAACACCAAGCTCGTGTTTAAGCTTCTGTCCACAGTACTACAGTATGAGCTCAGGGCTGTACTGACTGTCGTGGGATTGCACCAACAAATTGCACTATAAATACAGTACAGATTTCTACATCAAAGAGAGTTACAGTCTGCCCACTATAGCAACATGTCTGTGGAAACCCATTAGAATTCACTGTGTATAGTACAGTATAGTAGAATATGCAGCAGTATGGTCTAATACAAAATAGCATACCACAGTCATTTAACGTGCTGTCGTTCTGCATGTTTTTTTCTCAGGCGCAGAGTGTGTAGCAGAGATGTACGTCAGCACCTCACTCCAGTTTCTCACACAGAATCCTTCGTGCAAGCTGTGCATAAGCCCTACATGACTCTCTGTGATGGGAAAAGGCTCTGCAGTACCTACAAGTAAGGCCAATACAAACTACACTGTGAGACACACCCCAAAAACATTTCTTTATTAATGCTTTCTACGTTTCGCTCTGTACCCAAATCACTAAAAATAACTAATTAAAATATGAATTAGGTTTCTCCACTACACACCTGAAGTATTAATTGTACACAGTCTAAAGTTCAGTCATTTTGTGTTTGATATTGACCAGTACTGTCTGTGTGTAGTGTGGCATTTTAAAAGACAGCAAAGATGTTTTGTGAGCATTAGATCACAGGTAAGAAACCTGCCCATCATTTAAACTTTCCATTAGTAATGGCAATGTCTCATTGATCATTTTTCTTTTGTTCTAAGTATTTATTTTTAGTTGCAATAACAACAAGAGTATAATAAAAAAGACAGGATGGGCCAACCTGACCCTGACATCTAGACAGGGGCACAATAATGAAACATGTTTGACTCATAAGTCTACCATGGTACCTGGTGGATAGGGAACAACTGCTTGTGAAAACCTGTATTAACTATTTAATCTATAAGGTTGTCAGAGCATAGAAATGGGACACAGCGAGACAGTCCCTTTTGGGATACGACTCACACAGAATTAAATTATAATGATGGAGATTTGGGTGGAATATAAATATTGGAAAAAGTGTAACTATGGGAAATGTAGGGTTTCCCACAGAGATCAAGCATCTGTTTATTCTGGCAACTTGGGCCTGTTATTTTTTTCTGTACCTTTCACAATTTTTTTTCCTGCTGCATAGTAATCTCATTTTTTTATCAATATTTTCATCAGCTACACATTATTACTAAATGATGCAGTTTTGTGAAGTTTCTCTCTGGCAATTTTGATGCCTTTTAAAGGCTTTGCCAGAAAAAAAACTCTCTCATTAGAGACGGTGCCTCATTAGCAAAATAAAACGAGTTTCTGTTCCTTTCAAAAATGTTGATCTTTTCCCAATCCTTGTTTTAATAAATCTGTCTAGCATGAAAAAAAAACATTACAACATGTTTCTCTTTGCTGGTTCCTTATAGAACTGTGTACAGAGTCTCATACCGTCAGGTCACTTCACCTGAGCCTCCTTCCTATTCTGAGTGCTGTCCTGGGTGGCGGAGAGTCCATTCACACAACTGTAACCAAGGTAACACTGCTTACATCATCCTCTTTCCACAGACAGATGCCTCAGACTTTCAGTCAGTCAGTGAGTGTTTAACTTGGAAACACAGAAGATAGGAGAGGACAAACACGCAATTTAGGTACATATACGACCATTATTTTCTACAAGTCATTTCTATCCAAAGACACTTCCAAAAAGCTGAAATTATAAGGGTTTTTTTTCCTAGTGAAAAACACTTGCAATACTTTATAGAGCAGGTATTTGTTTAAATATAAGTTCAACTTATTGGACTTGGATATGGGATCTCAAGCATTTTTACATATACCATTAACTGCCAGGGTGATTAAACCCCATCTTTTTTAAACAACAGAATGACACTAAACAAGAGATATTCAGTGCTTGTGACATAATATCTTTTGAGCAAGACAAATGAGTCCAAAGTGAAAACTAGGCAAGAATTTTTATAAAGATACATGCACAGCAAACTGTACACACCTATTCTCGCAATTGAATAACCACATGACTATGGATTTCAAAAGAGAAGCTCAATTGTGCAATGGCAGGAGGGAAGAGAAAGGCTAATGCATACAGTATACTGTATTCCTAACACTCAGTTACTTTGCTGTATTTGAACCACCTCATTTCTTCTTGATTAGATAGCTGTTAATCCCACCTATGAAAAAGTAACTCGGGGGCTCTGCAGAGTGGTGCGAACAGTAACAACACTGAAGTGCAGGTTGAACTCTGTATTTAATACATTGCTAGTTTGAGCCCGGGCCATGTCACTATTCCATTTTGACTGGGATTTCCCAAGCAGCAACATACAAATGGCAGAGATCCACCAGAGTAATATACAATGAGACTAGTCAATTTTAACTTCCTGGCAAAACTGCAGGTCCCCTAACTTGCTGTGCACCGGCAGGTTAGTAGTGATGTCAGAGAGGGATGTTCCTCTCTTCTAGTCTGTTAACTGATTAGAAGATCAGTCTGTGGATCTTCTGTGTGCCAAATAGCTCTGCTAAGCTGTCAGCTCTGTTAAGCAAGTATGTTCACATCTCATTTTCTCTTAAGAGGTAAATTGGTCCTTTTCTCAAACTGCTGCTTTCTAAGTGGCTGAGCACTAGCAATTGTGAACCACTGTATCATTAGTCCACAATGTAATAGAGACCTCTTGTAGTTGGCCAGGCACAAGGAGTGCAGTGTTAGAAGTGATAGTTACTTCTATCTTCCCTTAGCTCAGCCAATGGCACTATGGGACTCGTAGTGTGAAACAAAGCACATTGCCTCAGCCAGTGTACACTGAATATGCATACTGTATGTATTATCCACATCTCATTCTCTCATTAGAGTTTGAGGGTTATAGTGATGAGTTGAATTTGTTTAATAATTGACAATTCAAAATTAAAGAGTAAAACTCACAATTTTAAAATTACACTCCCACACACATCCATAGAAATCTTGATAAACTACACCTTCTACTAGAGGTTAGAATGACCTTTGCAAACTGACTGCCTGAATATTTTGGGGGAATAAGCACCAGACCTCACAGTTGTGGTCTGAGATTGAAACGGACCGGCATGTATTCTGTCTCAACAGCTGTTTGCATGAAGCCATGCATGAATGGAGGAACGTGTGTGAGGCCTAACCAGTGTGCCTGCGCCGCAGGGTGGACTGGAAGATACTGCCAGACAGGTAAATGTTCCATTGATGGAAACAAAAGCTGTTATTGCTTCTGTGCAGTCATTTTCTCCATATACTTTCAGCACCAGTGTGTTAATATTCCCCTCTTTAACTCTGTTCATTATCATTAATTTGCATTTATAGACCTAAGCAGTTTAGATTCTGAAGAAAAGATGGTCTGTAACAAAAATATTTGTCTTTTACAGTAAAACACTTGCTTTGACTAGATTATGTAGGTTTTCTGCAGCCTGCTTTCAGGATTTAAAATTCACATAAATTTCCACCACAGGCAGAAAGATGTCCTTTGGTGGTAGAAGAAAATCCAGGCCTAGTCTTGAGGATTGTTCAAACATTTTTAAGAAATCCTGTGAGACATTTGCAATTATAGTCCTGGAGGTTCTTATGGTCTTTTTTCCATGTTTATTCTTCAGACATTGATGAGTGTAATGGGTCACATTCTTGCGCCCAGCAATGTATCAACATTGTGGGCAGTTACCAGTGTGGATGTCAGGAGGGATACCAGTTGGACAGAGATGGGCATTCCTGTGAGGCTCTGGAGTTGTCTAGTCCTAACAAAGTCAACAATATTCCAAAACTTTCCTCAACTACCGCTGGTAGGCTACTCATTTTTACTGCAGTTTATAATAATGATTTGTGAGATCAGTGATAACAGATTCAATGTTTTAAGAAATGGTACTGTATCCACCTTGATGCAATAATTAAAAGCAGATTTTATGATTTGCATCATCAATGCTATAGTTGTAGAAAAACTTGATATCTCTTTGTGTGCTAAAACACTTTCCTTCAAAAGTTGAGAGCCAAATAATCTTTTGTTTGCACTACATACTACATGTACTAGAATACATTTATATATAGTTTAGTACCAATAAATACATGTACGATTGGTGGATTTTTTCTACAGATTGTTCTTTAAAGGATCTTTGGCAATGCACATAAGAAAAAGGTCCTAAATGATATTCATATTAGTAGATTTCTCAATAATTGCATATTTTGGGTTTCATTACTATTGGTGTCTGAGAAAGTGACCTTGACTCTTTTGACCCACTTTACTACAAATGTAACATTGAACAGAATGCGAGGATTATATCTGCACCAGTATCTTGATTACAAAATCAATTGGGTTGTCACATTAGAAATGAAATCAAAACGGTGCCTGATGCCCTGACAGCTGTGTGGATGACCTGTAAAGGGTAGGGTGGTGACCTATCTTAAGCTACCACACAGGATAGCTACAAATCAACTTTCGTACTGTATTCCAGGAGGACACATGGCAAAAGTACCAATGTGCTGCACTAAAAATAAATTTGAAACCACATGCATCTGTCTAGACTTCAGATGTATTCATGAAGATGCTCTTGTAACCTTCAGGCTCAATCCTTTTTTCTGCTGGTAAGGGACACCACCTGTTAGCACCAGATATGAACATGCTTTTCAGTTTTAACATTAGAAGTTCCAGATCAGATTTAATCAAACTCTTTGAAACCACCAATAGCATGCCAAAATCACCTTGAAGTTTGTCTTCAAGGTAATCAGCAAGTATCAGACTTTTTTCCTGCTTTCCATCTCTTCTGGTTTTCTCTGGATGTTGGGTCCCATTTGTATCAAAGCTTGTGAAGCCAGAAGCTGTGCGTGTGCCTTTCCTGTTTTGCACTGCAGCTCAAAAGGCGAAGACATGAGCAGTGCTGGTTGCACAGTCCATTATTACTTTTGGTACGCGCTATGCCACTCTCAAACTCGTACCGTGAGTAATAATGCACTGTGGCCAGCAAAGCCTGCGAGGGAGACCATGAGACACAGCGACATTCTGTGTGGAGTTCCCACCACTCAAAGCATGTGTGCTATGGAGAGGCAGGAATGGGCCATGCTGTGGAATCCTGGGAATACAGCACTGTGTTGTGTATCCTAGTAACTATTGAAAACAGCAGCACATTTCTCAAAGGTTCGTAATGAAAAAAAACCATGTGAACAGAAAACATTCATATTCTGATGCAGAATTCTGGGTAAAGTCAGATCTGTTTCTGAGACATGCATTTAGATGGTCAAACTCAGAAATGATGTTCCCCTTTTGAACAAATCACCTCTGTCCAGTGTGCATGCTCACCCTGGGCTGTGGTTTCCCTCTCTGGTATCCTCCACAGGTGAGAGGGATTATCTTCCATGATCACCTAATTGGTAGCTCCAGTGATTAACCAATGAGGAATAGACAGAGTCTATTGTAGTCTGGGCATATGTGTCCTACTTGAATGGATTGTCCTGGTCCTGGGTTATTGATCTTTTTTCAAGTAAAACATATGGTCAGTGGTTGTTGATGTGTGAGCTGCACTAAGGAAGAATGACTAAAGCATGATCTGTTTTAAAAATTCTACTGTGATTGATTACATGGTATTATATACAGCACCTTCCAGTAAAAATTACTTTGATATTATCATTATAAAAACGATAAAAGTTATTAACACAATTGGAGTATTGTATTCGTATGTCTGTGGTAAATTGTTGATCTTCATGTCACTGAACTAAATATGCACTAAAATGAATAAACCAATGTGCCTTAAAATCCACAATATAAACGTAGCTCTTGGCTATGTACTTCGGGTGCGAAAGTAGGCCTTTCTTCCAGCTGCACAACTGTAACCTCTTCATGTTAGTAAAGCTTGAATAATAATTAATTGAAACTGTCTAATTGAATGTTTCATTCAACATAACATGCTGGTAAACAATTTCAGTTTATGGCGAATCTTATCAAAACACTGGCAGCCCTTCAAGAATTTATTTGAATTATTGTTGCAAATCCCAGAGAGCGAGTATAGGTTAAATAAAGCTCAAGTGTCCTGACGCATTAAAAAGGCAGTGATGATAGAAAGGTGAGGCAATTATGTCAAAATGCAATGCACTGAAGGAACAGAAATGAGACACTCGTATTTGGAGCATATATGAATGTCTCACTTCTGCACCTTTAGTGGTGATGGTGAGGGCTAGTATTTATACCACATGGGAAAAAGTAATATAGAGGAATTTTGGCAATTTGGGGTAGAAGCTTTTTTGTTAAAAAAGGAAAAGGCTCTCTGATTGAGACTGGAGAACTGTCTTGGCACAATTTGCCAAAAAATGTAGATACTGTGGTTTTACTAATAACACATTTATAGGACTGGGTTTTCCATTTCCAATTTCAGCAGTATTCTTCAAGTATGTATCCTTGACACTCAGTGACCATCACTTTGATTCAGTGGTCTGCTACGTATCAGCCCTACCCAATTATCAGCCTTGATTAGGACCAAAGAGTCTGCCATGTGTCAAATGTGCAGATCTGATATAAAATGTCAGTTGTTAATGAGGGCAGCAAAAAGCTTTAAAAATCTCCAGCTGAAGACCTTTTTTCTTTACTCTAGCACATTAATGAAGTAACTGTACATTCCAATTCATCAGTGCAATGCTTTAATTTACTGCTTCCAGATTTAGTGCTTTGAGTACTTTGAATAATTAGATAAGTTATTTTTTATTCTTCTCCTTTTCTGCTTTTAATATATGGTGTAATTACTAAAGACTGCTAGAGCAACTTATAGACACAATTCTAAAAGCAGGCTATGAAAGGCTATATCAGACACTGTGTTCATATTTAAACAGTTACAGCAATGCACATTGATGGCACAAGTACTGTAACTGCTGAATAGCCATTTAAGTATATTCACTTGCTCCCTAGTCTTAGTGCCACTGGGGTTCGACATCAATGGACAACTACACTGCATAGATACTTCAGATGACTAATGCATATTTTTGTTAAAGACAAAAAAAAAGAGATGCATCACTCCACAAGCCAAGACAAGAGCGGTCTGTTCCTGTCAGGAGTTTAAAAGCTTGGATTATAGACCTGATGATGTGCATACATTTAATGTGTAGAGCCACAAATGAAAAAGAAAAAGCACTTATACCATACCTCTCTTGAGCTCAAGGTTTTAACTTGGCACAGAGCTGATGTTCACATGCCAGCTATGCACTTCTAATGACCCCATTTGCTTGAGGTCACCCACCCTTCTCCAAAATCTCACTAACAGCAAACATCTGGTAGACATCGGTCCATTGGAGGCAGCCAGATTTATGTGACTGGTTTAAGAATGTTTAATGTGACCAAAAATTGCTCTAAAAATGAAATGCTCAGAATTATGCCTGGTGGCATTTGTGGAAAAGCCAGGAACCATATGTTACAATGGGTTTGTGTATGTCGCATGCAGTTTTTAAAAAATAGTCTTGTAGACATTTTAGAACTGGTTTTATTTTGGTAGTGTTTTCTATACATCTTGGCCATCAACAGACAGAACTTCCAGTGTGACCCTTAGCAAATTCCTAAATTCCCCAGCTCCTTTTGTCATTTCTTCAACGTCCACGTTTTGAATTCTGTGCTTCACATACTGTGAGCAAATGGAAAAAGATAATCAGGCTTTGTACAGTAAAGTTTTCAGACCAGAAATACAGCATGAAGAAGAAATTTCTGTCTTAACATTGTGACTGATGTACTGCACTGTTTTTCAGATGAAGAAGCTGGACATTCAAATAAAATGACTGAAGAGGTACAGAATTTGAGGACAAGGGTTGAAATGTTGGAACAGGTAGGATTTTCCTGCAAACAGCATTAGTCACACATATCATTGGCACCATCAGAAATTAAGGTTTTGCATCTATGTTCCTTACTGACTGAACATTGTAATTGTTCAGTCAGTAGGGATTCCTCTTTGCTAAGCTTATTAAAATATGCCAGTCGTGCCAAACATATAGAATAAAACACCCTGCAGACAAATAATTGATAATTGATTAGCCTTGTCAATAACATTTTTAATCATTTATGAGAAGAAAAGTTGTTTGCAGGGTGCATGTGCAGGTATATTTATTAGTTGATAACCTAAAGCATGCATAAGATGCATCTCCACATCTTACACAAAAAAAATATTGAAGTTAATGTGTTGCATCACAGGATTTAGTAGTGTAAACTGATTTGTGTCCAGACACAGTACATGAAGAACGGCCACCAAGCTGTGCTTCTTATTCACTGCTCCTGAGATATGACCCAGGGACCGATGTCACAGTGGAAGTGTTCTAGCTTCTCATTTTGGATTGTGGATCTAGGAGTGAGAAATGTTTCACTGAGTTTGTACCTCTCTCGTCTTGTTTTGGTGGGCAATGGCAGAAACTGCAGCTGGCTCTCGCCCCCTTCAACAGCCTGTTCTCCCTCATGCCAGAGGACGGGGTGGCTGAGAGGGCCAGCTTCCTGTCTCACTCGTTTCAGCAGCTGGACCGAATCGACTCCCTCAGCGAGCAGATCGGCTTCCTGGAGGAGAGGCTGGAGACCTGTGAGTAACCGGCGTGGCGGCAGTGCAGCCCGTCGCGATCCGCTGTGGCTCGTCCCTGTGGCTTTAGAGGAAATTAACTTGCAGACAGGCTTTGGCTGGGAAAATGGCACTTCCCATAACTTTGTGGATGAGGTTTATGTATTGCTTTGCATTGCAAATGTATCTAATTTTATACTAAAGTCAACATTTAGTTTTATGATATTGTAGCATTTTGTCACAATGAAAAAATTATCTTCAGTTGTTTTATAGCTGACATTAGGACTCCTCACTTAAAAAACAGACTAAGATAATAAACAGCTAAGCCATTTATTGTATAATGCACAATGATTACACTGGCTGCCTTTTTAACTGACACCACAGCATGTTTGTTTTCTAAAAAAAATGTATGCCATTCTTAGCAGCATTTTGGACCAAGTTAGCAATTGTTGTGGCAATTCTTTTTCATCCCAAGCTCATTTGACCTACAGTAATTGTTTCACTATTAAATATAGTTTACCCATTAAAATTTCCATTGAGAGGCAACAGCCATGAAATAAAAAAATTAATATGTGTTGAATATGAACCAACACTAGAAGGCTTTAATTCAGGAAATACATTTTCCACTGTAGTATAATTTATGAAGTCACTGTTTGCCAAAGCAGCAGTAAAAAGTCATGAAAAAGGCGACAGGTGGCACCTTCTCCATTTTACCTGTATGGCAATCTTGCTCAAGTTTCCTCTAAGCTTGTTTATAAAGAAGAAAAAAGATTAATTTCTTCTCGTAACATGGAGCCCTCCGCTCTTGCATCCTTCACATCCTTGAAGGGTCATCAGTCTGGTGGTTGGGGAAAACGAGCAAATAACGTGTGTGTGTGAGTGTGAAAGGAGGATGGGATGTGAAATAGACCTGTCCCATTAAAAAGGTGAATTAACACGGCTGGGAAGAAAAGGCCATGGGATCTGGAGGCAGCTGGTGCAGCAGCAGACACAATGGATAAGGAGGGTGACACCACAAATGATGGAAGAATTTTGGGATTATACTGTATAATGTCTGTTGTTCCACATGCTTGCCAGTTTGAACCCAATAAAAGATAATTTATAGTTCTTCCTAACCTCAGTGTCACCTTTAACAATGTAAGGGTGATGTATATTGCATCTTACAATTGCCTTTGGTCTGTATTAAGCTGGCTGCAGTATAATAGTTTAATAATATAAGACTGAATCCTTTTTCAGCCTTCAAGCCAGGAGGTAAAGAAAAATGTAAGATAGGGAAAGGGTGTTTTAGAATCATCCTCATTCAACATAGAAAAGGTTATCTTTAACCATCTTGTCTTCTGTGTGTATTAGCCTTCAAAACTATGATCAATGGCCTGTGGCAAGAGAAGCATATTGGCATCCACACCAAAGGATATACTATCCTTTGAATGTGAACAGCAAAGGTTAAAACAGTTGCATTACTCAGAAACAGGCTTTTATTAAACAAGATTCTTAATCATCTCAGTACACAACAAATGATAGTCTTAGGATGGATAGTTTTAAGAAACACTGAAAATGACATAAAAAAATAACAGCCCTAATTCTGGACAAATGTGCAAATACAAAACAATATCTTTTGTATGGTCTGTGTTACAGTATTTGAGATGATATTATGGACTAGCCTGGATTAAAAGTTTGCTAGCAGCAAGGATACAACAACATACATGGATTACATTTATACAAAATACATGGATTGTGGACAAATACAAATGCGATATAGAGCTTTCCTCTTATTTTTTACTGTAGGTGGATTTTATACCTGGAATAAAAAAAAAACTTGAAAGTGAAAATGGTGGTAAAAAAACAAAGCAAAGGCCCAGAACCCGATGTAATATGATGTACAAAGTGCATTTTAATTATAAATGACATTGAAACACTTCTCAAAGATCTGATTTATTAATAGCTATTCTTTTCTTTTTGATTTTAGGTTCCTGCAGGGACAACAGATAATGGGGAAAATGCAAAAGGCTCAAAAACCAAACATGCAATTTCCTCTTTTGGATTATGTTTGACTGCAGAAGAGAATATCAATAGGCTTTCAGATCAAAGAACATATTTCTCACTTGTTTGATCTTTCCTGATTCACTCTGAGGGAAGATTCAAATAACTAATTATGTTCATATTGAAAAGTGAAAAAAGCACTAGGTGTGTCTAAGGAGAATGCTTCCATCTTTTTAAGACATGATATTAAAACAAATCTTAAAATAATCCTCCAGTGGCACAATACATTTCTTATTCAATTTAATTTCAACATAAATCTGAGTTTTATTTCATTTTCTGCTATTTCAGATTCAATTTACTGATCTGTTGCTTCAAGGTCCTCCACTGTCTATCCTAAGCACTGGCTACAGCTCTCACTTTGAAGTTTTGTATTTATGTTTTTAAGTTATAATTTCATGTGCTTGTGTAGATATGAGATACATGTATTGCTACTGTCTTTTTTATAATAAAATAAGTTTACAGGAAGAAGCCACTGTCCCTTGTTCCCTAAAAAAAATAATTTTTTCACTGCATTAGTATTGAAAATTTGCTTTTTATTTTTTCTCCAATCACTGTGTTGGTATTGGTACTTTATCAAAACTGGTTCACTTTTGACATTAATTTAACACTTAGTAATTAAGACAAGACATTAGAAAACAGAAAAAAAATACTACAGAAAGAGGACTTCCCATAGGAAAAATGAAATTTATTTTTCAAGGCATTTTTAAACAGGTTTAGCCAGATTCTGTGAAAACAACACCATTATGTTGAACATAATGAGATATTACAACAAGAGTTTATGCATGTGTATGTATAAACATATACACGTGTATGTATATACACAGATCTATATATACACGTACACACAAGCACATATTCCACTGTATTTTCAATACAGATACTCTCAGCATTTTCTAAAGCTACCACAAAGCCTACATTTTAAATAGCTTTGGTGAACTTGTAGGATACTTTGCAAACAACATATTTTCAAAATAACATTCTTTTTCTCTTTACCAACCATAGTCAAATACTAGAATAAGTGCCTCCTTTAACATATTCTGCAAACAAAAACCGTTTTGTTGAAAATGGACAACAAAAGCAGTCACCAGCCAGAAAAACCTCATTTTGCAGGTTTTTTTTTATATCGGTGTGCTGAGGGAGGCTGCATTACTAGCAAGCTCCCAGCAGGCGTCATAAGAGCAAAAACTGCTTTCAAAAGCTTTGCTCGATTTCCTCACAAGTCCAAGGGACCATGGACTATTGATACAGTACGGTCAGTTCCAAGCACCTCTAGCTTTGTGCTCTGAAACAGAAAATGTACTTCATGCTAATTAACGTGCCAAAACTTATATTGCAATACAAAGACTATGCCTTTAGTATTGCACAGTTCCCAATTCAAACTGTATCTCACAAATCATTGGCATTGGAACTGATCTTTTCCAAAACTCTGATCCCCATGTCCAGATGAGTTGTCACAGTGTAGGATTATTTGTCATTTAAGTGCAGTCTAAGCTACATTATCTAACTGAAATATGTTAATGCAGTAATGTACATGAAGAAATGTTTCAGGAGGGTTACTGCAAAGCTCTATAAATAAAACAAATACTAAAAAGTTAACTTGCATTAACTTGAAATGTTTTTTTCTTCAATAAAGAAAACCCTGCCATGTATTTTACTTGAAATAATCAGCCTCCCAAGACATCATTCAATTCTGCAAATTAAAGTACAAGCAGTTCATCGAGATCACTATCCCAGATACAGATCCCATCAATTCAAATGTTTTACTATGTTCAACAAAAACACCAGTTTATTTGAAACTTTTCCATACCAAACATTTCCATCCAGCACAAAGAATTTTGATACATAACTGCAAAGCACAGCTGAATCAACATAATTGTTAGAATATTCTCCACAGTAACTACCAATGTGTGTAGTACAGGGTGATTTATTCTTTTTTGTGGAAGGACACTTACAGAATTAGATCATTCTATAGAAAAGCTAACATGGAGATGTTTCCAAGTGACAGGTTTGTTTTTCCCTTTCGAATAGTTTTCCTCTTTTGATTTTTTTTTAACCTTTTGATATAAATACAAATCTTAATATGTGAACTGCTGTAACAATTAAGGTTCTTTTTTTAACAGCATCGGTATTAGAATAAAAAGTATAATTCTCCACACTGTAGTCTGTCCCTCTCCCATCTGGCCTTGATAGCACAAAGCAGCTTCAATAGCTCTACTGTATTCTCTCAAAAAATAAATTTAGTGTTGTTAAGAGAGAGCTCTTCCTTGTAATGTTAGGTGTTATGATATTCACTATATGTACTTACAAATACAAATAAAGAAAGGGAGTTAACTAATTGTCATATTAGCTATCTGGAACAAAGACCTGATAATTTAGTTGCATCCTATCCATCACTCCTTTTCAGGGAGATCTAACAGGGTTTATGCACTTGGACAGGATGTAGAATCATGTTGTTTCTTTGGTTGCCCATTCCTCATCAATAATCAACTAATCAACTACAACTCCAATTTATTTCCAGCAACCAGGGGGGAGTGGAAATGGCACATGACACATTCTGAAACTTGTGCCTATCCACTCAAATCCTGGAAATTAAAAAAAAAAAACTGAATGACGTCCAGAGTCATCCAATAAAAGTTTCAATAACGAACTGATAAAATAGTTAAATTAGTCCCACCAACAATGCTGACATGCCCCAAACCGGGATTTCAACTGAGCAAGATATTTTTGTTGTTGCATCTTAACCTAACATGCATTTTTTTCAACCTTTCAAACCAGTTCAAAACTAAGTACCACCAGGTAATTCCAGTAGTCCTTTTCAAATCACCTGACACTTCTACATCTAGAGATTTCATGTGGCACAAAATGAAAACTGCATTTTGGATAAGTAACATTTGGACATTTCACTGTTTGGATTGACCTTTTGACACTTTTATACAGCTTGACTGAGAGGGTTCTTCAAAGGGAGAGAAAAAAAAAGATAAAAATAAATCTGGAAGTATTCAACTTGGAACACTTGTTTTGGTTACATGTAGTATCTTATTAGGCTTTTGAAATATCAGTAGCATGTAACACGTGCTTTGCACAGTGTCTTACTAAATCTGTCATTTTTTTCTTGATGTTGGAATTTGTTGTTGGACAAAAGCTTGAGAACACATCACAGGGATATGTGTAGGTTAAATTTTAATCTTCCTCTCCTCCTGCACAGGAATAAGAACTGGAATGTATTTCAGAAGTGGATGGGGACAAAGGGAGGACTGGAACAGGAGGGTGAAAGCAAGAAATAATCCACTGATATACCATATTCCATTTGGAAATGACGTGGATCAGAATTGGCTAGGACATGAAACTGGGGGGGAAAGCAGACTGATTAATAAAGAGAAAACAATAACTTAGATCGAGTGACCCACTGCTTGCATGCATGACTGCACGTGGTACAGTCTGATCAGCCAGATTACAGTCCATGTTACCCTGATCGGTATCAAATCCCTCTGGGGTTTTGGATGTGGCAGACGGAAGCATGGATGGGCGCTTCCGATAGTCGATAGTCTTACAGAGCAAGTCAGTGGCTCGAGAGGAATTTGATCAATACTTCAAACTCCTACAGTCAACCCCTAACCTTTTCAACCCCCTCCCCCCTACCCCCTACTTCCCTTTTCTTTTAACGCCAATGAAAGAACCCATAACATGCTTGTATCGCTAGCATGCCACAACAGGTGAAACATGAGCAAGTGTAGTTATTTGTTTTTATCAACAGAGGTCCCACTGCATGGCTCTGTGCCCAGGAAGCGTCAAATGTATGCTGGGGGAAATGTTCAGTGACCCGATGGCCCATTGGCTTGGCCGTCTTGTCCCGATATCTCCATGAAAGCGGAACGCATGATCTCGTAGCATTTGTTCGACAGGGCCGACACGTCGTCTGTCGTCATACCCTTTGTTTCAATTTTCGGGAGGATTTTGAGGGTGATCGTCCCTAGGAGAAACAGAAGCAAACACCCCGCATTGAATATCCCCCACGGTCAATCTTACAGACTCCATACTGGTGTTCACACATTCACAAGCTTAAGATCTCAGGAAGAATGGAGCCAAGTATATAAATCCAATAAGACTGGAGTTTGGAGCAAAGGCTAGGGATCTGGACCCCCATCTGGAGACAGTGCTAAAATCCTGGGTGAATTACTATTGATGGACCCTTGATCAAGATCCTCTATTCAAATTTTTGCAGCAAGCCCATTTGTATAAATAAATACAAAAAGAAAAAAGGCAATATGCTTTGAATAAAAGCACCAGTCAAGTAACCGAGTTAATACAATTTGCCAATGCCAAACGCAGAACAGGAAAGAAGAAGCAAAACTGTGGAGCTGGATGTTCTGTTGGCAGTCTCATCAGCTGCCAATAAAAACACTTGGTATAAGACCTGAGTAAGCCATGATAACCACAGATTGCATTACAGGGCAAAGTTTCTTGAACTGAAAAAAAAAACTATGGGAAATCCCAAACTGTTAATAAAATTATCCCATGCCATGTGAAACAACTGAGAAGTCTCCGATGCCACAGATCCACACCCATGGGAAGTAATTTCAGATTTTCTCTGCATGCTTCTTTGGTAACTTTGAATCCAAAAACACAAACCAAAATGGTTTATGGAATTAAACCAGTTACCTTTTAGATAAAATATTGTTTCAGAGTTAATTTTTATCATGGTAAACACTAAAGAAAACTAGACAGCCAGATGTAAACTGGTTGAGGGTTATAAGTAACCAAACCCTAAGACCGATTCAGAACTTGAGATCTTTAAATGGAAGTGCTTAATTCAAGTCTGGGTGGGATGATGACAAACAAGCCAGTTCCACCCAGCCGTTTTAAATCTTTATCACTACAAATATTCACTATTTATATAAATACACAAATATATCTTTTATGGATTTTGTTTCAGGCATCCCGCCTAGCCTATCTAGCCTAGCCTATCTCCACCACTAACGCTGCCCCTTGGTTAATTCCATTCCTTATAATCTCAAATTGTTACAAAGCATCTGATACTTGAATGTTGTTCTTCCCTATGAAATGAAATTAATGCCTGATACTACTTTATTTTAGCAATTTAATTTTTCTGAATACTTTCCTCTTGTAATAATGCAAATCTCCCCTATGCTTTCAGATGAACAGCTTCTTCTGTTCGATCTCTGTAACTATACAGACCCCAATCCTACCCTATTCAATATTCCAATTTCAGGGGTTAAACATAATTAAAACAAAAGAGAAGTATTCATACCAGATTTAAACTGCTTTTCTTTTCGCAAGTAGAAGTTGCTGTAGGAGGAAAACACAACTGGAATAATTGGAGCCTGCAAAGAAGATAAGATAAAATAAGATGCAGAAATTTTTAAAGGCTAATTTTAACTTCCTTAAATGAATGGGGGTAGTTGTTGCATTTCAATTTTCACACCAGCTGCTTTACAAAACAAAAGCTAGAGATATACTGTACTACAGACTAGACACAAGGTAAACAACCCTACTTCAACATTGAAAAACCTCTTTATAAGGACACATTTTAGATAGCCATTCTAATAATAAAACCTTCCAAAGTTTAACAGAACACATCCCGTCCGGAACAAAAATAGTTGCCATAAGGACAAGGACAGATGCTGAGCAACTGCATGCACATGAATTAAAAAAATCCCTAAAGCATGTTGTTAAATTTAGCCCCATTGTGATGTGTTCCCATTAGTTTTGGCACCATATGAAGACTCCCTTATATAAGCAGCAGGATTCGCAGGGATCTACTGGTGGAACAGCACTGTAACTGTACATTAGTTTCTCAGCCAGTTCCCAAGCCCTGAGGTCACCACATGCTCAGACTAATGAACTTGAGCTTTGCAGAATGCTGCAAGTAGACTGCTCCTCCCCTTCCTTCCATTTTGAGATAATGGAAACACAACAGAGGTTTAATCATTTCAGAAGCACATGAACTGCCTAAAGACATTGGAGCCCCAAATGCAGTGTACAGACCTCAGTCATTAATATACACATCAAAAAGTTCCTGTAACATTTAGCTTTGAGTTAATGGGGGTTCTGTATTTTGATGATCCACGCCTGTGGATATTCAGGTGTTTTTCCAGAGTTTTCCTTGTTTTTTTAAATAAAGACCCAAAATATAAAATTAAGTGTACGCAAAATCCTTCTACTTGATATGATGTACACGGTAATAAAAAAGTTTCTCACATTCATTTTTTTAAATTAAAGCAACCTTACAGAACATTTGTTATTATTGCATAAAAAACAGACCCAAGCACAGGTTAGCAGGCTAATGAAACTTGAAATACAGTTAAATGTGGATTTATTTTGTTTTCTGATAGCCTAAACATTAAAGGAATCTTTCCCTTACACTAAAGAGAAGTCCACGTATTTATTTCTTTACTACTAATCTTTCAAAATCTATTGTACGTCAGTAGTAGATCTCTGTGAAATAAATTAATAAATATATTTCCATTATAAGCAATGATAAATACAAAACAATACAATGCCACTAAAGCTCAAAGTCCCACATCATTCTTTCCCTCTTTCTTATTTACTTTGTGTGTGCAAATGTCTCAGGTATTCAAACAGGGGTGTGCACACCTGTACTCTTTTGTGAAAACCTTGAAAGGTATGAGTTGCAGGTCCTCTCACCCATATACCACCAGATGTGTCCCCTTTTCCACTTCCGCATTTCCCTCCAACTTAGCCATGTTTATTAAAGTCACTTCTGCTCATTCTAAAAAAGCACAGCTTCAAGTTATGCAGATCTCCAACAGAACTGTTTTGTCCCCAGTCTTGTTTTGCACTGTAATATTGTGCTCAGTCTTCCTGAACCCAAACCAGACAGTTACTGCTGCAACCATCTTCAACATAGAATTAAGAAAATGCTCTTTGCAGACTCAACACTGATGCTTTCACCAGAATCTCACTCTTACTTGGAAGGGAAGGCAGGAAAATAGCCCAGCTCTTAATGCTTAAAGCCAACTCAGTTACCAAATCCCATAAAGGACACTATAGCAATTTAAATCAGACAAAGCCTGGCTGCAAACTGGGCGTAGTTCTAAATTAGCATTTTAAAAATGCTGTGAAAGTACTGCAATTAGATGTATGAATGAGCGATGGTAGAAAATGTATCCAAGCAGACCTGGCACTAGAACATGCAGCACATGAAGCAACAGTACTTTTTT
Source organism: Lepisosteus platostomus (assembly GCF_059453375.1). Taxonomy (NCBI): domain Eukaryota; kingdom Metazoa; phylum Chordata; class Actinopteri; order Semionotiformes; family Lepisosteidae; genus Lepisosteus; species Lepisosteus platostomus. The sequence goes on from NC_142631.1 coordinate 5,549,073, forward strand.
TTCCACTCATATGATATTTTTAATACGCTAAATTATTTTAACAAGTAATCAACAGAGCTGCACGCTCTGATAAGAATGCTGATCATGAAAGAATAAAGGTTTCATTCCTCTTCATTTTTTATAGAGAATGACCCCCCATGGGTCTTGCTCCTTGATTGAAAAGACTACCACATCACTGCAGTGGAATGTGCTTCAGATGTTCCAGAACAGACTCTGCCAACACAATTCCTCAGGGCCACAGTGCATTGGGCTTTTAGACAATGTAAAACACAAAGACTTTAGGTGCATTCTAAAACAGTTTTTTGTGCTTTCCACGTCAGAGAAAAATGTTGTTATTCATCTTATAGAAGTATCCTACATTTTTCCCCAACGCAGTTTTTATATAGGACTGAATAAAGCATTAAAAAAACAAGCCTGAATACACCTTTACCTTCTTGAAAGTAAGCTCAGGACATGAAAAAGTACTGCATAAATGTACTTGTTTTCCACATTTAGTTTATGACCTATGTATTGCTGACAGAACATTAGCGCCACCTACAGTCTGAATTCAAATTAGTTTCTCAAGAGCATAAAGAGAGGACAAATTGGTGTAAAGGTCTGCAAGTGATTGGTACAATAACATTGACAAATTCCTCACAACTGTCAGCTATCTGCTGTAATTGCCCATGGGAAATATGCATCTTAGTTGACCACTGTAATTAGTGGAATGCAGAGTGGGAAAGTGGAAATACGTTTTTTAAGAACAATACAGTTGTATCATGAATCCTTTCATAAAGATCACAAGACTAAATGTGATATCAGAGAGCACGTAAAAAAACTAAGCTCTAATGGTGATACCATACGAGAACCAAACTGTAATTTGAAATGTTCCTCCCCCAGAGGCAAAATTATGTTTTTCAGATTGAAGGTTTTAGCTCATCTTTCCCCACAAGAGAATGGCATTCTTTCTCTAAGCACACACCCACATGCACTATCATGAACCATAACAGGAATACTAGCATCGTCTCAATGTGGGGATAAGGGCTTCTGATCTGAGTACTCAATATTCCATAGTCCGACAGGCAATATAAATCTGAAGGATTATTATTTTTCCTATTATTTTACCAATAAAAAGAAGGCAGATACAAAACAGATTCTCACCCAATGACATTCTAATCTGTAATCAGTGAGCAGATTTCATAAGCCTTGCAAACCGTAACCTTTGCTTCTGTCATCGCTCAGCCATGTGATAAAAAATATTTTTGACATGTAACAAAACAACATAATAAGGTACAGGGGGATTGTTTCAAGTCACAGAAGTACTAAATAGGCAGACTGTTATCCATTATGGCACATATCTCCTTCATAGAAGCATAAAAACACAACATATTTGTTTCACACGCATTATATCCCATATTATTTATGCCTGTTTGAATTCTCCTTCAGAGCCTATCTGATATCACAGCTAAACAGAAATAAACAGCTTGTCCTGCCTCTACCAATAGGATCTGTGAAGAAACAGTCCAGGACTGCAAGAACGTACCTGTGCCTGTAATGCCAGGTGGAAAGCTCCCTTCTTGAAGGGCAAAAGGTCTCCCTTCTGGTTCCGTGTGCCCTCGGGGAAAACCCAGAGACGGATCTGTAGGAGAACCCAGACAGCAGTTACAGAACAGAGCTTCCCATGCCTCCCAAAACATGGAATGCTGATCAGAGCAGTGTGGAGCATCAGGGGTCTGGACTCTTCATTGGATGGTGTGTGTTAAAATTCCAGGTGGGACAGTACTGTTTTATCCTTGAGCAAGGTACAGTACGTCTCTTGAACTGTTCCTGTTAAAATAACCTATTGTATAAAGAACACAAATGTAAGTCACTTCAGAAAAAAGCTGTTTCAGGGGTTTGCAGGAGCATACATGTGGAATGTGGAATCTCATAAGATAGCCATTCAAATTCATGTATAATATCAGAAATATCATAGAAAGAGAGGAATAATTACGCATGTGCCAAAAGAAAAAAACATACTAATACAATGATTTATGCAGGCAGCAGTGGGGAAGAAAAGACATTTAAATGATGACTGTATTTGCAAAGTAATTACATGGGAAAAGTAGCGTCATTAACTGCATTCATTATTTGAGATGCACAATCAAATGCTGTGCTCTGTAACCAGGATAGCAGGATAGCTGGATTATATAGCAATTTGATGTAGTTTTCTTCAAGTATTAAAAAACTATTTTAAAGATGCTTGATTCAGAGTGTTTTAAAGAGCAGGATGTGATGTACAGGTTGGCAAAAGACCTGGGGCGTAGGCAGATTAATGGAAAACTGAAGTTACAGTACCTGGTCTTGCAGCATAGTTTTTGCAGCATCTGTCATTACACTCTTGGCATCACTGGTCTTCTTTCGGTTTATGAAGACAATCCCACCAAGCCAGCTCACGAGACCCACAGTGCCTGCATACACCAGCTCCTTCTTGGCTATCATGGTGCAGCGGTCAGGAAGAATCTCCATCATTCCTTAAAACAGTCAGTAACCTTAATTCACTTTATTGTCCCAGATGGGAAATTTGCTTTTCAGGCAGGTAAAAGACAACACATTACACAATACATTTAACACAACATGAATGCATTTAAAAATAAGAGACATACATTTATGAGGAGAAAGAAAAAATATATAAATGAAGTAAAATATACAATCAACTGTCCAAATTAAGCAGTTTAATAGCTATGGGAAGAAAAGATCAATTCGTTCTATTGCTCTTTAATCTAGGCAACCTAAACTGATGCTCAAATTCAGTGTGCAAGGGGTTGTCATGACAGACAATGATTATATTGGGCTTCTGTACTATTAGCTTGGCATACATACTAGTGAAACATCCATTAGTGGAGAGGGGTTACTAAAATACCTATCATTTATCTTAAATGATATAATTTAGCATTTATTTTGCTCTTCATTTTGCAGTGGCCACTATTTCAGTGTGCACAGTCTTTGGAAACTGTCCGTTTCACTTGATACCCTAAACTAAATATTTTTTTTGTTCAGCAAAAACTCTTTAGGAAAAGGCCTGTCACAGGAAAAAAAAAAGTAGGGGTAGGGACACAAATACTGCACTTTATTAACAGAACTTCACAAATGAGGTGCAGGGCACTGTGCAAGTCCAGTCTGCACCTCGCCACACTTCGCACATTTTTTGGGAACTTATTTTAGCTTAAAAGAGGTAGAAGGAGATTAGTAAGGAATTTACAACACACTTAACCGAATTCAATAAATAAAACTATAAACAGATTCATCATTGATAAAAATGTGTATGGCTATACGAACGTGCATTTTCTTTCTTTACCCTGCGGTGCCAAATTCAAATTATACATCAACGGTATGATTTGCTTTTCCATTCCTTCATGTGCATACTAATGTCCGAACATCTGGTAATTCTTTTGCAATCTCAGATCAAAGGTTGTTAAACATTTATTATAAGCATGATAAAAGTGTTTTTCCCCAGTGAATTCATTTTCTCTCTCTTTTTGTAATACCAAAACATTCTTTAAGAAGAAGGCTTCCAGTTTTTAAAAAAATACTTTTGTGCATCCTTTTGTTCTTCATTCACTACTAGTGTATATTGAGTGAGACAGAAATAGCATAAGGTTAATGCAGTGTTCCTGTAAAATATTAATATATTTGAACAACTGTTCCAGATGGCTTTATGTCATAGTCTATATGACTATATGGCATAGTCAAACATTCACCTAACATTATAAAATTTCTAATTTATTTTCATTCTGCGTATTGTTAGATGTTTTTTTAACAAAAGTTCCAAGAGATGGGATGGTGTTAAAAAAAAAAGGCAAATGTTTTTTTTTTCATAAAATATGCACAGAAAAGCTACATGGATTTTCATGGATTCAATCATAGAACCATTATTGGCTCTAAACTACCACTTGTACCTATAGTGATTTTTTTTCTGAAAATGACTGTACCAGGGACATGAAAAGTAAAGGTTTGAGGAAGTTAGCTTCTTTACGATTACAGCTGTATGCTGCTGGTAAAAAAAAAAACACCAATTAAATAAAAACATAAAAAAGCCTTCCACACTGGCTAAAGCATATAAGCACAGACATCAGGTGTGCTCAGTTTATCAGAGCACACTAATGGTTTTTTCTTAGGCATAGAAAAGGAAACAGCATCTACATCTTTAAAAAAAAAAAGGAGATCCTTGTGATCTTTTTTTTTTCCTGTCTGAAATAGAATTATTTTAGAATATAACTTTTCTACAGACCATTCTACAGGAAAATTCTACAGAAATCAGAAAGCACCAGGATCACAAAAGTGACCTCATTTCAAAGTGTTGAAGATTCTCTCTTGTGAAATGCCTGTTCTAATTTTAATTAAACTCAGAGGTGCTATTTGGGATGATAGCTAATGGTGGTTTATGCACTATGATTTAAAAACCTTTTACACTGCTTGGTTTCAGAGTAGTCTCAAATTTTACAATTTAAAATTGTAATACACAATCCTTCTTGAAAAAACGAATCGCTATCTTAGGTAGAGGTCCATTACAGATGGATATCTTTTTCTGATTTTTTGAATATCTACAAATTTGTATTTAAAATATCTATATATCTATTTAGATTTTTGTATCTTCCGGCATTGTGCTTTGTTGAGTCCATCACCATTACTTAACTTGTTTCCAAGTATCTACCAGGCCTGAATTAACAAGACCTGCAGAGATTTAGGAAACATTCATAGGAAAAATCAACCAAAAGAGATGGAATATTCTTCATCTTAAACTGTCATAGCAACAACCATGCTAGTTTAAGTTAATACTCAAGTTTCAAAGAATGATAAGCCCAGTTGGTTTTGTACTGTTATCTGATATCTCGAACTGCGGCACAAAAAAGTTCCGGTCTGACCACATGTATTCAAATAAACTGTTTGGCTTAATAAAATCAAGTTATAAAATGCCTCACACTATATCAAAGCATATGCGGGGTAATTTTTTCTCCGATTCAAATTCGAACATTTTAGTTAAGGAAAACATAGTAGTTACCCTCATTGGAGAATCACAGCTTGATTCACATCAGTTCAAATCTTTCAGACAAACTGTTTTTTAAATCCATCAGTTACTTGAAGCTTGGATGAACAGATTAGAGTGCCTGAATAAATAGAAAAAGCTCTTCAACACACTGCTGTGCTGACTTTCTTAAGGCTGAGTCACAGGAAGCTGTGGCAACAGTGTGCACATTACATGATGTTGCTTGTCTTCCTTAGATAAAGCTTCTGGTTTTCTTCCAGACAATGCAGCTGCGATGTACAGCACCCTGAGGCGGGAGAGTTCACCCTCTGTTAAGCTCTCATTGTTTACTGAGCTTTTCCCATTGGTCTGCACAGACAATCAGCCTTGATTATCTGTATTCTAACGCATCAGGCAGCTCAGTGGGGTACAGACACAGATGTGACAAACAGTTTGTTTCACATAACAGCTGCGTCTTGTTTTTTTTTTTGGTAAAGTTAATTCATGAGAACAAAAAACTGCCATTTATTAAAAAAGGCTTTGTAAAAATTGCAAGAAGTGTTTGCGGATTTTCTTTAAAAAGCAAATCAATATTTGTGAAAGTCAACACTTTTGAAGACTCTGGATGCATGAAGACATCATTAACAATTCAGAGATAATGCAATTCTATTAAACAATTATAACAAATAAATACACAAAATGTAACCAGTACGATTTTGTACGAACTGATCCAGAAAGCTCTCTAATGTAAAATAGTCACCAAAAATCTTTAGCTCACCTATTAATCTTACTTAAATGTAACCCAGCCAAAAATGGTGTAAGATCGAATTTGAAAGATTCAGCTGGAGCTTTAGAGCGCTTCACCCTGTTCAGAGGGGCTTAGCTCTATGATTCAGTTCAGTTACAAGTTCAAGCCTCTGGACAACTGCAACTGGGATTGCCACACAGTAGTGAACAACTGGTAGAGCTAGGGAGAAGGGTTGGTATAGGTCAAACAGGACTGTCTCATCTTTGCACAAGTGGCTCCTGCCATTTGTCAGGCACCTGCAGGCTTACCGTGACATCAGTAAGTGGTGCACCATTCCTCCAGTCACTGCAACCTCTCCTGTCAAGTGCTGGGAAGCTTACATTGTGCGAAATGGCGAGTGGCTCTGCAGCTGGGTGTGTATGATGTGCATGTTTGCGTTGCGTGCCTCATTCTATTTTAGGCAGAGGCATGAGCCTAAGAATGAAGCCTTACTAAAATTGGGCTTGAAACTATGTCGGTATACAATATTCATTTGTGCCAGTATTTCTAATGTAGACAGGAATTAAGTTGAAATCAACAAGCCCTTGTGTGCCTCCTTCAAATTTCAGTTCAAAGAGCTGAGAGGTTCAGCATTTTTCATTTTAAAATCAATGCCATATTTAAAAATCATCCCTTAGCCAAAAGCTGATTGTTAATTGTTTTGTCTTTATTAATCATCTAACAAACGAAGGTTAAGCCATTAAGCCTATATTGCTTATTGATACTATACTATTTCAATGTACAGGTTTTGTGTTTGCATTTTAAATAATTTGAGTTGATGCACTAGAAGCAAAACTGATGAACAGAACAGTTTTTGGTTATTAAACACTCCTTATAAAATCTGTTTTGGTTCTCAAAGGAAAAAAAACATTACCAACATTGCATTAATGGTCCCGACTATAAACGACACTATTTTCAGTTCCGTTGTACATTACTCATTCGCTGCAAACAATTAAGTGTAGATAAACTTACACTTTGAAGAATGCTTTATACATCTTATATCATTAATTCCTTCTGGATAGGTTTGCAAATTCCAAAAATAAATGTATAGCAGAGACACCTCCACATGATTTCTTGTATTGCATGAATTATAAATCCAATATGTTGCATTCAGTTATATGTTGTGCAATATCATGGTGTGTTACTGTTTCAGGTTTCACAAAAGTGAGTTTTAAGGAAGTGTCACATTGTGAAAGCAGGTACATTTTAAGTGAAGGAAGCAGGAGTTATTATTTTAATAATAATTCATAATTTTAATGTAAATGTAATTTCCATGTTAACTGAACCTGTTTCAGTGGGTTGTTTACCCCGAATATGAGCAACTGCCATCTTGTGTTCAAAGCTGTGACATAACTATACTGGTATCATGGCCAAGAATGGGGAGACACAGTGGTGACCAGTACTTTAAAGCTGGCTTGTCTACAATTTGTTGTAGAAATGAAACAGTTATCAGTGGGTCGAAAAAAAACAAACAATACCAATTAAATATTTCTTTTCCTTTTATAGAATCAAGAAGCTGTGTTATTTTGCCATGACATGAAATTCACATATCCCTTGAAGCCAGCTTCACCAGAGCCATTAATAAAGCACAAGGTCGGAGTTTTAATTTTCTGGTTTCACAAGGGAATTTCTCCCCTTCATTGGAACATTGGAAAGCTGAACAAATGAAACTTTAAGGAGTGTCCAACATGCTGTGTGGTCAGCTGAGTCTCCTCCACACAAGGTGCTGCTGTCAGAGAGGCCTTGATAGATAAGGGTAACTCTGGGCAGAATCCCAAAGTGATTATCCGACTACTTATCAGTATTATATGTCTGTCCTTCCACTTCACGTATATACCAATCATAGTAGTTTCTAAATAGTAGAGACCAATGAACTCTGGTTATCAACTCGCAGCTCTACAAATGTCAACCTGTTCATGTTTATGTATCTAGTCATGACCTGGCATTTCCTGATGCATAACGTGTCAATGGCATCTCTTTCCTGAAATGAAACAGTAACTGGATATCAGCAGTTTGCATAAACAAATACGTCAATGAAGAAATCCAGACTTCTACTGTCATGATGGTAAAATGTCAGTTTTAATGCTAGAAAACAAACAGTAATATAAACAAGTTTATATTGTCTCTGCCATCTGACTTTTAACACAGTCGTACATAATGCTATTCAGAGTAATGCAGAGTACTTAAATCAACATGGAGGCAGTAAGTTTCGAAATTCAGACTTGGAACACAAGTACATACAGTATAATAAGTCTAAAAGGGTAATTAATTCTTATTATTTCAAAGGAAGAGAGATAAAGCAGAGAAAATCCATCTGTATATGAATGCAAATAAAGAAAGCTGGAAAAATATTACTGTCCCCAGGCTTTTGTAGTGTAAGAAATGGCAACTGAAAGCATTAAATTAGTTAAGAAAGCATGAAACAATTTTTTTCATCAGATACTACAAATTAAAAATGGGTGTTACCTTTATGCCTCATGAGGTATAAAACCAAAGTGATAATTGAAGTCTTTGCTGTACTGTTTGTAACTTTTAAAAACACGGTGATGTTAAGACTGTCAAAACAGACTTCTGAAAAGTAAAGCTTATATATTTATATATTATAATGATAACTTTTGTATCTTCAAAGAATTTCCATGATACTTCCATCAAAAAGATCAACAGTCCAAATCATTATACATGACATTAGTTTAAGGAGCATATATTTCTACTTTGATTTTTTGATGATAAGGTCTTCTGTTATAAAAGAAAATTGTAAAAATTAAGAAAAGGGATGGGCGTGCCCTCCTCCAGGCCTAGAAGGGCAATGTATCAGCAAGTTTTCATTACACCTCAACTCTTGATGACCTAATTAAACTAATATTTGGTTTACCTGGGGACTACAGGAACTGCTTTTCTGACCCCTTAATCTGCAGCTAATTAACAGAAACCTACAAACCTGCTGGATTGTGGCCCTACAGAATGGGAGTTGGACCCCACTCTTTTACAACAAATTTGTCCATTAATCAAAACAGCTGTTGAAAGTGCATCACATTATTGCCCTTAAAATGACAGATAGTAAATCCATGGCACACAAGCTTTTAGGTTGAATCTATTAAGGCACTGAAAGTTGGTCTATATTAAATATTTAAGTCTATGATCACTGACAATAAATGTGTTTTGCTCTTGAATGACAAGTATCTTCAATCAGTGCACTCAAAGAATATGACACCAATTTTAAACCAAACACATAACAACTTGTTCAGACTTGACAGAGGTGATATTTTTGTGATTCTGAGCATAATATACATAGCTAACGATTTAATGTTTTTTGGACAATAATGCACGGAATCAAAAAGATCATTTTCAGGCATATGACAGATAAATTGTCATTTCCTTGTCATTTACTGTGAACAGTATTTGAAACATGAAAAACAGTGGCAGTTTCCACAGTCTATTAAATATTTAATTCAAATACCCCAATGTCACACCTTTTCTTCTGTGAATAAAAAAAGTATTTATAGCTCTACTTATCACATCAGAAACACTGATCAGCTGCTCATTATGATCGCTAACAGGAAAAGAAAACTGCCAATTAGAGTAACTTCTTTGTCTTGCACTGCAATTAAACATTAAAATCAGAAAATGAGTAAGTTCCAACATACATGTTAATTTCTTTAAATTTAAGGGAAAATGTTTAATGCTGTTCTGCCTCACTGTGAACTTTGGAATTATGGAGAGATAAGTTCAGCCTGCCTGTTTAGGCCTGTTTAGGGACAATGTAAGATCTCAGTTTTATGATTGCAATTCAAGGTGAACGGCTGGGAGCACTTACAGACAGAACCCATCTATGATGATAAATGGATTGCAGAGTTAACCACAAGAATCTGCAGAGGGTTGTAGCAAACATTTACATGCCACTTTAATGTCTCATGCATCATGGCTTCACAACACCTTTAAACATCTAGAATAAAACAAATTAAAAAAAGAGACCTACCCAGGACATCAAGTGAGCTCTGATGATTGGATATTATGACGTAGGGTCCTTCAGTCTGTAAGTGTTTCCAGCCGCTCACCTTGAATCGCAGTCCGAGAAAATACTTCACGTGTCTAACTAGAAATCGGATCACCCTGCAAGTAAAAATGAAAAGAAAAATATCAAATGTGGTTTCGCGTACAAACCCAAAGGTGTTTCTGTTTTCATCTCCCTTTAAACACCATATTTGTTACACTTAACATTTATCTTTTTGGCAGTTTTAAGAGGAAAAACAAATCAAAACTCAATATCTTTTAGCTAACACAGGGATGCTGCTGAACAGTGCCTGTTTCGCAGTAAAACACTCCTGTCCATCACCATCCATGCACACCTATGATTACCAGAGTTAAAGTGAAGACAACTAAAGATGCTAAATTGGAGTAAAAAATATTTTAAATGTATGCCTCTCAAGTGTAAGCTGTTTCAGTGATTCTAAACTAAATGCTGCAAATTTGGAAATGGCATTTGCTTCTTTATGTCAACATAACACTATGTTTTCGCATTACGTCTACAGCAACAACTCTTGCACTGCTTGGGGAGAACAAGAATTTACAGACAGCCTCCTCCAACCCCACACCCATCAAGCCTTCACACACTGTAGGCTTTACAGCACCTGACAGCAGAGCTGGCACCAACTGGAGGGGTGATGTTTCCCTCAGTGACATCACCCACGTCTGTAGGCACTTGGGAAGTTGCATGTATTAGTTGGAAGGCTAAGAGAAGCCCCCAGCTGGCCAACAAATCCCAACCTACTGTATATATCAGATTTAATTATGAATTTAACATATAGGAGCTTTAAAGGATTGCTTGGGTTGAATCCTGGAGCTAGAATCACAGTTGTCGTGTGCGATGCTAGCACTAGGGAGGCTGCAAACAGATGGCAGTCTCAGGACCAGCATGCCCGATCTGATTTCTCTTTGCTGGATTTTATATGGACTGAAGGCAACATATTTATCAGTACACAAGCAAAGTAATAACATCTACTTTCCTGTCATAGAAAAGTTAAGAACAATTACTCATGAACGAATGAATTTTACAATATTGTCATACACTCATACCTTACATTGCAACCATTCATATTTTGACTAACTGAAAAACGTTTAAAACAAAGTTGTGAAGTGTTATCAAACTCTGACTAAAATTTAGTTGGAATTGTGATAAAGACTGTGCAAGTGTACAGTAACATATCTGTCATGAAAAACAAATGAGTTGCATGAGTCTCAAGTAGAATTACGAAAATGCAATTCCATCATCCAAACTGCATTATACATTATTACAACCACAAACTTTTTATTTAATTGTCATATAATTTTCACAACTAGTCAAGGCACAGGCCTGTGATGGGAGATTCTAAATGTTATTTTATTAGTCTACATACTGCAAAAAGAAGTTTGCCTGCAGTGGCCAGTGTGGAGCATTGCATAATCAGCAGGCAAAATGAACACACACAGATAAAATCACTGACCTCATATTCCCAATATCCCACTAACAAATTCAGGATCACAATACTGCTTTGATCTCAATTCCCGATACTGTGGATGCATCTAACCTATTTTAGAAAGAAAATAAACTAATTCAGAAACTTCAGAAACTAATTCAATGCAAAACTTTGACATTTTTCCAAAGGGGGAAAATCTTGTTACCAAGTAAATTAAGGCATTTTAATGACTGATGTTTACACACATTTAATGAGACATTTTAAGTTCCCTTTTTTAACTAATTTTCTACATAGACAATTTGTTAATCAATAAATACAGACTAATTCACAAATTCAACATACAGTATCCCTTATTTTTGTTCACTACCATCAACCCCATAACTATGTCATACACTTAGTCAAAATGTACCTACTATTAGAAATAATGCTAAACTCAACCCCAATATATTAGCATGTAAAGCAGGGATCTAAAATTCAAGAAGGGCCTAAATACCTTCCTTTTTTAAAAACTGAGCTTAACCTATCAATTAACCTAGTGAGAAAATAATTAGACATTGACAGATAGAAATTAATTTGTAATATTTCCCTGACAGGTGATAACTGAAAAAAATGAATTACAGGTGTATCACCTCTAAAGAGCTGTAGGTCTGGAAAATAGCATTAAAATTGTGCCATTCATCAATTGATTAAGCAATTAACTGAAAGCAGAAGCTCAGATGGAAAGAAAGCAGGATGAAATTGTGTCCCTCCAGGAAGAGGGTTTGAGACCTGTTGTGCCAAGTTAAAGAGATTTCATACTTGGGAGTGTCTGTTCCCAGTACAACCAGTACTGGCTATAAATAAACAGAACCTGATGACTCAAATGGCCTTGTCTCATTTGAGCATTTCTGATGTTCTATAGCTGAGAACCCAGAGTTAAGACAAAATCAATGGTGGAATTCTGCTGGCACATTCTTGCAGCTCACGGCAGTCTTTCCACTTGTTTTACATGAACAAAGATGGTAAAGGTCCTGTGTTACAGGAGATCAGCATTTGTTCATTTAGTTAGGAGTTAGGAGTAGGAAGAGCGAAACTGACACCATTCTGTTGTCTGAGATTAGGCAAAGAGATTATTTATCTCCGTCATTGGACTTCACTTTGCATCTTAAAGTAAGCTAAATGTCAAATGTTCACCTTTAAAATGAAAAGGCTAAAACCTAAGGAATTTCTGCATTAATTGTTAGTATTGCGAAAAATTCCTACAGCAAACACAAAAAGCACAACACAAAACAACTAAAATAAATGACACAGTGGTGGAGAATGTATTCCAAAGGGTGCATGGTAGCTAAATTTTACATTTTAGGAGTTTTTTTTTTAAATGCAGCCCAAAGCACTCATCATGTAATCTTGTGATTTAATGTGTTAAATGCTTAAAAACATTAGATAAGAAAAGCCCTGCTATTACTTAGTTCAAACTCCACACTGCTTGCAAGAGCAGAACGAGTATCAGGGCAAAATAAATAGAGGAATATTAAAGAGAGAATAATGGAGTCACTTTTCTACACATTTGGTGGGTGTAATGAAGATGTTACTGCATACTGGCTTTGCTGTAGATTCAGGATTTAAAAGAATACTGCAATTTCTGCTACACAGAACTAGATGAGGTCTGGTGCCTGTAACCACCCAGAGACTGTCTCCGTTTTTGTGCAATAATATACAATATTAATTAGTTTTATATGTTGTACTGCAGGAAAACTGTAATCATTGCAGAGCTGTTCCAAAGTTTATTATTATTTTGTTAGACATAAAAGAAAACAATGTAATAAGATACAGAAAAAGACCAGATCTCTTGAGACTTTTGCTGTTCCTGAAGTGTTCGGTAATGTTAATCTACAAGGACATCTGAGCTGTTGACGGTTTAGTGTAATTACCGTATAAAGTCACTACTCTTTGACTCTTCGTCTCAATTCCAATAGGTATAGTAAGTGAACTGTAACCTCACTAAATTAAAAGATACATCAATTGCCAAATAAAATGGAGGCATGTTAATGATTCTGATTATATTTTTAGAGGACTCAACTATAGCATCTCTGGGATAACCTTCAAAATCAAATAGCATTCTGTAGTGGCACAATTAAGGATTCACAAAACACTTGAAACATTACGTTCTTACACAGAATGTCTCAGCACAGAGCCTACCAGATACTAGATGCTATAGCTCCTGGGGTTTGCTTTTTACCTCCAAATGACAAGGCAACAGGGACAACAATCGTCACGAGAAATAATGCAATAACCCCACATGCTGTACTGTCCTGTCAGACCTGTCAATTTAATATTCTAATAACAATCAATCATATCTAATGGACTAACAACCAACCCTATGCAAGTGTTAAGGTTATTTAAAATAAAAATGAAGTGACTAGATTAATAATTCATAATGTCAATTAAGAGGATTGGACAATTATACGATTGGACTGCTTAAAGAGTCGATCGCTCTGTTTCCACTCCACTGGAAACAATATTTCTCATACAGCATTGGGTTCTGTTCATGTCACAACAAGGCAAATTCCACAGTTCAGTGCACAGTGTTTCCATTATTACACTCTTGGAGGCCTCCCTCTTTCTAATGCTGAACACCAATGCCACTATATTTTTCACTAGCTGAATTGAAATGTGCTAATGTGATACTTGTTGTAAATTAACCCTTGTGATTGCTGTAAAATGGAAAATATTTTTTTTTCCTTTCCTCCATAGGGCAGGATTCCGATTATTTTTAATTCTGTCACCATCTACTACAATTCACCTTATCACGTCAGTAATTTCATTATCCTTCCTGACTCAGGTTGTTAACAGATGATGCCGTATTTCTGCATGTGAACTTTAATCCTTAAGTTGGAAGTTGTTAATAATTAAAGGGGTGAGCACTTTTTAAATATGACATCAGAAACTGATTGTTGTTTGGACCACGCCAAATATGATTAGTGTGCAAACAAATACAAATCAAGATGGCATCTAATCCTTAATTTGTAAATCAAACGTTCATCCTCCAAGGTTCCCAGGAAGGAAGATACTACAAATGTTTGATCTTTACAATTGTGATTAATAAAGTCAGGAGAACTTGTATAGGCAATGCAAACTTCACAATCATCGTCTTGGTCAACCACTTCTGCAATTATCCGAAGCCCAACTTTCTCCTGTTGTAAACAAGCCCTGATTTTCTACCGACAGCTAGAAATTGTAATTGTCATTATTTGTATTATCACTATACCAATAAAAGGGATGAGAAGGGTTTTTGGAATGAACAGTTTTCCCTGGGTTTAAATAGACTAAAAATTAGATAACGTCTTTTGAAACTTTGGTTACTGTGTGTAGCACAGTGCTACTGCATTAGAAAACGTTACCTAACGTAATATAACAAGAAATTTGCGACACATGTACCACTATGTAGTGCGATACCAAAGGTAATTCTTTTTTCTATTAAAACATTTCGTTTCAAAGCAGTGCTGTGAACTGCATTAACTATTGGAAATCAAATTCCTACGAAACGTGTTCACGCAATTTGAAAATGTCCACCCTCTGGGCCCGTTACAGCCATCTCAGATTGGAATAACACACCGTTACACATGTGTCTTATACTGTAAATATGAAACAGCCAGGCTTTGAAGCATTCCAATGTGAACGAAGAAAATAATTCTCACCTGAAATGCTTTCCCATTGGACATATCTGATATAATATTTTCGAAACTGATTTACGTAAGGCTGCGATATTCAGTCGATTTTTTAACTGCAACTCTCCAGATCTCAGTTCTAGGATCCTTCTACAAAACAGCCACCGTGTATCTATGCTACACTTGTGGTCTGCAAATATTTCCATTGTTACACACAGCATTTATCCAAATAAAAGACAGCTTACCTCATGTTTTCAATATCCCTGCCCCCGCTTTTCAAAATACAAATCGGGATTGCAATTATCCCCAGAAACATCATCCAGACAACGTAGAAAACCTTTTTAAAATAAAATACAAATGTGCTGTTCGTCCACAAGAGGACAGGGAACAGCAGCAGTAACAACCAGAAAGCATCCATTCTGTACCAATCTACACAGCGGTCTACTGTACTGTTCCTAGTGTCAGAGGCACCCAAGCCCAGGCTAACATTACAACTTCCTACATTAAACTTGTGTAACTTTTTGTTTTGCACAATTGGTCTCGTCCTCCTCCTTGAAAAGATAACGCAATCCTGAAACGGCGCTATCAAGTCGCCAGTGTCTCAGAAGACTTTCAAGGCCGGTATTTGCAGCGTTTTTCGAGTGGTTATTTCATTTGGCCTGTTTCAAGAGGAAACTGTCATTGAAAAAACACGATGTTTTATTCTGTTTCCGGTTCTTGCGCCAATTATTTCCTCTATGTATTAACAAAAATATTTTTAGTCGGTGGTAAGCCAAGTCTCTTAGTCTATACGACAATTTAAAAAATTGCGATTTTTTCAAATATAATCCTTCACACCATTTTAAAAGTAAAGGTGTTTGACGTGCCTCTCCAACAGTTCCCGTCAAGTCTTGCATTGCAAGTTTATTTTTTGTAAGCACGACTGCTATTTGTGCAGCTGCGGTATACTTTACTTAATATGCACTTATTTCAAAATTTATTTATGCTACTTTGCAGCTATAAAATAGTCGAAAATGCGGTTTTAATTAAATTGTTTAGTATATTTAAATCGGGAACAATAAAGCATTTGGAAAAATTAAAAGATAACAGTAAAGCAAAAGTATTAATAGAACTGCTACTTTCAAATTTGTGTTGTAGAAGTAAAATGTATGTTTAGTATATTTGTGGTACGTGTGTTTTAAAAGCACAGTTGTTTACAAAACAAGACAAGGCCTTGTTTTTTTTTCCGATTCTGTTAGTGTGCTGTTTAGACCTTCAATAGGCTTCCGATAGCATATTATCTGAGAGGAGACTCTATAAGCCCAGAGAGGAATTCAGCCAGGACACCAGAGTTACCATCCTTACTATTAAGATCAGTACGGTGAGATCTTGACCATTTAGTCAGGACTTTGGTTTAACATCATGTTTCGTATCGTCCGAAAGATACCCCCAACACCACTGTGTCCCTGGTGATGCTGGGTCATAGATTTTGAAATTCTGGTCTAGGGATAAGAGTGCCACTTACTAGTTCACCACAACAACTTACAGCATTCCTATCACAAACCCACACTCTTGAAAGTTACTGACAAAAACAACCCAATTGCTGTAAGAAAATAAAGACTGCTGGTGTCTGGAACAATCTGCCCAGTTATTTTGTTGAAGTATATTTCCATGGATTTTTAAACAAAAGGATATTCACAACTAGTACTGGGTAGAATTGCCATTCATTTGCTATTAAAAATAATCATGCAACAGTTATGTGAGTTTCCTGACTGAATACCTTGCACAACCAATCAATACAATAAGATCCTGATACAGTGTTGCAGTCTATTTCCTCAAGCCTTTTAAGGCTTTTAAGTTTAAGTTGCCTTAGCTCCACTACATTTTCTGTAGATCTAATTGTTCTGTTTTATTTTAACTACAGCCCAAAGTGACCGATAGGCCTAGATAATGAATCTACTTATCTACCTTGCATGCAATGCAAATTTAACCAGAGTATATATCTGAGCGAACAGGTTTGAACAACGTCAGGTACTGCCATTGTAGATTGCTGGTGCAATCTACTGGACTGGAAGTATTACTACTGTTACTTCGATGATATGAAGGAATGCAGTTATGTATCTTTCTGGTTTCTGTCCATAGTACAGATTTAGATAGGCAGCAGCCCCTTTAAGAATGACTGTGCACTTGGCAGGAGCGATGTCATTCATATCCCCCATTTGTGTGTACATGTTTTGCTGGTAGTTTCCTGCCTTTTTGGAAACTGTCTTACTGCCTTGGGCTGAGAATATTTGGTTATACTAGATATTTGTCATGCTGGCAGGCTACAGTTTATTGTGCATCTCAGATAACTAGCAAAATAGTTCTCTAGCCAGATGTTAAGATGAATAGGTTTTGATCTGACGTTACATGAGAATGATGCATTGACTCACTCCAAGTGAGAACTGCTCCCTGAAATTTCACAAACCTTCATCAGCCATCAGCCATAATATCAACATGCAATACTAAATGTATGCAGTTAAATTATCAGTGGCTTGGGTGATGATGATGGTTATAGCTAAATAATATACGTATCTGCTTTGTTTTTTTTGGATTTGCAAATTTCTTTAATAAACCTTGTGAAATGTGTCTTTTTGTATATTGTGTCACTTTGAGATTTGCTATTTAAATCAAAGCTACTATTATTTTTGTAATAATTGTATATATTTAAATACTTCTATTATATCTCCCTTGAACTATGTTTTGATATATTGCTTAGAAAAAAATAAATCTTGGATACGATATTAAATGTTGTTACAAATGGGGGGTTACAAAAACGGAGAAAATCGAGAACTGACCAATTGGATTAGTCAATAAATAATTATCATAACCCCTGACTTGTAAGGATTTTGCCAGAATATAAGGAGCTTGTACATGAATTCTTTGTTTTCTGGTACAGCTTTGGCTGAAAAGAGTAATAATTCAGGCACACTTGGTTAAACAATTATTTATTAACAATGACAGTGACACTTACTACACTACTCACAACATAAACATACAACACACAAGTTACTCTGTATATACAGTATGGACAGACAAGGCTTTTCAGAGGCCGACATCTAAATTTCCCAGAAAATCCCAGGCTGTTAAATAATACCTACAGTATAGAGGCCAAAGAAGAGATAAGCTGTCTTCTAAACTAACCTGCAATTAAGTCTCTTTCTTCAAACCCATATGCCACAAAATAAATGGGAGCCTATCTCCCTATTCTAAAAATGCATGTGGAAGAAGGAAAGGCCATCTTTAACAAAGGTATTCTTGACTCAGGAAACCCAGGTTCCTTAAAAACACAGAATAATAAGCTCTTTCTAACAAAGTTCTTATTCCTAACTCTAATCAGGTTTTGTTTGGATGATCATAAAGTAGGGACTCTTGCCTGCACAAGCTTCAAGTTTCCTCTCCTCTTCTCCTCTCTCTCATGGTCTGACCTTGTTATCCTTCATTTCTCTCCTTTCCTTCTGCTCTGATCTTATGTTGTGTGTTTCTGTACTGTTTATAGACACTTATCATTTACCCAGAACTTAATTAACTAAGGTCAACTTTATGATTGTTTTGATTACAGACTCTGAAATGCCTACATCTCAGCAAACATCCCCACTTATTTATAAATATGAAGTTTTATTTATAAAGTGTACGGGAGTCCTACTGTAGATATGAAGCTAGGAAATAGAAACTAAACAGAAAATTTACCAGTGCAAAACAGAAATATGGAGCTTTCATTTTGAAAAAGTCATACATTGTCTTTATATAAAAGAATTAAGTAATCAGCCTTTGATTTTAAGTTCTTAAAATCAAGTGTCTACAAATGTCTCCCTCAGTCTTGAAATACTTTTTACCCTGGGCTGTTATAGCTTGTCTTGAACAGGGTTGTTCAAGACCTTGCTATTAGAAAGCGGAGAGTACTGTATGTCCAACCCTACTCCCTATCAGTTTCACCACACAGACTGACATCTCCGTTACTGCCATACTAAATCCTTAACAGCATGTATACCAGCAGATAATCACTGTTTCTGTAGAGTTTTTATCAGCAATTATAAATCAATGATGCAAGCAGGGGTAAAGGCTCCATAATTCTCTTTAATGCAACTCTTCCACCACACACACAGAGTACAATATATTATTTTGAAAGTTTCTTCTTTTGTAGATACAATGCTAAATAATCTCTCAAACAATCAGTGATGTTAACTTTGTTTAAATGTATCTTTTAAATGAGATTATCTTTATAAGAGATTAAGGTAGCAATCTGTAATGAGATTACTTTGGTTTATGTGTAATCCAATACTCCCCAGCCCCAAACACCCACAGACTAATCTTAAACCTTGAGCAGAGTAAAGAAGTGTGGCAATAGGCATGTATTGCAATATACAGTAGTAGTTATATCTTGGTGCAGTAAAAATGTAGGAGTTAGACTTTTTTGTTTACAGAAGGCTTGCCTACATTTTCTCCCATTTTAAATTGCCTAAGAAAACAGGTGGAGTTTTGATAAGCTTCTGATCATTCAGAGAGCTGGTAATTGTGTTCTCACAGAGAAGCAGTCCTGATCAAAGTGCAGGTTGCTTAGTGTTTCATTGCTGCACGCTGAATCAAAGAACTGTGCAAGACTCCACCCAGTCTAACACTTTTTCTGTGTACATCTGAAGCTCTTAAACATGCAAACAGCAAATAGTTCTGTCTGTGAAAGAGAATATTTCCACATTGATGTAGAGGATCTCTCCAAGCTTGTTTATATGCTTTAAAGGTAAGACACTCTTAAAAAAAAACTGGTTTATGAAATTATAGAAACATTTCATAATATAGAAAGTTATAGAAACATTGATAAAGCATTGAAAAGAAGTCTCTGTTTCAACTTTACACAAAGATTTTGTTTAAGGGACAATAAGAATAATGCATTTCCAAGTCTTCTTTGGTACTTTTTCCTTAGAAATTCATTTTTGCAAGAGAAGGATAACGTCATCTTCAATGGGACCACTAGGGGGGGGCATCATGTTCCATCCAAAGCAGTGTGCTACCAGACATGCCAAAGAAGTGAAGAAACAACCTTATATGAAAAATCATTAATTATACTCAGACACAAAGAGTTCATGTAAATACTACCCAGAAAAATAACCTGTGAGTATTTTGGGTTTCAAACATTGGATCCATCTATCCATGATTAGAAAACATCATGATTCATACATTGTTGACAAGAATTTGCAAAAGCACATCTTTCACTTGACAACTGGGAAAGGATTGCACTCAAGCATGATATGTTGCAGATCCAAAAGCTGAATATGTGCTGAAAATGTGCAGTATTTAAGAAAACATTGTCTAGCATCAATAAATTCATAACATGACAAATTTTATTCCATACGCAGTAATGACCTGATTATCCAGTGATGAGCCCAATCAAGCATGGGCTTCTGACCTCTTCTGATGTCACCGAAACACCATCAGTGCACTTCTGAGACTTTAATATGTTAATTGCAAACTCAGTGATAGGATTAGTTCCGGGTCTTCGTCTTCTTCGCATTTTCCCACTTATGTGGGGTCTACTTGTTTGCACCGATTTTTCCACTTCGTACTGTCTGCGGCATCTCGGCAGGTGACTTTTGCGAGGCGCATGTCATCTTTCAGACGATCCAGCCAGTGCGTAAATGGTCGTCCACGGGGCCAGCAGCCTTCCACATTCAATTCAAGGGCGGTCTTTGCCATTGATGTGTCATTGCTGACACATCAATGGCAAAGAATTGAATGAATGAAACACCATCAGTGCACTTCTGAGACTTTAATATGTTAATTGCAAACTCAGTGATAGGATTAGTTCCGGGTATCCCTGTGTAATTATACTGGCACAAGACTGTTTTAGGAATTATTTATCTGCTGTAAAAATCACAAAATTAAGGTTACAAAAAATAAGGTTACATAATAATAGATAATGTAATAGAAATTGAATAAAATAAACAGAGACAAAACTCAATATAAATAGAGCTGCTATGTGTCCATGGTGTATGCAATATATTATGTCCAAGTAGTGCAATATGCACTACAGTGAAAACAGTATGTCCATGTAGCCATTACAGGTGATTTGCTAAAGGAGCTGCAGGTTGGCTATTTAGCAGTCTTATTGCCTAGAGGTAGCAGCCATTCCGTAATCTGTTGGACTTTGACCGAATGCGTCGGTACTGTTTACTGGATGGTAGGAGAGAAAACAGTTTGTGACTGGGATGACAGGGGTCCTTGAGAATGGACCTGGACTTCTTAAGACATCTAGGTGATAGATATCCCGGATGTTTGATAGCTCACAGCCAGTAATGAGCTGCGCTAACTTCAGAACCCTCTGCAGTACTCTGCAATCCCGGGCGGAGCAATTCCCACACCAGGCAGTAATGCAACCAGTCAGGATACTCTCAATAGTGCACCTGTAGAAGTTGGCCTTGATATGTGATGGCTTGCCAAACATCTTTAGCCTGCGGAGAAAGAAAAGGTGCTGCCGTGGTGTTTTGACCACAATGTTGGTGTCAAGAATGACCTGCTGTGCAAACGGGAGGATGGACCCTGTGTGGTACCTTAGGTGGTCAAGAGGCAAGAAGGTAGCTTCCAAAGTAAACAAGGGCTAGACAAGAGACATGGTCAAAGGCAAGTTCTGTGGTTCATATCAAGAAAAGTCAGGAGAAGGTTCAGAAAACAAAGGCAAGGTAGGAGCTCCAAAGACCGACCAATACCAGACAAAGAACAAAGGGTTCTGGAGGGTTTAAGTATTGTGCGAGGAAGAAGGTGCACTGATTGATCGAGTGTCGTGGTTGGCTGATTGGCAGGAGAGGTGTCGTTTAGCAGAAATGCTCGGGGCTGGAGTGTAATTAGTGCGAGTGTGCTTCCGTGTGAGAATGTGGTGATTGGTGAGGGCATGACAGGTGGTGTGGTGAGACAAGGTTAAGTCTTCTGTGATGTTAACTCCCAGGAACTTAAAACTGCTGACCCTCCCCACTGAAGTCCCATTGATATAGACAGGTGTGTGATCGCCTCCCTGGTGTTTCCTATAATCCACAATCATCTCCTTAGTCTTACTGATGTAAGAGAGAGAGGTTGTTCTCTTGGCACCATGCTGCCAGGGTTTCACACATCTTGTGTATTTTAGAACCATAAATCTCTCTATTTGAGTCACATTGCACCAACTGACAAAGCAGGCCAGAGCCCCATCTATGCAATTGTTATGAAAGGCTAAAGAAACAGGAAAAGCCCCAGCCCATCACCAGGGGAGCAAATATGGATCAGATCCCAGTCTCACATGTTATCAAATTCATTACAGAAGCACACTGCAAACCATGTGTGGAGTTAATGCTTTGTGATGCTGTAAGCAGTGAAGTGCTTCCTTCAAGGACTCCAAGGGTCGACACCATTCTTGGCATAGTGGATATTGTGACAATGACATGGATATGGGCACAATATCCATAACAGGGTGGATTTCCTAGATATCTTTCTGAGGGAATGGAACAAGGTAATCCATTCATGCTCAATGTTCAATGGGTGTGTGTGGTGCATGTAAGACTGGCCTGGTCAATGGTGGAGTTATGAAGACCTAAATGAAGGCTGAGATTCTATAGATTACAGCACCATAATGTTTTATTAATACTTTTCCCTCAGAAAACCTTAGGTTACCTAATTATGTGTGTGCACACTTAACCTACAGACATAACAATTAATTGTTATGTTACAGTTGTGACTTGTGAAGTATGTGATGATATACAATAGCAGACAAAGAACTGGCGCTCTCTATCTTATATGAGTAAATTCTCTAGAACAATCTTAAATACAAAGTATTAAGGTGAATTCTTATTCATTAACTACAAAAGCAGTATTGCAAACGAGAATAGTACAAATAATTGTGTAATATTTCAATTAACCAAAGCTGTAAAATCATTTGTCCTTAAAAAGCATCAGGTATTATAAAAAGTAGCTGTAGGACAGATTGATTGCCAATGCAATGCAGTTGTTTTATTATAAAAAGGCATGTGATTTGGCTCCTTTTCAGACATGTTTATTTGATTTAATTTAAATGTGAATATTGACAACTGAAGCTTTAAGGTCACAGAAATGGGACAGTAACCCTAATGCTCTGAACACAGAGCTACTTGTTGACTCTCAATACAAACAAATTATCTTCATAACCATTGACCTCAGCAAGTGGATTCGATAGGCTTCTAATTATTTGTGTTGTATAATGCAGACTGCTTTTATGGGGCCTATCTGATCTCTTTGGGTTACAAAATGATCAGGATTTGAAACTGCATTTCTAATTAACTTGGCTGCTATCCAGGCTATTTTAATTATCATTGCATAATTAGTTAAGAGACAAAATTTATTAAATAGATTACTTTCTGCTCTTAGTATGAGAGAGATTTGCTTCACCATGGTAACAACAACTCTGAAAGTCTGTAGAGATTATTATTATTTAAACAATTCCCTTACCTACAGCCACTATTTATTTAGAAAAAATAATGCATCCAAACTGACAATGTATAGACACGAATGTTATTAACACTTACAGCAACGGAGATCAAATAAATAGCAAAGAATTTACAATGGCTTCTATTCCAAGTAGCCCTTTTAAGCTTTACCTAATGTTCATAGATTTCTCCTAAGATGTTTTTTTTATCTTTTTGATAACCTAATAAATAAAAAAGCCATCTAAAGATTAATGAAGGAGCTGCTGTTTTATTTCAGCTGGCAGGTAAGTAACTGCTAAGTTAATAAGCACATGATTTTTAACTGTGCATCATACAAGATCACTTTATTAGCCATATACAATTTCTTGCATTAGGAATTTGTCTTTTCGCATACCCCAGCTTGCTCTCCATGAGACACACAGGAACGGGGAAAAGTTTGGGGTCAGAACGCAGGGTCAGCCATTTATACAGCGCACCTGAAGCAGCTGGGGTTAAGGGCCTTGCTCAGGGACCCAACAGAGTAGGATTCCTCTGCCAGCCATGGGATACAAACTGGCAACCTTTCAGTCACAGGTGCAGATCCTTACAGGTGCAGGATAAGGCTTGGCTTTTGAAGCTTCCTAAATCATATCAGACCAGATTAAAAGTCGTGTTCAGTCTTAACAAAAAATATACCCTTAAGAAGCCTCAAAAGCCTTATCCTGGCTATTAAAGGTGGATAAGGGCAAATACTGTATCTGCTCACAAAATGTTTTGTAATTATCCAGGAAATATTGTGAAAAGACTGTTGTGTTGCAAATGGGTATTGTATGTTTATGATAATTTAAAGATACAGAAGTATATGATAAATAGTAGACCAAGTCAAGTTTTGTTTAACATACTGTACCTGTACTGCAGTTGGCTGGATCAATAATCATTTGTTGGCTGACAAAAGCAGTACACTCACATCTTGGAGGGCCAGAGGTTTTCTGTATATTAGGAAATGAAAGATTTAAGTAATTTCTCATAATATTCCAAAGTTTCTTAACTGAATCAAAATAGTCATTTTAAATTGGAAACTCAGACCTTGAAATATTTTTATATAGTTTTTATTTTAGAAATAATGATACTGATTAAGTAAAGGAGAGTGTAACCACAAAATGAAGACCGTGCTATGAATTTTGGTTCCTGATGTTTAGCACAATAATAGTGAGCCCAGGTGACAGTGGTTAGCATTGCTCCCTCGCAACACTAGGTAAGATAAGATCACTTTATTAGCCCTATACAATTTCTTGCATTAGGAATTCATCTTTTCACATACCCCAGCTTGCTCTCCATGAGACACACAGACAGGGAGAGAAGCTTGGGGTCAGAGCACAGGGTCAGCCATTGTACAGTGCCTGTGGAGCAGCTGAGGTTAAGAGCTTTGCTCAAGAGCCCAACAGAGTAGGATTCCTCTGCTGGATGTGGGATTTGAACTGGCAACCTTCCAGCCACAGGTGAAGATCCTTAGCCACAGAGCCACCGCTCCACCCCTAGTTTAGGATCCCCTAGAGCCCTGGGTTCAATTCCAGACCCTGATCCTAAACTGGAAGAAGCTTGTGGATGGAAAAATGACCCCTGGGTCATTCAGTAGGAGTTCACAAAGGGAAGCTTTCTGTTCTGACTATTTTATTTCTCCTGAAGACCAGGGTTTGGCAGTCCTGGTCCTCTAGTGCCAGTGTGCCTAAAGGGTTTGCAGGTCTCTTTAAATCAGGTCTCTTAAATGTGTGCCTTTAAGTCAATAATGAGAATGTAGGTTATTAAGGGCAGAGTTGCAATGAAAACGTGCAGATATTGGCCCTCCAGAATCAGGACTCCCCACATCTTTTGTAGACAGTGATGTTTATTCCTGGTTCTGGAAGGCTACACTCCACCAGGGGTTTATAGGTAATTTATAATTATCCATGTGCTAAGACCTGGTGATAGTAGTAACAGTGACCACTTAAGGGTACAATGATTCAAGCTAAGCCATTTAGTGTCCGAAATGGAATGAAAAAACAGAAGTTGCAGTGTTATCTGAGGAGCAAGAGCACATATTAGTGCTGTATATAAACTGCACAATGGAGCCTGAATTGATCACATATTGCTTCATTTCCAGTCTATCTTTGCTGTTTTAATTCTTAGGACATTATATTATTCAAACTGAAAGAAAAAATAGGATGAGCTAAGATGACTCCTGCTGCCTGCTGTTGAAAATAATGAAAATCAATTTAATATTAGCGCAACACAAGTGTTACTAAGGACAATTAAAAAATAAAGGAAATCCTTTTCATAGCATGAGACAGAACCTGACTGCTAATTGATTTCTTGCTACACAGCATGGGATTGGCACATCACCTCCAACATGTGATAAAAAATATTGTATCTTAATCATTAAGG
The DNA here is from genome assembly GCF_059453375.1 of Lepisosteus platostomus. Taxonomy (NCBI): domain Eukaryota; kingdom Metazoa; phylum Chordata; class Actinopteri; order Semionotiformes; family Lepisosteidae; genus Lepisosteus; species Lepisosteus platostomus. The sequence continues at coordinate 5,574,785 of NC_142631.1, forward strand.
ATGGTCTGAAGAGTCTGAAGAGTGACTATGTTGGTGGTGGTGGAGGGGATCCTCATTACCTGTAAAGTGCTTTGAGTGGAGTGTCCAGAAAAGCGGTATATAAGTGTAAGCAATTATTAATTATTATTATTTTTACATTTTTATATTAAATTGAATTCGGCCTTTTTCATTTGGAAAACCTGAAAAAACTGTAGTAATATCTAGTCTCTCTAAATACAGAAATCACAGTACAATTCTACAGAAAACAGTGCTGCTAATTCAAACTGTATCCTAAGATATCTTGCAGAGAAAGAGGGGGATCATAAAAGGTGCAAAGTATATCTATGGAAAATGAAGTGGAAACTATTTAAGAGGCTTGGAGAATTTTGGTCAACTCAACAGCTGTTTTAGTGTCTTTGCAAAACATGAAATGTTTGGGACTCCATTAGGAATGACATTATTATATGCAGGTGTTTCATTTATACAGTATATCTAAAGCCCAGGCTGTAGCAGCTGGCAAGGGACAGAAGACTCAGCCTAACTCTGATGACAGCACAGCTGGCAATCAAGACCATAACTGTCACTTGGGATCTGACACAAACAACAAGGCTTGCACCAAATCCTTTTTATTTTACAGTCTGCATCTTCCACAATCCTGCTTGCTGATTAATTAATTCCTGTTAATTGTATTGTACAACATATAATGCTTCCCTTTGTTATTCTAAGCCCTAAGATGTGAAATAAAACTAAAAGAATCTCGTCATATGCTATCCAAACATGATAGTGGTATTTCAGAAAAGACAGACTGTACACACATAATGGCACCAATGAAAGAAAAAACATTTTATAAGCTGAGCTCCATACTTGCTATACTCCATACTGTCATTTCATTCTATTGTATTGGTATAAAATTGAACATGAAATTATGGATTTTGCATGTAACTTAATACAAAGATAGAAGCATCGTATCCTTCTCTAATGTTCCTTGACTATACCATGTTTAATACTGTATAACATATTACAGATCAGTAACTATAATGTAATAATGAAAGCATATACTGTATCCATTTATGATTTTAGTATTTGCTATCCTTAGAAGTCAGCACTCTAACTGACATAAAATCAATCAGCCTAGGGTCAAAATTTAACAAAAGCTGACCACATATAACAAAGGTGATATATTGGAATAAAATAAATGAATATGAATAGTACAGTATAATGAAATACAAACCTGTTCATAGCTCAGGATGAATAACTTATCTGCAGCACCTCATTATTTTTCAGCTATTACTATTATTAGTACTGTCATCATTATTTTCAGGTAAGCTTCTGCCTAGACATCTGTTACTGTCCTGAGTAAGGTATTTATAATGTTAGGCATTGATAGATCAATGCAGAATGAAAATCTCCTCATTTCTTTTATGAATAATTGATAGAGTATGCTTTGCATCCAAGAACAGCCCGAGACTGAATAAATGTATTTTATTAAAAGTACTATTGAATTTCCATGCTGTCTGTTGAATTAAAAGTAAAAGAAATGCATTTCAGCTGAGGACGGAGGAGCCAAGCACATTGATTTGGTTTCATGTCTAAAATTACTTGTCACTTTTAAAGAACACTTGACACCTTTGGTCCTCGTAGGTTATGGTAGGAAGAGAGAGAGATGTAAAAAAAGACAGTGTATATCCCATGAAATAAAAGTTTGATGTGATCATTGTTCATGAGTTTTGAATTTTATGAAAATCAAATTAGTGTCAGGACACAGTCACTATTTACTTTTTCAATGCCTTAATGGGCAGTTCAGTTGTACCTCGTTGCCTGCATCTGTTTTAACATTGTTTGGCATATTTTCAAACCAATTTCTGTATAATGAGTTGGGAATAGACTTCGATTTTTCTTGACTTAACAGTGACAGACGTTTTTCTCATTTGAAGGCAACAGTAACAAAAACAAGTGGGCTGACAAAAGAGATGAGAAATCCCACTCTGCTAATTTCCCATACTGTTAGCCATATGACAGAAGTTCTTAGATTCAGCTCCATATTATAACATACAAATGAGTTCCCCACTTTCATATGGAATAGCATGATTATGAAGCCAGAGACAGTGGCTGAGGATTGTGGCGCCCCTCATCATCACAGTGGTAATCCTGCACTGCTGCGGTTTCTCCTGATTGTCAAAATAATGCCAGACTCTGACTTGGCCTCTGATTTCTCCTTCTGAAGTGGTGGAATTATAAAGAAATTCTCTGGGGTTCATTCCATAAACACAGGAACACTGTCCTGGCTGTCAGACAAGTAAAAACTGCCAAATTTCCATTCGCCGTCCAAGCCTGATTAATTTAATTTCAGAACTCCTTTCTGTTTTATTCTGATGTGGAGTAGAGAACAGAACTGTGCTAATGGGCTTGGAACCCTGTCCTCTACCACTAAGTCAATTATAGTAAGAATATAAGAATTAGCAAAATTCTACTTTTTTTGCTCAGCACTTCAGATCTGTCAGCTTGGATGTGGTGGCTGGAAGTCTGACCTTTCTGATGTCTTAAATAAGCATGATTTCCTTTGTTTTTGTTTCTTTTTTTCATGAAGGATTGGTTGCAGCTGTTTCCCTTGCCATTATGTTAATACATCCATCTTACAAAGTTTAAATGGAGTTTAAATACACATCAGAGCAGATTTGAAATATTTACAATTTAATAACCTAATTTAAATTTAAATAATGTACTCATTACAGCAGGAACAAAAACCAAACAATTTAATTCTCAACAGAAGAAACCCAACTTCAGATTCATATCAACAAACAATCCAGGCATTTTTCCTACAATGGAGGGAAATTAGGGTGGGTTGAAAACTACAGTCAGAAATGAATCCATTTAAATAGCTTTCTGTTCTTCCCTGAAGAAACTGATGCAATATATGGTATGCCTTCACAGTCTCTTATCTTTCTCATATACTGTAGTTTACTTATTTTACCTCCTCAATATGTACTATATGCCTGACCATGCAGATCTCTCAGAGAATATAAACACATAGATATTGAGGCCAATATAATTTATCTAACAACCCGGTTATTGATGTCATTAACAACATTAATCCCAAACAGAGCTGTTGGACTCCCTCCTCTGGCCGTTTTCCACCAGTTGATTATTTTATCAACCAATGCACTAATCAAGCTCCCAAGGCACTCTCTATATCCAGTAAACATAGGTCTAACCTCACCCAAGGAGAAAATCAGGCACTCCAGTCTCTCCGCAACAGGGATGATATCGTCATCAAACCAGCGGACAAAGGAGGTGCTGTTGTGGTGTGGCGTAAAGATCTATATATCTTTGAAGCCTCTAGACAACTAACTGACACTTCTGCCTACCTCCCTCTCCAACAGGACCCTACCACTGACTACCAAAAGGAAGTGGTATCCACCATTTCCCTTCTTATCAGCAGCAACGAGCTCCCCCAGGAGGCGAACCGGCTCATCATGGAACACCCAAAGGTATCTCAATTTTACCTCCTCCCCAAAATCCACAAACCGGACACCCCTGGACGCCCCATCGTATCAGCATGTAACTGTCCAACTACTTACATCTCAGCCTTTCTCGACAGCCTCATGAGACCGCTGGTTGAAGATCTTCCCTCATACATCAAAGACACCAACCACGCGCTCCAACTTTTCAATGATTTCCAATTTCAGGGTACTGAATGCCACATTTTTACCATGGACATCACCTCTCTGTACACCGTCATTCCCCATAATGACGGCCTTACAGCCCTCAAGCACACGCTGGACAAACGCACAGTGCTTGATCCACCCACCCACACCCTGGTACGCCTTGCAGAATTGGTCCTCACACTGAACGCATTCTCTTTCAATAATCTTTTTTACCAACAGGTCAGTGGAGTTGCCATGGGCACCAGAATGGGACCCAGCTATGCCAACATTTTTGTCGGCTGGGTAGAAGAACGCTTCTTCGCTTCCTACACTGGCTATGTCCCTGACCTCTACAAACAATATATTGATGACTGCGTCAGTGCCGCCACATGCTCCAACGATCAGCTTGAATTCTTCCTGCACCATTTCACCAACTTCCACCCGTCCCTCAAATATACGGTTAACATATCTTCCACCACTCTTCCGTTTCTAGACATCCACTTGTCTATCAACTACCCCCGACTGTCCACTTCAGTTTATTACAAACCCACGGATTCACACAGCTACCTCCTGTACAGCTCATTTCACCCCAACCACACTAAAAACTCTCTTCCTTTTTCACAGTTCCTTAGGTTACGACGATTATGCAGCGACGACATCGACTTCGAAAACCAAGCCCTCGAAATGTACTCATTTTTCATCAACAGAGGATACCCCAGCAGTGTGATTGACAGGGCCCTTGCCCGAGCCAAAAACACCCCCCGGACCATCAACCCGATCAGGAACTCCTGCCGTAACAACCGCATTCCTTTGGTGCTTCCTTACCACCCTAACACACTTCCTATCCCCAGGACCATTAACCAGAACTTTTCCATCCTACAGGATGATCCCTCCATTGGGGCCCTCTTTTCTGATCGCCCTATCATCTCATATCGCCGACCACCTAATCTGCGTAACCTCCTTGTTCACAGCTCCCTTGACCGCCCTCAGCAACCATCCACACCAGGCACTTTCCCTTGCAAAAGAGCTCGCTGTATCACCTGCAAGTACACAGCCACCACCACACTCATTCAAGGCCCCTCAGGACAATTCCGGATCACCCAGACAGCATCTTGTACCTCCAGCAACCTTATTTACTGTATCTCTTGCAGTAAATGCCTAGCCATCTACATTGGGGAAACAGGAAGGAGACTCGGAGACCGCTTCAGAGAACACGTCAGGGCTGTGAAGATTAAAGATCTCTCCAAGCCCATTGTTCCACATTTCACCTCTGACGGCCACGACCACTCTAATCTCTCCGTCTGTGTTCTCAAAGACGGTTTTCCGAACTCATACATCAGAAAGACCACCGAAACTAAAATTATTCTGCAGCTAGGATCACACATTCTCCCTTCCCTTAACGACAGATTACTGTTCTTTTAAATTTTCTCCATTCATTGGAAGTTTCATTTCACACATCTCTGCACCCATTCTGACTTCACACCTCTTGATTGGCCTCTCTTTCTGTCCCCTGCTCCCGCCTCTCACTCCTCCTCCCTCTCAACCTTTGTTCTCCCGCTACTTTACCTTTGCCTACTGCCCTGTCTCTCTCACACCTGAAGAAGGCTCCACGGCCGAAACGTTGTGTTCTCTTTCTTCTTTTTTTCAGCATGGAATAAACCTATTACTTGTTAATTTATCTAGAGCTGTGTCTGAGGATAGTGTTTTCTTAATATGTACAGTACATGAGACATCTATTTCAAGATAGATATTGCCAGCAAAAAAAAAATGAACCATTTTAAAGGTGGGCAGGAGACATGATCACTAACTTATGGTCCTCTGTCTAAGCTGTTGGACTGAGGGTAGACAGATGTAAAAACAACAGAGAATATCCCAAACCCACAGGACTTGAACATACAGTATATAACCTCATAATAGGACAGCTGTAAGGTATTGTAAAGTATAAAACTACATATACATATTTCAATACATCTTTTAAACTGGTGCCATTTTTTTCCATTTGTGTTAAATGTGTTTAATTTAAAAATGAACCTAAGAGGTCAGTTAATACAGTAGCATATGGTGACAGCAGTGGTTTTAACCTCAGATCAATAGCCCACCTGTATTAATCAACAGAGTACAGGCTTATTTTTACTAACCCACTCACAGACTTCAAGGCAGACATACATATTAATACTGATTTCTACTTTCTACATTGAGAAATAATGCCTCATTTACTGGGGGCAATGCAGAGACATGTAAGGGAGATCAATAACTCACATTTCACACATACGTTTCTTGTGGGAGAGTTGTTTTCCTGGTCTCCGCTTTTTTCCTCTTGATTAAAATCACATACATGAATGCCATAACCTGCAAGTCAATGGAATTTAGACCTGTTGGAGAGGTTTCCCATAGGGAACGTACAGAATAGGTTCAGGGCTTTGGCAGGTGATTTTGTGCCCTGGAGATCTCTTCCCCCAAGGCAGTTCTCAAAGCTGCAAACTGAAATTCACTTTCGCTAACGGCATTCCTGAACAATGCCAAGCAAAAGGACACGAGCGAGCAGATCTGTGAGCAGAGGATTAAGGGGAAAAGACATTGAGAGGCTAAGTGATATATATCTTAACAGCTTAAAAGATAGATCTAGAATACGATTTGAATGAAGTTTGTCTGGGAGTTAATTAACAGAAGGGATGATTGTCTACTTGGTTTAGATGATTTTATTTTCATTACAGTCCATCAATGAATCTTATTTTCTCCTCCTAATGTGCTTTGTTCTTTCCTTTTCGAACAAAGCTCTTTTATCAGGCTTGAAGCTGTTCCACCCACGTGATTATTTCCTATTCCTTTTGCTTCTATCCATACATACTGTATCTATATATAGACAAACATGTTTCTCAACCAGTTTCCTGTGTTTATTTCTGGATGCCATTATTAAGTCACCACAAGGAACAAAGAAGAACTCTCTGTTAGGAGACTGGGGTCATATTAAATTATAGATTGGGAAGGCAGCTGAAACCATAACAAACTGTATATAAATGGATGAAACAGAGAGGGTATTATTTGCTCTTTTTCCAACAATTACCAAAGCCAAGATTCACCTTATCACCTTCTTTGATAGAATCCTCTTTGCATCATATTTGTTTTAAAGCAGTAAACCAAAAGATGTGTTCCTAAAGCCCTAGCCTGCTATTAAATATAACAGTAAATTGCCCCAGGTCTGGCCAATTATATTTCTCGTAAGAGGTGGATGTGGGGATGGCATACAAACTTCCAAATTAGAAAACTATTTGTTTTTCCGAAAGACAAAACTGATTGTTGGATATTGGATCATTTGAGAGCTACTGGAAACAAATCCATGCAGTTGTAAAAACATTCAAAGCTTTGGATGCAGAATTCTTTCAAAGCAGAAATGACTCTCACCTGCCAGATGCTCAGTGAAGCTATCCATATACATGTAGTCCCTTCCACACACCACAACAAGTATTTCCTTGTTGTCCTCTGATGTACTGGGATAGCTAAAGGCAGTACAGTTTAATTTATTCACATTATATTCTAGTAAGCATTGGTGAAGGCCCTGGATGTGCTTACTGTTAAAAACTCTTCACACTTTCAAATCCTAAATAAAATTCGGGAATTGATTCATTCAACACATCCAGTTCTCTAGAATTCACACACACAAAAACTATTTTACCATGCTGTGAGAACATATTCAACTGCCTTACCCCTATCAGAAGGTGTTGGAACATATTCTAATCTTTTTTTCTCAAAGGATCTGTATCTGGGGACTCAAGCACAGCAGCCTTGTCTCCTTAATAACTTATCAAGCTTTCCAGTAATGTACAAGTGCTCTCCCAATTAGAATGACTGGGACAAGGCTTTTCCACTGACCTTGAGGTGAGGAGAAAGACTGGCGATTGATTTAATCCATCTGGAGGCATTAGCGAGCTCAAGAATCAGAGTGAGATGAGAAGATTAGGCTGAGGAGAAACCTTGAATGCTGTACACTATGGGTCTCTGCCTTGGGATCCTCATGCTCAGATCACACCCAGTCTTTCAGTCTTTTCTTCCAACAGCAGAGCTCCCAGTAAAACTCCTAGCTTCTGATTAAAAACAAAGGTAAAATATTCATAAAAACTTCAGAGTATTTTAAAATTGGAAATTACAGTCTAGGTTAACATTATGGATTGGATAAATATCAAATATATATCAACAATACCAGTAAGGAAGTTAGCATGCTTAATTTGCACTCTATTGCACTTTTCCAATCATTTAACTGTGCTTACATCAGTGCTCCTTTTGCTTGGCTTCACATCATTTGTACCCCATATTCACCACTCTGTATATTGTGACAAGTTCACCTTCATTACCTTTTATTTCAGTGTTTTCATACTTTTCTTGGTTTGCTTATTAAGGGGGTCTCCTGAGTTTCTTTTTGCTTGATTCTGAAAAGTTCTGAAAAGAACTGAGAGAAAAGAAAGATGCACTTACTACTCTACATATCTTTTTGGGTATTAACCCATGTCACACCACACAAAGGTGTATATACAGTATAGAATAGCTCTTTTCATCGGTGGTATAAACAGTAGCAATTGTTATCTACCAGTCTGGTAAATAACAATGGTTCCCCAGGAAGTAATGGAGTAATGTGGAGCAGGTTAAGACTGTGCTGCAAGTGACCCCAGTCACTATTGCACCTTACTTTATCACTATGCCCCCCAACATTTTTCAGTGCTATACTGTGCCATTTTTAGTGTTAAATTGCCATAGTAAGGGCTAGGGTATTTCTCTCAATGCAATTAAGCCTCAGCTCTTAATCATTGTTCCCTATCCCAGGCCCCACAAGTATTTAACTTTGTTCCCCTAGCAAAGTTCTAGCTTAAGTGTTTTAACTTTACAAAAGCATTAACGTAAGGACCTTAGTATTTGTAATCAGGATATTTGCATAGAGCAAAGTCAGTGAAGAGAATATATTCTTTGCACAAAACCCATGAAACTGAGGTATGAGGTACAATTTCTGACAGAAGTAAATGAGGTCCCCATTTCTACATCTACAAATTAATACTTCATGTTACCTGCAGCAGGAAAAAGTTTTAATTGGTGGCATCACAGTCTTATTATTATATACTGTCATTAATTATTCCTATTCCTAGCCAAAAAAAAGAAGCAGTTGTTGTTGAAGGTAATTTGATCTAGAAGAAAAACAAAGATAGATCTTAGCTTAATCCATTTATTCAGGAACGTTAATAATTCTAATACTATTATATAGCTAAGACATACCTATTTAGTATATTGTAGTTTGAAGATGCTTTTAATAGCTTATTTGCTTGCTTCATAAATAAAACAATAACATTAATTTGATCCTGCAGCTGTAGAATGTGAATGGTATTGCTTTACAATGCAAGCACCATAATATTACACTCATCTATATTTAAATACCGAGAAGGAACACATTAAGTATCAAAGATACCCACTTCTCTTTTTATGTCGGGGGCAGAAAACAAGATAGCCCTGGTATCACTTCCCCTTTAATTAAAGCCAAAGTCGGTTCTTATTCTTCAGCAACGTAGACCCTGCATGTCGGAGCTGTGGAGCATCAGTGCTTAAAAAATACAGGATATCTATACCATTAAAATAATCTTGTTTGATTTTACCGATGTGGACAAAATGTGTCCCATGTACCGCAACGTTGGGCTTTTGCATCGGAGAGTACATGCGCCACTTAAGATCTTTTTTTACTTTCACAGTGATTTTTAAATGTGTAATTGAACGCAATTTGTTGTAGTTGTTTGAGCAGCGCAGTGACAGTTGCGTTATGCGTTTCGAGCGAAACATCGGATGTAACAAAAGGTGTTGAAACCTTTATATTTTAATAATTTAGCATTTCGTGTTTTTTTTTTTAGTTTGGATATATAGTGAACCAAATGCATGCCTAAGATGAGCTTTACATTCCTAAACGTACACATTTTGAACATCTGAGAAGAATCGAATGATAGGAAGCAATGTCCTGCTGTGGACTCTGCATCGAGATGTTTCACAAGGGGAATACTAAAGGTACACTGATTTGACAATCTCATCCATCATTTCTATACCCAAGACAATTCCATGTGTTCCCAACCCCAAAGATGATGAGGAGTTTACGAAGACTGGTGCATTTGGTTCTGTTTTGCCCCATGTCAAAAGGATTGCAGGTAAGCACCCCTCTTTGCTGTGGTGTATCATCAGGGATGTCCCTGTCTAGTCATTCGAAATTGGCTAGTTTTAATAAGTGTGTCGTTGCTTCTTAAACTATTGAGCTATGTTTATTTAACCTCTTAAACCAGGAGCTTTACTTTACATACAGAAATGATTCTGCATTTCTACTGTATCTGGTGATGCGATCTAAAGCAACTGTTGTCATAGCCTACATAAGAAATCGTGTTTTCTATTTTACATAAGATGTATTCAGGACGCACAAGCAGCAGACCAACAAACGCATTTCAATGTAAGGAATGAATGACTAAATGAAAAAAGTGCTTTACTATGACAGAGAAAATCGGATATTGTATTATACCAATTGTGGCCAAATATCCTGGAATATACTGTAGACGCGGTATTGTAAAAAGTGTGAATCTGAACAAAGCGAACTCGCCTTTCCTCTGTTGACATCATTTTCTTTCTTCCTTGTGCATGTCCTTCTTAAAAATACAACAGCCCTGTTGTTCATTCTCACTAAAACGGAGATATTTTCCAGTGTTCGCATCATCATGATTATCAAAGTGAGGCAGTCAAAAGGCTATTTTTAAGCACCCATTTTAAGGTTGATGCCAGCTTGACAGGAATAAGTTCTCCGTATATACTGTAGTTTTAGTGACGATGTGGTCTGATTTTTTACTGCATTACATACCTTATTGGAGACTATTTTAAGAGTCTTCGTCAACCTGTCCTTACGGTGGAGTATTTCGAAAAAAGCGCTAGAAAGCTTAATGTCTCAAATGTGTACAATATTACACGTTTTATAAAAAAGCTTATTCTATTTTATCTTTAGAAAATATTCCTTCTTGTAATACATTGTTTCTTATGAGATGTTTTTTTACAGGGATGGTAACGTGCTCTCTTAAGTTGCTAATGTTTTGTTACAGGGGAGCATAACGTTATTCAAGATGCAAGGTAGCTAGATCATTTCAGTTATCTTGGGTGATTGGTTTGTTTTTATTATAATAATTTTTCAAATGTCCCAGGCCAAGAAGTTACATATGAAGTTGTGTGCCTGTATGTGTGTTCAAACTTTTAAGTGGGACAAGTTTATCAATAACATATTGTATTTGTGTGTTAATGCATTTGTACAATCTCACACATACAGTACACTTGTGAGCTAGTAGCTTGTGATGTGAGTTCATTATCTAAATTAGATCAATCATATACAGTAGAATAGTCCATGGTTATACATTTGAAACTCCTTTCAAATGTGTAAAACATCACAAAACCACAATCTGATTGAGGCAGGAAAACTGGAAAAATACAAACTGATGTCCTTTCTTGAAATTTTGCATTTGGAATTAGCATTTTATTCTGTAGATGTGCATGTTTTGAAAAAAGACCCAGTATGATTCTCATTTCAAAGGTGTCTGATTTATTGCTGGTGCTGTAGAACAAGATGTAGGGTCTTGTCAAATAGTATTGAATTAAAGAAGTAGTGGAATTAAAGAAGTTAGACTGATGTATAAACATATAGATTTACCTGAAATTCTTATAAGCCTGAGATGGCTCCTGTACATAGCATGTGATAGCAAATTGTTCACTGGAAACACATTGATCAAACACCCGACTGCACATGCAGAAATCTAGCCATTGATATGAGGTAATGCAAGCTGAAGTGATAACAATGCAACTGGAATTGCTGTCAATAACTTTCTTTTCCAATTGTGTGAATGTGCATCAACCGTTCACTAAAGGTCTGTCTCATTCCTTATTAGGGGCCTTCTCTAATTTCTCAGTTTGTGAGAAGGTGAGGTGAGAAGGCTTCATATTCAGTGCGAGCTTGCTTGACATCATGTAGATCTTTGGAACTGGTGGCTAACACAATCAAATGTCCTAATTGGATAAGATGGTGATTGGATCATACAGACATTACTTGCAGTTTTTGCTATTTTTTTTTACTTTCAATAATCTGTGATTGCAAGAATCTGATTGTATTAGAGCATTCAGTATATTTGTAACCACACACCATGCTGGCTAAGAACTATATCTCATTTTCATTATTCAAGATTGAATCACCTAATGTAGGACTGGAGGAAATAGGATTAGGGTTATGAACATGTTCTAGGTACGTGAAAACAATGCAAGAACTATGGCATTTTATTACATTGAGCTGTTCAGTGCCAATACAATAAATCAGCAATATACTCTTTGGGGAGAGCTGTCACTAAAATTCTGGATTTAAGCCAAGCCAAGTTGTTTTGTACCAGCCCTAAATAGCTTTGCAATCTTAGTCTTATTGTCTCAAAGATGCTCAGTGTTTGCTTTTAGATTACCATATTGAAATTTTTCATTCTAGTCTTGGGCATCCTCAAATTTTGCCAGCCTGTGTGCATTATGTTTCTTCTAACACATCTTTCTGTTGGCCAGTTTAAAGTATTAATTTACTGGATCAGGCACATTTAGAGGGCCAGAGAGGTTGAATCTGGTTTGGCCTTTTATTCCTTAACAAAATCAATTTCTGGTACACTAATTTAAGAGGATTGCAGCACTTTATGAATATTTGATATTAAACAAAATTTAGAATAATCTTTAATATCACAATCTTTTTTTTACATATCACCATTGCAAGAATACTCTAATATAAGCAATAAACTATTTAAATTTTCGGAGAAAATAATTCTGTAGCCTGTCTGAAGTGAACACTAGGACGAATGCTGCCTGGATGAGACAGATTCCTGTTGGCGATACTTGGCTATCTCTTGCATTTAGGTACCCCTGAGGGACTGCAAATTATAGATAAAGGCTGTATCAGTGCTTTGCTGGACACAAAGGCCTTGCTGTTTCATTTTAGGTTCAGAGTATTACAAGAAGTTGTTGGCTTGGAAAGGAGTGTGTTTCAAACAATGCAAGTGTGTCGTCATTTTTTTACAGGCCAGCGCTTGGGAATTTGGTGGTGGTTTTGCAGCCAGGTTCTGAATCGGTTTTCAGGTTGAGAGGTAGAAAACTAGAAAAACAAGTCAGGATTCTAAATTTTAGCACTTATATAACTAGTATTCTACTTCTTTTTTAGATGCTTATTTTTATTAGAAATGCTTATGATATTTGAAAGAAGAAATGACCTTGCAGGCGTAATAGCAGAACACACCCTTAATAGCACAGATTTTTCTTAAATGTCGCTTGAAGCACCACCTGTCCTTTTTTATTTTTGCAGGCACTCCATTTAATGTTAAATTACTTTAACTTCATGTAGTGTGACCTTTTAGACTGGGCTCTTTAATAGAAATAAGGGACATTTTGATGAAAGGTTAATAAAGAAAAGAAAAAAATAAAAAAATTTCAGCCCCTTGGCACTACATGGTATTTTGACACTGTTCTTCTTTTAAAGAGCCAAAGACTTCACTAAATATATGATAGCAAAATTGCACATAACAGCTCTGAAATGTAGCTTAACTCTTGCATGCGTACCTCTGACTGTTAAATCTAAGCATTCAATTTAAAGTAAGTTACTCAGAGCTCTAAAAGGAATCTAAAAGGAAGCTCTAAAAGGATCTATAGACACAAACATTGCATTCAAGACAGACAACAGGAGGCATTTCTTACCCAACATATTGTATGTGTCTGGAACAAAATGTCAGAATGTCCTTTTTTTCACATTTCTTATGTTCATTACAACAATGCTCACAGTTTTCATGCACTAATTTTTCTAAATTAGAAAAAAGTTTTCATGAGCAAATATGGCACTGTATACACTTGCACTTTGAAACTCTGTGGTACCAGATTGTGACTGAAATTAGCATAAAGCAAAACACAATTTTATGGTATTATATGGTCAATAAGTATCAAGCTGAAGACAAGTTAACTTTTGAATTTGACCAGGAGATCTTGCTTTCTTTAGTCCGAAAGGTCCAATGGTAGACGTTTAGAGTAAAAGGTGGTAAAACGTGATAAAAGTGTGGAGAAGTGTGTCAAAGCACAGGGAGAGGAAAGGTAAATCACAATGCAGACTATGACAAAGCCACCTAAATGTATGGTATAATCATTGTAAGTAAACCTTTCCAGTTAAAGAGGGTGAGCTTTTCTAATGGATTTCACTGAATGCTTAGAATAAAGAAAAAAGATAAAGCTTCTTGCACTTTTTTCCCAGTGATTGCTAACAGTCTTTGAGGCTACTCTGTGATTTTTGCTTTCCTTTCTTGTTAGTGCTTTCCTTTGTGAATTACCCATCCATTATGGAGCCAAGTGTTGTCACTGATGTGGAAAGGCTGGATTTTAAAATGTGCCCTGGCAATTGGAGAGCTTGTATACTCCATGCCCGTGTAACTCTGGTTTGTTTGCCATGATGTACAGTATGTTGTGCTGTTTAGAAACCGAGTATCTTCTGAGAGATAATAGTACCATATTCCATAGACTGAAGACATTCCAGTGTTGCAATCAGCCTATGCCCAGTAAATAAGTGTTCTTCGTGTTGGAAAAAATAACAGCAGGCAAAACCACACCGATTAAACTTGGGTACATTTTTTAAAGAAATATTTATTACCTAACCACCAGGATTCTCTGAGTGATAAGTTGTCCAAGGCTGTCTTCGTTCCCAAAGAACTTCCTGTGTGGTTCACTGTGTCATCAGCAAGGGACATGTCACTCCCCCAGTCAGCAGTGGATCACCTGGTACGTCACTGCAGAACTTGTTGCTCAGTAGGAAATCGAATGGCTCGAAGGGTGGATAGTTGGGTGGATGGGTGGAGGTTGTGAGGTGTAAAGACGCAATGTCACGAACTGCATTCCTACGAGCACCTATTACTGCCAACACCCGCGCACTAATTAATCAATTGTCATTCCTTAGCTCTTCTCTATTTATTCCCTCTCACTCCACTCAGTTCCCGCTCACTATTGAGGTTAACTCTTGGCTTTCTCTAAACTATTCTGGACCTGATTTTTGGCTACCTGGCCTTGTTTTCCTCCTGCTTCGACTTCGTCTCGCCTCTCGTTTTGGATTTGGATACTCTTGACCTTACTCTTGTGATACCTGACCTAGCTCTTCTACCTCAAATATGACTTTTGCCTTTTGCCTTTGGGTTTTGGAAGCCAATCACTAGCTACCTACAGTCTCAGCGCTGCATAGGGTCCAACCAGGTGCTCCTAGTGCAATCCTTGACACGTAACTGGTATTCCCGACAAAAACAGAATCTGAGGTTCTAAATTAGAAAAGATCTTTTATTGCTCAGCAATAAATTATAAGTTACTCCCATCTTTCGGCACGCAAAATACACATGGATAGTCCTATCTCATTATTTATTCAAATTAAGTTATACGTTTCTCAGTCTTTCATCCTCATTGCACTGTGCAAGTGTATTAACATTGCAGCCTTTTGAAATATCTTAGGTGTATTCATACCCACTGCATGGCTGATGTGTTTAATACTGTGCACTAAGCAAAGCCAGGTTAATGTAGCAGGGTTTGGTGATCAGTGTGAAATGGCTCTCCTTAGAATATACCAAAAAGAATGAAAGTAAAAACATTCAGACTGGTTTTTGGTAAACAATTACCAGTGACTAAATACACTGCTTTTTATGATAAGGAACATCTGCTTGTCATTCTCAGGCTTTGATCAGACAGTAAATTATATTAAAAAGGCCCTTGCCAGTTGTTCCAGGAACAGGCAATTAAACTGAAACAGCTTGTGAAATTGTGTTCCATAGGCTAGACATTGGGTGGTCAACATCTCAGACATACTGTAGCCCCTGATATAGAAAGCAGTTTGAAGATGTTTGTTTGCTTAGTACATTTACTATAGCTTTAGTTATACCAAGCAGAAGTAGCTGTCCAGATTATCTAGTTCCGTTGGTTGATCTTCATTTCTGCTATAATCATGTTTGGAACTCTGGCATGGTGTTTTCTTTAGCAAGCAATCGCTATTGTTGATAAAGAAAATTGAAACAAATGTTTTTTTCTTCATCCTCCTCCCTGCAACAGCTCTCCCTCTTCCTCCTACATTATTTTTTTAAAACTTTGATTTGAAATAGGGTTTAGGCACAATTTTCTAGCTTTTGACGTTGTCTGAGTTCCTGCATGTGATATTGTATGTCTTTGGTTTTATTTAGAAATGAGCTAGATTGAAATGGTGGATTTAGTTTACGTGCCATAGAAATGATCTAAAATCATGGATTCACCATAAAAATAATGCACATTTGCAATAATCCGGGATTATTGATTATCCTACAAAAAGATGAGAATTTTAACATGAATGGAGAAGGTGTGGGAATGAATGAATTTGTTTAGGGTGGAAGGGGCTCAATTACATAGGGTATTGTAAGAGTATGTGGTAGCATTTTCTAAGCAAAGTGCAGGTCAATTGTGATTAATTAGAGGAAGAGATGCACATGGCTCCTTCTGCATGGTTGAGCATGGCATGTGTACAGTGGCATCTGTGCCCTCTGCTTCCACTTCATCTCCCTGGAGTGGACGTTCATTGAAGGAGAAGTTATTCATCAGGATGTCCCTGAGCACACTCCCAGAAGACACATACTGCTCTAACAACAATGCTCTAACAACAGAGGCTTGGACTGTCTGCTTGAATAAAGCACAGCTTTGGAAAGTAAGACACTCATTTTTAAGATCTTCTTGTAAATGGTTTGGAATTTTGTTTGTCATTTAAAATTTAAAGTGCCTTGGGAACTCATCTTTGCTGATGATGTGGCACTGATGGCAGATTCAGAAGTAGAACTACAGGAGAAAGTGTTCAAATGGCAGAGGCGTCTGGAAAAGGGTGGACTGAAAATGAATGCAGAAAAATCTGAAATAATGGTAATGGAGAGAAGAGGAGATACTATGACCAATGTTGAGGAGACAAATGGAGGAAAACTGAAACAGGTTGATGGCTTTAAATACCTTGGATCAAAACTGGTAAAGGGAGGAGTTTCTCATGACTGGAGGCAGTAAAACAAAGAGTGAAAGCTAGATGGAACAAGTGGAGAGAAATAACTGGAATAATCTGTGACAGGAAAAATTCCTAGAAAGCATGGAGCTGAATGCTTGGCAGTTGGAAAGAGGGAAGAGAACTTGATGAAAAGAACTGAAATGAGGATGTTGAGATGGATTCTGCAGATTTCAATGAAGGATAAGATCAGAAATGAAGAAATCCGTAGACGATGTAGGGTGGTGGATGTGGTTGAGAAGATGCGAGAGGCGAGGTTACGGTGGTATGGACATATCGTGAGGAGGGATGTTGAGGAAGTAACAAAGAGGG
The DNA here is from genome assembly GCF_059453375.1 of Lepisosteus platostomus. Taxonomy (NCBI): domain Eukaryota; kingdom Metazoa; phylum Chordata; class Actinopteri; order Semionotiformes; family Lepisosteidae; genus Lepisosteus; species Lepisosteus platostomus. The sequence continues at coordinate 5,591,810 of NC_142631.1, forward strand.
TAATGGAATTTGAGGTGGAAGGTAACAGGGGAAGAGGCAGGCCTAGAAAGAGATGGATAGATTGTGTGAGAAAAGATATGGAGGTATGTGAAGTGAGTGAGGAAGATGTGCTCAACAGAGACAAGTGGAGAAGAGCAACCAAAGCAGCTGACCCCAGGACAGTCTGGGACTAAGGCTGTGAAAAAGAAGAAGAAGAAGATTTAAAGAAACAGGCTTGGATAATGTTTTAAATGTATGTGATTATAACCAACTTAATTGTCAGCATGGATGTAGCATAGTATTGACTCTGGTCTCACAACTAGTGTGTTGTGATGGAGACACTACAGTTGCACCTTGAGCGAAGTACTTTATCCCAGTTGCTCCAATAAACTCATCTTAATGCCACAGAAACCAATTACAAGCTCTGGCCTGATGAGTTGCTATAGCTGAGATTTGGAAATCAACTCACTATTTTGCAGTGTTTTGAGCTGCAATTATGACTGCAGCAGAACATTGTTTCATTTAATTACTACTGACACTTAAGACCACAATCCATTTTCATTTTTTTATTATGTTCCTGCAGTTTTTAAAAAAGTTTTTTTTAAAGTTTTATCTTTGATTGAGTCTAGCATCCTCTGTTCTATTTTTAAAGAAAACTAAACCCTTGAACAAAACCTGCACTGAAGTGCTGTGAACACCATTAAATTAATTAGCTATTTTGTGCTTTTAGTCAGTTGTCAAACATCTTGTGGATTTTAAATAAAAAAGTCTCCTTGTTTCTTTTCTTATCAGTGATTTTTTTCTCTGTTAGATGATTAGACTTTACAATGATAAGGAAAAGGAACTGTAAATTTTGCCCATTAACCTTTATCTTTCAATGTTTTTCACTCTTTAAACAGATCACTTTTACACACACTTTTAAACACACTTTTACAGAAAAAATGTTGTAGTAATAATGTTTTAGACATTAGCTCAGCCACAATTATGATAGATGTTCTTTGATTTCATGGGGTGTGCAAATGTTTGTCTAGGAATGTTTATTACTGTGAAATATATGTAAGTTAGTATTATTCCAGTTCTCATTTTGTGTAACATAAATGGGCATTCTGTTTTATTTTATATGAGGAAACTGAAATTTGGTCCATTAACAGCACAGATTTGTTTCCTGCTGAATTACCTATTTATAATTCACAAGCGATTGCTCTTGCGATACACTCTGACATTTTATTACAAAAAATTATCCATTGAATTTTAGAACATAGTTCATCACTTTTTCCTAGTCTAATCAATGGGAAGCTGTGCTACAGGAACAGCATGTCAATTCACTTGTGTGAGGGTACATTAGTTGTCATACAGTCTTCTACATGCTATTGATACAGATGTATGATGGTTTTCCAAATGCTTCTACCTTGGTTGCTGAAACAGCTGAATTGACTTTCTCAAAACTTAATTATCCTTCATACCAAGCAGTGCTGATTAGATTTTGTTCGGGATCTCATCAAAGGACGCAGGCTAGAGGGCATCTATCACAAGGTTATTGCTATATGCTGGAAAATGAATTGCTTGTATCGTGGGAACTATTTGTTATATCGACTTGAAGCTTGGCTGATTTAACAACCACCCACTGGGAGTGCACACCAGTTTGTTCTTTATGGTGAAATAACTGCATTAAGATGGGGCAAGTCAAAAATGTCATGCACTTAACTCCATAACTCCAGTCCAGCAGAGGTGGCTTTGATATTATAGATGATTGCTTACATTAGAGTGGGTCATGAAACATTATTGATTGATTGAAAGGGATTTAGAGTTTAGGGAAAGAAAGGTGGTCCTGCCATAAGGCTCAGGGGAGCTTTATGAGCTTTTATGAAGATCCACAACAAAAGGAAAGGCACCCCTGGTTTAAGAGAAAGCTACCCCATTTTCAATGTATCCATTATAGGCATTGTTTTGCCTTGCCCAGAAAGTGAAAGACTGCGAAGAGGAAGCCAACTTCCTCTTGAGAAGCAAAAAGTTTTTCAGGGGGATCCCTCCCAGTTATAAAAAACCTGAGAAGAAAACCCCCTTCTGGCAGGAAAAAAAAACTTGCAACTGTCTTCAAAACCTACTCTGTTTTCGCCTCCTGCCCATCTGTACAAGGCTGGTGATGCCCCAGCAACAAAGGCTACATGCCCCACCTTTTAATGCAATCTAATCCAGAAGATGAAAACTGTGATATACAGTATGACAGAGTTGGAGATCATTCTACATTTAATGAAGAAAAACATGACTAGAAATTGGTATTTGTGAAGCTGAAGTCTTGAACATACAGTGATACAGCTTACAGTGGATTCTATTTGTTTCCTCCCTTCTGGTAGCTGATTTCTATAAAATAGTGATTTTGACATGCTGCTTGTAAAAGTGTGAATGATGGTGTTGCACGAGGACATTAAATAACAATGCCATTAATCTTCCTATCCTGGAACACAGTACAGCAGAGCTCAGTTCCTTATTCCCTGTATATCTGTCTTTCTCTTCCAGAGCCGCCTGCCTGCTATCAAAGTGAAGTACCTCTTCCTGGCCTGGCTGGGGATTTTTGTCGGGAGCTGGGCTGTCTACATGCATTATTCATCGTACTCGGAGCTCTGCCGTGGCCATGTCTGTCAAATGATAATCGTAAGTGGATTTGCCCTTTAAGGCATGGCTGCACCTCACCTGTAATTTCCCTTATTCAGTTCTTACAGATGTGTATTTCCTATTGCATGAGCCCAGTGTGAACCTTCTGTTCATTCTCCCCCATTTTAACCGCTCTACCTCAGTCATTTACTGTACCTCAGACTAGCCTAATGGTGAAAGACTTGGAACACTGAAGGAGCCCACTCTCCATCTTTGCCCACTTTGAGCCCTGAGGGATTTTTGCAGTGGTGTTATGGTATTGCCCTTGATAGAAAGGTCAGTTAGCAGGGCCATGCATTCTGCTCACTTCATCACATGCACTTCAAGTTGAACACCACCTCCCTAGAGACTATAAACCCATTTTACTTTGTCTTTTAGTTTAGTAACAACAGCTGTGCTGGTTTCTGCTTTTTTGGGGGAAAGGAAATGGCTCTTTTGGGTATAAATAAGAGGAGTCTGTTCAGCCCATCTGGCCGAGTTAAACTTTCTTGTTTGTATAACGCCACTCTTAAAATGTCCTTACTCTGCCTTCACATGACACCCTCTCACCTATACGTGAGCAGTGTCGTGGCTGGAAGACACAAGCAGAACTGGCTGTGAATCATATGACAAAGATGAGCTTCTCATTTTATTTGCCTAATTGTTTTTAAACTCATTTCTTGTTTCTTATATGTTCAAAGAGACACTTTTGTAATTAAAGCAACCTTCCTGTTACATTGCAGAACCCAACCTGTTCCTTACTATACTGCTTACTATATTTTGAGAGCATGTAACCTTAGTTCTTGGAAATAGGAGGCTCTTTTATCAGTGAGGTTCACTCATTGTCATCTCCAGATTTGGATGAAGTTCAAGAAGTAAAGGAAAATTACAAAATGAATCAAATTGTGTAGTTTGGTAATGTACTATTCAGGCAAGGCACCACATTACTTTACAGTACGTGGTGGCAAAACACTTGGAATACATTTAATGGCAGGTAGTCCCTGTTGTATTTACAGTTTGTGCTTTAAAAAAGTTAGGCCACAAGCCAAAATAAAGGCTTCTCTTCATTTCTGTGTACCTCCTTAGAAAGTGAAGACAAGGCTATCAAAGCACAGTGGTGCGAAATGTATCTTGACACGCTGCCTTTTAATGTTAGGTTCACCATTTATAGAGAAGGGACAAAACTGACCCATGGCACTTTGTTAGCAGTGCACTTATGAATTATTTGATTAAACTTCAGATTTAAAGAGTATAACATGACCTGTTTAATAAACTTGATTTCTTTCATGTATACATAATAGATGATAGATATAGTATTGTATATATTATATCCATGTGTCTGTTTAATTTTTGACATGGTGAACAGTCAAGTAGATTTTGTACTTTTGGTTGATATTTAGACTATGCTTCATTTAAATGCCATCTTCTAGGTGCTCTTCTAGGTTGTGCAGAGCATGAGAATTCTTAGGCAATGGAGCCCACCTAGTAAGGAATGCACAAAACATAGTGCCAGCAGCATAGAAACAAGTAACATGTTTCAGTTTTGAATGAGGCAGATTCAGATTTTTGGGGGGGAACCTGTTTTTTTTCATGCTGTTTCAGGTTTGTAAGTGAAGGAGATGTGTCCTTTGGCCAGAATTTCTCTGTGACCTCTTGTAAGGACATGTTGTCAGCAAATTGTGATTATTATTGGAATGTTCTTCCTGCTTCCTGGCACAAATGTAACACAATGTCACAAGTTTTGACATGACCACTAAATAAATACATAATTATTATTACCAAGCCTAATACAGTAATTCCTGTCTTAATTGGCAGTGCTTGTGGGTGTATTTACATTGGGCTGAAGCAGCAGATATTGATGTGATTAAGCTGTTCTGTGATTTTTGAAGTAGCCAGTTTAAATTTAAGTGAATAACATTATTCTTCCATTATAAAATAAAATTGCAAAGCAGGTATAACATTATTATTCAGTAACTTGGCTGATAGCTTTACTCAACACAACTTAGGTGAGGGGTTTCTGACCCTGGGTCTGGAGAACCCAAGCCTAGTTATTCATACAGTGACCAAGAATCACCTGCTTTTTTAAACTAGTAAATTTAAATGTACAGATTTTTTAAAAAAATCTCTAAATTGATTAATTAAATTGTGATTAAATGACAACCTACTGTATAAAACCCATGGTATAAGCCAGGGCTTAAATTATGTTTAGGAAATAAGTGGTAATTGTACGAATCATAAATGCATCAGGTATAGCTATCTGACAAAGAAATCCTTATCAGTGCACCCCTAATATTTAAACATATATTATTGGAAGCAAAATGATGAACCAAAAGGACTTGGGTAAATGTTTTCTGAATAGGTCTGCTGTGGGTCACAGAATTTTGATGGTGCATGTTTAAAAGGCCATTAACTCAGCTTGGGATAATGTAATTGCTGGTATTTATCTTTGCAGTGGTCATTATAGTGTATCATGAAAAATTTAATAGCCAGGCTTGTCCGCCTCATTCGTTTCTTATTACAGTTTTATTCCCCTTTACCTCCTGTCCTCATGCTGGGGAGGCAGTCTGGTTTTCAGGATGTGGGCTTAAGTTACAGTGGGTCCGTGGCAGTATCACGCAGGAGAAATGAACAAAAAAGACTCTGAAAAGTATTTGGGGGGTAGGGGATTCTGTTCAGATGTGAGATGTGCACAAACCCAATTGTGTATTAATATGGTATCTTCAGATGTGCCAGTTAGAAATACTCAGTTTTCCTTCCTTCTTTAACTACGTGGTTAGAAATATACAGTAGCTCTTTGTATGATATCCTGTGCATGCACGAACAATTCATAGGATAGCATATTCTTTTCTAAAGCATGTGTGCATGTACAAATCTGGCATAAAGACCTTTTGTCAATGCATCACAATAGATTTTGCTATATTAGGAAGTACCTCAGTTGCTGGATATGCCTCTACAGTTTATTTTACTGTTTATTTGGGATTAATTTAGGGATAGTTGGCATTAATTAAATTTTCCTTATAAATAACCAGGACCCCCATTTAATATTTTGAAATCTATTGGTACAGTATTAGTTTCCATGATAAAGCAAATTGTGCCCTACCAAACAATTTAGGATTATGTGGAATACATCTTCTTCAACGTATCGGGTTTAGAAACTGAACAAAATGAAGGCAGAAATAATATTACTTTGAATCTGTGAATTTTAGAACTCAGTCTGTATACATAGGACATTAAAATCACAAAAAATATTAAAAATTTGATCTCAGTAACTTATTTAATTCACTTTACTATAGTTGGTTTGGTTTTTTTCAAGAAGAAAAATCCCCGATATTTGTTTGAAAGATGTCTCTATTGACAAATGTGTTAGGTATAACAACATAGTGGAGTAGCTCTTTTATAACTGAAGCTTCTTCTAGCTCAGTGCTTTTAGTGCTTAAAATGTCAGCTAATTTAAAACTTTACAATGCCCCCAATTACTCCTGTCACTCTGACTGTGCTGTGGAAAGTCATACTGAATTTTCTTTTTCTGCTCCTAAATGACATTCCCCACATTATCTTCTGCCTGAGAGAGATCTGCAATTGAACAGTAAAAAGTCATACTCCTGGTGTTAGCTGCCATGTTAGGGGAAATGACCTTGAAACCTGACACTAAAAACAAAAAAGAGTCTTGTTCTGGTTTACCAACATAACTGCTCCAGGTAAGGTAGTATTTTTCATTAAACGGAAACAAATGTTTTATCATTTGTTTCTCTTAACAAAAATACACTAGACATCAAAATCACTCCCAGTTTGAAAAATTGCATGCATTTCCAACCAATTGGAGATTGTATATATGTATATATAGCTCACCTACTTATTCACTGATTTCAAAGAAGACCTAAGATATTAATCATATCTAAATACCTCACATTTTTATACTAAAACTTGAATTGAATATTAGATATCAGTATGAGTTCATGTATCTTTACTTAGTAGCTTTTTTTCCCTTCATTTTAATACCTTGTCTCTCTATATTTCTTTAATATTTAATGGATCACAACAAAGGAAAAAGTGTTTTCTTGTCATTTCCCAGTGTTACATGCTTGGGGCTCAGATCTGAACAGTATGTTACTTTTGCATATTGATGCATACAGTATGTTGCAAGGCATTCATCACCTGCCAGAGATTCAGCATGCAGTCCTGTGACCACAGAGGTTAGATTCATTCTGCAATCTGTTTGGATTCCTCATGGAAATAATCAGATTAAACGGTGAATGTGTGCTTCATTTTTATGCTATATAATGCCATAAAGGAATAAAAAATTGAATGCAAATAAACATGCAAAACTTTGCATCATGTTACAATATAAGAATCCCAAAACAATAAACATCACTTTTTTGCTGTGTGTTTATGGTTACCAAGCTGAAGCTCAATGGTGGTTCAAAATCTCCTTACTCATGGTGAACACCCTAGAGACAGCGTTCACCTAGTGAGGCAATGCATCCCTGTACAATGAAAGGAACTGGTTTCAAGCCCTTGAAGCCCAGTTTCACCACTGGGCTCTGAGACTTTATGTGATGCTAATGATGTATTTTCCCTCCATTGTTACCCTAATCTTGTTTTCAGGAGAGTTAAAAAGACTTTTTAAATCAAAAGTGGAATCAACATAGCAGACGTAGTAAAACAATAAAAGAGCTGATGCAATTAAGAGATTCATAGAGACAATATTGTAATACATATAGGGAAATCGTCCATGAGGAAAAGCTCATTTTTTATCTGATGAAGTTTGCATTTTGCCCTAAATTCTTTTCAAAGCAATAACAAATATCAAGAATTGAATTTGGTTTGTGATTTAAACGCAAAAGAGTGGAATGATCCTAATCTGCAAAGGAAGTATTTTTCAATTCCGCTCCCAGTACCTCTGTCCCTCTTGGTTTTCATCCCGTTTTAGCTCTTTCTTTAATTAATCTTATCAAACTCTTAATTAAATTATGTTTTTTAATAGTTTCAGCTAGAAGGAGGGTTTTAAAAATTGCCAGGTGCTAGGTTTTACAACTCCCTACATTTAAGACAATTATTTAAATGACCAGATGGTGTTCTATATATCATCAAAAAATATCTCACCTGTTTCTGAACATTAATTGATAATCATTTCGAGAGCCATAAGAGACCTAAGTGAAGAAAATAGTAAAAATTAAGAGTTTAGCTGGATTCATAATTAAAAGAGACAGGGTCCTTCAGGATGAGGGAACTCTGTGCTAGGGTAAGTGTGGCACTGCAGGGTGAGTGGGATCAGAGCTTTCTGTCACTGCTGCAAACAGCCTTGAGGCAGAGTTAGATAAAACAAACTACTGAGGCTTTGTTCATTGTGCTGGGCAGGGCTAAAGTATACATTTCTATTGGATGACAGCCTCTGGATAGTTAGCTCTAAAGCCTCAAACGCCAGCAGAGCTAGAAAAAGCATGTTGCTGTGGTAACCAGTGAACACAATGCAGGAAGTCAAAGAGTACACTTTGTGTGGCAAACAATGTCTGTCCTCTCACTCAGTAGCAGAAACGATAGAAAAAGATGTCAAAAGGTTCCTGTACGCACCTTTCAAATTGTTTCATAAACATGACATGAATTTAAATAACCACAAAGATTCCTTGGGGAGTAAATATTTGTACATTCAAATTTGTTTCAAACTTGAGGCCATGTGTCAATGTGGCATGTGCTTTTTTTTTAAGTAGGCCTTGTTCAGGATGCTTTTTACTTTCTCTTACTCTAAAGATGTTTGTTTCCTATTATTTACAAATAGTTAAATTTTATGTCAATGTTACTATGGAAGTGACTTTTTCCAGGTTAGATTATTCCTCTGAAATGTCCTCCCTGTATTCTAACTACAGAATCCTTCATGTAGTAGCTATGTTATGTTATGTGACATTGATATTGCAGTTCCGTACAAATGTAGTGAATAAATGATTTCAAGAAAAAAAGACAGTCGAGTCAAAATAATGATTGAAACCCTGAATTAATTTCTGAGCTTTAATATGTGTATAACATGTGAATTGATTTTTACAATTAAAAACAGGTATTCATATAAACATTTATAATCTTATCAAACTCAAAATATTTTATGGATTATGTAATTCATCTTTCAATGTCTGTGAGAGCACATTGAGATTATCATGCCTTTTACATGTTTTACATTATATATGTGTCATGTATTCCACAAAATTATTCCTGAATACTCACGTAAAGGGACTTCTGAGGCCATGTCTGTCATCTTGCAATAGAATTTGAGAAAACGTAATGCATTTCTCTTTCAGTGTGACCACTACAGAAGGGGCATCATCTCTGGGTCCTCCTGCAAAGCTCTCTGTGAGGAAAACACGCTGATATTACAACACTGCCTATCCTCAACACCCACACACCAGGTACAGGCGCATCGCAGTTCGTGAACAAGAGGCTGCAATTCAGTGATGCTCCCTTGCTTACTCACACCCAGTTAATCGAGTCAATTCTTGAAGGGATCAATATAACCCATTTTGCAGCTTAAGTCCAATAAACAGAATAATCATCCTTGAAAGAGTTGAAATTACATTGCCAAACTGTTATTACTGCATGCTACACAAAATAAGACAGTATTATTAATTGAGTGTTTACATTGCTCTTTGAAATTTGGAAGTACAGAGACATCAGGGGAGACGAAAATATTACTTTTTTTTTTCACTGTAATGCCTAGGTTTGTGAATATCTTTGCATGTTAAAATTGATGGCAGTCAGTCTATAAAAAGATCCTACAGTGACTGAAGATATGATTGTTCAAGTGAGAACCCACAACCCTCTCTAGCCCCTACTCTGTGCTGCTGACTGACAGTCCTTTTTGGTTTACAGGTCTACAGCGGAGCCTGGAAGGAGAAGCCGGTTATTATCAAGTGTGGTATTGAAGAGACTCTAAGGGCCGATGGCAGCCCTGATTCTGTACCCAGGAAAGAGATGACACTCTTTGATAAACCAACCAGAGGGACCTCCATGGATGAATTTCGAGAAATGCTCCACAGTTTCCTGAGGGTCTGTTTTCACTTTTATACATGACCCGATAATATGAGACTGCATACCTTAGTAAACAGCCTATCAGTTAATTGATTGCTTGGAGTTTGCAATCTATTTTAGAGAATGTAATAGTTGGCAAATGAACTTGGCTTTGTTTCATAGGACAGATCTGCCATTGTGTGGCTTAAATGGATATACTTAGAGATACAAGTAGTTCTCTGTTTATAGTGGGACACAGTGGCACAGTAGTTAGCATTTCTGCTTCACACAGCTGGGGCCTTGGTTTAGTTCTGGGGATGCTATCTGCATGTAGTTTGCATGTTCTCCCTGTGTCTGCATGGGTTTCCTCCTGGCGCTCTGGTTTCCTCAGACTGTCTAAAGAGATTCTGGAAGATTAATTGGGAAAATTGGGCCTGGTGTGAGTGTCTATGTTTTTCCTGTGATAGACTGGCTCCCCCCAACCCTGAAATGGAAGACGGAGATAGAAAATGGACGGATATGTTGTAAATCAGGGGTTCTTAACACTTTGCCACAAACCACACGTAGTGGTCCTGCATCCTCTCCATCATTTGTCTGTGTAAATCTGTCTGTTCAGAGTTTTCTGTTGTGCGTTTCTCCACATTGTCTTTAGCTCTCACTCTTCCAGTACCACCTAGTAAAAAACGCTCCATTACTAGGCTAATCAAGACTACCTTGCGCGGAAGAAAAAAATGCTACAAATATAAATGCAATCGTGGCCCGCCAAATAGAAATTAATAAAAGACATTACGTGGCATGCAGGTGGTGCCATTGTAATAGACAGAGCTTGTACACACTCATCAAAATTATTTTAGTTTTTTTAAGGACAATTTATTTTCACGTCTTTATAGCACCTCTCTCGCCACCCCCAGGTTAAGAATCCCTGATGTAAATAATGCCTCTTAACTCAAATATGTGTAAATTGAAAACTAATTTCCTGTAAGAATGCAAGTGAATAGATTCCAGATTCAGTGGAAGGATGTGTTCTGAATACATTCTTAACTGGAATATTAACTGGATATTAAATTCCTGAATAAAAAATATAAATATTTATTCATGTAAGATATTTATATAGTTATAGTAAAATGTGAAGAAAGTCTGTTAGTGGTGGGTAGTGAATGCTAAGAAAAATACATGAGTCATGTAACCCATAGACACATCTGAGATACACAGTGCAGCTATTTTAAGTCCTCTTCCTCTGTCTGTTCACAAATGTATTTAAAAGTCTCTTAACTAAGACTAAAAATAATATTTAGTTGATTTTTTATTGACTGAATAGACTGTTTTGCTTAATCACTTTATTGTATATTAAAGTGATCTGTTTTTTTTGTTTACAGATGTTTTCTATTGAATTTCATTAACATGTTTCAAAGTAGTTTAATCAGTTTGATGACTTTATGAAGTTTATGTTAGAATTTATACAATTTAAACATAATTTAACAGACTAAGATAATACAGACATTTTATAGATTGATTTAATCAATGTGGGATGATGGAGGTAAACAGTGGCTGGAAGAACACAAAGACTGCCCAGCTGCCTGTGTGTCACCCAAGTGACTATTTATCCCAGGGCAACTAAATACTTGCAGAGTATGTTGTCTTGAGCAGTGGCCTATTTCAGATTATGGCTGAGCTTGTTAACTGGAGAACTAATTTGTCCTTAATTAGAAAGCAGTATATATTCTTGAGCCTTGTTAAACCAAAAAAACCACAAATTAATAGCATATAAATCAGAAATTACCTGTGTGTTAAATCTGGGAATAGGACATTGCAGCTGAAGAAATACAGTAAGTGCCAAAAATAGCTATAGAGTCAACTAGAATAAATCAAGGCTGGCATCAGCAGACTTGAGTGTAATGCTTAATCAACTCAGAGGAAAGTTAACCCTTGAAAGTTAACTGGTAACCTGTCCTCTGAGATAATGGAAGCCAAATGACAAGACTAAGCACAATTGAGAGGCTTGCCATTGAGAAGGAACTGTTAAGAGATTTTCCAAAGCCTGTCAGTTGGAGTTCATGTGCACACACTTCTTTTTTCTTCCCCTCCAGTCCAATCTTGGTGAGCAGCCATCTCTGGGGAGCCTGGTGGGACGCGTTATTTCTCTGGCAGATGTCAATCAGGATGGGAAGGTGTCTCTGGCTGAGGCCAAGTCAGTGTGGGCGCTACTGCAGGTCAACGAGTTCCTACTCATGGTGGCGCTCCAGGAAAAAGAGCACACCCCCAGGCTGCTGGGTTTTTGTGGTGACCTGTATGTGACTGAGCAAGTGGCTCACAGCTCCCTCTACAGGCTGGAGGTTCCCCGCTATCTGCAGCCACTAGTCCCTTCAGCCCTGCACTCTAGTGTTAACCAGTGGCTGGCTCCAGCCTGGCCTCGGAGGGCCAAGATCACTATTGGGCTGCTGGAATTTGTGGAAGAGGTCTTCCACGGCTCCTATGGGAGCTTCTTCATGTGTGATGCTAGCCCCCGGCACATTGGCTACAACAGTAAATATGACTGCAAGATGGCGGACCTGCGAAGTGTGGCTTCTGACATGTCCGTGCGGGGATTCCTGAAGGGCCGACGCTGCGAGCACAACAGTGATTGCACTTATGGCAAGGACTGCATGGCCACTTGCGACAAGCTGGTCAAACAGTGCAACACAGAAGTGGTGCAGCCCAACCTGGCCAAGGTATGCCATCTCCTGCAGGACTTCCTGCTCTTTGGCGCTCCACCTGACCTCAGGGAAGACCTGCAAAAGCAGCTACGAACTTGTGTCACCCTAAGTGGCCTGGCCAGCCAGATGGAGGTGCATCATTCTTTGGTCCTCAACAATCTCAAAACCCTGCTATGGAAGAAGATCTCCAATACCAAGTATTCCTGAAGGAAGGCCTGTGAGGGACCCGTCATGGAATATTGAAGGATTCCTTCTATTGCAGAGGGGTGGGCAGATATATTCATTAATACTAGTTATGTTCTCTTGAGGTTCTAGAGCTCCAGAAGCCAAGCTGTTTTTCAAAGGCCCAGTTTAATTTTCTAGCTCAGGACTAAATGCTGTTGGGGCCCTTATCTGAACAGTTTTTTCAAAGTAATGTAGTGCTGAAGTTCTGTTGATTTATATGTGGCCAGTCTTATTCAGTACTGTTTAATACTGAAGGAGGTATTGCATCTGGCTGGTAGGGAACTTCTAGGAAGTATGAGACAGACCACAAATGTGTCATCTATTGTCCTTAAATAGATTGCTTTTCAAGTTTTGTTTTGCCTTCAAGCTGGTTCTCTTTTGCTAAATCCTTCACATTCTCAGGGTCTGTTGTATGCTGCTGAAAAGACAAAAGCATGGTATTTTGTAAGATGGTTAAGAGTTATGGAATGGAACTGCCTTTTGTGAAGCATTTACAAATTCAAGACATCCATGCATTTTTAGTCACCTCTTTATCCTTAGAGTGTTATGGTGAGTCAGCCGTTCTGACAGAGTGGGACTACACCCCGATACTAGTATGCTAGTCCATAGCAGGATGCCATCTTAAAGCATTCATTACCATAAGGAGACAAGACGACAAAACATAGACCTGTTCAACTAGGGGCTGATCGCTGTTAAATGTCAAAGCGTTTCACATATAAATCCTGCACTATAGACCAATTCACCCTTCATTTGCCCCCAACAGAAAGCTGTTATTGAACTGTTTAAGTAGTAATGTTCTACTGGATTTCTAGTTCTCATTTGGCTGTCAGAAGATCCAGTAATCTTTCGTGTCTCTCATGGTATTGTGCAGAAGGGGGTTTCCTTTCTACATGCAATTATTACAACCTCTTTTTCCAAGCAGATTCTATAGCAGAAACAACTACCCTTGTATTATAGTGCATTGATGTTCATTAATTTTAACCTAAATTTAACCTAACCTAATTTTAACCTAAATAGAGGTTAGGTTTATTTAGAACTAACCTTTTTAAAGATTACTTTATACAAACAAGCTGGCCACACTGTTCTGCACATCAGCATCAGCTCAGAAGGGCATTCATTATAAAACTGGAGGCTAAAATACATCTGACAATCCACTCTAAAATCTGTTCTGGTGGCACTAATGAATTAACAGAAAACTACAATCTCAAGAAAATGTGAATACTTTTTTGTGGATTTTTAAGTCAATGAATAATAATTGTTAGTAAATATAACCGTGATTCTCATTTCATGAAACTAACTACAAAAAAAGCTGCAGCAGGAATCGGCAAATCCATTTTTCCCCGGATTAGAGTCCTGCAGGTGTTACCTTTCCAAATCAGCACTAACAAATAATTAGGTAAATTAAGTAATTAAGATCTTGAGAGGTATAGAAACCAGAGGATCTTCAAGGCTGAAGACTTGGTGTTGCCCATCCCTGCTATAAATGCTGATGCTGATGACCATTGCTTATGAAATCAAAACATTTAGAGTGTGATTTTGTAGTAAGTGGCCTGTTCCGACAATTATATTGTACAAAACTGCACAGAGAGAACAATACAAAAAAAAGGACAGATTTTTGTATAAAACAGCAGTACACACCAGAGGATGTATGCAGGCTCAGCTGGACACAAATGGTGGGCATATTGAACTGATGTGGTGCCCTCCAACACTATGTTTGAGTACCCCAGTTTCATTCCTCCCCAGAGTTGTCCTCACAACACATTTGAATAGTCCTGTTAACTAAAACAGGAGAACAGTTATTCTCCTGTTTTAATGGGCCACCCAACTTTAAAATCTCCTTTTTTTTGTGAACTGAAGTGATTAAATATGGTCTTTGCCAGCAGGACTACCAAGCACAGCAAGAATGAAGCCAGCGTTTCCACAGCACGATGATTGCTCACCACTACAGTCAGTTTTTAAAATTTGTAGTTCAAATGCAAGACTTGAAATTCTCCTAAATACATTATGCTTTTCTGATGTGTCTTCATTTGTAAAGGTTGCGCACATTCTCAGTTACTCCCTTTGCTGTATTAAATGGACACAAGCAATTTTAGTGCTTTTGTTTGGCTCTTACCCCACTTTCTGGTCTTTTCTTTCCTTGCTTTGCAAAGGAGATGTTCTCTGCAAACACTACACTTGCCAAAGATGTCAGATTATAAATTGGTGAAAAGGGTTTGGCATATGGATACACTTATGTGAAAGCCAGGTCCAGTTTTAGGGGTCCATAAGATTAAAGATTTTTACTTCTATCCGTTAACGGTCTCAAATATGGCCGTCTCAAGGATAAAACTTTAAATATGCAGTAAATGTGACAAATGCATCAATACTGCAGTCTCCAGGAATATCTGAATTATGATTTACACAAAATATCTTGAAATGAGCAAGAAGTCATCTAAAAAAACCACAGGGTTCCCACTCATTTTTACCAACAAAATCCAAAAACTTTCCCAGGATTTCTAACCAAATGTCCATTACTATATTTATGCACTTTCATGAATAAGTTGACCTTACAATTGCTACAATTTGTGGGATTTAGAGCAGTGGTATTTATTTCATTCCTTGGGAGCCCCTTGCCTGCACATTTTTCCCTCTAACCCAACTCTTGCACACCTGATTCAACTAAGGGTTTGGTGATTTAAAAAATACATGGGCCAGTTCAATACCACTGACCATAAATGTGGATTACAATTTACAGAATGACAAATATATCTTAAGTGTAAGGCCACCCTTATTTATTTCATAGGAAATTTGTACAAAAAAACAATCAAAAAATAAAAGCTATAGATTTTTCAGATACAAAACTTTCATTTGAAATATACCGATGGAAAAAAGAAACACAACACCTCCTCCACCCTCTGGCCGTCCCGTCTGTGTGGAAGAGTTTGAAGAGAGACTTATCCGTGAAGAGGAACTGATGCCACATCAAGTCCATTGCAGTCTCTGTTCGGCCCAAGCCAGTCAGGTGTGACATCTAGGAGCTGTGAGCAGAGGGCCTCTGACAGGTCGCCCTGCTCTAAGGGCAGCAGCATGGAGCCTCACTGTCCCGGCACTAATGCAGGCTTTCTGTCTGCTGGCAGTTTCGGCAGCAGTACGGGTAGCAGATCTGAAACGATCTCTCAGATGGGTGACTTGATCTTGGACGGTCATCTTTCCTGCCGGTCTGCTGAAACCTTCACTGCAGTCGGAACACAGTGGAGCAGCTTACACCATAGTGTCTGGCGATGCTGGCACATGACATTCCTGCCTGCAGCATGCCAATGGCCCTCTCCCTTCCTTCTGGTGACATTCGAGGCATTATGGAATGCACAGAAAACTGACTGTGGCCCTTTTCTTGCAGTGACCTAAGCTTTGAATTAAGGCCTTTTTAAAGGTGACCTGGATCTGGCATTGTTCCACCCGGACCTCGCTGGGTTAAAGTGCACCTAATGAGCTTTTGTGCGATTGCCAAGTTGCAATGTCTCACTGTACAAGCTGTATTGCTGATCAGAAGGCTTAAAACAAATTGCCAACTTTTTGTGAAAGTAAAAAAAGCTATCTCATTCCAGAAAATGTTGCATTTCTTTTCCCCACCAGTATACATTCCTGCATAGCATTACTTTTCTTTTACCTGAACAGCATGTTCACTCCAAGCCCACATAGGCTAGGAAAACATATGGCCTTTTTCATCCGTAAACACAAACTCTTTTCTGTCTGAATAACTTCGAGTACCTCAACATCTTAAAAAACCAAACATAGTAAGTGCAACAAATTCTGAAAGTGGTCAAATATGCAGATCTTGCATTGCCACAAGAAAATGTAGCTGCGATTTTGTGGTCACAGAACATTGTTTTAAATGGCTACCTACTTTCAGCACCTATAAAACTTCAGCAGAAAGTACATCATTGTTAGACACTCATGTCCATTTGCTTGGCCATCTCACAGCATGAGGTGATAGCGCTAACCTTTGCCGTCATTAAATTAAGGTAGATTCATCACCAAATTATAAACTAAAGTCTTACAATACAGATCAAAACAAGATCTCCTTTAACAGAGGTTTACATAAATTGATGAGGTCTTTATTTTGAATTTTCAGATGTCTGATGTAATTTATAGTACATCTTTAAAAACAGTGAATGACAGAAATTTGCTGAGAAACATGCTTGACAATCCTGGCTTTAATACAGTGGGGTATTATCAGAACAACCTCTTCACCCACTGCTTTTGGCTTAGCTGTTCTCAACTTTTCTCTAGGGAATGGGTACAGCAATGTAGCCAGATCCCTCAATGATCAAACAAGTCTTGCTACACTGGGCAAATAGGTCAGCACGTTAACTTCTTTACTAGGGAGCCAGTTCAAGCCTTCACCATATGGTTCAAAACATCAGGATTATATCTGCATCTGCTACTTATACAAGCAAGGTTGTGTGTAACATGATGTTCTGCAATTATTGTAGTCAAAGGCTGTCCAGTCAAGATGTGAGGTTTCTCAGGAAACAAGGTTGCAGCCAGTCCAAACCTACAAAAACAGAACAATCTGAATGAAGATGGTGAAAAAGCAGTCACATCACCAATTCCATCAACTGACGTACTCACACACTACCACCACCATGGTTACATGAGTCAATTTTCAAAAATTACAAAGTGACAAAATCAACAGTATTTTAATCCAGTGCAACAAACCGATTTCTTTCTTAATTAGAATACACATCTATTTGCAAAAATACACTGGAATAACAACCCTTTGAAAATTTAGTTAAAAAAAAGCACCTGCATTTTCTTTTTAGCATCTGATTTTCATTATTTGAACCAAGCTTGTCTTGGAAGTACAGGCTTGACAATTAACTGCACAGCTATTGGTTCACAATGTTTTTTCTCTCTGAAGGGTAGTGTTTGTGAAGAGGACCGCCCTGAGCTCAGCTGACAGCTGTTGTAATACAAAGCCCTCATTGGCACAGTTCCTAAAATCACTGGTCATTAAGCCAGGACTGGACAACAACTGGCAGCACTCCTTCAAGAAAAGGATCAATGCTATACATCTGTCTTATCACCAGTGCCTATTCTTTAAAGACAATGTACAAAGTAAAAAAAAAAAGCAATGATTCACTCAGATGAAGTTGAGCTTTACACCCAAAATAGCCCATGTTGAAACTGAATAATTAGAATTCATTTTCCAGCTGCTAATCTACCTCAAGAAATGAGGTGTGCCAATAGCAGTTGAGCTGATTTCCTGCTAGTACTGTAAATTGGACATCTGATCCTTTCTAATAGAGCCTTAACATATAACTTTTGCAGTCTGTGGAGGGAGGAGTGAAAGGCTATGATCTTTAATGGGCATTTTCCTCATTTGTTTTCTATACTCACAAGGAGCATGTTGATATAAAATAAAATCACATTAGATTCACTGCAGTCTGTGTGGCACTGTGTATAGATTTCAGACAGCAGGATGTATGAATGTCTTGTTTTAGGAGTGGAATTCCATAAGATACCCACTGAAGTGGGTCAGAACTTGCTTCAGCATTTACCATCTTTGTATTGGAGCATACATGCAAACAAGGGTTTTATTACACCTGTGCATATGACAAACTGAACTGAGACTACATGACCGTAACTAAAAAAAAATTCAATGCAATTAACCCTAATACAGGCCTATGCATAATTAGTACAATTTGTTTAGTTAGACTACAAATCATTAACTTCAAGCCTGTAAATTTAACATGCTAAAGTAGAATAATCTGCACGTTGTTTCACCTGCATGCTAGATAACCTCTAAAAAAAAAGATCACCTGTAATAAGGAACTTTAGCAGTCATTTACTTTACAGAAAAAGGGAGCACACTCTTGGAAGTGTGTAAAGAAATGTTGTCAATTGTGCAGTACTGCTTTTTGTCAGGCCATCAATCATTCTGAGCACCCACTTGTCTGGGACACCGAGCGCAGATACAGCCCATTTCTCTCCGCCACCTAATGACACACACACGACACATGCAGTCGTGATGCAACGCCTCTAGGGGCTGGAACCCAGAGCAATCAAGAACAGACGCTTGGGATGTTATGGTGAAACCGAGGCCCAGTAAAATCCACAAAGGGTGTACTCACTCTTTCCAAACACCGGAGTAGCATCTAGATCTTCTGCCTGATTTGTATCTTTATGACCACTTATTTACCTGTAAATGTTTGGCAAAGAAATGACAAAAACAGTGAGTCTAGCAATGTCAGGATTTGGGTCACTCCAAGGGAAGGCAAATCAATTACTGGAGACTACAAGGGAAATTTAAGCACCTACATGTTTTTAGAACATTTTAAAACTACCTAATGGAAATCAAACATATTTCTAACACTTTAACTTGGATGTTTTATCCATAACTAAACAGTTCAACAAGAATATAAACCCAGTCACCAAGCTTTAATGGGTTACTTTAACAATGAATAATTCCATGACAACATTCCACCAATATCTCTTAAATTTTAAACCTGGAACTGCAAAGAAAACTGTCTGTAGTCTAGCATTGGTATGAGGTCCTAGACAAAAAGCTGGAATTTGTATTCCAGCAGCACCAACTGCAAACCCTATATCAAGTATAATTAATTTTGAGATTCACTAACAGCATGCATAACTGGTCAGGTTTTTACAGTTTGTACCAAGCAGACTGAAGGACTACTACTGCCTCTTGGGTTTATGGGCTCTATTCTATGTGGAATTTTAATGTTTTTTGGTGTTCACACAGACTGCCACTGAGCAATGCGGTTCCTGCCCAATTCCAAACATGCTGGTATGAAAACTGGCTACATAAAGTCAGTGGGGTATCCAATCTCATTAATCAGGAGCAACTCTTGATACCTCTCTGCCCAATATTCAGATTGTAGTGTGGGATTCTGGGATACAACACTGCTACCATTTTATAGCCCGATAAGATGTCCACAGCTGAGCAAGCCCGGGTCTGGTCTGTACTGAGATGGGAGACCTCTGTTGACCATCTACCAGCAAGTGACACACTTTACCCTCTCAGAATTTCAAAATCAATGCCTTTGTTTGGCAACTGGAGCTGTAAAACTCTTCTGGGAGAGACATTAAATCAAATCAACACCCCAGTATGTAGTCATTAAACATTACTGCACTATTAATAAGAAAGGAATGTTGGTATCCAGACCAACTTATTTTTTGGGTTTCTTCAGTCTGGCTGCCTTGTAAACCCCTCCCAATTCAAACACAGAAAGTAATTTCTCTATCTACAGTGTATAAGTGTGGATAGAACATTATCTCCCTTTGATGACACTAAGAAAAAAAAACAGAGACAATGCTCTGGAATTTATCTGGCCACGTACCGTCCTTGGAGCTCACTCTGCAGAAGCCCAAGGCCATTTATGGCCAGTTCCTGTTTGCCCTCTTATGGCATAAACATGGCACTCAAACCATGATTACGTCTCATGGGGCAAATTTCATTCTATTTTGATCTCAGGCACTGGCTGCATAATTAGCAGCTTACATTTGTACAGCTCCTTTCATCTCAAACCATTCAACCTTAATTTTTTTTTTCTTAACTGAGCTTTTATAAGTTTTCAAATGCTTCAAGCAAGAGCCTTGAAAAAAACACTTAAAGGGAAATTTAACTTGGGGTATTTATGGGGATAGCATGGCAGTGGTCTACAAGTTGGTAAGAGACCACATTGCTTTCTAAAAGGGAGTACTTACCTCATTCTGCAAAAGTCACACCCACAATGCTTTTTCACTGGATCACGTCTTCTTTCTGCGATGTATTATGTACAGACAAGGGTTAATCCAAGTCTGACTATGCAAGAAGGCTGTTGAGTCATTTTACAATCACCAACATTAAACTAAGTCACTAAGTGACTAAATCTTTCCATATTAAGCTTTTGTAAAGATATTACTAAAGAAAATCATTTAGGAGTTGCAGTAATTTTATGTTTAGGAAATCCCCCCACACAAATCTTAAGTCTTTTACTGGTACAGTAGAAGACTGTACCAGTGGAGTTTACATTTTACAGGATTAGTGTCAGGCCAATAATCATTCTGAGTAACCACTTATTTGGAACACCGAGTGCAGACATAGCCCGTTTCTCTCTGCCACCTACTGACACAAGCACGACACTCGCAGTCGCGATGCAACGCCTCTAGGGGCAGTCCACAATGGAAAATAACATTTAAAAACACAGGCAGACTACAGGATGCACAAACTGCATTTACTTGAGTTTCCACTACCAAACTACCTCAAACCTTTCGTACCTGCTCATTTGTTGTACATGTCCCTGTATGGTTCTTCTGCAAGTTCCCTACAGAAGAAGGAATCAGAAAAGTTACACAACGGTCCTCATAACATTAAGCATGGCTGAGCACATTTTTCTATTCTTTAATGCAACACCCTTGGAAGTTGAAAGCGTGCCATTTTAAAATTTCCTTCTTGAAAACTGAATAGCACGCTCCAGTCATACTCGTTTGCTGCCAAAATTTCAGATGCTAGGCCCGATTGCAATTGTGCAATGAGAACTCCCTGCAGGACAGCTGTCCTTCACTCTCTCCTAACCAACTAAAGTCTAGATACAGACTGAAACTTTTTTTTAACCGTTCTTGTAAGCCTCTCAATTAGTACAAAGGAGTGGCTAGTTCCAAATGAGCCTATCAGATCAGTTGCTTTCTCATACCTGGCACCTCCCTCCCTTTGAATGCCAATTATGCAATCATTTATTCCACAGATATTGTTTCCATTAACAGGTAGCAGTGTCACAATACCAACTCTCACTACCTCCCATCTTGACAGAGTTAGATTTGATAGTTTCCTTCGATATGGTTTTTCAAGATTATAATCTATATGAATTAAAGATTCTCACCCAAACTAAAATAAATCTGGTAATGGCTAAAAAACAAAGTGAAGGCGCCAAGTAAATCGTACATGCTCATGGCGGATATACTGTAATTTCTGAACCCAAGATAATGACACAGATGTGTGTCAATATAATAAAGGGTCTGCAATCACATCATATTTACAAAACACTCATTTTGTAGCACAGCTACTGTACATCTAGTACATCTGGAGGTGCTTTTCTGAGTCACAAGAGACTTTCTAAGTGTATGCAGTACTTATGCACAGTGCAAAAATAGTGCTTGATTTAGGATTTTCATAAGTGGATTCCAGACAACACTGATTATGCCAAACATCTTAGACTCAATTTCCTGTACCACTTACAACACTAATTTTGTTTGGGACTCCCCCACCCAAATCTTAAATCTTCTGCTGGGAGATAGCAGAGTTAACAGTTTAGGACATCGGTAATCTGTCCTGAAGGTTGCATGCAAGCTGCAATGTATGCAATTAACCCAACACTCTTGGTCAAAATCAAAAGGTACAAACTTACCCATAAAGGAAGCTGGGTTAATCCTCTTGCCTCAACGGGAACTTTTTTACACAATTTCCTGCACAACCTAAAAGAAACGGATGACAGAATAACCACCAACGCATATTTTTACAAAACGACACATACCAGGGTATTAACCACTCCTACCACCCAGCTGTCTCCAATACTGACCACAGAAAACAGTCTCTTACTCGGCAGATAACGATATCGGCGGTCGCGACGCATAGCCTTCTAAGGGCACTGCTGCACTTCCACCTCGGCGTTTGTTAATCGGAGCACATGGCGACGATCAATTCAGAGTATTAAGAACTGGTCCTGTATTTTCCCCACTGGGTCACGACTGAAGTTCATAACTTGGCTTGTGTGAAATATCAGAAAATTAATTTAATCCACAAATTAGACGTTGTTCTTTGTTACCATTAATAACTAGTAGTTTTTATTTCCACAGCTCATGTTTTACTCTCCATTATTACCTTATTCCAAGACACATCCCAGAGTCTTGACTCCTATGGTCAGCTGCTGTGCTAAAGGTGTTATTTTTTAGCTCAGCGCAACAAAATAAACCTTATATGACTATTTGTTTCATGTGGTTGCAGCGCCTTCTGCTCAGCTTTCTTTGCTACTGGAACAGCTCTATAATGGAGTTTATAAAAGCTTACACGAGTCGATCAGAGAAGAACCGCTTGGAACTGCGTTAGTGGCGTACTCGCAACTACATAATTTAAATATTCCGTTAAAAAAAATCCTTAATATTTTGTATTTCCAGGTTGCGTGTTAACTAAAGGAAATGAGAGGGTAAATGAAACTGGTTAAAACTGTAAGGAAATACAAAAGTCGAATGATTATGATGAATATCTTAATTGCAGAAATTATTCGGAGATTCAGGTGGGAATCGTGCCACGTGGAATTTTCAATTATCATCAGCACTAGTAAATCGATGGACACGGCAGTACTAAACTTCAGTAAAAAAAAAACATGGCTACAACTTGTTGGCTCAAAACATCTAAAAAAAAATCTTCAATGGAAAATAAACATTTATAACTACCCTAAACAAAATGATGTTAAACAACTTCTACAGAAGGGGGGAAAACAAAAATCACCACTTACCCCGACATCTTTCCACTTCTCAGACGATGGAAAGAGAAAGGCAATGCGCTGTTGGGCACTTTTTATATACAGTAGCCGAGTACGGAAGCCGTTGCAGGACTAAATACATTTTGACAGAGAGGACAAATATTCCTCGAAGCACCGCCCAATTTTCAACTAAGGTCAAGGGGGCTAGATATAAAGAATTCTGCACCGCCTTTATTGTATTAAAACGTCTTTCACTCTCTTATAAATAATAACATGGAGTAGTGAACAGGGATCCTGAATCCTGAATCCGGAATTGTGGGGTATGGTATTGCTTTTGTAACCCTGAGCGAGGTACTACCTAAAACTGTTTCAGTAAATATCCTTCTACATATATGAAGGAACAACATATTGCCCCAGTTCGAACAGTCATTTTTAGTAAAGCTATCTAACTGAAACAGAATTATACCATGAGTGAAAACTTTTATGACTGCTTAAAACAATGGATGTTCTGTTCAAGAGAAGGATTAAACAAAATGCAAAATCACTTATCACAACTCAAAACCATTCTACATAAAATCTTGTGACATTTATTTGCTAAGTTTGTCTTTACCATTTGTTTAATAAACATTTTTCATTTAAACATTTCATGGTGCTCTGTGGCTAAGGATCTGCGCCTGGTTGCCGGTTCATATCCTTCGACTGGCAGAGGAATCCTACTCCGTTGGGCCCCTGAGCAAGGCCCTTAACCCCAACTGCTCCAGTGGTGCCATATAAATGGCTGGGTCAGCTGTGATCTGACCCTAAGCTTCTCCCCCTGTCTGTGTGTCTCATGGAGAGCAAGCTGGGGTAAGCGAAAAGACAAATTCCTAATACAACAAATTGTAAATGGCCAATAAAGTGATCTTATCTTATACAATTAAAATTGTTCTTCTGAGTACTCCCTGCACACTCTCGACAAAGAACTAGGCAAAATTAAGTCGTAGTAGTTCAGGTGGGTAGCTGCGTCAGCATGCGTAGGCTGCAAAGGAACAAGTAATAGGTTTATTCCATGCTGTAAAAAGAAGAGAGAAAACACAACGTTTCGGCCGTGGAGCCTTCTTCAGGTGTGAGAGAGACAAGGCAGTAGGCAAACGTAAAGTAGCGGGAGAACAAAGGCTGGGATTGAGGAGGAGTGAGAGGCGGGAGCAGGGGACAGAAAGAGAGGCCAATCAAGAGGTGTGAAGTCAGAATAGGTGTAGAGAGGTGTGAAATGAAACTTCCAATGAATTGAGAAAATTTTAAAGAAGAGTAGTCTGTCGTTATGACAAGGGGGAATGTGTGATCCTAGCTGCAGGATAAGTTTGGTTTCAGTAGTCTTTCTGATGTATGAGTTGGGAAAACCGTCTTTGAGAACACAGATGGAGAGATTAGAGTGGTCGTGGCCGTCAGAGGTGAAATGAGAAACAATAGGCTTGGAGAGATCTTTAATCTTCACAGCCCTGACATGTTCTCTGAAGCGTTCTCCGAGTCTCCTTCCTGTTTCTCCAATGTAGATGGTTGGGCATTTACTGCAAGAGATAAAGTAAATAAGGTTTCTGGAGGTACAAGATGCCCTCTGGGTGATGCAGAATTGTCCTAAGGCCCTTTTATGAGTGTGGTGTTGGATGTTTACTTGCAGGTGAAACAGCGAGCTCTGTTACAAGGGAGAGTGCCTGGTGTGGATGGCTGCTGAGGGCAGTCAAGGGAGCTGTGAACAAGAAGGCTGCACAGATTAGGTGCTCGGGGATATGAGATGATGGGGCAGTCAGAAAAGAGGGCCCCAATGGAGGGATCATCCTGTAGGATGGAAAAGTTGTCGTTAATTGTCCTGGGGATAGGAAGTGTGTTAGGGTGGTAGGGAAGCACCAAAGGAATGCGGTTGTTATGGCGGGAGATCCTGATTGGGTTGATGGTCTGGGGGGTGTTTTTGGCTCGGGCAAGGGCCTTGTCAATAACACTGCTTGGGTATCCTCTGTTGATGAAAAAGGAGAACATTTTGAGGGCTTGGTTCTCGAAGTTGATGTCGTCGCTGCACAATTGTCGCAGCCAAAGGAACTTGGGTTTTTTTAGTGTGTTTGGGGTGAAATGAGCTATACAAGAGATAGCTGTGTGAATCCGTGGGTTTGTATTAAACCGAAGTGGAGAGTCGGGGGTAGTTGATGGAGAACGTGATGTCTAGAAACGGAAGAGCAGTGGAAGATATGTTAACCGTATATTTGAGGGATGGGTGGAAGTTGGTGAAATGGTGCAGGAAGCACTCAAGCTGATCGTTGGAGCATGTGGCGGCACCGACGCAGTCATCAATATATCGCTTGTAGTGTAAGTCATGACATTTTATGATGTCTCTGTAAAATGCCTCCCTGGGGCCAGAGTTTCCGACATTGAGGCAAAACTAGACATTTTCCAGCATTGAAGTCTCCACCTTGGTTGTTCATGCTGGAACTAATGATATAAAGTACCAACAATCCGAGGTATTAAAGAGCAACTTCATTTCTATGTGCACAAGAGCACAAAGAAAATGTCAGAATTTAATTGTGTCTGGTCCCTTACCAATCCTATACAGAGGGGACGTACCCTATAGTAGGCTATACTCCCTAAATCATTGGTTAGAGACTGGGTGTGCATCCAATAGAATAACATTAATTAATAATTGGGATATTTTTTGGGAATGGCCTGACTTTTATAAACAGGATGATCTCCACCTTAACCAGGAGGAATCATTAATTCTATCCCAAAATACAGCAGACAAATTGTCTGCCTGACTACTAAGAGCACCAACCAGGTCTCAGCCATGTGATCTTAAATCACATGCTGTCTCTACTCCCACCTCTAGTTCACCTCCTGTACCTACCCAGGTTCTCTACCACATGACACCCCATCAATCACATTACTATTCAGAACCAGATATGAGTATGAATAGACAGAGTATTGCAAGTATCACTAGACCTAGACTAGAATTCATACGTTCCTTTAGGGGCTCTTGCATTGATAATTTAATCTCTATTCCACTGGTAAACCTAAATCAGTTCAAACATGAAACCACCGTAAAATGCTCACTGTTAAATGTTCGCTCACTAGGCAACAAATCAGTTCTGGTTAATGATATGGTGCTTGACACCAACTCTGACCTGTGCCTACTAACAGAAACCTGGCTTAGACCCACTGACACAATTCCTGTTAGTTAAAGCCTCAGCTAATGGCTATACTTTTTTACAGAAAGCTCATTTCTCAGGGCATGGAGGTGGCCTAGAAGCCATCTTCAGTGAGTCTGAGAATTTAATTAAAAACTATTAATGACTTTCACACATTTGAAGCACATTACATACATTCTTTTAGTGTACAGACCCCCAGGACCATATGCATTGTTTTTTGCCGAATTTGGTGAACTGCTCTCTTAGTTATTAATTTAGACAAGGTTGTTATATTAGGTGCCTTTAACATACATATGGACATACAGCCAGACACCTTCACTAAATATTTCTGGTCTCTTCTTGACTCTGTAGGTTGTAGTCAGCATATAACAGGACCAACACACATATAAAATCATACACTAGACTTAATTATCACTCATAGAGCTGATGTTCATCATGTACTAGTCCATCTCATCAATAACTCTTTAATTACTTTTGAGATTTGACTGCCCTTGATAGCTGCCAAGTAGGAGACTATTACAACACAACATATCAATGGGGGTACTTCATTAAATTTAATTAACACAATGAACAACAATGAATGTTGACGAAATCACACAACTATTCTAATGCAGTGGTCAGACAGGCTCTTGATGAAATTGCCCTGTTAAAGACTAAGGTAGTCAAAGCCACTAGTCACTCTCCATGGTATAATGATCACACACAATCCCTTAAACAGGAGTGCCGCAAACTAGAGCGCAAATGGAGGTCTACTGGTCTACAAGTATTCAAGTCAGAATGGATAACAATATAAGACCTATATAGAGATTGTTTGGTCTTCTACTCTGAACTTATTGAAACCAATAAAATTAACCCTCGCTACCTATTTAAGACAATAGCTAATCTTACAAATAAGACCGATTCTATAGTTTTTGGTTCCTCTCCTCCATTGTCTTCTGGTCTTTTCTGTTCTGTATTCACAACATGTATGGTCACTTGCTTTGTTGAGTGCCTAGTTGCAACCTTGTTCTGAAAGGCACTATATATTAATTGAATTATCAAAAAAGATTTCACAATATTAATGTACAGCCTTTCCATTGAAAATTAGCTTTGTGGACCATTTATTGATTGCAGAACACCACTTATGAAACCATAAACAGAAATACAAAAATGAAGTATTCTGGATTCCTAAAGAAACTTTCTTAAAGGAACATTGCAAACAAAAAAAAGAAAGAATATCACATTATTACAAAACATACTTATATGCAGAAAGGGGGGACAATTTACATAGATGCAAAGGGCAATGCCAATGTCAATTGATGCAATCTAAAAAACAATTGATAGATCATGGACTTTGATTACTCAGACCATGGAGGAGTTCCATTTGCCTCCTCTTGTCCTTGGCTCTGTTGATAGTCATTCTGAAGAGCTTGCAGTACAGCTCTATACTTGCTGGTGTATCATCATTCCCAGGGACAGGGTATGTGAGCAGACTGGGATTGCAGTTAGAGTCCACAATGCCCAATGTAGGGATGTTCATCTTGGCTGCGTCACGGATGGCCACATGTTGCTGAAAGACATTGTTGAGTGTGCCGAGGAAAATAATGACATCAGGCAGCCTCACACCCTTCCCATACTGGACTGGGGCATTAGTAAGGAGCCCCCCCTGCCAGTAACGGGTGTGAGCATACTCGCCACAGTCCCTTGCCATTTTCTCGATCAGGTGGCTGAACTGTCGGTTGCGGCTGATAAACAGAATCACCCCCCCACGATATGCCACATGGGCAGTGAAATTAAGTGCCTGCTGTAGGTGCTCCACTGTTTGGTCGAGATCAATGATGTCCTGCTCCAGACGACAGCCAAATAAATAAGGTTCCATCAGCCTGTGGAAAAAAAACACAGGAAAGTGGTGAAGAACATTCTACACTGCAAAAAGATTTCAGTTTCTGACTTTCTCAAGAATATTATTTTAAAAATAATGCAACTAAAAATGTTTTAAAATGATAAGTCTTATTTTATAATTATTTCACAGAACCCATAACTTACACAAGTATTCCAAAAGTAATGGTACAGATACACAATTTTGAACATTAGTTTGATAATTTTTTGTCATTTTTTAAAGCAGCAAAGTTTGTTGACTGTCAGACTGTAACCCTTTTGCAGCAAAAACAGGATTGGTTTCAGTTTGTAGTTTAGATGGGCCAACTCTTGGATCCAGAAAAACTTGACATTTTAAGTGAAAAATAGAAACTAACAAGGAAAAGAGTAAGTAACATGTTGCCTTGTCCAAGTAAATTAAGGATTGCTGTTAAACAAATACATGAAAGGCTAGAAGATAATCTTGTTTGACTTTCAATAAAGGTACAGTACAACCTCTCAGAAATATAAAACGGAATCACTGAGATATACCTGGAACCCCTGTAAATGTCAAAGTAAAGGTGACTTCAAATATATAAATCCAGCTAAGGCTCCTCCTGAAGGATGCATTTTCATTACCTGTGTCTACAGCCTCTTTTGTGACCCAAGTGAACTCTGGCCTCAAAAAGATCCTTCAGAGAGAACAGCTCTGATACACGGAAGAAGTCAGGATGTTTCAGGGGCTCTGTTAATAATTTCTCATTTCCAGCTACAGAAAACACCAAAAAGGAGAAAAACAGACACCTTCTGTAAGGCCAGTTTCAATAACTCTTTATTATTAATGATACCATTAATCTGGGTGTACAAGATTTCATTATTTTAGCGATTAGATAATGACACCAGTTTTCATTTTTTCAGCATGTAAACATTTTAGTTTTAAATTTATATATTGTTTTTTTTTTTCATAAAAAGGATCATATATTGTAGTCTGTGTCGAGGGAATCGTAACGACAAGCGCTGAGAAATCGGCTTACCTGAACTGTCAGCCTGAGTCTGGTGAATCTGCAGAGCTGCAGTACCATATAGACGACCTAAGATACCCGATGACCGAGGCGCCACCCCACCCGCTAGGCCGGGACTCCCGAGCCTGGGAAAAGCTGAAAGACAAAAAACAGTTTCAATCATCACTTCTTATTCTAATTCATACTTACATCAACTAAGCTTAAATGTTTGTATGAAACACATATTGTGTGTGCCCAGTTACTGTGCTTTGCGTTAAATATATTACAATTTACAATAACGCTTTGTTATTTCATATTCGTACAAAACTTAATTGATCAACAGAATATGGTTTAGTGTTCAAGGTTACAAGATGTAATACACTGCTCAAGGGAAAGGTTCGGATTTACACTTACATGACCTACAATGAAGTCACATTACAACTACGTCGTACTGCGACGCTAAAAAGTCTATTATCATATCCTTTAAACACGTCTAAGTACGCACCTGAAAAAACGTCTATTTTTTTGTGTTTGAAAGAGGATTACAATTTGAACATTTTCGTTGTTATAAATGAACACCAAAAAAACTCACCTTTTCTCAGTAAACCTGCAGCCATGCCTACTTATTCCTCCTTGTAGAGGTCAGAGGGTATTTTCAAAAAACTTTATTAAATCAAGTGATTTTTTTTAAGTCCAGCGTCTCCAGAGTTATACTGTCCTCTACTGGTGTGGCTATGAATAGCCATCTCTATAAACTCAGCAGTTGCAAAAATGTGATTACCGTTTGAGCATCGTATACCATATACATAGGAACAAGTAATAGGTTTATTCCATGCTGAAAAAAAGAAGAAAACACAACGTTTCGGCCGTGGAGCCTTTTTCAGGTTGCTCACACCTGAAGAAGGCTCCACGGCCGAAATGTTGTGTTTTTTCTTCTTTTTTTCAGCATGGAATAAACCTACTTGTTCCTTTGCAGCCTACGCATGCTGACGCAGCTACCCACCTGAACTACCATATATATATATATCCATTAACACGCGCCTTAGTGCCCCTGTCTTCTTAGTAATATGATAAATATGTTTCCTTGTTAATTGTGTATCGTAGATACAAGAATGTTATAACGACACTTCCTACTCATTAAAAATAGGTTGTTAATACGCACATCATCACATAATTGTATTTTATTATATTTGTGTTGTATGACGAAAGAGATCAGTTAATTCTTAACGTCATCCGTTGAACGGTTTTATATACTTACTGACAGCTAACACTAAAGGTGATATATGTCATAATAGTTGCCAGTTTCTCGAGGTTTCACAGAATGCTTTGGATTAAATACCTTTATTAAAGTAATCCTTCTAAGGATTTGGCGTACTTAAAATTTCCAGCGAGGGTCTATATTCATATTTTTGTTTTGCACTATGCTACCTTGCTAAGGAAATTTGATTAATCCTGCTTTGCAATTAACATGGTATTGACGACTCCTCTATCAAGTTTTATCTCTCGGGTTCAAACAGTGTGGACAATCTTGTGGCGATCCTTTGAATGTATCACTTACCAATTATCCTACGTTACCAGGTTACTGTGTCTTAGCAACCGATTGTTTGTCAAGGAGAACTTGATCGGGGAACTGCATATTTCCTGGTGGACGAAGGCTCCCACAACTTTCCATCGTTTGTTATCACTGAGCAAAACATGGAAAATACAACACACACAGTGGAAGAAGCTAACAGAGTCTCCATCAAAACGAGCGATGTGTACAAAGTGCAAAAAAATCTGCCGAAAAGATTTGATAACCCCGACTGGTTCCAAGGGTACAGGTGAGCCCGTGTTCTTGATACTTAAATTTTTAAATAGTGTAATTTAAATGCTTGTACTTAGCTAATAAAGTGAAAAGTAAGAGTTTTAAAGCACTCATTTATAGTTTCCATACTGTAACAATCCATTTCAGAGAGAAGCCACGTAACCCGCTATACAGGACAACGAATCAAATTTACGGGGGCAAGAGACCCACTGTACATGAAATGCCAGTAAGTTGAAAATTACCGTCCTTTATCAATCTGATTGTCAGACATATATTTATTAAAGTACTCAGCATTGCTTTTACTATTCAAATAATGTTTTGTCTGAAGAAGCAACGTTTAATTCAGAGTAACCTTATTTCAGAAGCATGACTAGTATAAAGACATACACAGTACTTCTCTGTTCTGGTAAGCTGTAGATTGGTATCTGGCAAAGGTCTCGACTGATCAATTATCATATTTCACCTGGTATAAGAGATTCAAAAATAGTTTATTATTATGGTCTACTAGGAGATTTAATCAACAGCAAACTTGGCACAGCTTGGTGAGGTTATCTAATAAATGGATATTAAACAGATAATAAACAGAATGAATGCAAAAATGAGATTTCAGTTGATCTTCATATAGGCAGGCCTGCTCCTTAAAATGTAGATTTAAACATTTGAATGTTTGCTATAAACTATTCGTGCCAGAAATAACATTTAGCATAATTTTATATAAAATAGAACCCTGCATTTTATTTTATCTCTAAATGAACCAGGTAAGTAAATTAAGAATAAATTCTGATTGGCAATGACCATCTGAAGACCCATGTAAACAGCTGGGCACTTAGCATTTTTAATGAAAAACCTTGCTCGAGCATACAAATATTTTAAAAAATAAGAACAGCAGGCACAAACTCTTTTACAAAAAGGAATCTGAAACAAGCTAATCAGCCATGTTTCTGGAGTCAGTAGTCTAGCTTTCTTTCAGAAATGGTTGAATGAGATACATGGACCAATAAGATACTAGCAACCAAACAAGCTTGACGAGCTGAATAATATCCTCTTATTTATAGCCATTTTCATGTTCTTATAGCAGCATCCTACCCATGGTTGGAATTTGTGACAATTCCCACTCGAGATTCCTAAACAATACCCTGTATTTCCAGATAACAATAAGCTTTTTCAATACACTTTCAAAATTTAACCCTGAGTTAAATATGGTAATGTGTGTTAAGTTTATATTTGAAATCTACATCTAAGAAACCTCTCTTTCTTTTTCCTAATAGACCACTTTTAATGGGAGTACTCGGCAGTTTACAGAATACCTAAGTAAATGTGGAATGTACAGAGACAATGGCTTCAACACATCAACTGAGAAAAGTTATGTGACTGGACCTAACAACCTCATTACATTTCATGACAGACTGAATTTTCAAACTTCCTATAATATGAATGGACCTTCTCACACTGGGTAATTCATTCAAAACTGCTAGTAACACAAACATTTATTCAGTGATATTACTGACCTTCTCAGATTTCAGTCATATATAATAATGGGTATTCAATGCAATGTTTTAAAATAATTTTTGTTTCCCTTTTAATTTAGTTCCAATGGAAATGCCATGTGCTAATAAAAAGTCTCACATGCTGAAATTAAATATCCTTTATTTTATATTACAAAAAATTGATGGTAAACATTGGAACAGTTCTGTAAAAACACTTGGAAGGCAATTACTGTGAATTGTAGATCTAAGAAACAACATCTGTATCTGTTTACAGAGACATCACAACATTCTACAAATAAGTTCCTCTAAACTTATTTTTGTTAATAGCAAGTTAGAACAGATGGTTTTGAAAAACATCTTGAAATTGTTTGTCACAGCAAATTTTAAATTGCAGTCTTATCAAAAACACAAAAATAAATAAAAATGTTAAATATGAAAAAAGTAAACCAGAACTCACAATTTTAGTTAAAGGTATCACACCAATTAGGGCAGAAGTAATTAACATAACTCCAAAACCCTTTGAAAATATATATGATATCCCTTAATTATGCTATTTTGTCATATGCTGCAGTTTGCAGTTTTTGGTAGGATTTCAGAAAACAGTTATTTCAAGTACAATAGAAACCCAAGCAACTGTTGGGGACTATTCAATTCTCTAATGGAATCTGAGATTACAAATACAAAAAACCTTTGAAGATGAGGAGCAAGTTCAACTTCATATTCAAAATATAAACAATGTTTACATATTTTTTTCTAAGTAAACAGGTGTTTTACAACTTTTTAAATGAAAATGCCTGGGAAGAGAAAACTTGGATATGTAAACTGGAATTCATTGCCTTTTGTTTTTTATGTGCTGACTGATTCAAGATTTTAGTCATATCTGGACAATTACCCTACCAGGGACAGAATACCTTACACAATTGAAGAATTTGTTGTTAATTTTTTGTTCTTTAGATGTGATGCTAGTTGGTTTAGAAGATTCTATAGGTAATGGAACAGACCAGTTAGGAGTTTTGATTGTGATATTACATGAACTGGTATTTCTTTTTCTAACAAACTAATAGTGCTAATATTTTTCCTTTTTATAAGATCCATCTTTTATTTTATCCAGGTATATTAATTGTATCCTCCATGTTCAGCACAACAATTGCTATTATTTATTAAAACCAGTTTCATTAAAACAATCAAAATGATGTGTGGTTGATTTATGCTAAACAAAATCTATAACATTCTTCCTTCCCCAGTGTGCTTCTCCTAAAAAACAATTTAGAAACAATCAACATCGCAGTTAACACAGAGTCTGATGAATGTTCATATAAATGTAAAAATGTAGCATGTAAAAGCAAATTATAAGCCTATGGTGATAGACCTATGTGGTCTAACAGTCTGATTGTAAAACATTAATTGGCATATACTAATTTCTTTATTGACAGCTGCATATTTTTGTAATGTATTATTCAGAATTCTGTTATTATAAAAGTTGTGTCTTCCTAAGGTACAGTAACAATAGTATTTGAATGTTTCTATAACTTTAATATTTACTCTACATGACAAAAGTTTTAGGATTACAAATAGTTGCACTATTGAAACTCATCAGATTTCAACAAAAACCAGCTTGTACCTAACAAGTTCCCATAATAAATGTAATGCCCACATTGGATCAAAATGCAAACTATTACTGTTCGAATACCGTTAAGACATTTAACTCCAAATTTGGCTCATATGATTTTAATCCAGACATGAAATCATCAAAATGGGATTCCTGTGTAAACCCAGATTGATACAGTACATGTCCAGTATTTAATTTCTTTTGGTTTCAATACATCTCCAATGGTTAAGACCATTAACTCCTGTCCAAAAATGTCTGACCCATCATCTCCAAACCTAACTCTCAATACTTGGTATATAGTGTATGGCTTCTGCTTAAACACGGTGCATTCTTAACATTTAAACAAACTGGTTGAAGTATTATTGAATAAGAAAACTAGCAAGTTACCAAATCCCAGGCACTTGCTAATTAACATAATAATATTGCTGTTTCACATCTACACCTCATTTACAAACATCTTCCATTCAATAGAAACCCATGTGCAGCTTTGCCTTACTACATTGTTTGATAACTGATGTTTGTTGGTGCTTCATGTGTTTTTGAACACTGTACTAACCCCCCTTTCCATAACTACCTTATTAGGGTCTTGCAATGTTATACTAATTCCCCTTAGTTA
The DNA here is from genome assembly GCF_059453375.1 of Lepisosteus platostomus. Classification (NCBI taxonomy): domain Eukaryota; kingdom Metazoa; phylum Chordata; class Actinopteri; order Semionotiformes; family Lepisosteidae; genus Lepisosteus; species Lepisosteus platostomus. The sequence continues at coordinate 5,626,314 of NC_142631.1, forward strand.
TACTTGTTCTATCGAGGCAGTTCTTTACCTTGTGATTCGGGTTAAACTGAAATCTCCTTTTAGTGTTTTTCTTCTTTTTCTGCAAGATATCCCATAAAACAGGTGACAACTGTTGTATATAAAACTGTGACCTTACAGGAATCATTCAGCCTCCTCAGATTAATTACTTTTAATGTAATTTATAATATTTTAGTTATTGTGAAAGGCTGATTTTCAATGAAATTACACAATGAACTTTTGTGATGTGATACTTAAAGTACACAAATATTTTTAAGTCTTTACTGACCTCTATAGGTTATTAAATTGAAACATCGCAGCATTAAAAACAGCTCTTTAAAAAACAACTCTTCTATATACTGTAACAGTTAACATTTTTTAAACAGAAATGTGTCAGTTTACAATATATACTTACAACGTATTTGTCATTAGTTTTAATATCTGTATAAAGTAAAATTACTGCATTAAACACCAGTGTAGTCTAATTTTGTAAGGGTTCAATAAATGTCCTTGGTATGAGCTACAGTAGATGCATATTTCTCACTAAAAGTCTTACTTAATTTCAGTTCTCAGGCGATACTAAATTGACTAGTTTTACACATGAACTGGATGTCAGTGATTGTATTACTGAAGACACAAATAGGTCTTATACTTTATTCTTTACACTTAACACCCATTCTATAGAAACCTGCTGTAACTGTTACATTGCCTCACTTCTGTATTTTTTAAGTAACTGAAAACCTTACTGCAACATTGCTTTACTATTGTATTTCATGGACAATGAAACCTGCTTAAAGCTCTCAAACCTGCTTGCAATTACAGTTGAGCATCTGATATTTTCAGGTACACAGAACTACTATGACACAGTAGCTCTGATTCAGTATGACAGATTTTTGTTTTTCTCTGAGTTATTGTACTAGTAATTTCCTAGGTAAAAACATTTGTTATTTTGCTCACCCTTTTTGTAAATTTACAGAATGTATACTTTAAACAAGGTCCTGTGATGCTATACTATTTCTCCTTAGTTATTCTGGCTCTCCCAGGGCCATTCTTTACCTTGAGAATTGGGTGAAAGTGTAATTTCCTTTTGATATTCTTTTTCTTCTTCTTCTACAAGAAAACCCATAAAACAGGTGATTATTATCTCACTTAAAAACTGTGAACACTCCCGATATAAATCGCTCAGCCTT